>NC_141691.1:976600702-977295702 GCF_964263255.1 Lissotriton vulgaris
GTCGAAGAAACAAGAGGCAATGTTTGTAATAATCCTGTTCTCCCAATTCTTAAGAGAATTGATCCTTCACAGCCCCCTGTTTATCGATTTGTTATTGACCTTAGAGAAGTCAATAAAATTGTTGTGCCACAGTTTCCTGTTGTTCCAGACATTACAGCCTTATTGACGATGATTCCCGCTTCAGCAGCTTGGTTTTCAGTGATAGACCTCAAAAATGCTTTCTTTAGTATTCCTATTGCTGAAGAAAGTAGGGATATTTTTGGTTTCTCTCTAGGTGGCCGAAGTTTTCGATTCAAAAGAGCACCTCCAGATTATTGTGAAAGTCCCTCCATCTATAGCATGGCTCTTAAGTCACAACTTGATGCTTTTTCTTTGCCTCCAGGTGCTACGCTCATTCAGTGTGTGGATGATTTGTTGGTGGCTGCTGATACAGAAGACGTGTGTAAGAGTGTGACTGTTGCATTGTTGCATCATTTGTCTGCTTTAAATCATAAGGTGTCGCCCTCTAAGTTGCAATATGCCCGCCATGAGGTTACCTATTTAGGTCATCTCTTGTCGAAGGAGGGACGGCGATTGACCTCAGAACGTATCCAGACTATTTCTCAGATGTCTGTACCTACTACGCAGAGAGAAGTGCGTGCCTTTTTGGGTATCACTTCCTACTGTAGACAATGGATTCCTAACTTTTCACTTTTGGCCAAACCATTGTTGGCACTTACATTGAAAGATACGTCCCATCCGCTCCCTTGGACGGATGAATGTCAGAAAAGGTTTGTTGACCTACGTACTGCTCTGTGTTCTGCTCCGGTGTTGGGTACCCCAGATTATAGTAAGTCCTTTACACTGTATGTTCACGAGAGAGAGGGTTGCGCATTGTCAGTCTTGACACAGCAATTTGGAGATAAACAGAGGCCATGCGCCTATTTCTCCGATACATTAGACCCAGTAGCTAAAGCTTTGCCCAGTTGTCTCAGAGCTACAGCAGCTACGGCGATTTCTATCAGACAGTCTGCTGGATTAGTGTTAGATAACACACTCATTGTTATGGTTCCACATGCAGTGGATACCCTGTTGAATAGAACAAGGACACAGCATCTCACGAGTGCTCGGTTGTCTGGATACGAGCTGACACTGTTAGCGAGTCATGTGCATATCAAAAGATGTAATACATTAAATCCAGCTACACTGTTGCCACTCCCAGATGAGAAAGACGTTCAGGAAAAACATGATTGTTTTCTTCGTACGGAAGAAGAAACGAGGGGCAGAATTGATTTGAAGGACACTCCGCTCAAGGACCCGGATGGAATCCTATGGGTGGACGGTTCTTGTTTCAAGCTTCCAAATGGGGAAAATACTTCTGCCTATGCTGTCACTACATTATGCACAATTGTTGAAGCGGCATGTGTCGGACATAATTCAGCCCAAGCAGCTGAATTAATAGCCTTGACTAGAGCATGTGTGTTGTCAAAGGGAAAGAGAGTGAATGTGTACACTGATAACCAATATGCTTTTGGCGTTGCACATAGTTTCGGTAGATTATGGAGGGAGAGAGGATGTTTTACCTCTCACAGGACAAAGATTCAGCATGGTAAGTTGGTGACTGATCTTCTTGAGTCACTCACTTTACCTACACAGATAGCGATCATAAAGTGCAGTGCACATAAGAAAGTTACAGATGATGCTGGTCGTGGAAATGCGTTTGCAGATGAGGTAGCAAAAACTACAGCTAGAGACACTACTAGCGGAATGTATGTGGCAGGTCCTGCGAATTGCGTTAGGGAGATTGGAATGTGTGAAGACACGATTGAAAGTGTGAAAATGATTCAAGGAGAAGCTACTGAGAAAGAATTAAGTACGTGGAAAGAAAGTACGGTAATGTTAGATTCGATGGGTTGTTGGACGGAGTTGTCGGAACATCAGCGATGGTTATTACCGGACGCTTACGTGTTGCCGGTTGTGACTATGGCCCATGCTCCAGCTCACATTAGTGCGAAAGGCATATGTAAGCTTTTGGCTCCTGTGTGGCAGAATGAAGGAATTCCGAAATGTGCTGAGAATGTGGTTAAGCATTGCATTGTTTGTTTAATGCATAACCCAGGAAAGGGTACCCCAACTCCGGCAGGTCATTTTTCTTCCCCGCCATATCCTTTTGAGGTGTTGCAGATTGATTACATTCATATGGATCGATGCAACAACTTCAAGTATGTTCTGGTGGTGGTATGTGCCTTTTCCAGTTGGATAGAGGCCTACCCCTTGAAAGATAACACTGCTTTGTCCACTGCTAAGGTGCTACTTAACCACATCAATGCTAAGGAAATTTGCCCCTGGTGCTGAACTTCTTCAAATCCCATTGTTCATGACGAGCTGAGCTCATCATGAGCACACGACCAGTGTACTGCATGACGAGCTGAGCTCGTCATGAGCAGCAAAGGGGTTAAGGAGTTCTTTCCCAGATTTGGTTTGCCGCGAATTGTCTGGAGTGACAATGGAAGTGAATTTGTGGGTCAAATTATGCAGAACGTGTGTTCTGGTCTTGGTAGCAGACAGAAGTTCCATGCGGCAAACCATCCACAGTCAGCGGGTTTGGTTGAGTGTTACAATGGTACACTCTAGCTTAAACTAGCTAAGATTCAAGCTAGCACAGGTCTTGCCTGGCCTGATGCCTTGCCCCTATCTCTTTTTTCAACCAGAACTACTGTGCACTCTCGTATGGGACTTAGCCCATATGAAGTGGTATTCGGACGCCCAGCTAATGTTTGGCGTGTCCCTTGTCCCAGGAAATACTCGGATATACCATATCCTTTGTTAATTGACTACTTGGATGACTTGACTGCTAAACTGAGTGTTATTCGCCAACAGGTGCAAAGTGCTTTGCCGGAGGCTTCCACAGACCCAAGTCACACCATCTTGCCCGGCGACTGGGTCTGCATCAAGAATTTTCAGCTGACTAAGAACTTGGAGCCTCGCTGGTCAACACCTAGACAAGTTCTGCTTGTCACTCGCACAGCTGTGAAAGTGTTCGGCAAGAAAAATTGGGTTCATGGCATGCACTGTAAGAAAGTGCCTCTGCCATTACCCTTTGATCAGTGGATTCTCAGTGGCATAAGAGAATCAGAATCTGCAGCGATCCCTTGTTTTGTGCCTTTCAGAGCCGCTCAAATTTATGGAACCCAGTCTGGGAAAGTTGATGACGACATTCTTCAAGCCGCTGTGCCTGCGCATCTTCGAATAGACACTACCCACCCAGAGACGTTATTTAAGGACCAGACTGTGCCGAGCAAAACACATTAAAATTTGAGGTCAAAAGTTGGCCAGAAGAATTGAACACTTTGACATTTTCTTTTTTTTCCTTTTTACCCAGAGACATTTCTTTTTGATCTTTTTGCCCCCTTGTTTCTTATGTGATATTTAGTATTAGATGTGCCATCTGTCTCTGTCGCAGGGTCACGGTAGGAGACTCCGACTGTAACCTGGTTTTTGTTCTTTTAGTAAGTGGCTAGTGCCTCAGGATATACAGAAGTGAGTAGCTGAGTGATAAAGGAAAATTGCCGTGAGCAACATTTTTTTTAGATAAAGATGGATGGTACAATAATTGCAGGTAGGGAAGATAGGAAGCATGAAATGATATCGAAGTATTGTAAATTATTACGTAGTCGTTTTGGCGTAATTTTGTGTGTTTTCATGTTTTTGTGTATTTTATTAGCTTGCGCATGTTGGATCGTACATGTTTTGCAGCAGAAAAATGTTGTTAATTCTACGACTTCTTTGCCTACTCATCTTTCTGTCTTTTCACATAAAATGCATTATCTACCTCCGCATGAGCAGATAAGGAGAGCCGAATATATGAACAATACGTTTGTCCAGCTGTTACACCAGCATCAGTTGGCTATTATTATGACTGATTGTTGGGTGTGCGGACTTATGCCACACAATACACATAAGGGAATGCCATATCTGGTTCTTCCTTTTTCATATGAGGGCTCAGCTTGGGCCTACCTGGCTATGTTTTTGGCCGCATACCACAACAGACTTAGAAGTACCGTTAAAACCTTTGGGAATGGATTGGATTTTAGCCACAGCTCTTTGATTAAGGGTATAGTGGTGATGGCTAAGATCGTAGAGAAGAACAAGATTCCATTAGATGAGAAGAGAGCTTATGAGGGATGGAATGTTACCCATTATGTTTCTAGACTTGGCGACAAAATTAAACAGGGTGAGTCTTCTCCAGTATGGACTGTACCCCATCAAGGTAATTTTTGTCTCCAAGTTAATGGCAAAAAGACTGACAGCAAACAGAGTTGTCTGTATACTTACATTTTCCCGTTTCCTGATTTCCCTCCGTTGGTTCTGTCTCAAGGAACATATTTCGTCTGTAATGACAGAGCTTATACGTGGCTCTCTTCTAACTTTTCTGGAACTTGTTATATAGCTTTTCTCCTCACCCCTACATATACGCCTCGGTCAGACCATCACAGAATTAGATATAGCCGAGGTATATTTGATGCCAAAGACACGGCAGAACAAGAGGGAGGAGACTTCCTTAAAGGATTCCTTCCCTTTTGGGGTCCAATGGCCAACAGCAGACACATCAGGCAATTGGTTCGCATGGTTGAGATCACCATCAATGTTACTGCAGGTGCGCTAAGTAATATTACGGCAGAGCTTCAGGCTGACCGTCTTATGACGTTACAGAATCGAACTGCGCTAGACGTGATCTTAGCACACCGAGGAGGTGACTGTAGATTGATCGGATCTAGTTGCTGCATTTATATTCCAGATGATGCTCTGACAA
This sequence comes from Lissotriton vulgaris, assembly GCF_964263255.1. Lineage (NCBI taxonomy): Eukaryota > Metazoa > Chordata > Amphibia > Caudata > Salamandridae > Lissotriton > Lissotriton vulgaris. The sequence continues at coordinate 976,605,495 of NC_141691.1, forward strand.
TATACCAGGCCATTTCCAGATTGCATACCGTCTCCGAGTCGATTCATCAGGACGAAGGAAATTGGTCTTTTATGGGATGGTTTTGGGGAATATTGTCAACTTGGGGATGGAAGATCCTAACGTTCCTTGGAACAATTTTGGCCATCATATTCTCTTGTTGTTTGTGTATTCAATGTGGTCCTGCAGTTTGTGGCCTACTGGCTACTCTATGTGTTCCACAGTCCGTCACTCCAAAGACAGAGAATATTAGGATGATGGTGCAGCAACAGCTTGAGGATTTTATGAACATTGATGTCGGTTCCGACTCAGATTAGCATGAGTTGGTTTGTCTTTGCCTGAGTAATGGCAAAAGGAGGGTCTGAGGTTCTGTAAATTGCGAACTCGTTGGTGCTCAGCCTCTATTTTGTAGCCGCCGCAATTTTGTGTTGCCCTCACTCAGGCAGCACGGCGAGCGCAATGTTTTTGTCGTTTCTGCATTTACGTGTCAGGTGGCTTCTTCGCCCTTGTTCACTAACGAGTGTCAGGGTCTGGCCGAGTACACTAATTCCTGCCTGAGCTGATTAATCCCTGTCCAGACTGTTTGCTGGTTCGCACCATTCTTTCCTGTAGGTTATCTTATCTGCTGTCCTTCGCTACACGTCTCATGCATTCTTCTGTTTCACGACTGTCCTTCTAGAGCATACAACTGTGTTTTCTCTACTCGTGAACTGAATTGTGTGCGTTCGTTTGTAATTTACTTAAGGGGTCGAGTGACAAACATAACCACGGGAACTTGGGTTACTTGAGACTTAAAGCATTGTCTATAACATTTGCCTATGCCGCATGCTCTTGTGTGTTTGTATTTTGCATTGTATTGTATCGTATATAAGCCTGTGCACCACGGAGTTAAGTGGCAGTCTCTTTTGAACCTCGTTATATCAACGACTTCTGAGACCACTGTACTAGCTGCAGCTAATAAATACAATCTTCTACGCCAGACGAAGAGTCTGTGTCTCTGTATTTGACAAGGCAGGTGAATTCCGGGGATTTCAGGAGTACCCTGCGCTGCTGAGCCTAAAGGCTACGGTTCTCCAGGGTCTCACAGCAATGATGATGTTGGCTGCAAAATATTGCCTAGCCCTAACATGAGGCCTAATTGCGATGGCAGTCAGTTGGATGACCCACTGCCATCACAGTGGGATTGAGACCAGCCGACAAGGAATTGGTGATCCCACCCGCCATTTAACGGTTAGACCATCGTGTAGGCAGTTGGAAACTGCTTTTTTCTACTGCGGCTTGTGCTGCTGACCAGGATTAGGGCACAAGCGGAATCGGGAAGAAAGGACCGTTGACACTGATTGATTCGTAACTTTTACAACTGACCGGGAGGCGGTTGTCATGTTGGAGGACTGATTTACCCAGGAAAGACTGACCACCACGAGAAAGATAAGGGAATTCGTTTTTACTTTTAGCGCCCTTAAGGCGCCATCGAGGCGCAACTCAAGAGCTTTAGTCACACAGCAGCAAATGGCAGTAAGGGATTTGGTGTTGCACAACCTACCTATACACTAGTATATACAATCCAAACACATAAATAGTTGCCCACCTCCCTAGTCCACTGCCACTGGTCCAAAATTGGATAAACACAGAACAGGCGAATGAAGAGGCAACAAAAACAATTGTTAAATATGAAAAATCTAATTGATGAATTGAGACACATGTCCTTCGTAGATGTGAAAAATGTCCAAATTTTAATTGGCTTCTCTTGACACGATGATAACTGCCAAGAAACTCAAATTATGAAGATCAATGAAACACCACGAACACAGCCTCAAAGTATGATGTTAAATAAACCAGCACGAAACAGCCAACGTGTTTCGCCCAATAAGGGCTTCCTCAGGGCAGAACAAATTCAGGTGGAATACGGTCTCATAGACAAAAGCCACAGCTGATACGAGTCATCAGCAGCCAAGCTGATTGAAGCACAGATGATTTGCAACATTCATGGTGTAAGAAAAAAACGACAACAGAAGATAACTCAATCGGAGTACCAATTCAGTTGGTGCAAACACTAGAGTATCTGTAGCGAACTTTATTTTCTTGCACCCGTCATAGTATGAAAGAGAGTGCTCTGATATGCACTACACTTGGGTAATTTCTATATTAAAGAGTCGTCCTCATCCAGTACGAGAAGGGATCCAGTCGTAGCACCCTCCTACACGGGCATTTGGCGCCTAATTCGTACTACCATTGATCGGACCCCGATCAATGGTAGTACGGCTTTGGCATGTAATACACAGCACAATCCCCAATCCCCCTACTTTCACCAGTCCTCCGTCTCCATCACCCCCAATCATCACATCTTTAGTCAGTACATATGTGTGGTATAGCACCCAAAAGTTTTTCGGGCAACAGCATGAGGGGAGGAGCTCACTGTATGCCTCTGCTTGCATGCTGCAAAACAACATAGCTCTGCTCCAGTCCGCGATAGAGGGTAACGGGCCTTTTAACCAGTGATTCGCCACACATCATCTATCAAGTAACAACCCAGGGGCATATTACCAAGGGGGGCGATAGGCAATTATCGCCGGTTTAGCGGCCATTTTCGGCCGCTAAGCGGCGATAATTCTATCGCTATTTTAGCCAGCTGTTGCTAACTGATAGCGAGCGGTTTGGGGCCCGCTTTGCATGTCAGCGATATTTATCGCTAATGACATGCAAAGTGGGCATACCCAACCTGTTAGCGACTGAAAGCAGTCGCTAACGTCGCTATCGCCTATTAGTAAGGCGGGCGTAGCGATGGAAATATTCCCGCTATCGCCAAAAACTAAGGCCTGCTCAGACCAGTTCTTAGCCATGTTATCCAATGGGAGGTGGATAACATGGCTAAGAGCATTTTGTCACTAATGCGTGAATATCGCTGTATTCTCAGCGATATTCACGCTATCGCCGGAAAAATTATCGCTTTGGAGATAAACCTTGCTAATAGCACGTTACTTCAGCGATAATTTCCGGCGATGCTTAGCCTAGTCAGCGATAAATATTGCTACTCATTGGTAATATGCCCCCCAATGTCTACTAACCAGCGAACCTCTTTAGGAAGTGGCTTACAGTTCCCCAACAGAGCCAGTAACGGGCCTGGTAGTATATGCGCGCCTATAATAGTACTTCATTCTTAAAATACCAGGGCTCAAAAGTTACTTATTCCAGGGCATGACCAAGCTAAATGGAAGAAATCCGCCATAGGTTCCACACATCTACCACAGGTAGCTGTATCTAGTAGCCCGTATCGACACTGTCTCTCGGCGTGTAGTATACCCTACTTAAGAACTTAAAATGGATGAGCCTGTATCTCCCGTTCTGCAAGATTCTCTTCGTGTTGTCACAACAATACTTCCAAGTGGTGTCGTCTAGCTGTCTATCTGAATGTCTCACAGAATATCGACAGACAGAAAATCGACCTACAAAACTATTGACACAGAAATATCAACATCAAAAATATTGAAGTCCTATCTACATAAAGGTAAGTACAAAAATATATTTAAAAAAAATATCGTTGTCAAAAATACCGAAGTTGAAAATATTGTTTTTTAAACTGTTTTAATAATATTGTAAAAAATACATATAATTAAATTATAGATATAAACATTAAAACATATTTAAAAAATATTAACTAATACATATAATTTTAAAATTAATTAAACATCTACATATAAATTAATATATATACTCCACATATTGCAACAGTAGGGAAAGCGTTGGATAGTGTAGGGGTAAAAATTACTATTCCCACTCCAGTGAGTGCAACAGTAGGGAAAGAGCTGGATAGCCTAGGGATAAACATTACTATTCCCACTCCAGTGAGTTCAATAGTAGAGAAAGCGTTGGATAGCGTGGGGTAAAAATTACTATTCCCACTCCAGAGAGTGCAACAGTAGGGAAAATGTTGGATAGAGTAGGGGTAAAAATTACTATTCCCACTCCAGAGAGTGCAACAGTAGCGAATGCTCTGGAGAGCGTAGGCGTAAAAAAATTACTATTCCCACTCCAGTGAGTGCAACAGTAGGGAAAGCGCAGGATAGCGTAGGGGTTAAATTAACATACTTATCAATTACATATTTTTTATACTAAAAATAACATTGTAATATTTAATTTAAAAAAAATATTAATAAATACCAATTAATTAAAATTATTAATCAATTAAATAAACATTAAATTACATCCCAAACTATCCCCCTTTAACACACAACACACTACACATACAAAAAACATTAATAAATACCAATTAATTAAAATTAATATTTACTTAAATAACATTAAATTACATCCCACACTATTCCCCCTTTAACACACAACACACCACATACAAGAAAACACAATTAATATTAATACATTTATATAATTATAAAATAACTAATTAATACATATTATTACCAATTAATAATTAATCATGAATTAATAATTAATTAAAATACGTTAATTTACAATGACATTGAACACTAATTATTAATAAATTAATTATCATTAATATAATGAAATAATTAAGACAAATTAATTACCGATTAATTAATTAACAATTACATATTAATAAATACCAATAAATAAATACCAATAAATAAAAACAATCTCATAAATTAATTTAATTTAAATATTTCCCACCCTATTCACCTATAAACCCACAACTCACTACACATAAAAATTCACATAATTAATTTAATTATCAATTAATCACTTAATAAAAATTGATCACCAATTAATTATTAATTACCAATAACAATGAATACAAATTAATAATACATTAATTTTAATTAATATAATAGCCTAATCATTAACAATTATTTACCAATTAATAATTAATTAACAATGATTTAATAATCAATAACAATTAATAAAAACATAATAATTAATTAATCATAATCAAATTACTTCACATCCTAATCCCCTATAAACCCACAACCCGCTCTGATACTAAAACACAAAATTTACTTTAACAAAATAACTAATTTCTAAACATTATTTTCAAATTTATAAAAATACATTAAAAACATGTTTAATATGAATATAAAATACTTAATAAAATACATAACACAAAAAATATTCGATAATATTAACAACAATATTTTTGCTTACGATATTACTCACTTCGATATTACTTACTTCGATATTAAAAAAAACGATATTACTTACCTTGGTGTCGATATTCTAGTCAAAGATATTCTTGACTTCGATATTCTGTCCCTACAATATTAAAAACTCGATATTAATGTAGGTCGATATTTAAAATTCTATCTACATCAGATTGCCAAGCAAGTCTCGACTTAGTGTAGTAACTTGCCCGAGACCCCAAGGAGAGTTTGCAAATTTTGGATACGATTTTGGTGGGAGAGGTTGCCTTGATAATAAATGTGAGTGGTATGACCTCTGGTGGTTCGTCCAAGTCTGTCCCTAGGGTATCTAACATTGCATGTTATACTCTGTGAAACTGAAATCTATTTAGCAGTGTGGCGTTATAGTTGGGCCCAGCAAATTGTTCCCATGTCTTGCTCTTCCCGTCCAGGAACATCTCTCCAATAGTCGTCGCTCCCATGGAACTGAGCGCTTTAGTCACTCCTACATTTTTGCACGCGGGTAGCCAATGACACCATTCTAAGGGGGCCTACAGGGAATGTAAAATCGCACCGGAATGTAACTTCAACAGATGATACCAGGCATGTCTCGTCGTGTTTATAGAGTCTAGGATCCCAGCCCTACAATATGGAGGTGTGAACAACATAGAGGGTAACGGAACAGGAGAGGATGCCACACTTTTTATTTGTAAATGCTGTGTGTCTGGGGAGCCATGCATCCACTCATAAGCATGCACGCTTTATGCAGCCCTGTAGTATAATTCAAGATCCGGCACACCCAGCCCATCTAAGCTGTACGGAAGAGTAAGGACATCCCATCTAACCCTGACTTGTTTGCCTGCCCACGCCAGTTTAGTCAGAAGCGCGGTGAGTGTGGAGAAGAAAACCCCAGGGATATTAGAGAACAGAAACTAAAAATGTGGGAGTATCACCACTTCATGCTCGAGATACGCCCAAGCAGCGACAGCAGTAAAAAAGGGGGTGGTGATGGACGGAGCATCTGAATCAATCAATCACTCACACCCAGTCAAAAGATCTGGGTTTAATCCATCACCGTTCTTTAGCCCACTCTGCCACCCCAGTTCAGACATGGCTATATGCAATCAGTCTGACCCTGTGACTCATGGGAACAGTCCAGCCCGAACTGCCAAGCCATGTCTTCCCTGGACCGGAAACAAGCTTCCGAGGACAGGTTTCTGGCATTCCAGCCGTCTTCAGCCCGGCTTGCTTGAATCCAGTGGCAAAGTGAGCAAGGGACTCACGTCTGAGCATACCCTGCCAAATTATGGCGGCCAAAAGCGGTACAAAAGGGGGTGGTGATGGACGGAGCATCTGAATCAATCAATCACTCACACCCAGTCAAAAGATCTAGTTTTAATCCATCACCGTTCTTTAGCCCACTCTGCCACCCCAGTTCAGACATGGCTATATGCAAATCAGTCTGACCCTGTGCCTCATGGGAACAGTCCAGCCCGAACTGCCAAGCCATGTCTTCCCTGGCCCGGAAACAAGCTTCCGAGGACCGGTTTCTGGCATTCCAGCCGTCTTCAGCCCGGCTTGCTTGAATCCAGTGGCAAAGTGAGGTGTGAACAACATAGAGGGTAACGGAAGAGGAGAGGATGCCACACTTTCTATTTGTAAATGCTGTGTGTCTGGGGAGCCATGCATCCACTCGTAAGCATGCACGCTTTGTGCAGCCCTGTAGTATAATTCAAGATCCGGCGCACCCAGCCCGTCTAAGCTGTACGGAAGAGTAAGGATATCCCTTCTAACCCTGACTTGTTTGCCTGCCAACGCTAGTTTAGTCAGAAGCGTGGTGAGTGTGGAGAAGAAAACCCCAAGGGATATTAGAGAACAGAAACAAAAAACATGGGAGTATCACCACTTCATGATCGAGATACGCCCAAGCAGCGACTGCGGCAGCCAGATCCATTTCTCTATATCATCCCCCAGCTTACTGATAGCCACCCCATAGCTCTCCCTGAACACCATCTCCGAGTCCGTGTGTAGCAGTATGCCTAAATATCGAACTGGGTCTGTCGTCCACTATAACGGGTATTCAGGTGTAAAGGGAACAGTGTCCGGGGTAAGAGGGAAAATTATTGATTTACCCAAGAGCACGCCAAATTTTACCACCTCCTTTATTATAGGGGACAGATTATTCTCATGGTCCCGAACGTAGAGAAGCGTATCATCCTCAAATGTGGTGACTATAAGCCAATAGGTTGGGAAACAAATGCCCCTATTATCATGATACTCCCACAATGCTCAAGCCAAAGGTAGGACCTCTAGCGCATATAATATTGGGGACAAAGGGGCATCCCTGCGCTGTACCCCTGGTGATGCGTATCCGGTCTGTAACCGAAGCGCCAACTTTCATTCTGGCAGTAGGCGAGTGATACAGAACCGCTATCATTTGTAGAAACATATCGCCCAACCCCATCTGTGTCAAAACGAGTTTCATAAATTGCCAATCAACTGAGTCGAAAGCCTTTTCCATGTCCAAAAAGACTGCCACAGCCTGCACGTCCTGTCTGGTGTGCTGTATTGAACTGAAAGCTGTTCTCAAATTGTAGGTTAGGTTCCTACCTGGGACAAAACCCGCTTGTTCAGGGGCCTGTATGTACAGTACTATTGGTGTCAGTCTGTTAGCAAGTACTTTCGTGTAAAACTTAGTGTCCATGTTTAGAAGTGACAGGGGACAGTACAAAGTGCGTTCATCTAGAGATTTACCCGCTTTCAATATCGTGAGGATGCCCGCCTCTCTCATTGACAGCGGCATAATACCATGGACCACCACGTCCTCAAACAGCGAGACCAAGTGCGGGAGCAGTAGATCATTAAATTCTTTCTAAAAAGAGACCGCGAGTCCGTCTACCCCAGGCGCACTACCACATCCCAGCCAATGCAGTAAGAATCTCTTCTTTTTCTAGTGGGTGCATTAGGTATTCGCGGTGCTCATTTGCTAGCCAATGCAACTTCACATGCGCCAAATAGTCTAACATTTCCGACTCCACTCCCTCATTGCGGGAGCAGTACAATGTCGAGCAGTACTGGCTAAACTGTTCCAATATTGCCATCTCCCCCGCTATGAGCTTGTCTTGTTCATCTCTGATTTCAGACACCACCGTGGTCGCCATACGCTTCTTCAGGAGGGAGGCCAGGACAGCGCCCAGGCGTTTTCCCCCACCGTACGTGCGCGCCGTCGCATATTTTCCTAGGTGCTTGAGCTCCCCGTCTGCGGTCTCATGGTACTCCTCTAAGAGCATTTTGAATGCCTCTGTGTCAGTGTCAGTAGCGCCAGCCATCAATTGACATTGTGAAGATTGTAGGGAGCCTTCCAGATCAGAGAGACGCTTCCGAAGTGACAGATCACCTGAGTGTTTTGACATGGCTATCCCAGGAATATACACTTTAAGCACTTACCATACAGTTGCGAATGAGTCGATTGAGCCAACATTACAGACAAAGAGGGTGTCAATAGCCTCGGCAATCTCCAACTAAATGCAGCATCCAGCAGTGAGAATGGAGGGAAGAGCCAAGTAAAAGGTGGAATCCGTTTCCATGGGGTGTCTACAACTAGAAGAATAGGGGAGTGATCCGAGTAAGTACAGGGGAGTACAGTGCAGTCCCTATCTCTTGGGTAGAGAGAATGTGTAGTCAACTAATAATCAATCCTTGTATGTAAGTCATGGAATGCCGAGTAATGAGTATACCGGCCTCCAGTTGGGTTCCGCTTCTGCCACACGTCCATCAGGTCTAATTGCATCTTAGCTAATTTTGATAGTTGGACAGCACCCTTCAAAAGTTATACATTGTTGCAGAACAATTATTAAAAACATATAAATGAACAAAGTTATTGGTTTTCCCAGCTATTCAGATAAGACACACAAAAGCAGTGACTTGGATTTTCTTTCTTTTATTCAATTTTTATTCTTTATTTTCTTTTTTGATAGTTGCGGATAGCCGACGCGTTTCGCCCGTTGCCGGACTTCTTCAGGGCTATACAAAACACATAAAAAAACATATATTACAAAAATTTGATTAATATTATCTTGCACAATTTGTATATACATGGACACCCCAAACCAGAGAAAAGAGAACAGAAACCAGAAAAGGTTCAGGGGTCCAGTCAGTGACTGGACCCCCGAACCTTTTCTGGTTTCTGTTCTCTTTTCTCTGGTTTGGGGTGTCCATGTATATACAAATTGTGCAAGATAATATTAATCAAATTTTTGTAATATATGTTTTTGTATGTGTTTTGTATAGCCCTGAAGAAGTCCGGCAACGGACGAAACGCGTCGGCTATCCGCAACTATCAAAAAAGAAAATAAAGAATAAAAATTGAATAAAAGAAAGAAAATCCAAGTCACTGCTTTTGTGTGTCTTATCTGAATAGCTGGGAAAACCAATAACTTTGTTCATTTATATGTTTTTAATAATTGTTCTGCAACAATGTATAACTTTTGAAGGGTGCTGTCCAACTATCAAAATTAGCTTTCCTGGGTGGTACGCTGCCTATCTCCCTTAAGGCCCGTGTGGGAATCACGTGTCTGGGCATAGCACCTTCTATTCCGACACAATAGATGGTATTTCAATAGTGGTGCAGTTTTTTCCTTAATTCCCAGTTCTCTTGCCTCATTTATAATTGCATCTTAGCGCCTGTGATGGCGTGGGGTGCTGCAGTGGCGCATCTATCTGGACCACCCGAGCGATCCAGAGTTGGGTTTAAAACACAGTTAAAGTCGCCCCCCCAAAGTTGAAGTGTCCCTGCGTGAGCCCGCATCTTATCTGTGAGGGAACTAAAGAATTTTGGGTTATCATAATTCAGGCCATACACATTTAACAGAATCAAATCTAAACCTTTCCCTATACATCACGATATAACATACCTACTCTCAGAATCCATATCAATTGGTACCAGTTTAAGATGAGACTTAGGGTTCACCTATGTTATTACCCCTCTCTCATGCGTAGTGAAACCCGCCCAATGCGTGTTCCCCGACAGAGCTCTGCAGAGGAACATAGGGCTGCTCAGGGGTAAGTAAGACTCCTGTAACAGGGCAATGTCTAGCCTATGCCTCCCTAGATAAGCAATGACCTTCTGTAATTTTCCATGGTCACTGAGGCCCCTAAAGTTCCAAGTCAGGTTCTTAGCTCTAGATGTATGTGTGTGTCTCGTTCACTCTGACTCATTAGCCCCCTCAGTTTGTATAGAAGCAAAGCCCAGATATCAATGTACGGCAGGACTCACAGGTATTGTTGTACATGCAAACCTGACATTCTTGAAAACTCTGCAATGTATCTGTATCAATGCCCCTCCACCTCCGCCCATGCCAAACATTCCCCAACAGCGCATTGGCAAACCCCATCCTCATGTAACCCCCAAATTCTCATAACAAAATCAACAGCTCTGTTAGCACTGTACACACGGTTTTACTCAAGATGCGGTGCACGCTCGGAAGCGGATGTTGCCAGCCCGTGCAGCTAAGAAGCTTCAACTGGCAAACTGTCCATTACCGTCCATCATCTAGCTTATCAATTTGCATTAGATGTCTCATTAATTGTCCCAGTTACTCTCCCTGCCCACATAGGAGTCGCAGCTCACAGTCCTGAACAATTGTGCAATATTAAACCTGTTAGAGACCTGTGCTCCTTCCCCTGATCTGATCTGACCTGATCTGTAACGAGCTGCGACTGAACCCTCCGCTTTAGCCCCTCAGTAGTATATAACACAACAGCCAGAATACCACTCTGCCCCACAATTGTCCCAATCTTATCTGCTTAACAGTGGTAGTCTCTTGTTAGTCTTGCTCATCCAATCTCCCTCCAGCAGCGCCTTCAGTCGCATCATGGTCCAGACTCCACCGTCTGTCTCTTGCCCACTCTTTGAGTGCCTTCTGCAGCGCCTTGGGGTCTGTGAAGATCCTAGACTGTCCCTGCCTGTTCCATCGCATTCTCGCCGGGTATAACATGGGGTAATCGATATTTTGATCACGCAGTTGCTTTTTGAGTGGAGAAAATTGCTTGTGGCCCTCCTGTACTCTAGCAGTGAAGTCAGGATAAAGCGAGATCGCAGACCCCCCCATATTGCAAGGTCTTTTTAGGTCTCGCCTATGCAGGCCGCATGCGTTGCATAGGAGGACCTTTAGCCATCACTCTGCTCTTTTTGGAAGCACATACTCGTGCTTGTAGCGGCATCCACCTTGCGGGAGCGAGCAGGGGCACGAGTATGTGCTTCAAAAAAGAGCAGACTGCGCGCGCACACACACACACACCACTTCCGCATACTTTTCATTCTGCTTAGATTTACAAAGTATTTCACAAACATATTTGCCATTGGCATCCGGTACCAACTATATCCAGCTAAAAAGAATGCGCCGTAGGGATTCGTCAGCACACAATCTATGTAGCACAGTAAATTCCTCCAGTATATTAGGGTCTATGTCTAAGTGCATCCACAGCACACGACCCAGCCACCTCATCTGACCTTCCGTTAGACAGCAGGCTCCCGAACACTCAAAAGTGAGCCGACGTCTGAGCCCGAGGTAGCTGGAAAACCTTGGTGACCCGTATCAACGGGACCGGTGCCAGTGAGCGGTTTCTTCTCTGAGGCGGCCTCAATGTATCTGAGCGGCGGTGCCACTGACTCCATCCTTCAGCATCGTCAGTGGTGTGTTTGAGCGCCGAGAGCCACTTGGCATATCCCTCTTCACAACACGTCATGAACTACACCAGTCAGAGCCACAACTCAGGCGTCCCACAGCTCTGCGTGCTTTCTCCAGGGGCTTCCCAGTGTCTCAGCTGCAGCAATTCCCTTGTCTGCCGAGGCCTAAGGCCGTCTGGTCACCACCTGCTCCTACAAACCACCAGGGCCCGTGTCACGTTCCGATGGCGTCTGCTTTCTCTCTGTGATATTCATTCCCTCTTTTGAAGTTGCTGGTAGCCCCCCCCCACCCTTCTTCCATTCCAATTTAATTTGTTTGCTTGATTGTCAGAAGCGGGATAAAAGTATCGCTGCATTTATTGCAAATTAATAAAATTAAGGGGATCGAAGATGGAAATGTGGTTCCCTGGAAATGTAATTAGATGTTATCATAAACAAGTATTGAGCGAATTGCCTCTCCTTCTCACGCGCTCGTTTGCTCTCTCTGATATTTGGCGCCGTCAGGATAGCTGCGCTCTCCTTTGCCATCCATCCTGTCACCTCCTTGCTTTGACCTCTCACTTTCTCTCTCGCTCCCTCTTTCTTGCTCTTGCTGTTTATCTTGCTGTCCTTTTTAATCGTTGGCTTTCCTTTCTCTGGTTTTGTTTGTCCCTCCCATGAAGTACAGCAATTCTACAATGTTTTGAATGGATGCATGACACTGCTTGAAAGGGAACTTTATTTATTTTTCTTCCAGCATTCTGCTGGAGTAAATATGTTTTTCCTCTAGATCTTGTGTGCTTGTCCTTTTAAATGTCTAAATCCTCAACTGCTCTCTCCCCTCCCTGTTTTGTTGCTTTTTGTGGCTCACCCACCCTCCCCCAAACTCTTGTCTGAGTCTCACACTCTTCACTGGTCCTACATTGCTACAGACCCCCCCTCACCCTCTTCACACACACACATACACACACACACACTAGTGTACACGTGTGATTTATTTATTTTTCCATGGATGTGTGCACTAGCAGTAGTGGTTGAGAACCTGAAAAGACCCGCCACACACATCTACCCTAACTTACAGAAATGGCTAATCAAGACAGCCACGGTTAAACAATGCCAAAACGACCTGGTAATGCTGGTTTTACTTTAATACACAAAGGAGTTTTCAGTGAATTGGGGAAAATAATCTCACATTCCACCTTTCTGGAGTAGACCTGAACATAGCTATGGCAGTGGCACACCTCCCCTCAGAGTGTAAAGCAATGCTAAACCAGATTTGCTTCTACTAGACCTTTCAAGCACTGACAGGAAGGGTAATGAAACTATGGGGGGTGTTAGTATACCTAATTCACGTCCCTTCAAACACAAGGAAACACATGAGGCTGATTCAGGAATGGTTAAATAACCAATGGTCACACGCCACAAGAAATTGGAAGGATCTAGCGGTTGGAAAATCCAAGGTCGTCTGGGAAATCTGGTGATTGAATTCAGACAAATAAACTCTCACAACAAAATACATAAATTAAATAAATAAACAAACAATGAGGGCGACTAAAATATGTACACTGGCTGCAGAATTGGATGAGTAAGGCAAGAACAGTTAGTATTTTTATTTGCACAATTAATTAAAATTGTTGCAAGACAGGCAAAACACAATTAAAACACAGTCCATATTATAACTTTTTTTATTTTTTAAAGGTGTTGATGAGAGCAAGGTAGTTCATAGCTAGTAGGGCAAAAGTTCTTAGTGAACTTCTTCTGTTAACAGGAAATTAATCTCAGTCATGAATTTTACAAAAAGGAGGCCATCTGAGCTGAGTCGCCCCTCATACACTCTTTTAGAGCTTCCTGGCATCTCCGGATGTTCAGGGCCCGACAAATTGGACGCAACAAAACATTTTGTAGAGGAAGTAGGGTTCTGCAGATGCACAGTACGTGGATTAGGTTCTCTTCCCCGCTCTTACAAAATGGCACTGTGTGGACACTTCTTCCTTGAATCTCCGGCCATACTTATACGCCCTCAGCGGGATTAGGCCAAAATGTAATCTCATTAGATGGTGTTTCACTTGTGGTTTCAAAGATGACGACAAGTAGTGTGGTAGAGTTTTAGGGTTATATAGTTTTGAGGCCCAAGTGGCACGGGAGAGATTCTTCACGGTTACGGCATTGTGTTTAAGTGACAAGATCTTTGCTTGTTTGGTCAAGATTTTTGTGGTTGGCCCTATAGGCAGTGAACTTGTCCATATGTCTTGAGCCTCAAGTGCATCCAAGCAGAATATTAAAAATTGGTTCCAGGGAGTGCTGGGATTGTTTAACAGAGACCATATGCAGCTTTTTAGTGTAAGCTCATGGGCCTTTTTGACTTTTAAGCAATAGGCAATAAATCTTGCTTTCATTACCCAGTGTTGAGATGACAAAGAGAAAGCACATTGACTGGGCTCTGTCAAGCCAGGTAAGCATTTTGTCTTTGAAGGTTATTGCGCCAAAAGCTATTGTCGGCAGAAATTTGGCGCCTATCGCCCTAATAAGCGGTGAAAAATCTGGGGAGTGAAGGGCTTTCTTAGTTCTTCCAAAAGCCCCCTCCAAGCTGCAGGCCACTCCCTGCATTGCCGTAATATGCTGCGCTTGTCTACCTTTGTGGTCTAACCAAATTCCCAGGTACTTGTATGCGGTCACTATCTCTACTGGCTTCCCTTCAATGTACCAGGAGTGCTTTTCGGCTCGTGAGCACGAAACTATCATTGCCTTAGTTTTGCTGATGTTGATCTCCAGAGCGTTCGTTTTGCAATACTGGACCAGAGAATTGAAAAGTCTTTGAAGTCCCACCTGGGTTTGATCGAGGAGGATCGTGTCGTCAGCATATTGCATTGATTGAATTTTGGTTAAATCAATTTGTGGTGGGAATGCTCGGGAAAGGGCCAAACACTCAGGCAGGTCTGCTAAATATAGATTGAAATGTAAAGGAGCCAATATGCATCCCTGCTTTTATCCTTTATTAGTCTTGATTTTATTGGTGGTTGACCATCTTGAGGAAACTCTTATTTTTACCCAGGTGTTGATATATAGGGCTATGAGAGCTTTCAGAAGGAGCTGCGGGATGCCCCATTTGTTAACTTTTCCCAAAGTTTGGGGCGAGCTACACTATCAAAGGCTGTGTGGATACTTTATATATCTGTGTTGGTATGCCATTTGGGCCTGGTGCTCCTCCTGGGTGCATTTTCTTTATTATAAGTGCCACTTGGTTTAAGGTTATCTTAATGGTGAGTTCCGCTTCAAGATTGAAATTTGTATGACTAAAACTAAGGGGGTTTGGCCGTTTGGAACTTTCTGGTTCTACATAGACTGCTTCCACATAGGCCTCCCATTCAACAGGAGCGATATTAGTCACTGTGGGGGGTTGGGCAGAACTAACACCTTTGTTTACCCAACTCCAGAATCGTCTTTAGTCCTTTGATTTTATAATTTTGTGGGCTTTTGCCCAGTGACGTTCTTCTTTCATTCTCTGAGAAATTAACCTTGCTTTCCTATATTCCTTTCAAGTGATCAATATTTTATCTCGCAGGAATTTGTAATCTGTGTCATTATAGGCACGCCTGCGCAGCAGGTTATTCAATTTGCGCTTAATGCTTATTGTAAGTTGCTTATGTTCAGAGAGACAAGATGTGATTGGGGTGCAATTATTTGATCTTTCGATTATTTTCGTGGATAGGTTTTCTTTGAGATCCAACACTGCTGTTTCCCACAACAATGCGGTCAATTGATCACTATGTTCCTGTTTCAATTTGACCAAAAAATCGTCCACCTTTTCTTCCATTGTTTCCTGGATGTCCATTGTCCACCATAGCTTTCTTACAATCACAAGATTATCTTCTTTCCCGAGCAGATTATGTGTTGGGAGATGATAGTGCTGGGACGAAAATGTGCACGTTAAAATGGCGTGATCACTTTCCGGTGAGGAAATTACCTCAAATTCCTGGACAGGATGGAAGTGGGCAACTGAAATCCATATATAATCCAAAGTGGCCATTCTAGCGAAAGACACATGGGTGTATGCAGCGGGCAAGTCTGTATTGAGTCTTCTGTTAAGGATGCGGAGAGCTAATGCGTTTAAGTACGCTGCCATCTTTGTCCCTTGACTCTCCTTCCGTTGGTACTGGGACCTTATCTCCGGAATGGGCCACAATTGGTTGTCCAATGTAAACTGAAGGGAGAGATCTGGGCCTGCCTCCATTAGGTTGGTATTAAAATCACCCATTACTAGCCATATATCATTTGGATAATGGGAGGAGAGGTCTCTCACGGCTGGAAGCATTTTACTCAGTGTAGCCTCTTGCTTGGTTAAGGAGGGATGCAGGTAGACACAACCAAGGATCATTATTCGTTGTCTCAATTTGTTCTTTTGCAAGCACTGGAATATGATCTCCCTGCCCTTCACACAGTTGGAAGGATTTTACGACCAGCTTACTCTGTACGGCGATCAACACTCCTCCCGAGGCGTGGCCACCTATTACAGATGCTGTTGCATGGGATTCAAACACGGTGAAGTCCTCCCAGGCAATTTCCTCCAGGGACCATGTTTCTTGCAAGGCAATGATATCCTGATTCTTCATAAAATGAGTGGTTGGGCGTTCTGTTTTTTCCTTTGTTAGCCCACGGATGTTCCAGGAACAAATTCTAAGATGGTGCATGACATCCATGTTGGGATTCTATTCGACTGAGATGCTCTGTGTTTTACCCTAAGGCCTGGGATAACCAGGACCAGTATTGGGAGTTCTGTCGTTTGAGAGCCTATTGACAATGACCTCCCACTCTGATTGTCGTTATTTGCAAGGGGTTCTCTTTCCAGGACGCTGTTAAGGTTCCTGCTATGGAGCCGCACAAAACGGAAATAGGTTGCTGAGTAATTATGTTGTTGTCGGACACATTTTTATTGTTATGAACCGTTGAAGGATTGACTGCTTTGTCCTTTCAGAAATCTGGGTACTTGGGTTTGGTGACGAAACTAATCTGGATGCCCCAGCTGTTCAATTGATTTATGTTGTTCATTAATGCAAAGGCCATGTCTCGTTCGGCTGGCCCTGTTCTGGGGCGACAAAAGCCACGCTTTCGATATCAGTGGTTTTTATATTTTCTAGTCCAGGAAGGTGCTGACATAGCTTTAGAATGTTGCCTCTATATAGGATGTCCCATTTCCCTTGAGATACATACTCTGGGTAAAGTAATAATTTAGTGCTTTCTTGAGTCAACTTAGTTACTTCTCCAGTGTTAAGGGAGATTTTATTCTGCTGTTGGTTAATATTTACCATTAGGGTTTCGCAAGGCATCTTTTCCTTGGGCGGTTGGTTTAGGCCTTCTGATCTACTGTCCTTGGGTGGTTGGTTTAAGTTTCTGATCTATTTACTTTAGAGATGTGTAGGTGGGCATTAAAAGAAATGTATTTCCCTCTTGCACTATCTTGTTCGGGCTGCAGCCTATGTACGGTTGTCACGGAGGAGGACGAGGCTTTCCCGTTTTGATTTTTTTCCAACTCGTCCCTCAAGTTGATTTGTGTTGCTCTCTCCTCTGTGTTTGTTTTTGGTTTGATACCTTCCTCCTTGGATTCGGGTGGTTGTACTAGGTCATGATTACGTGTGAATTTGTTCATAGAACCCCAGCCCAGAGACTTTTCTGCGCCTTGTTCAAGCAAGGGTCAATTGCTGGGAGATTTTATTGATTTATCCGGGGTGTTAAAAGATGTTCCACTGTTTTTTTTGGTTTCTTTTTTTTTCCATTCGGTTTCTCAAGGATCTTCACCTGATCTTGCACTGTGCATTGGTCGATGTCGACCTTACTTTGGCCCACGCCTTGCGTTTCAATGGTATCTTCCAGAGAGTGAATGGTTAAAGTTCCTTTTCCATAGATGTTGTCGCTAGGAACCTTGGTTGAGTTGGCTGTTTCACTGTCTTCAGTTTTAAGCCATCGTAATAACCCGCTGTCCTTTTTCCTAGCTTTATTTAGTTTCTTTAATTTTTTCTTATTTTTCCTGGACTGGAGTTGTCCTTTTGTAGATGGTAAGCTGATCATTTTTGTTGGCAATTTGGAGTTCATCCACAGTGCCAACTGTGTTTTGTTAAAAGTGCATTTGTGATCATGGTTAACAGCACCTTTCGAGGTTCTGACTAAATGCTCTTGTGTAATGGTGGGCTGCTGCTCGTGAGCATCAAAGGGTTCACAATTTTGCGTCTGGTGGCTAGACCTGTTATCAGTTGCGTTGTCTCTAGTGTGATTTTGAAGTAATGGCGGAGAGAGGGTTTTCTGTGTCTGTCTTTGTGCCTCGTTCTTCAGGTCTTCAATTAATGAGGACATTACTTCTATGAGTGTTTCTAATTTTTTTAGTAGCGGGTTACAGGTACATCCACTGTAGCATTGGTTTTGAATTTGATTTTTGTTTGTTTCTACGTTACTTTGGGCTCTGCGTATCAATGCGTTTAGTTGGTCACGTTTTGTATCAATTCTTGTTATTGAATCCGCTCCCAGGTGTAAAATGTTTATCTGACCATCTAATTTATTTGCGTGCATGTGAGCAGCACTGGCCATTGCGTTCAAGGCTTGATTAGTAGCTGAAAGCAGTACCTCAACCTTGTACATGGCTGAAGTGTCAAGTGGCTCCTTAGGCCAGAGTTCTATTTTTGAGAGGTTGTTGTCCTGAGTCTGAGGATGTGATAGAGGTGAGATTACATCTGAATAGTTGTCAATTGATAAGAATCAATTCTTTTGAGGGCTTATGCTCAGGTCTTTTTGTGAGTTAGGGGCCTTGTTGCCGGCGCGGCGGTTGTTGGTGTCCATCAAAGGGGCATTGACTTTTGTCTCAAGCTGGTGTAGGTCCTTGGCTAAAAAATGTATGAGGGGCGAGAAATGGAGTAGAGGCAAGCGAAGGAAAGTCAAATCTCAGCATTTGAGTTTGAGACTCCAGTGCTCCTTTCAATTGATTTACATCTGATTCAGTTGACAGCGGACTTCGTAGGTGCAATAGTTGCAGTGCTGGGCTCCCTGAACTAGCAGACAAGATCCATATTGTTGATTCTGGCAAATTATGGCCAGAGTGCTGGAGTAGAACAGCATCTTTGCCTTCCTTAAGATCCTTAGCTTCCAACCACTGTAGTGGCTCTTGATGGGCCTTGCCGGGTTTCTCGCTACTACATTGGCTGGTTATGGCCTGGTTAGGATTTTTGTCCTGTAAAGCATCCGGGGTACTGTTTGGTGGTAATTCTTGGGAGGGAAGTAGGACTAATTGTGAAGAAGATGGTTCTGTAGTGTCGGGACCCCTTCCAAGGATGATTATCTCAGGGTAAAGAGGAGCCGGTTGAAGTGTGCTTGTTGGGTTTTCCTCGTTATCCTTAAGTTGGTGATGATAGCTTAGAATCTCGTAGCTCACGGAGTGGGCTACTTCCTCGTGCGTTTGAGTCGGCCAATTGAGATCATCTCTGATGCCGCGACATTTCCATTTGGCTAATGACAGAGTGCAATCTGATTGGGGTTCCTCCTGAGCTTCTTGCATACTTTTGATCGGGGATGTCCGGCAACTTGGCTGACCAATTCAATCCCCTTGTGCACTTCCAGGGTTCTTTCAGTACGACTACCCTTGATTCCGGGGGATATCTGACTCCCCCGTGTTCCCGGATGAGGGTACAGCATCTTGGCCTTCTGTCATTTAGCGGTCTTGTGAGGGTGATGGGAGCTTTGCAGCTATGTGGAGTTCCGTGTTCGCATTTTGCTCTCTTAGTTGTGAGCAAGGACGATTTACTTTCTCTTACGCAGCGGGTGCTTTGTTTGTTTACTTGTTTAATTGATTTTATTTAAGTTTTAATTAATTAACTTTCCCTGCTCCACTTTCTTCCACCTTGTTCCTCTTTCACCCAACTAGGATGGTGGCTGAGTTTGGTTAAGGTGATTTTAGATAGGCGCACAATGAGCAAGGTCTCTGATTTTAATACAAGGGGGGAGGGGCAGAGGGCGGGAGCGCAGTAGGAAGAGAGCTGAGTGCAAGTGCACCAAGCTGGCCACAAATCCAAACAAGCTGGGCCACCTCAACCACCTCAACCACCGCTTCTACCCATGCGGACTTCAGGGCGCAACGCAGCAGCGCTGGTCTCACCGGGCTATCTCCACGCCTCAGGAATCCTGCTCCACATCCCCCGCCGCCAGCAACAGTCCCCCTGCCGCAAAGACAAAAAATACAGAGGTTCCGCAGGAGTTTTGTTTTCCTTTGCAGCTCCTGCCGCTTCGGCAATTGACTTACGGCTCCTGTGAGTCAGCTGTGAGTCAACTGTTGTCTCTGCAGTTATCTTTCTCCAGCCGCGTTAGACAAGGACTTGCGGTGCCTGCTGCACACAGGCAACCTGACAGGCAACCTGATAGGCACCCGAATGAGAGCCAGCAAGCAGGGCAGCTCACCGCGGGTCTCGGCGTTTCCACCCGATCACACCCACAGATTCAAAAGCACGGGCGCGGTTCGGTGCTGCGGCTGTCCGACTCTCGCTCTGCTCGGCTGCTTTTCCGGTTTGCCTACCTTCCTCCAACCTCGCCTGACTTCCTCTGCTCCGAGAGTTTGGTAACAGGTCATCCAAGCTCTACACGATAATGCAGGCGGCAGAATAGCCACAGTCCAATGTAATGGAGTGCTTCAACAGATAATATTTCATTTTGCTGTTGCACCACTAATTTTTACACTAATGTACACCAGTGTACTGTAACATAAGCAGAAGCCAGAAGGACAATGTCAGAGTCTCCATTTATGAAGTGGACCAGAGGAGCCAACACATTTTTATTGTTTTCATTTATTACAATTTTTTGATATGCTAGATAGCAGCCATACTTTTATACAACATACCTTTAACACATTGGCATTGCCAATAGCTCTAGCTAAACACTTAAAAGGTCCCAAAGGTGAGACCTATTGGCTATGCTAATGCTTGCGTTCTCTAGCTAACCTCAAGGCAGTGTCCCAGTCCCTGTAGTTCAGGAGTTTAGCAATGTGATGGGCCACGGTGGGGCCCTGGGGTTTGGTCTTGGGCACAGCGATCGATGGGCTCTTTCCACCACAAACATGTTGGAGAACTGGTCAGGGCCCAGCAGGGTGTGAAGTAGTTTTTCCACAAATAGCTCTATGTTCCCCACCTATGTCGACTCTGGCAGACCCTTAATGCGTATATTGCATCTCCGGGAACGGGATTCGAGGTCTTCCGCCTTATCTTTCTAGGTTTGTAATACTTCGGCCATCTGCTTTTGTACCGTGTTCATATCAGATTGTGCCTCTTCTACTTCGGGGACCCTGCGTTCCGCCATGTCCATCCTCTACACTTGCTTATCCATACCCTCCAACATCCTAGCCATCTGGTACGACACGGAGTCCAATTTAGAGTCTATGGCGGTCAGACTTGCCTGCAAGCTTCTCTGCAAAGAGACCAACATAGAGCTGATAGCTCCACCGTCCTGCTTCGGGGTCCCATCTCTAGCATCAGGGCCCTCCTCTGGTGTATTGTCTCCGGTCCTCGATTTTCTCTGGTCAAAGGTTAATTTTGGCTGAGATTTATCCACTTTTCCCATCGCGAGGGTGGGGACATCTTTCACACAACGCACTCTGTCCCTTGGTCAGCCATATCAGATCGGGAGCTCCACTATCCGGGTTCGAGGGGACGGGCTGTACAGACTTTTGCTTATGTCAGGTGTAGTTGACGTCCTGTATCCATTCACCAAAATGGCAGCACAATCAGCCCCACAGTCCAAACTCCATGCGAACGTGTCTGATGAGGTTTTGTGGTTTTGCCTATGACCTCACCTCCCCTGAATGGTCACACTTCTACCAAATGCCAGGTTACAGTGTGCACCACCCTGTGTGTCGTGGCCCGGGCTTATCTTGCTCGTCCCTCCCTCAAATATACTTCAGTAGCTGTGTCAGTCTTCCCTCGACTTCGGTATCCCACAGCGCCGCGTTAGGCCCTCACCAAAGGTGCAGTAATCCTCACCTGCTTCACTCTGCTCATTGCTGCCTATAATGCCCACAGTTTCCCACGGGGGGCAAGGATAAGTAGAGGCTCCTGCCCGGCACTGCGTCAAGTTTCATTGGAGGCCCACCACCATTTGTCTCCAGGCTCCTCGTGCTCTAGCTGATCCGCTTTCGCACTGATGCCTCCCAGCGACGTACTCCCTTGCAGGCTGCGCCAACACCAGTGGGGGGTGATGCGGGTCTCAGTATTTGGTGGGTATTCCCCCGCGAGCAGAGGTCAGAGCGCTGCACGTCTTGGGCGGCTCAACCTAACAGTCCAGGCCCGGACGTAGAGCGAGCTGCAGTCAACACCTGGGGCGGCTCTGTCCGCACCCGGCTTCCCAGGGGCAGTCTCTCTCTGAGCCTCAATCGGCCTCGCACTCTCCACCAGCAGAAAGAGTCAATGCACCGCCAGATGCGCTTATCAGCAGCACTGCAAGTGGGGCTCACCGGTTCTGCGATGTTGGGCAAATCTCACCCCTCTGAGTCTCAGCAGGGCCCGCCCGGCCACGTTCAGCTCCGAGGATCGCATCGCACAGTGGCAGAATCCGGCCTCCTGCACCGCTCCGAGCACAACCAGTGCCCAGAGACGTTTCTCCGGTCGCCAGGGATAGGTAATTACCAACCATTTTATTCGCTCCAACGCAGGATTCCCGATGAATTGAAAGACGGTTCAATGGAGCTCCAGGGGCTCAGGCGGCCATTTTCAGTGCTGGCAAGCTTCTCCCCCCGAAAAGTAAATTTTACCCCTCTGCAAACCAACACTTTCCCTACTGTTGCACTGACTGGAGTGGCAACAGGAAATGTTACCCCTGTGTGATGTAACATTTTTCCTGCTGTTGTGTTGTGTGAAGTGAGAGTAGTAAATTATATACATCCTTAGTACAACACTTTGCCTACTTTTTATAAATTGTAGTGGTAATAGTATATGTATTAAATGTATAATTTAATTTATATTGTTACAATTGATATTATTATATTTTTGCTTATTTAAAATTATAATATTTATACTGATTGTTTTTAACGTGTAAAATATTTGTGTGAAATTTGAAGAATTGTATGTTTTTTACTTTTTTATTTTAATTAAAATAGATTGTTTTTTAAATATTTTATGTTATTGATATTTATATATATATTAATATATGTCTTTAACAACGGGTCAGTCTTAGATGCAACCAGCAATATATGGGGTCATATGTACAGATTGTGTAGCATTAATAATACACATGCATGCCCCATAGATTGTATTCACAGCACAATGTGCCTTAATCACTCACTCTCCTGGAAATCCAGTAATTGTATTAATTGTACAAATATAATATTTGTGTGTGGTGGAATAATGCAGAAACTTACTTTGGCGGTAAGAAGAAAACGATAAATATTGAGTCTTTCTTCTCACTATGCCTAACAGGGCCCAGGCTGGCTATACTGCTTTAGTGCCTAGCTTTCATTATTTTATTTTAAATCAGTTACTATAATTTTCTTTGTCACATTATTCCCGTGCTGAGATAGATTTATTCTATAATAATTATTTTCTTTAGTATGATTCGTAACAATGTAACTTCCATTATTATGTGTGTAACTTCTATGTTTATCAGCACGAACGATTGCTTTGACAACCAACTCAGAGTGCTCACTATAAATTGATGAAATCCAATGGTGCCCGATGTAGTGAACAAGGCGGTTCGCAGTTGAAATGCGTCTAGGCTATCACTTGGAATAAACTTACTGTGCCTTATTCCAACGGAGTAAGCACCTGTCATTGAGAAGAAGTAGAGAAGTGTGGCTCAATGGTTAGAGCGACAGACCCTGATCCAGAGGTCTGGGCCTAGGGTTCAATTCCCGCCTCGGTGGCTCTTGGGCTCAATTTCCCCAGACCTGATACTTCTCGCCTCGGTGCCTATTCTAATCATGGGTCCCACTCTGCAACTCTGGGCAATAGCTTGCTTAATCTCCACAACGGCCCCAACAATGCTAGGATGCCTGACTTCACCTTGGGGGTGCAACAGGAGTGGGCACTTCACTGGGAAAAGCCAGGAAGGGTTCCTCAGCGGTATTCGTACAAGCGCCGAGATGCCTCATGGTGATTTGTGCGCTATACAAGTACCATTACATTACATTTTACATTACATTGTTGTTGCCAGGACTGATACTATATTTGAAGATTTGCTGGAATCTTACTGCTGACCCTCCTAGTTCTGGAGCACCCCGCACCCGGAGCCATGTGGTATTTTCTTGAAAAGAAAACGCGGAGCCCCTTGCAGCAGAGATCTTTTCATTTGCTTATCCGAAAGTTCACATGCGGGAGGACTTGCTGATCTTCTCGGTGGCCGAAGGGTGATTGGAGTATCAGGTAAGCTCCCAACTGTGGGCCATGAGGTGTTTATGAGTGTTTCTTTGTGGCTGATGGGAGAGGTTGTCCCGAGAATAGATATATGGGCAGGGAGTGACACAGAAAGTTGACGTTTCCAGCGATTGCCGATGAGTGGGTCAGGGAGCAGGAAGAGGCGGCAATAGACATTTTTAATGATGATGATACAGGCACATCAACAGCCGCAACATCAACAGAGATCAGAGCACAATCTGCTAGTAGCAACATTATAAAAGTAACAAAAGAACTGGAGAAATTGCGAAAAAGCTACATTTCTAAATGGCGGGAATATAAGTCTTTCCAACGGTATCTGGACCTGAGGAGCATTCCGAGAGGACTTGGAATGCTCGTGGACCCAACACAAGTAAATCCTAATCCAGAAATGCTGAGCGAGTGGGCAGACAACAGTGCGGAATCCTCAAAGCATATGTTGCAGATATTGATAAAGTAAGCTACCAGCGACCGAGAAAATATCCTTGCCAAAATTAATGCTCTGTATCAAGAACTGGAGAAATTTGAAAACCAGGAAGAGGTTAAGAAAATGCAAACCAAAATAAAAAACAGACTGCTGAAATACGAGCAATCAATAAAAGAAAGGAAAGCAATTAAATTCCAGAGAGATAGAAATGATTATTCAAACGGCAAGATCTACACTTTCTTGAAGAAATTTGAGAACATCCGTCGTCAACAACTCTCTACTACTGCCGAGACACAAATGAGATTAGCAGAGCCCAACGGTTTAGAACTAAGCTCAGAAGTTTAATCAGACCTAGAGACAACAGCGAGTGGCACACCCACCCAAAAACACCTTCCTTAATACAGGAATTCGTTTTTTTTTACACATAGAGCGCACCATGAACCTCCCATGGGTCCCCCACACCAAGAACAAAAAGGCAGGGGCAGAGGATGAAGAGCAGGAGAAGGAACAATAGACCCTGGGGCAGACGGCGCAAACAGAGCAACCAAACAAAATGAACAGAAGACCAAGGAGGAAGTAGAAACAAATAAAGACATTGACAACACAGTGAGTAATCTAACCAACATGGCTCTTAACGAAGAAGAACAAAAAATCCGCTCTTTGAGTTTACCCTTTTGTGTAAAAACACATTTTGATCATGTACAGACTCATTTGGACTTTTTCCAATTTGTTAGGAAGTTAAAATTGCAGAAGTATTTCTTTAATGCATCTAAAAACATCAGAGAAACTGAGACAACATACAACACCGACAATATACTCAGTGTAGAAGACATAACTCTTCTCCAGGACCTGACCGAACTAGGGTTGGAAGAACAAAGCAACATGGGTTCACCCACCGATTTGGCATTGGCAACTGGTCTAGATATTTATGGTAGTGTGCGTATCCACTATAAGCCCTAGTCAGTTTTCATTCCCCGCTATGCCAAAACACGGACCAGACATCTTTGCGGAAAAGGTCATAAAAGACCTCAAATAACTGGCGATACAATGTAGCAAAGATTTTATACCAACAGACACAAAACAATGACCTTATCCAGAAAATAAAAGGACGTCACGATATTGTAGTACAGTGGTCTGTCTGATAAAGGTGGCAACATGGTCCTGTGGCCACTGGACAAGTACATTATAGAAGTACAAAAACAACTACAAGACAGGGAATGCTGCGGTTGTGTCAGCCCTACTAGCATCATTGTCATCAAATAAAGGTTTCACAAGGCACTCTACAAATAGAGAGGTGTGGGACTCATCTCCATGCAAGAACTTTATTTTTTTTAAATCATTACCCTGTTACACCTCAGTTGTATCTAATACCGAAGATACACACAAATGCTACAGCTCCCCCGGGAACACCAACTCTAGCTGCAATAGGGGGGTTATTTCAAAATCATTGCCTTCAACCTTCTGTCTGTGAACTTCCCTCATACATCAGTGACACAGGAGATTTCCTCACAAAGATTTATAACATGACTAGGAAAGAAAACTTTGTGTTAATGACACTTGATGTTAATATGCTACACACCAGCATAAGACACAGAGATGGGTTAAATGCATTGAGTTATTTTTAGTGGAAAAGACCTATACACCTGTACCAATACACACTGATGCTGTTATAAATTCTGAGTGGTGCCTTGACGACAACATCTTTGTTTTTTATAAACTTTTTTATAAACAGTTGCAAGGCACTGCCATGGGTACCTGCTTCACCCCCAGCTATGCGAATCTGCATAAGGGCTGGTGGGAGGGGCAGGTACTCATGACAATGCAGAAAAAAGCGATGACAGAAAACATTAGTTTATTTGTGAGGTATATTGATGACATTTTTATCATTTGGAATCCTTCATCCAGACACTTATACATCCACTCATTCTTCAATATGTAAGACATATTTTGACTTTTCAGAAACATACAGTCACTGGATGTTGTCATCAGTGATGTCATCAGTGATGTCATTTGAGATGTCATCAGTGATGTCATCAGTGATGTCATCAGTGATGTCACTGATCATGTCATGAATGATGTAATATGTGACATGATCAGCAGTGGATTGCGGGTGCGCGATATATAGTTAGTGCAACGAACTATATATGAAATTTCAATGGTTTTGTGTGAGTAAAATAAGGTTTTGTAAATGCTAATTCCTAACTATATATGGTCTATAACCTATGGTTTTTTCAGTGAATGTTCAAGGTTTTGTAAATGCTAATTCCTAACTATATATGGTCTATAACCTATGTTTTTTTCAGTGAATTTCAATGTTTTTTTAATAGCAAATATCAAAAGCTTCAAAATGTCAAGTACGTGGTAGGTAAAAACATTTTCGTGTTTATGCACGCTGATGTGCTTTGAACGCTGCCCCCCCCCTCTTTTCTTTTAGGAGTATACTCTCTTTGCAGATAGTGAAGGGTAGGTAACGCAGGCCTTTGCCCCCGTTGTAATCCGTCGTGCCTGCTTCCCTCTCTATTTGATTGATTGTTATCCTAGCATTTATTGTTTTGGAATTGGTTCTATTTGGTTCATTCTCTATTTACAAACAAACACAGAGTCGCAATACTCTGTTTAGTCTTTGCAGATACTGAAAAATCGTTAAAAAAACAAAATGAATCAAGCAAAATCAGTAGGCCACTAATGGGATCTCTTTTTGACCTCGCTAAAATAGAAACATTATAAACAACCCCTCATGAGAAATACGAAACTAGTGAGAGGAACTGAGCTAGAGACCATGATGACTGCAAGACAGCTCGGCTCCGCCGCCCACCCCACCCAAAATAACGACAAAATCTATGCAAATATTTTAAATATATACAACACACCAGCAAAGTAACAGGGTAAAACGTTTTATTAAATAACTATTTACATGGCAGCCTGCTGCAACATCGATCCAAACAAGCCTTTGTATTTGGGGCTCAAAATCAACAAGTAACAGGGTAAAACGTTTTATTAAATAACTATTACGATGGCTTCAGATTTTCAACATACGGTGTGGTGACGCGGACTGGGAGGGGGCGCTTGGCTCCTGCCCCCTCCCCAAGTCTTGTTGCCCTGGTGTGGCCTAAGATCGCCCCCAACATAGGCGGCCGGCTCCCGGGGTCATGCAGAACTTTTTGCCTTTTGGTGACTCTTCCATTCTGGACCTTGTCCCACAATCCGTTTGACCTGAAGACACGTCCTGCGGTACCGTGATCCGACCATCACATATACCTGCGCCAGGAGACGGCCTGGGGTGCACTAGAAGGGAGAGGCGGCGCGAACGAGCCTCCCCCACCTCCCCAGGTGGAGGTTTCTCAGTTTCACCCCAGCGCTTCACTCGACCAGCTGACTTGCGCCCGCTCTTGCGACCCAGTGCCTCGCTCGGCCAGCTGAATTGCGCCTGCTCTTGCTATTACAGCGTCTCACCCGCCATCCAACGGAATTGCACCCAATCTTGCGGTACAGCGACAGGCGGCTGCCACGGAGCTCACAAAATGGCGGTCGGCTCCACAGACTTGGGCCTGGCCTGCAAGGATGGCTCTGGGCAACGCTGGAACTCTGACACTTGACTGCTAGGGCATGGCCCCATTCCCAAAAGCATCCCCTCAGCCTTGAAGATTCTACAAAAGTCACCGGGGCCCCCGACTCCCGCAGACTTCCGGTGGGGAGCGACTGCCATGATTGCTCGCGGAATGGCCACGACGTAGCCACAGGGTGCTCTCATGCTGACGCCAGCTTCAGTCTGAAACATCCAGAAACACTGTAGACTACCAATTCGATCAGTTCCGGTGGAGCCCCAACGTGACCCGGTAGAGAAGAACTTGCCCTCCCCTCTTTGACTGATGGTTCTTGTTGCCTGTCCCTTCTGTTGTCATTTAACAGAACTTTTTGGACTGCTGAAAGGGGTTGTGTTCCGCCCGCTGGTTGGTGGAGACATTTTGACTATATTCTGGACCTACGTTGTCGCGTAATCCGTCATATGACGCGCCGCGTTAGCGCACCCGGAAGTGCTCCGGTGCACGAGGCGCGAAGCGCAGCTTCCCGGAAGCGATCCTTGGCGCGGGGCGGAGCGCGTAATGTAAGCATAACAGGTCATGTGACTTGTTAATAAAACTTTTCATTGGTTCATTTCACTTTTGGGTTCCTAATTATGTAAGGCTAGGTCATGTGACCTAAAAATAACCCTTTTCATTGGTTTAGAACTATTTTTTGTCCCAAATGATGAAAACCCCTCCTTATTTCCTCACTCTGACTTTCATCTTTGTGAGAGGAAGACCTTTTTTTATCACTTAGCAATAGCAAGTGTTGTAGCTTCAACTGGAACATCCCCACCACCACCACCTCCTCCTAGGAAGAGAGGACCACCTCCTCAGATCATCCTACAACAAGAGGAGGAAGAAGAGGAAGAGGAGCAAGGGACAGGGAGGTTTTTACCTGAACAGCCAATGAGGTCCCATGGCAAAGAAAGGGACTGAGAGAAGGCGCTTGGCTCCTGCCCCCTCCCCAAGTCTCGCTCGGCCAGCTGAGTTGCGCCCACTCTTGCGGCCTACCACATGGAGAGGCCGGGGCATTGACTAGGCGGAGCCTCCGGCCGCAACCACAGCGCCAACGATTGCTGCTGACGGAGGGGAGACTTGCCGGTGAGAACCACTGATCTGAAGAACCACTGCCTGCGGTGCCTCCCTGAAGAGCTTGACGGAGGCCCCCGAGAGGCGGTGCGGTGGCGTGGACTGGGAGGGGGCGCTTGGCTCCTGCCCCCTCCCCAAGTCTTGTTGCCCTAGTGTGGCCTGAGATCGCCCCCGACATAGGCGCCCGGCTCCCGGGGTTCGGCGGAACTTTTAGCCTTTTGGTGACTCTTCCATTCTGGACCTTGTCCCACAATCCGTTTGAACTGAAGACACGTCCTGCGGCCTGTTCCCTGAATGTGTGCAAGGGGACGATATTGATTGAATCAAGATGGCGGCTTCACACAAAGCTGACTCAAGTGTTGCTGCTGATGCTATGCAGACAAAAACTGGTTTTCAGTTTGTACATTCTTCAGAATTTTTCCATCCAAGGCTGGGTGAGAGTTTGTAGAACGATGGCTTCAGATTTTCAACATACGGTGTGGTGACGCGGACTGGGAGGGGGAGCTTGGCTCCTGCCCCCTACCCAAGTCTTGTTGCCCTGGTGTGGCCTAAGATCGCCCCCGACATAGGCGGCCGGCTCCCGGGGTCCGGCAGAACTTTTTTCCTCTTCCTTTCTGAATCTTGTCCCACAATCCGTTTGACCTGAAGACACGACCAGGTCCCTGAATGTGTGCAGGGGGACGCTAATGATTGAATCAAGATGGCGGCTTCACACAAAGCTGACTCAAGAGTTGCTGCTGATGCTATGCAGACAAAAACTGGTTTTCAGTTTGTACATTCTTCAGGATTTTTCAATCCAAGGCTGGTTGAGAGTTTGTAGAACAATGGCTTCAGATTTTCAACATACTACTCTTCAACATTCTTCATAAATGTAACAATGTGAGACTCACTAGGAGAACGTCCGTTTATCTTTCCTTTCAAAATGCTACCAACAATATTTTCTGAATGGAAGACACCATCTTGTAGCATAAAGAGCTGCGTCAAGGGTGGTATTGCTCAGAATGTCTTGTTTTCTAGTGCTCGTAATAACGAAGCCAGAACTGCCGAAAGGGATTCTGGTCCTGCCGCTACTTATTTGAGACATTGAACTATACTCTGGGCCTGCCTGGCCTCAACCAAAATGGCGCCAGTATGGGAGCTACTTGCAACTCCTTATGACGTTCTAGTTACTTAGCCTTGACGTTATGGGGGATGTATGCGGTCTTTGTGCACATGGCGGGCGGGGAAGGGTACTGACTGGGAATACGGACAACCCTATTGATGTCGATTTTTCATTATTGATTATTGTATTAATAAAGCTTCGAAATAATGTTACCCATGATACTCGCCCATGGTGTGCGTATGGACGATTTTATTGTAACTGATCCTGTTATACTTTCAATAAAAAAATCAACCTTCACTGATCCTGCAACCGTTTGTCACGTTTAGTTTTTTCAATTTAATGGCTCGCTTGTTACATACTCCTATACCCCTGGCTTTTGAAAGACACTATCTTGTAGAATAAAGGGCTGCGTCAAGGGTGGTATTGCCCAGAATGTCTTGTTTTCTAGTGCTCGTAATGACAAAGCCAGAACTGCCGAAAGGGATTCTGGTCCTGCCGCTACCTATTGGAGACATTGAACTATACTCTGGACCTGCCTGGCCTCGACCGATCTATGTAATGAACAGACTACCATTGCCGAAACACAAGGGAATGCATCTCAGATGTACAGAAAGGCATCCCTTCAGGCTCAGCCCCCACACACCCTTACAGTGAGAATCCCCTCCCCAATCACAATACAGGATCGTTATCAGATAGTAGGAACGCGTGTGGTGTGACGGATCTCATGGAGTGGGGGCCTTGATCTACTGTAACTCCTTTGAAGAGGGGTGATTCTTTACAGTTGGGACCATAAACTACATCCGCAGGGTTGGTGATAGCCTGGGACCGGCCTGGACAATCGGACACAGAGGAAGAGGAGTGTCAGAGGGTGCGGTAGTGAATAGGGTGAAAGGGCGGGCACGGGGTGTGATTCTCAGGGAAGAGCAGCGCAGATGGGGGGAGGTTTATGGCCCACGCATGAGAGAGAGAGCGTGGGTGACCAGTGCGTGGGGGAGATGCTTGCGAGGGTGGGGAGCCGTGCTGAGGATCGGCGGCGTGCAGAGAGTGGGTCTGGTCAAGGCATCTAAAATGACTGCCGTGCACGACAAAAGTGTGGCATTGGAAAAAAGGCAAGATGGCGCAGACAATGTTTATCAATACGGATTAATTTATAACAATTATTTTTAACAATATATTTACTCGCAGTGACAAAATGGCGGTCAACACTTCCTGATTTCCTTTGAATCGCAGCCACTGGAAGACATGTATCAACATATATGAGCATCCTCATCCACCCTCAGAAAACATAGGGGTCAGGATACGTCTCCCGTACCCCCTTATACCCATTTCCCACATTGTTTTTCCTCCATCTTGTAATTTAATTAAAACGAAACACAAAATGGCGAATTCCCGTTTCGCTACCGGTTCACGACCCGGTTCGCGAACCGGGAAGCGCTTCTACCGCGAAAAATCAAATTTTTTTAATTTGCCCCACGGGACCCTTTAATAACCCCAACTACCTTGCCCCCTTTCAATAAATTCCCCCTTCGTTTTTCTCCTCCTCTTGTCTCTCGATCCTACCGAGAGACAAGATGGCGGCCGTTCCGGACTGTTTAGAATGTTGACAGACACCGGAGAGCCAATCAGCTTCGCTTCGCAAAGTTCCGTTACGCGAAAAGTACGCGAACCGGAGCGCTACCCGGGACGCTGTCACAGATATATCTGTTTTTTAAAACGTTAATTTCTCAAAATCCACTGGAGCACATATATTGAGACCTAGCAAAGGCACATCGGGCTAACAGTCCCTACAATTTTGCCAAGTTTCGTGCAAATCCATTCAGCCGTTCGAGCTAAAAGTGAGGCCAACCGCCCTATGGAAAAATGAATGGGAAAAACGCGTTTTGGGACCCCCCTTTTTTCTCGGCCCCCCCTTGACGAAACACCCCCAAATTTTCAGGGGCTGCTCAGAAACAAAATGTGCCATTTTCCTGAAATTTCAGCCGATTCCGTCTACAAACGCCAAAGTTATTAGACATAGAATTTTAAAAAGTCCCATAGAGAAAATATCCTAACTATATATACCTACTGGCGACCGCCAGTAGGTAATATATATATATATATATATATATATATATATATATATATATATATATATATATATTGCGCTCATCAAATCCAGGCGAATCCACAAGGAATGAAAGACAGCACTCGGGAGGTTCCTTTTACCACAGAGTAGTTTATTAACTACAAGCTAACCCACAGACGCGTTTCGGCGATTTGCCTTCGTCAGTGTGTATCTCCACACGCACAAACCGGTGCATTTATCATAATCAACATTGACAATGTGCAAGGGTTACACCTCTAAATTGACATCAACAGAGGACTAGAAACCTCCCAACCAGTGCGGGCTCCATCTTGTAACGGTAAAAATGTAACCATACACATTACTTAATGCTCACAGATATGAACTAAGCATTATTAAACCTACAGATAGGTGAGGGCGCTCTAGTGGGGGGTATATAGAATTACTTGAGCTACATTTACACTGTTTGATATAGCCGTGGATCGGCAACAGTCCTCCGGAAATATTCCAAAATCATTAGAGGTGAGTCCCATTCTTACACTAGATTATTTACATCAGCAAATTGATAAAAAGTCTGTGTCATTGTGTATAAACTGAAAAAATCAACAAAGTGAAGGAAAAGGAAAGAGGAAGAAAGGGAAAAAGTGCCATATGTGCATCATCCATAGTTAATTTACATACATCATTTTCTATTAGGAATCAAAGAGCCCTTTGAACCTATGAGTGATTGTAGCACAGTATATGAACCACACATATATATATATATACACATATATGTGCCAGAAGTTATGTACAACAGTGGACAATCAGTCCCAAATTTCATCCGAGCATTGGATTTAACCATTGTTGTTAGCACCTGAAATGTATAGTTCATGTATTGATCCACAAAAATTCAGCAGATAAAAGTACACAGAATACAGTTAGATTCACAGGCAACCCCTACATCATTTGCACAGATGGAATACCATTTCTTCCCCACTGTTCATCCCCCTAGGCCATTTTGTGGAAAGGTCTATGATATAGCGTGATTCTAGTCTACGTAATCGTCGCAGACGGTCCCCTCCCCTGACGGTGTTCCTAATGATGTCAAGGCCAAAATATTGCAGCTGACTACGGTCTCTATTATGTTTCTCGGCAAAATGCCGGGCGACTGGATAAGATTGATCTGCTTTATCAATCACTCTTAGATGTTCTAAGATCCGTAATTTAAGCATGTTGATTGTGCTCCCTATATAGCGGAAACCGCACGGGCAGGTCAGACAATAAACTGCTAAAGGTGTGCTGCATGTAATAAACTGTTTGATTTACCGTATCGGGCATTTCTATGGAGAGGACCCTTTTGCTTCCGGCACACGCTTTGCATTTTCCACATGGGTAGAAACCACTCATAGTTTTTAGGGTGTTGCTCTTAGGGAGTGGTTTCTCTAGATGGCTGGTTACCAGATAGTCCCTTAAAGATCTGGCTTTGTTAAAGGTTATGAGTGGGTGAGTAAGTAGGTCATCTTTAAGTGTGTTGTCTGTTTTGAGAATATGGCAGTTCTTACGGAGCATGGCCCTTAAATCATTAGCTCCAGCAGAGAAGGGAGTTATTAATCTAAACTTGCCTTTGCCGACTGTAGATGTCATGGAGTTGTTCTTTGTAGTCGGTTTAGTTGTCATCAAGGAGTCTCTAGGGATAGCCCTAACCCTTCTCAAGGTGTTATTTAAAAGGATTTCTCCGTATCCCCTGGCCTTGAATCTGTTCACACATTCCGTCGCTGCCACCTCAAAATCCTCTAATTTTGAGCAATTCCTTCGGAGTCGGAGTAACTCTCCGTATGGAATGCTCTTAATGAGTTGCGGGGGTGGCTACTGCTGGCAAAAAGTGTGGAATTACCAGCAGTAGTTTTTCTATGTAGGGATGTGTGGATCTGATGGTCCTCTGAAAACACTTTTAGGTCGAGATAGTCCGCAGTTACCGGACTTACCGTCCCTGAAAATTGTAGGTTGTAGTTATTCTCATTCAGTAGATTGATGTAGGCATGTGCTGTTACAGATGAACCCCGCCAGAAAATAAACAGGTCATCAATGTACCTGAACCAACCCTCAGTCTTACCCTCTGAGCCATCTACCAAACAGCTCCTGGGTACCTGCTCCTCCCACCAGCCAACGAAAAGGTTTGCGTAGCTGGGAGCGAAGCAGGTACCCATCGCCGTTCCAGACACCTGCCTGAACAATTGGTCCTCGAATAAAAAAATGTTATTACTCAAACAAAATTCAGTGAATTTGAGGATCATGGTGTTATGTTTGGTGAATCTTAATTGTCTCAAGTTCAGGAAATGCTGAATAGCTTTTAGGCCTTGCTGGTGGTCTATGACTGTGTACAAACGTGTGATGTCCAACACAATAAGCTGGCAGTCATTGTCCCATTTCACATTCCGGATTTTGTTTAGAAAATCCTTTGTATCCCGAACGTATGAGGGTAAGGTAAGTACCAAGGGGAACAAAAATTTGTCAATGAAACGGGACATGTTTTCAGTGAGACTGCCAATAGATGACACAATCGGACGGCCCGGTGGGTGTACATTGTCCTTTTGTAGTTTTGGCAGATGGTAAAACGTGGGTGTAAGGGGTTGGCTGTTCCGGAGAAAGAGAAATTCATCCTTACTTAACATGTTACAATCATGCCATTTCCCTATCAGTTTACCATAACTCCGGATGCTTTCCTGATATACATCATTGGTGCACTTGACGTAAAAGTTAGTATCAGAAAGCTGGCATAGTGCTTCATGTCTGTAATAATCTCTGGTGAGTAGCACCACGTTCCCCCCTTTATCTGAAGGTTTGACTGTGATGTTTTCATCCTTCATGAGGTTGTGTAGAGCCAATTTTTGTGCTCTGTGATGTTGTGTTTAATTGGATGGTTTACTTTCCTATACTGCATTATATATATATATATATATATATATCAGTGAAAAAACCATAGGTTATAGACCATATATAGTTAGGGATTTGCATTTACAAAACCTTATTTTACTCGCATAAAACCATTGAAATTCCATATATAGTTAGTTGCGCTAACTATATATCGCGCACCCGCAATCCACTGCTGATGATGTCACATATTACATCATTCATGACATGGTCAGTGACATCACTGATGACATCACTGATGACATCTCAAATGACATCACTGATGACATCTCAAATGACATCACTGATGACATCACTGATGACAACACCCAGTGACTGTATGTTTCTGTAAAGTTAAAATATGTCTTACATATTGAAGAATGAGTGGATGTATAAGTGTCTGGATGAAGGATTTAGTAGGTGCATGACTGACTGTATGAGTGAGTGATTAAATATGTCTCACTGAGTGCATGGGTTAGTGACTAAACTGTCTTAATTTGTGCATTATTATGTCTGTTGTTCTGTAAACTGCTGCATGTGTTGATAAGTAGCTATATGAGTAACTATATGGGTTATTGATTGGTAGCCCAGGTATTTGTATGGGAGACTGAGTGTGTGTGTGGGTGGCTGGGAGGTGTATGACTCTGTGCATAGATGTGTGAGCAGTTGATTCACTAGATGTATGGTTTCAAAAGTGCATGTGGAAACAGCTGTATGGGCGGTTGACTGTGTGCATGAGTGTATTGGTGAGTGAATGGATATCTCAGTGCTACATGTCAAAGTAAGTACATATGTAAAACACAGTACAAGTGAGAGTTGACATATATAAATAACTGTGCATAAGAGCCAGTGAATGTGTGAGTGGCTGTATGGATCATTGTGAACTTGTATCAGGGATTGTATAAGAGAGTAAATATGTGTTAGTATATGTATGAATAAGTAAAGTTTGTATAACTGTATAGTTGAGGAAATGGAGGTGCGATTGATTCTTTGCATGACTGACTAGGTGTGTGAGTAACTCCATGGATGAGTGACAGTCTGTGAGTGTCTGTTTACACTGATTGTATCTAAGGTTATATTAGAGTCTGAAGAGGTTCATCGTATTATCACATGAATGATATCATCAGTGATGTGATCAGTAATGTCAAATGAGATGTCATCAGTGATGTCATCAGTGATGTCATTTGAGATGTCATCAGTGATGTCATTTGAGATGTCATCAGTGATGTCATCAGTGATGTCACTGACCATGTCATGAATGATGTAATATGTGACATCATCAGCAGTGGATTGCGGGTGCGCGATATATAGTTAGCGCAACTAACTATATATGGAATTTCAATGGTTTTATGCGAGTAAAATAAGGTTTTGTAAATGCAAATCCCTAACTATATATGGTCTATAACCTATGGTTTTTTCACTGAATTTTCAAGGTTTTGTAAATGCAAATTCCTAACTATATATGGTCTATAACCTATGGTTTTTTCTGTGAATTTCATTGGTTTTTTAAAAGCTAACATCTGTAGCTGTAAAATGTATTCTTCTTTAAATCTTAAAATATATTTTAGATGTTTATTGATAATTTTTTTTTTAATATTTTTTTTTCTTCGCTTCTAGTTCGCGAACCGGGAAGCTTTCCGTTAGCTCATCTTCATGCCGCGACCTAGTCCGCGAACCGGTCAACTTAACGTTAGCGGAACTGTGACGCGTCGCGGAAGCGCGACGTATCACGTTGTCGCGTAATGCGTCTAATGACGCGCTGCGTTAGCGCTCCCGGAAGTGCTCCGGACCGCTAACCGGAAGCGATCCGAGACGCGGCGCGGACCGCGTAACGTAAGCGGAACAGGTCATGTGACTTGTTTATCAAACTTTTCATTGGTTCATTTCACTTTTGGTTTCCAAATGATGTATGACTAGGTCATGTGACCTAAAAATAACACTTTTCATTGGTTCAGAACTTTTGCTTTTCCCAAATCATGTAAACCCCTCCTTCTTTCCTCACTCTGACTTTCATCTTGGTGAGAGAAAGACCATTTACCTGGAGTTCAACAATGGCTTCCATACTTGCTGCAGCTGGTGCACCCCCACCACCACCTCCACCTCCTCATAAGAAGAGAGGACCACCCAGTCAATTTACCTCCAACAGAGAAGAAGAAGAGGAGGAAGAAGAAGAAGAGGATACAGATCAACAACAATTTATCACAGAGTTGCCCCGTGTTTCTAAGAGAAAAACCAGTTTCATCTGGCAGTTTTTTTCCATCCCTCCAGGGGAGAAGAAGGTGAACGCGAAATATGCCACCTGCCTCATCTGTGATTACAGATTGTCAAGAGGCACAGAGAAGAAATATAGTATGGGGAACTATACTATGCATCGACATATGACCAGGTGGCATCCCTTGAACTACAGCCGGGCTGAGTTAAGGGACCTACAAGACAATCCCCCGACAACTCCTGTGGCCAGATCTACCTCATCAATGTCTTTGTCAGGAAGAGAGGCACAGGAAACTGTGCCAAACATTCAACCCAATTTTAGACATATGAGGTTTACTTGTATATATTGTGGTGCTATGTTGTCGTATGGGAACATGAGCGTCAACTTGATTAATATGGTGTTCGAAAACCATAAGTGCCCTAATGCACCCAAGCAGTAATTTTTTTTTTGCTCCTGTTGAGCCGTTTTCAATGCCTGTTTTTTTGTTTTTTCCCCTCCATAAAAAACACAAAAAAAACATAAAACTGTTCTAAAAATACAAAAAAATCAAAAAATGTTCAGAAAAAAAAAATAAATAAATAAAACAACAAAAACAAAAAAAAAAAGTTCTTTTCAGAACTACCCCCCCTTTCAAATAAAATTGCTAGAATGTTTATCACTCTGGCAAGCTCTATTTCTTTTGGTTCGCTTCAAGTTCGCTGACCGGTTCGCGAACTGTAAGCGAACCAAAAAAATATTTTTTTAAAAAAAAGAAGAGTTAGTATAAGGGAAGTAAACAGAGAATAATGTAAAAAGAAAGACAGCTATAGAGAGTAAACCAGAGATAGTGTCAGAGACATCATCAGCAGTGCATTGCGGGTAAAAAGAGTAGAAAACATGTACCTTATAATTCTTGTTACCTTTTTAAAATATTTTTTCATACTTTCAATCTGTAAAACAGAGAACAAACATTTCCAAAAATATTAAAACATGTATTTAAAAATTAGAAAAGACAAGGGAAAAGGTTCAAGAACAAACAGTTTTTCAACAACTTGGACATTTACAGAAGTCTCCGCTTCTCTACGTCCCCTACACAATCCTAAATATATATATTTTAAAGAAACTGTATCTTGATGTTGATGAACTGAGGCCTATTTTGGAACATGATGCTTTTTTTGCATTGCTTATGTCTCACAATAGTGATGCAATAACAGCGCAAAAGAGATGTAAATCCATCATAAAATTGTGTCTAACATTTTAAATGATTGTTTTAGGATGCAAATAAGATGTGTACTTTCAAGAGCTTTCTTTGAGGTGAGGCCTATTTCTTTTTTTTAAAAAAAAAACAGTACCCAGAAGTACAGCACTGTAAGCATTAAAATTGACACTTACAGAAAACTCAGCTTCTCCATATCTACCTCACATTTCTAAATGTATATCATAAGTACAAAAAGCATAACATTAATTATACATGTTAAATGGTTTATTTTTGCTGTTCTCAGAATGTATCAAATTTCACTTAAATCAGTGACTTGAAGATATTCATCATGTAACAGCGGGGAAAAAAAAACACAATCAAAATGACTGTGTTTAAAAAACCCATACAACCTAAGAAATCTGATTTCAAAACTCCTTAAAATTAACTTACTTTCAATGACGTCGAAGGATCTCCTATGAACAGCATCCACTCTGTTGTGCTATAAATATTTTCAGCCCGCCACTTTCTGAAAGAAAACCTCCATCGATACGAAAAATATGTTACATAGAAAAAAAGACTTCTCTCATTCTATCACATGTTTCCACTAGGCCAAATCATGTTGCCGCGATTCGCAAGTCTTGTAATTCTTCCAATCAAATCCCGACATTTTCTATTTTCGCAACTTGCAAAAAGAAAACATTTGAGATTATTTTCACAATCCTGGACTACTAATATCTTACTCTTCTTTGTCACTCATGTTCTCCTTTTCCTATGACACTGATACTGCTTACTATGAAGCAGACTTACTTGCATCAGGTTTATATAGTCGGATTTTACAAAATAACATTATAATTAAAAGTTTTGGACCAATAATCTAGACAGCATTGCAGACTTACATTCCCTCAACTTGATGAACCTTTTCCAATTCTTCACAGGAAATCTCGAGATTCTTTCTTTAAAATTTTGGTTTTAAAAACACCAGGTAAGAATTTTTAAGGTCAAACGGCAATTTTTTTTTGAAACTTACAACGGAATCATTGCAGAATGACCAGCCGTTTCGAGACTTTAAATAAGCTGTATAATGTCCTGAAGTTGTTGAAGGACCATCGTGATAGATAATTGCTACAGTTACAAAAGTCCTTCCTGATATTGAAAGCTGAGAAGCCACAAAATTTTTTATTAAAGTTGACAATTTTGATCCATCAGGCCTACATCGTTGCATCATTAAAATGACATACTGTCCATATCTACGTATAAGTAATGTTGACATCATTTCAGATTTACATTGGCTACACTCCATGTTGTGATCCGCTGCATTTACTAGCTTATTAAAGGAGACTGATTTACTGTCTGGCAAAGTTAAATATATAAATCTTTCTGAGTCTACACTAGTAGTACTTGATACCCTACAATTCTCGCAGTCATGCTGCCATTGATAAGAAAGCCCAAACAGGTGATCTACATCTACACCCTCAACTTGCAATATATCAAGCATATACATTAAAAACTCCTGACAATCTTGCTGATTATTTTCAGAGAAGTCTGTTTGACCTGAACATTCATCTAACAGATAACGAACTTCAGACACACTTTCTACTTTTGTTCGATCAGTGCTACATTTCTCGAAAACAGAATTCAACAAACAGCATAAAATTTGTTCAGAATTCAACAGAATCTGTTCTTTTAAACTCTCTAGTGAAAAGAGAACATTAACCACTACATTTGCATAGCAGTTGACACCAGAACTGTTTTCAAATTGAAAACCGACAACATCTTCAACAGAATCCACTTTCTTTCTGCTAACAATTTTCGGTTCATTGACTTTTAGTCTTTTTGCAACAACCTCCCTACTATTACTGCTATTTCTACGCTTGCGGCCTACCACACGTTTCTCAAACAAAGGATATTGAGGCAAACGTGGCGCATACTCTCTTCTTAACCTATTGTATTCCTTAACACAATCTAGATCCGCACAAATGTTTGTTACATCACAGTCAAATAAGTACAATCCCGATAAAGTTCTAACTCGTGACAATGCCACATATGCCATACCCTCCTTGAACACAGAACTGCCAATATTCACCAATGCACAGTCTACACTTAAACCTTGCGATTTATGGATTGTCACCGCATATGCCAAGCAAACAGGAAACTGTTTACGGCGAACATATAAATCTTTAACAAGCAAAAACCTAGCAGAACAACGACCAATTTGCTGTACTTCCTCAATGCCATCAAATTTAATTTTTAAAAATTCTATTCCATCTCTATTTCTGTATTTCTCAAAATCAACAACATTACCCATTGATCCATTTACCAGACCTCTTTCTACATGTAAATTCCTTCTCAAAATAATTCGGCAATTTAAACACACATTCAAAGTCTTTTCAAAACCCGCTGTTTTAGATATAGTCTTCTCTAATGAATCCA
Organism: Lissotriton vulgaris; assembly: GCF_964263255.1. Classification (NCBI taxonomy): domain Eukaryota; kingdom Metazoa; phylum Chordata; class Amphibia; order Caudata; family Salamandridae; genus Lissotriton; species Lissotriton vulgaris. Next base: position 976,646,589 of record NC_141691.1, read on the forward strand.
ATTTTGATTTCAAATTGTCTGACAAAATAATTGTTGATCCCATATGCTCTAATTTGGCGATAGCTTCAAGTTTCACAATCTCTTGCTTTTCTAAATTCAACATTTTGTTGTTGAAGATGGCACATTCTGCAAGAGTTGGCATGAGACATATCCCGGATTTCTTCTCAGTAATTTTCTGAAAAATATTCTCAGGCACAATCTCTTGTTTGGGATATAAATTTGACAGTAATCGTGCATTTAAAGCTTCTTTCCCATGCTCAGTCACTTTTCCAATTCTAATATCTTGTAGAATATTCTTGTAATCTTCATCCTTTGCCTGACGCATATTTTGATGCAGTTCTGCATAATTGAAGTTTAACCATATATTGACGTTGCCAATGCTCCCTAGGCACTTCCTGGTATCTTCATGCGTGAGTATTTTGAACACAGGTTGACCTTTTACTGGTGTCAGCTGCAGAAGATCTCCGAAAACAATGATGTGTTTCCCACCAAATAACACATCATATTCAGTTTTAAGTACTTCTTGCATTCTCAAATGCACAAAGGCAAGCATGACATTGGAAACCATGCTTACTTCGTCAATGATAAGTAGTTTCATTTTCCTCAAGACTCTTGAAACTTCACAGCAAGCATCTCCAGATAACTTGTTGTATTGTAATTTGTTGTCATGCTCCACCGGCAGCATCAGTAGACGATGCAAAGTAATACCTTTAATGTTATGTGCTGCCAGTCCAGTAGGAGCGGTGACAACACAAGACAGCGATGACTCAGTCCTTTCCTGCAAATAACAAGAGATTGCTTTAATGAGGAAACTTTTTCCAGTTCCCGCTTCTCCACTCACGTACAGTCGGACAGGCTTCAACGATGTACATGAGCATTTGTTCTTCTCATGACTTAATCCGTGCTCAATTTCCGTGGTAACTTCATCATATATTTTCCTCTGCTCAACGTTGAGTTGTTTTTCCAAGTCTTCTAAGTTAACTGAATCCTCCTGAGCATGTGCCATGGCTCTTTCTACTTCATTCATAGCAGTGGCAGCTTCATTTTCGATAATAGGTCCTCCAAGTGGATCTTGACTCAATGAAACAGAACTCTGACTGTCCTGAGAACTGTCTCTGGCAATCTCGGCTGCAATCGTTGCTTCCTGCTCAATTTCCAAAGTTAGCATTTCTTGATATTTAGAAAAAGCAGGACATTCTATGGACTCCTTGGCTGCATTGAAAGAGTCTTCGTAACAGAGGAAATCTCCAAGCAGTTCCTCTTCTGCACGCCAAGGCTTGAAAAGTTGCAAAAGTGCTAAATAAAAAAACTCCTTTTTTTCTGGAGATTCACCACTCAATTTTCGATGGTTTACTAATTGGCATTTTCTTTGCTTGACCAGGCATCCCTCACTTCCAATTACAGCAAACACTCCTTTCTCAATATCTTCTTTGATGTTCCTCTTGAATATATAATTTTGGAGAACCTCATATAGACAAACATTCTCAAGGTGACTGCTTCGATTTGGATAATATGTATCCAACATGTTGGTCTTCAAAATGTCGGTACTGTTTGGTTCCTTTTCTGCCAAATACTCAATTTCCCGGACAGGTTTTAGAACTCGATTTCGCGTTGCAGCAAGACCAAGACTCGCCCAAACGAGACTCCTGGATTTGGCATAGAGACTTGCTGAAGACAATCGATCAGAACATTCGTAAGCTCCGATTTCTCGATGCGACAACATCTTCAGACTGAAACTGTACAACTTCTTGCTGAGGCTCTTTTCATGGGAAATGTCCTCCCACATATCCTTCAGTTCGGTCTTTTCTTTTTTGGTGATGTAAGATGTCACATACCGAGCCACAGCCATACAGTTGTCAGCCACAAACTGTATATCCATGTTAGCATTCCACATGGACAAAATCACTGGGTTGTAGTCATTGATGTACTTGGACTCTTCGTTCCTTTTCAAATTGTATGTATTCTTGGGTGATTTCCTCGTCACATTATGTCGCAGCGAAGACATCAAACTGTTCACTCTTCCTTTAGAAATCACCGGTCGTGGAAAGTTGAAACGACATTTGGTGTAGAACTTGTCCTTGTTTCTGAATTTACGACGACAGTACTTTCCACAACGATGGCTTTGGAAACAAAGAACTTGTTCTCTTAGACTTTTCTTCTCCGTTGCGTTTGGAACAGCACACGTAGAATACTGTTCGATGAAATTCATCACTAAGTCATCCGGATCTGTTCCAAATTTAGGTGCATCCTTGATCCACAACAACATATGTATATGAGGGGCACCTCTTGCTTGGTACTCCTTTCTCCAGAAGAAATCCAACACCTCTCCAAGAGGTGGATTCTTTTTATTTGTGATGAAAGACATCATAGCTTCAAATCTATGATTGAAGTACCTGCATACATTCACTGGATCCAAAGAACACAGTTCTCCAGGTGTCTTGAATTCAATGTTTTCAATATTTCCATTTGCCTCTCGTAGAAATTCAAGTAAGTCTTCCCAGCCATACTCGGCACAGCTCAGAGTGAGGAACCATGTTGGAGTTCCTAAGTTCCTCAGCATACATTTTAAATCACCATGACGACGGTACCAGTACTCATTAGTACCACGCTGACACGCCATGAGATTAATTAAGTGAGAATCCAAAATACTGTCTTGGACATTGACTTTATGCATAAAGTCACTTGCCGAGATGTTTCGCATCTGTATACCACTTTTTAAGATGTGGTTCACTGCATATGACAGTCCAGACAGATCGCTTTCAAACAGGAGATGAAACAAATAGGGAATGCATTGCCGAAACCTAGGATCTTCTGCATACAATCGTAAAGTCCGGTATTCAGACGCAGGAATTTGATGAGGTCGCTCATCATATCTTCCTCCTTGACCTGTGGGAAATAGCTGTGGGAAACACCGAGCTTCCAAACTTTCCTCCCAAACACTAATGGGACTCCCTTTGGCTTGTTTCATTTGAAACAACTCAATAGCATTCCCCATGACTTCCTTGGAATGCAAAGGATGAACACTATAATGTTCATATATTTCTTCACTTTTAGAGGCCTCTACTTTCTCAATTTGGCCAGCACACAAATCGCTATCCTCTTCATCACTTACTTCCTCTTCTGCAACATATACATTCTTATAGTACTTATTATTTTTCTTCAAATACACTGTTGCCTTTTTGACTTTCCTAACATCCACTAAATCTTGCCATATTTTCTTATTCTTTGTCGGAACCCCATTAACCAAGATAACCAGAGGTTCCTCTTCCACTTTTTCTATTCCAATTGTGTTAATGTTTTTGTTCAAATCTAGAGGCAAATAAACAACTCTTCCCTTTAATCCTCTCTGTAAATCTGCTGGAGGCAACTTTCCTGTCTTTGGCTCCATTCTTACAATAGCCTGAAAGGGATGGATACTTTGAATCAAAATAGATTCATAAGTATTTAAATCCTTCAATTCAGAAGGAATCTCAACCAATTCCAGATTATTATGAACTGCCCTAGCAGGCATCTGGTTTTGGTTTAATTTATTACAACAATAAGTACACACACGTTGATCCGATCCCAAATCAAAATAATTTTCTACCATCAAGTATGTGGCAAAATCCTTCCATTCACTATTATTTTCCCTTTCACTTTTTGCATATAAATCCACTACCTTAGTCTGATTCTTATAATAAGTGCGTCGACAACATACACAAGTGAAATTAGGCCTCTCACTTGATTTCATCTGAAACGTGGCAATTTCCTTCTCAAAATTATCTGTACTAGAAACCTGTACATTATCTTCCACATTACCCTCTACTTCAGGGTCAATTTGAACATTCTCATCTTTACTACCAAAGTAACAAAACTCAATTTCTTCACAAATATTCTTCACATCTATTTCAGAACCATGCAAAAGAGCAGCACATAATTGTTTAAGCATAATTGCTGGACTCTTAGCATAATACAACATTCTCACTAATTTTCTCACTTTATTATGATGCACTGCTAGCATCCTGAAATGATGAAAAACACTCTGGCATACTCTCCTGGAAAGACAAGCCAGTGAATGACCACGCAAACCTGTCATCTGTCTCACTCTGCAAGGATCTAAATCTTGCAACAACTTCATTTTCTGCTTCAAACTTTTCTTATTAAATGTCCGTATAAAATCACAAAGCAAATTGATGGAAACCTGTCGCACACTGCAAATAGAACTACACTTCCAAATGTACACAGGACCCTTAGGACGTCTTCCTAAAACCTCATCACTTAGCGCCTCTTCTGTCTCTGTTGTCACAAGTTGTTCTTTTTCAACTGGACAACCATCCTTCACTTCATAAGCTCGACCACTGATGTCAACTGCATGCACCAAATCATTATCCTGAAAATAAGTCTCCTCATTAAAAAATGCCTCAGAACTTGAACTATGCATCCATTCTCCGGAAAAAACTTCACAAAAGTTAGTACGATTTACTACTCTCTTCCATCTACTTTTTGTTTTGAAATCAGAAATTACCTTGCTTAGTTTCCTAATTCTATTGATTACCAAAATAAACAACTTTCGCTTAATTTCAAAAGCATGATCAATAATTTTCTCTACATTTTTCTTCTTCTTATAAAATGCCGCTTTCTGTTGGCCTTTCTTTTTAATATTTTTCAATAAATTAACTAATATCCTATTACGGAACATTCGATTTCGAATGTCCCTAAACTGTTGTTTCCTTCTACTATCATGCACAGAGTTATCTCTTCCTCTACCAGTAACATTTGTAATGGGTCTCTCCTTTCCATTTAAATTACTTTTCTTTTTGTGAACTGAAACATTTTTTTGAGCAAAACTTTTTTTACTACAAATATTTCTTAAGAATGATTTCGTGCTCTTACCCGGACCTTTCTTGCTGTTTTGACAAGTATTTGGGGAAGAGGACTGCTGCAATAAAACATCATCCTGCTGTCTTTGACGTTTTCTCGCCTTTCTCATTCTGTTTTTTGTAGGCATTTTCAAAACTATGAAAGAATCTGCAGTTGAATCTGTGGAAAAATATAATATAAAATGTTATTAACCACTATTACCAAACAGTAAATAAATAACAGTCATCTAAAACTTAATGCCCTACTAATTATTTAACATAGCAAATGTTTTCCACCAGCACTGCATCACAAAAATGACACTCAATGGTACAAAACAGGCATACAACACTCATAAATTACTCCCTAATATTTTAAATCATTAATTCAGGATGACGATAAGATGTAGCCTATCGAAAGATTTGTTTAGGCCCAGATCTTTAGACTGGGGTGAATGTGTGTCATTGATCCACATTCAGTCCATCACCTGTTTTGTTTATTTGAGGTGAGGCCAACACATGGTTGCAGATAACATTTTCACTGAAAAAAACCAAGGTAAAAAAACATGTGAAGGCCTACCAATGAAGTAAATCATTAAATGAAAACCAATACATTTCTGGAAATATGCACTACTAGTGCTTCATAAGATGTTTTGGGTCATATTTATAAGGCATTTGGTGTCTAGTATGCTATTTTACGTTCTTCATGGTGCAAATTTATTGTAAATACGCTCCCACCTGCGGTTGGCAAATTTAGATTTTGATTATGGAAGTTAGATAGGCATGTTAATAATTTCCCAAAAATGGTGTATAACCCCAAACAACCTTTGAAGCAAATGCTCTTAGCCATGTTATCCACCTCCCATTGGATAACATGGCTAAGAAGTGCTTGCAAATGTGAAAAAAACGGCCGCAATGCATGAATATCGCTGAAAAATCAGCGATATTCATGCATTTTCCAGCAAATGCTCTTAGCCATGTTATCCACTTCCTATTAAATAACATGGCTAAGAACTGCTCAGGGCCCCATGAGGAACGCTTTCCATTTAAAAAGGGAAAAATAACATCAAAGACACTAAAATGCCTTCTAAATATGACCCCAAACAACCTATGAAGCTCTAACAGTACATATCCTGAAATTTAATTGATTTCAAAATTCGTTTTTAAACACAGCATATAAATCAATTGTATACCTGCATTCATGAAGAAATGACTAAAAATGTCCTTGAGACACATGAAAGTGTTTTCTGGAATGCCCTAACCCAATTTTTGGGACACTATTAACATGGCTAGGTAACTCCCATAATCAAAATCTAAATTTGCCAAGCGCAAGTGGGAGCGTATTTACAAGACACTTGCCCCAAGAGGAATGCTTTCCATTTAAAAAGGTAAACATAACATCAAAGACACTAAAATGCCTTCTAAATATGACCCCAAACAACCTATGAAGCTCTAAAAGTACATATCAAGAAATGTAATTGTTTATCACAAATGCGATTAAAAACAGCCGCAATGCATGAATATCGCTGAAAAGTCAACGATATTCATGCATTATCCAGCAAATGCTCTTAGCCATGTTATCCACCTCCCATTGGATAACATGGCTAAGAACTGTTCGCAAATGCGAAAAAAAAGGCCGCAATGCATGAATATCGCAGAAAAGTCAGCGATATTCATGCATTTTCCAGCAAATGCTCTTAGCCATGTTATCCACTTCCTATTAAATAACATGGCTAAGAACTGCTCAGGGCCCCATGAGGAACGCTTTCCATTTAAAAAGGGAAAAATAACATCAAAGACACTAAAATGCCTTCTAAATATGACCCCAAACAACCTATGAAGCTCTAACAGTACATATCCTGAAATTTAATTGATTTCAAAATTCGTTTTTAAACACAGCATATAAATCAATTGTATACCTGCATTCATGAAGAAATGACTAAAAATGTCCTAGAGACACATGAAAGTGTTTTCTGGAATGCCCTAGCACCATTTTTGGGACACTATTAACATGGCTAGGTAACTCCCATAATCAAAATCTAAATTTGCCAAGCACAAGTGGGAGCGTATTTACAAGACACTTGCCCCATGAGGAACACTTTACATTTTAAAAGGAAAACATAACATCTTAGACACTCAAATACCTTATAAATATGGCTCAAAACAACCTATGAAGCTCTAGCAGTACATATCCAGAAATGTAGTTGATTTCTTAAATCGTTTTTAAAAACAACATATCTGTTTCAGCTTACATAACAGACCATGGAATGGGCTCCATGTACCACAATAACTTGTGTTACTGCATGCCAGAATGTTACACCAAATATGCAATTACAATTTCTCTATAAAACTAATTCTATTAGTATATCACTAGAGACAAAACCACATTTTAAAAACACAGCTTTCTTCATCATTTTCTCCTTAAATCATACTATTCTCTATCTAAATTAAATAAATCTTTTCTCACCTTAGCAAATATTGTTTGAGTTTTGAAAACAGTCTCAGAAATACACCAAATTGTCTTCAGCAGAAGAATAAGGATGCACTCCAAAGGCTGCAGCTATTGAAAGCACAGAAATACAGATATTCATTTCACATATCTCTCATATTAGCCAATCATACCTCTTCCCTCACTTTTTTCAAATCAAAACCCTTCCCCCCTCTGCCCTCTCTCCCTTGTTTCCATAGCAACCACCTCCTGGAAGACCTCTCATGTTTGCAAATTCACACAACAATGTTTCAATTGAACTCTGAACTCTCAGTGCACCTGCGTATCCAGAGCAATCTTTCAATAAATGTTTCTTCCTTGACCATTCAAATTACATGTTTCAAAGAACACATCCATGCACCCTAACTTTCTGTTTTCAGAAATGGAAATGCACCAATCACTGCTAATGAATCATTAGCATTGTAAATCCACAGTTTTTTTTCTTTAGAAACTCCTACTGTTTCAACTGCCCTTTCATTACCACACTTCATCTGACTGCAGAACAACCTTCTCCCACCATGTTTAAGGTCTGGATTGTTGGACATAGTTACATCCACTGGGCTCAAAGGTATGCTGAGAGCAGAAATTTACCTAACCTCAATTTACAAGATGTGGAAATTAAGTGGTTGGGCCAAAGAGGATTAAAATGTCACCAATTGATACCATTGGTGAAAACCTTTATGCATTTGCCAAAACCTGACCTGTTAATAGTGCACTGTGGAGGTAATGATTTGGGCACTTTGACAGGGGTAGGTCTGGAAATGCTTTTAAAGGACACCTTTGAGCAATTAATGGCACTTTTTCCTCAAACTGCCTTGGTATATTCCAATATATGCCAAAGACAGAAATGGAGGTGGTCCAACCAATTTTGTCCACAAATTGAGAAAGCGAGGAAGCATGTAAACAAATCTGTTTCAGCTTACATGAGAGACCATGGAATGGGCTCTCTGTACAACAATAACTTGCGTTACTACATGCAAGATATCTACAGAGGAGATGGAGTTCACTTCTCAGATGAGGGCAACAGAATTTTCATTCTGAATTTAAGACTGTGCATTGGTACCTACTTATAAGTACCTAAATGTACCATAAACCCAAAAGCTCTTCTCAGAGCTACCCTACATCTGATCACTCACAATTATTATTTTTCTCTAACTTTTTTCACTAATTTTCCACAAATTTCGCTCCCCGGAGCGCTACCCGGTTCGCTAACCGAAAGCTAACCTCGCGGATTTTTTAAAAAAAAGTTTTTTTTCCGCACATATAAGCCTCCTCAGCCATGCTCAGAAAACCTAGGGGGTCAAGATAAGTCTACCATGACCCCTTCTACCCATTCTAAACATTATTTGCCCTCCATCTTGTATCTTAATGCGACCGAAACACAAAATGGTGGACTCCCGTGACGCTTAAGGTTCGCTAACCGGGCCGCTTTCCGGAAAGCGGTCCTAAAAAAAGGTGGGAAAGTAATTTACAGAAAAACGACTAGAGACACTCTCACCAAATATAGATTAGCTCATACTACATAACAATCCCTTCCATTCTCACAAATTTCATTGAAATTTCATTTAGCCATTTAGCCTGTAGACCTCTCCAAGTACCGTGAGGTAAATTACTTCACAAAACACATCTGAATTGTTGGAATTGACAACCAATGAAAATGTTACTTTCATTTTCTACTTTTATTACCTGACATTTGATTGGTTATATACCTGTATATATATAAAGGAAGAGAAGGAAACACAGCCATTTTGACTACTACTTCTTGTTGTACCTCCTATTTCAATAGCTTCAAAAAACTTCAACTTCTTTGTGAAGGTAAGTTAAAATTTAATATATTGTGCACTATAACTTAATATAGTAGACTTTTTCTGCTAGATATACACTATCCCTCTGTAGTAGTAATGTATTTAGATAGACTTCTCTGTTATAGTTATCAATGGAGTAAGGCTTGTCTTGGTTAAATCACATACACTTTTTTATAGTCCTATTTCCACTCTCATACTATACACTGCCAAAAGATAAATTCACTGATAAAAACTGCCTATCTAAAATTAATCCCAACAGTGCCCTATCTCTACTAATATATATATTTTTTAATCCAAATTTCAGGCAAAATGGAAGGCGAGCAGCAAGTTTCTTTTGAGATGGACCTGCAAGAGAGCAGCCAGGAATTAATTGAACAAATTGACATGGAATTTATGGATGAAAGCTTGGATAATGAACTGCTGCAATGTGTCCAAGCAGTAGATGTTCTCCTTGCAAATGAGGACATTTTGCAACCTCACAGATTGCAAACAATATTTCAAGAAAATAATGACATTTCAGACACTGAAATGTTAGAAAGTTTAATAAATTATGAAAAAGAATCAAAATAAAAAAAACACTTTAAAAAAAAGAAAACAAAAAAAAACAAGAAAAACAACAAACAATTAACATACAGCATTAGAAAAGTCTTTCATTCTTTTATCCATAAAGTTCGCTGCCCAGAACGCTTTCCGGTTCGCGAACTTGGCGCTTACCACGCAAAAAAAAATTTTTTTTTTTTTTTTGGACCCTCCTAGGCCCTTTTAAAACCTCCACATAAAACCTAGGGGGTCAACGAGGATCTACTATGCCCCCTTATGGTAATTTCCCCCTTTGTTTTGGCCTCCTCTTGTCTCTCGATCCTACCGAGAGACAAGATGGCGGCCGCTCCGGACTGTTTAGAATGTTGACAGACACCGGAGGGCCAATCAGCTTCTCATCGCAAAGTTCCGATACGCGAAAGGTTCGCTAACCGGATAGCTGCCCGGAGCGCTGTTACAGATTTATATCTTGATTTAAACGTAAATTTCTCAAAATCCACTGAAGCACATATATTGAGACCTAGCAAAGGCACATCGGGCTAACAGTCCCTACAATTTTGCCAAGTTTCGTGAAAATCCATTCAGCCGTTCGGGCTAAAAGTGAGTCCAACCGCCCTATGGAAATTAACATGGGAAAAAGGCGTTTTGGGACCCCCCTTTTTTCTCGGCCCCCCCTCCACAAAACCCCCCCAAATTTTCAAGGGCTGCTCAGAAACAAAATGTGCCATTTTCCTGAAAATTTCAGCCAATTCCGTCCACAAACGCAAAAGTTATTAGGCATAGAATTTTCAGAAATCCCATAGGGAAAAAATCCTAACTATATATACCTACTGGCGACCGCCAGTAGGTAATATATATATATATATATATATATATATATATGCGGAACAGCTCCACAACAACCTCCGATCCCGTAGAACGGCGAAGCAGGAAGACAGACCACAGGACCAGGTAAGTGAAGATTTTTTATTTTAAGTTGCAGCAATTACGCATTTTGGGCTCAAGAGCCCTTGTTCACTAGCGGAGAACACTGACCAAACGCCAAGTTGGAGTATTTAAAGAGGTATCCCCCACACACATCATCTCAGTCCCGATAATGTGATCACTAGACACAGAAAAAATATCACTATCCAGGCAAAATGATATAACATACTACTGCAGTCTGATATAAAAACGTTTTAGCACTATTGGCAAACATTTAAAAGCATGAATGAAAGTTGAAAAACTATATAACTGTATAAATACAATAAATAATTTCATTAAATCCAAGGATAAATCCTAAAAATCACTATAAATAGAAATATATGTATCATTATATCAAAGACAATCATTTAATGTCATGACTAATCATTGATAGTGAAACTTGATAACAGACTACTTGTGGGCATATGATAAAAATTCTCTTAGTTAGGCTAGCAGCAAGGAATGGTCAATGTGCAAAACTGTGCCAAAAAGTGCAAAATAGGAAGAATTGTGCAAAAAGTGCTATAAAGAGCTAACTGTGTGATAAATATTATATATGTCTATAAATAACATTAGCATCAGATATGACACCTGACTAAATGTTAAAAATCATTTAAATAACACAGTATCGTCATCACAGTTAAAAAAGTGCAAAGAACTCTAACATGGTAAGTGGACAGTGGCAGTGTCCCTGCCGCTTTAACGGCGCGCTCACCGGCGCATTGGTGATTTTAAAACTTTTATGCTGTGAGAGCGTGTGAGCTCATTTTTAAACTACCTCTGGGCATTTGTGTGAGCGAGAGCGTGTGCGCTACCCGTGTGCTGCTCAATTATACTCGCGCTGCTGCTCATTGATCTGGAGGCAATCTGCACTCTGTTCTGCTGAGGTTTTTACCTGAAGGCAGGCAGGCAGTTGCAGCAACGGTTTGAAGAAGCGCTGGACTCGTCCCTCCTTCCCGCCTCGTTCTGACGCCGGTGACTAGCACTGTTCGAGCAGAGGGCGTGGAAGGTCTGAGCCAGCTACTTCCGGCAGCCACCTGCAGCGCTGTAGTTGTTGGGACGCTGGGGGGGATATAAGGCGGATGTGCTATCGGCAGCGCCGAAGTTGCGCCTAAGTTAAGCCCGTTAGCGCCCGTCCGCGGCCGGCTGCGGGCAAGGGCCATGCCCCCTGCCTCTCCGATGACACATATACGATGGAGTAGAGATGACTTATTATCCCTTTGCAGCCAGTGTCGCGGGCCATGCCTGCACGGCATGAACGCCGAGGATAACACGAGCTGTAGTCACTGTAATTTTGCCTTTAATCGGTGGAACGTGGTTATCAGTGAGTATCAGGATTTGGTTTGTGGCTTACTTAACGTTAGATCCCTGCGTAAGCACAGACTAGATATACATGACCTCCTTACTGAGAATCAATGGGATCTAGTCTTCCTCACGGAAACATGGTTTGACGCGGATTCCATGCCAGAGATCATTGAAGCCATTCCAGAAGGCTATACCCTACTAAGGCAAGATAGATTACTAAGAAGAGGTGGAGGGATAGCTATCGTAGCTAAACAGGGACTACAATGCCAGATGGAGCGTACTATGATTGAGGATAGTGAAGCAGCTGCTTTCTCCATTCTGGTTAATGGAGGTTGCACAGTGAAGGGCCTCTTGATATATAGGCCACCTGGCACGGCGGCGAGATTTTGCGAGAGCTTGGTAGAAGGCATCACAGAGGCCGCATTGCGCGCAGACAAATTCATGATGTTGGGTGATCTCAACCTCCATCTGGATGACCCTGTGGACAAGGCGGCCAGGGACCTCTGTCAAGCGATGAAAGCACTTCAGCTTGAGCAGAAAGTTAATGACCCCACTCATCAACTGGGCCATTTGCTGGACCCTATATTCACCAATTGGGAACAGGTGGAGGTTCTGACCCCCGTATCCATCCCCTGGTCGGACCATCATCTCGTTCCCTTCCTGATTCATATTCAGGGAGCCAGGCCATTGGAGCAGTCTGTACTAAAACATCCTAGGCGGAGATGGGCTGCCTTCTCTCAAACTAAGTTTAAATAGGCGCTCGTTACAGAGGGTAACCCAGGGGGGGGGGGGGGTGTGGAGGAAGTCAACAATAATTTTGACCAGCGTATCACGGAGGCCTTGGACCGTGTGGCCCCGCTCGGCTTGGCGAGAGCGGGGGGCCGTGTTCAGAGAACGGCGCCATGGTACAGTGAGGAGGTGCGAGCGGCTATGGTTGCATGCAAACGCGCAGAGAGACAGTGGAGGATAGCCTTCACCATTCAAGCCAAAGCAGAGTATGCAGCTAGCAGACGCATCTACCACAGATTGATTAGGAAGGCTAAAACAACATATTTTGACGCCAGGATTAAAGAAGCAGACAATTCCACAAAGGAACTGTTCTTAATCTATAAATCTCTCTCTGCAGGGAAGCCCATGCCAGTCCCTGAAGAACTTTGTTTGGTGGACAGCTGCAATCGAATAGCAGAGTTTTTCGCTAATAAGGTAGCTAAGATCTACTCTGCCTTCCCTAACCAAGCTAGCGAAAGCCTTGATTTCAAGGCGACAGCTGAGGTGAGGGGGGATCAACGGCTGACCACATTCATTACCCCGCCGACTGAGGCACTCATCCAAATCTGTGGATCCATAAAGTCAGGCTCTCCTAGGGACCCCACCACACCCAAATGGCTGATGGGCAGTCTGCCGGTATTAGAGCCCTATATTCGTCATCTACTGGACACCTCTTTTGAGACCCAGACTGTACCTATTGCCTGGAAACGGGCGGTGGTACTCCCCTTGCAGAAAAAGCCCAATATCAGTTTTGAAAAAGTAGAAAATCTCCGCCCCATCTCTCTCTTGCCATATATGGCGAAGGTTGCGGAGAAAATTGCGAACCTTCAACTGATGAATTTCGTGGAAGAGGCCTCTCTGCTCCACGATTCTCAGTTTAGCTTCCGCCCGTGCCATTCGACGGAGTCAGCATTTTTTATGGCAGTAGAGGCTTTACGACAGGGTGTGGATGAGGACCAGACTATGGCCCTGATCCTTCTGGGTCTAAGCACAGCATTCGACACTGTAGCACATTCCATCTTGCTACAGTGTCTGAATGAAGGAGGGGTATCAGGAGCTGCGCTTGGATGGATCCAGTCCTTCCTGGCAAACAGATGTTTTCAAGTTCGTCTGGAAGACTGCTACTCCAGGGAGATAAGTTTGGGCCAGGGCGTGCCACAGGGCTCGTCCCTGAGCGCAACCTTGTTCAATCTTTATGTCTCCCCGCTGGCGGCAATTGTTGAAAGACATGGTCTGCGCCTAGTGTCCTATGCCGACGACACGCAGTTGGGCATCTCCCTCTCACGAATGCCTGGTCTTGCGGCGGACGTTTTCAGAGTTTGCATGCAAGAACTGGCAACCTGGATGTCCGCCAACTGTTTGAAGCTAAACGGTAGCAAGACCGAGGTACTCCTGGTGGGCCGTCTGTCTGGTCGTCGTCATGGTGGCCTCCCTGCCTGGGAGAAGCCCCAGTCCCCTGTCAGGAAGCAAGGAATCTTGGAGTGTGGCTCGACGTTGACCTGGCCTTTGGCCCCCAGATTGGCCGGGTGGCAGGGGTATGCTTCGGTGTCCTGAAAACCTTAAGGAAGGTCTTAGACCTACTACCTATCACAGCGCGCCGAATGCTGGTGCATGCCCTAGTCACATCGCGCCTAGATTATGGCAACTTGCTGTATCTGGGGGCCACGGGAAAGGCCATAGGCCGCCTTCAGGTGCTGCAAAACGCAGCTGATCGCTTAGTCATAAGGTTCCCTAAGAGATCTCCCTCTAAAGCAGCACTCCAGGTATTACACTGGCTCCCTGTTAAAAGAAGGGTGGAGTTTAAGGCTCTCTCTACGTGTCACCGTATCCTGAGCGACAAAGCCCCTGCTCCGCTACAGAATTTGGTGACTCGCTATGAGCCTATGCGGGACCTACGCTCATCCCGCACAGGGCTACTGAAGGTTCCAAAAATAAAGAAGGCCCGAATGGGGGGCAGGTCTTTTAGATATCTGGCCGCCAAGCAATGGAATGCCCTACCTTTGGAGTTACGTTTGGAGCCTTCGGAGTCCATTTTCAGGAAAAAAAATGTAAAACTCACTTATACGGGAGGTAGGCGACCATGAGGGCGGCTGGGACTGTTTACTCCACTTATCATAGCGCGGGAGACACGCCGGTGCGCGTAACCAGGCGCTTTATAAACTTCCCTAATGATAATAATAATAATATAAAAAATGGAAAGAAGGAGGCAGTAAAAAATAGTGGAGAAAACATAGGAATCAGTTGATTCTCTATGTTTTCAAAAAGTTACTCATATTCCACTACTCCACTGGATACAAAGAGGAAAAGCTAATAGTACCCCAGCAGTTTGAACGAGAGCCTTTCAAAATATCCTAGCTGGAAAATACCAGTAAATCTGTTAGGCGAACAATACAATACAAAGACTGCGAGAGATTATTTTCATATTCTGAACCATGTGCAAAAATGCTATGTGCAAAGTTGCTAATAAATAGAATATAAAAATACAAAGTTGCAAAAGTACAAAAATACAAATATACAAAAATACAACCATACAAAAATACAAAAATGCAGAAATACCAGAATAGACAGAGAGAATAGAGATCACGACAATATAAAATACTAGGCTCCCTAATCTGAAATCACTATGGAATTAAAAACAGGGAGATGATATTCATAAGAAAATATACATATCCTCTGAATTATTCAAACCGTTGGGCCATTTACTATCGAACTCCAAAATCATGGTGGTTTCAAGTTGCCTTAGTCTTCGCTCTCTGTTTCCAACTCTGCGTGATTTTGGAATGGCCCCTACCACATAGTATTTTAAACATGCCAAATTGTTGTCGTGAAATCTATTGAAATGGCATGCTACTAGATATGCTTGATCCCTGTGCAAAATTGCCCTAAGATGTTGTAAAATCCTGACATGCACCTGTAGCTTGGTACTTCCAATGTAATTCAAGCCACAGGTGAATGTCAAGACATACACAGCATGATCAGTCTTTCAGTTGAAGTTGCCAGCTATAGCAATTTCCTGAGAGCTAAATGGAGTTTGATAATGTGTTTTATTTTCTCCAAATTTACAAGCTCTGCACGTAGAGCATTTGTAAAAACCACTTGCAGTCTGTAACCACATAGAGTTCAGACTCACTTTGGGACTGGATTTATCTAAAAGTGATCCCATACTTTTAGCCCTTCTGAAAGTGATAGGAGGGGAACAAGGCAGGTTTGACCCAATAACTGTATCCGTTAAGATTATGGGCCAATTTTTCTTAATGATAGTTCTAATCTTGTTCTCCTCATTGCTGAAAGTGGTAACTAGTCTAGGACATTGAAGATTACCCGAGGGATTATCATTATCCCCACTGTTTTCAGAAACTTCTACATCAGAATAAGTTGGAAATAGTAGACTCTCTCTTGTTTGCAAATTAGCTTTTACTATAGCCTGATTTAAAGTGCTATCCAAGTAGCCTCTCTTTTTCAGTCTCTTCTTCATGTCATGAACACACAAATCAAAGTCACTGGTGCTGCTGCATATTCTTTTTAATCTCAGTGCTTCTCCATACGGAATGCTATTGATTGTATGCTTGGGGTGTAAACTAGTGGCATGTAGAGTCGTGTTTCCCGACGTGGGTTTCCTGAACAGAGTATTTTCTATCCGGGCATTCTTGATTTAAACTTTAACGTCCAGAAATTCAATTTCTTTCTTGTTCACATGAGACGTAAAATTAGGATTGAGGTTGTTATTGTTAATTTCTTGCACAAACAAGGAAGCCTCAACCTCATCGCCCTGCCAGAGAATAAAGACATAATCGATATAACGAAGATATCTAACTATCTTCTCATCAACCCATACTTGATGTTGTTTATTTAGGACCTGTTCCTCCCACCAGCCAACGTGTAAACACGCATAGCTGGGGGAGAAACAGGATCCCATCGCCACCCTTCTGAGTTGTTTAAAGGGATCATTTCCAAACAAAAAGTAATTATTGTGCAGACACCACTCTATTAGACTCAATAAAACCTTATTGTGTTGATAAAACTCAATAGACCGCTTGCCAAGGAACTGTTCCACAGACGCTATACCCTAATTGTGATTGATACAGGTATATAAAGATTCTACATCTAAAGTTATTAGAAGCATATCTTCATTCCATTCTAGATCGTCAATTTTGTGTAAAAAATCACTTGTATCCTTGACCTAGCTAGGCAATTATTTAACTAGATCTTGTAATGCATTTGTGAACTTTAGGAATAAGGTAAAGAACAGTAAGGATAGGAGATTCATTATGCATAAATTTATATTCTTCAAATAAAAATTAGACCTTCCCTCCGCCATTGAGACAAAAGTTTCAATAAAGTATCCTTAGCTTTAACATAGTTTTTTTTACAAGTTCTTTCATAACAATTAGAGTCAGCCAATTGTCTTTTTGCTTCCATGATATATACTTTCTTGGGCCAGATGACCAAATTCCCGCCCTTATCAGAGTTCTTTATCACAATATTAGGGTTTTCATTTAGTTTCTTCATGAGTCTGTTGTACTCTATTTGTTTGTGGCTATTTTTCTTTTTCTTTTGTCTGGATTTTTTGTATAGTACCTTGATGTCATTGGTAACAAAGTCGTGAAAAGTATCAACAGCATCCTTTGCCATCATTGGAATAAAGGTGGATTTTGCTTTGAAGGGTGTACCTGCTCCTTTCTATGCAAAATTGAGCTGGGATAGTCTAGATTGAGTGTTGATATCTGAATCATGCTGCATAGGTTGGGAACCCGTGGCCGCTTCAAGATCATGCAACGATAAAAGGGTAGAAAGATCCGAGGAGACAAGGCTAGACATCATCAGCAGTGGATTGCGGGCGAGCGAGTTATACTTAGTACAACTAACTATAACGGAGGAATTTCAATGGTTTTGTATGAGTGAAATGGCCAGCTAATTATAACACCCCTAAAACCTATGTTTTTTTTCAGGGAATTTCTAAGGTTTTTTAAATGCTAGTTCCTAACTATAACCTGCTTTAAACTTATGTGTTTTTCAGTGAATTTCAAGGTTTTTTAAATGCTAATTCCTAACTATAACCTGTTTGAAACCTATTGTTTTTTTTGTGAATTTCAAAGGTTTTTTAAATGATAATTTCAAAGAATAACCTGCCTGAAACCCAAGGTTTTTTTCTGTCATTTAGAAAGATGTATTCAATAACAATTTTTAAATCTATTACTTGTTATAATTATTTGATACTGATTTTCAATTTATTTTTTAAATATATTTTATTTTAGATATTTTTTTAGATTACAGTACACATTTTTAATATATATATATTTCTTAAAAATGTAATATATATTCTTTTTTTGTGATACTTTTTTGAGCAGTCCCGCACCCATAGCGCACCTCTCTCGATTGCTGCGTAGAACATAGCCACCTTTTTACAATTGTTCTGT
Organism: Lissotriton vulgaris; assembly: GCF_964263255.1. NCBI lineage: Eukaryota > Metazoa > Chordata > Amphibia > Caudata > Salamandridae > Lissotriton > Lissotriton vulgaris. The sequence continues at coordinate 976,664,710 of NC_141691.1, forward strand.
AGGATGCGCGTAGGTTGTGCGATACGAGCGTATTTTCATGCACGATTGCTATGCAACCCGTACGTGACTTCAAGAGCATACGCAACATATACGTATCACGCCACACCACGCATGTGCGTTTCAGCATGATGTCATGTACGTGTTCAACGCGGTGGGCGCACGACTTCCGCAAACATTTTCGGCACAAAAAAAAGATATGTATAGATATATATATTCACTGAAAAAACCACAGGTTTCACACACGTTATAGTTAAAAATTTGCATTTAAAAAACCTTAGAAATTCACTGAAAAACCATAGGTTTCACACACGTTATAGTTAAAAATTAGCATTTAAAAAACCTTAGAAATTCACTGAAAAAACGATAGGTTTCACACATGTTATAGTTAGCTGGACATTTCACTCATACAAAACCATTGAAATTCCCCCGTTACAGTTAGTTTAGTTAACTATAACTCGTGCGCCCGCAATGCACTGCTGATGATGTCACATATTAATCACTCATGACATGGTCAGTGACATCACTCGTGACATCACTGATGACATCTCAAATGACATCACTGATGACATCACTGATGACATCATCCAGTGAATGTGTGTCTGTCTGAATTTTTTTTATATATGTATATCTAAAGGTCGATGGAACAATAAATGGGTAAATAAATGTCTAAATGGATATTTTTTGGTAAAATTGATTCTATAACTGACTTATTTAGTGTATCTTAGTGAATACATGTATTAACGAGTAATGTTTAAATATGTAAATATCTGTATCAGGGTCTCACTTTGTGTATAAGTGGCTGCATGGATTGGTGAGTAGCTACGTGAGTGTATATATGGCTTATTAGTTGTTTTCTTGAGTATCAGTATGAGTGTCTGTATGGTTTGGTGGGGATATTACTTAGCGTATAGATGCATGAGTGACTGACTCACTGTTTGTATGTGTTTTGAAGACAGCATGTGTGCAAGACTGTATGGGTGGATGAGTTTGTGTATGGGTGTGTTAGTGAGTGAATAACTGTCCCAATAGTGTCTTTAGTACATATGTTTTAAACTAGTATATGTGAGTATTGATGTATATAAGTGAGTATATATGAGAGAACGAGAGATTGGAAGAGTTCCTGTATAAATAAGTATTTGTTTCTATAAGTGATTGTTTAAGAGAGTAAGTATGTGTATGTTTCTGTAGACGTAAGTGTAGTGGTGTGTGTGTAGCTGTATATGCAAGTAAATGGATGTTCGATATTTTATTTGCTGTGTGAGTATGTGTGAGAGTAACTCTATGTTTGAGTGTCGGTGTGTAATAGGATGTATAGATGTATGAGTACATATGATGAGTGAGTACATGTATGAGTGACTGTATAGAAATGTTGGTGAATGAGTGGATGTGTATGTAGATGTTGGAATTACTGAATAGGTTGTTGAACCTGGTATTGGTATCTCCATTTTTTTTTAAATTGTATTTTCTCTTTTTGAATGTGTGTATCAAAGGTTATATTAGGGTGAGAGGAGGTCTGACACTCTTTCACAAGGATGATGTCATCAGTGATGTCATCAGTGATGTCATTTGAGATGTCATCAGTGATGTCATGAGTGATGTCACTGACCATGTCATGAGTGATGAAATATGTGACGTCATCAGCAGTGCATTGCGGGTGCGCGAGTTATAGTTAACTAAACTAACTATAACGGGGGAATTTCAATGGTTTTGTATGAGTGAAATGTCCAGCTAACTATAACATGTGTGAAACCAATAGTTTTTCAGTGAATTTCTAAGGTTTTTTAAATGCTAAGTTTTTAACTATAATGTGTGTGAAACCTATGGTTTTTTCAGTGAATTTCTAAGGTCTTTTAAATGCAAATTTTTAACTATAACGTGTGTGAAACCTATGGTTTTTTCAGTGAATTTCTAAGGTTTTTTAAATGCTAATTCCTAACTATAACGTTTGTGAAACCTATGGTTTTTTCAGTGAATTTGTAAGGTTTTTCAAATGCTAATTTTTAACTATAACGTGGCTGAAAGCTATGGTTTTTTCAGTGAATTTCAAAGGTTTTGTAAATGATCATTTTTAAATGTATTAATTGTTATATTTTTATACTAATTTACTACATTGTTTTACAGTATTTATTTTAAGATATTTGATTTTTTAAATTACATTGCATATTTTTTATATAAATTGAAAAAAATGTTTTTAAAAATACTGAAATTGTAATATTTTTTTTTAATTTCATATTTTTTTAATTTATATATATTTTATATACCAGGCAATGATATCCTATGGAAGGAAATTCAAGTTACTGGTAAGTACTGTAAATTTACTTTTCAGGAATAGTAGTGAGCTGAAAGATGCAGCACTGAGGTATCTCCTGATAACAGGTGAGTAAATTGGAATTCGTAGTTCGACTGATTTTTGAGGAATTTATTTAGGTTCCAAAACTCCACACTTAAAAGAATTTCCAAGTGAAACCAGTCAATGTTAGCCAATGGAGGGAAATTCAAGTTACTGTAAGTATGGTTAGAAATACTTTTCAGGATCAGTAGTGGGCTGAAAGATGCAGCACTGATGTCTCTCCTGATAACAGGTGAGTAAATCGGAATTCGTAGTTCGGCTGATTTTTGAGGAATTTTTTAAAGTTCCAAAACTCCACACTTAAAAGAATTTCCAAGTGAAACCAGTCAATGTTAGCCTATGGGAGGAAATTCAAGCTACTGTAAGTATGGTTAGAATTACTTTTCATGATCAGTAGTGGGCTGAAAGATGTAGCACTGAGGTCTCTCCTGATAACAGGTGAGTAAATCGGAATTCGTAGTTAGGCTGATTTTAGAGGAATATTTGTACGTTTCAAAAATAGACACTTAGAAACTTTTCTGGTGAAAACCACACAATAGATTCCTATGGAAGGAAATACAAGTTACTGGTAAGTACGCTTAGATTTACTTTTCAGGGTCCTTACTGGGCTCAAAGATGCAGCACTGACGTCTCTTGTGACAACAGGTGAGTACATCGGAATTCGTAGTTCCGCTGATTTTCGAGGAATATTGTGCTCAATAGTGAAGGAAGGGGGTGGGACCTGAGATGACATGTGTGCAAACACGCCCTGTGGCGCGTTTTAGATTGGGGAATTAATTCCTCTTCAATCCTGAGGTCCCCTGTGAGCCAACTAGCCCACCAGGGACCTCCAGTATGCGTAAGGGAGCTGTGTTGCAGAGAGTTGCTCAGAGGGCACGCCCCCTTTTTACAACACGCTGCAACGCAGCTCTGTGGCGCTTAATGGAGGTATCTGTTGGACTAGTTGGCCCCTAGGGAACCTCTGGATTGGAGAGGAATTAATTCCCCAACTTAAAACGCACCACAGGGCATGTTTGCACACATATCACCTCAAGCCCCGCCCCATACCTTCACCACTGTGCAAACATGCCCTGTAGCACATTCTAAGTTGGGGGATTAAGTCTCCTTGCATACTGGGGGTCCCTGGAGGCCAACTAGCCCACCAGGAACCTCCAATATGTGCCAGGGGGCTGCGTTGCAGAGAGGTGTTAAAAGGGGCATGGCCTCATTACACCTCTCTGCAACGTAGCCCCCTGGCGCATTTGCAGGGGGAGAACTAATTCCCCTTGCATACTGCGGGTCCCTGGGGCCCAACTAGCCCACCAGGAACCTCCAGTATGCGCCAGGGAGCTGCGTTGCATAGAGGTGTAATGAGGCCCGCCCCTTTTTACACTTCTCTGCAACGCAGCCACCTGGCGCGTTTAGAGAGGGGGAACGAATTCACCTTGCATATTGGGGGTCCCGGGGGATATATAGCCCACCAGGAACCTCCACTATGCGCCTGGGAGCTGCATTGCAGAGAGGTGTAATAAGGCCACGCCCCTTTTTACACCTCTCTGCAAAGCAGCTCTGTGGTGCTTACTGGAGGTACCTGGTGAGCTAGTTGGCCCCAGGGACCCCCAGTATTCAAGGGAAATTATTTCCCCCTCTGCAAAGTCGCCAGGGGGTGCATATGCAGAGTGGTGCAGGGAGGGGGCAGGGCTTGAGGTGACAGATTGCACCACTCTGCAACCGCGCCCCTTGGTGCGTTTGCAGAGGGGGAACTAATTCCCCTTGAATACTGGGGTTCCCTGGGGACCAACTAGACCGCCAGGAACCTCCAGTATGCGCCAGGGGGCTGCGTTGCACAGAGGTGTAATGAGGCCCGCCCCTTTTTATACCTCTCTGCAACGCAGCCCCCTGGCGCGTTTAAAGAGGGGGAACTAATTCCCATTGCATATTGGGGGTCCCTGAGGGCCAACTAGCCCATCAGGAACCTCCAGTATGCGCCAGAGAGCTGCATTGCAGAGAGGTGTAATGAGGCCATGCCCCTTTTTACACCTCTCTGCAACGCAGCCCTCTGGTGCGTTTACAGAGGGGGAAGTAATTCCCCTTGCATATTGGGGGTCCCTGGGGCCAACTAGCCCACCAGGAACCTCCAGTATGCGCCATGGGGCTGCGTTGCAGAGAGGTGTAAAAAGGGGCGTGACATCTTTACACGTCTCTGCAAGGCAGCCCCCTGGCGCATACTGGAGGTTGTTGGTGGGCTACTTGACCCCCAGGGACCCCCCAGTATTTAAGGGGAATTAGTTCCCCCTCTGCAAACATGCCAAGGGGCACGTTTGCAGAGTGGTGCCTTAACTTTTGGAGGGGATCGGCAGTGTAAGCGTACCCCGCGATTTTTTCAAAACCTTTGCTTCCCTGTTTTCTGGTGACTCGGTTCTACTGAGGCACAAGATGGCTGCCAACACTTCCTGGTTTCGAGTGTTGACAGACAGTTGACAGCCAATCAGCATGCAGCTTGTGCTCGGGAAGGTAGACGCACTGTACTCCGTCTCTAGATATCGCTATGATTTTACTTTTGATTTTCTCAGGAACTACTAAACGGATTTACACCATTTAACAAAAAGCACAATCTGCTAAACAAAATCTACCTCTCTGCCAAATTTGGTTTAATTCCGTTCAGCCGTTCGGGCTGTAGCCCTGGCTAAAGGTGCCTATGGAAAATTGCATGGGGAAAACAAGTTTTGGGTGCCCCCTTTTTTCTCTGCCCCCACTTGACAAATCACCCCCAAACTTTCAGGGAAGGAGCAGAGCAGGCCATTTTCTTGGAGAAATTTGAGAAGATTTGTCCACCGGCGCCAAAGTTATTCCAAATAGAATGTTGCGGATTTCCTATGGAAACTAGGTTTTAACTATAACTACCTACTGTATATAAATATTAAGGAGAAAAAAATATATACTTTTAGTTTTAATAAACTTATATTACTTTTGAATGCAATTTTGAGAAGTCGGGCTAGATGCGTGCTGCGTGTACGCCCCAAACACGCATCCCATGTGACCAAAAAAAAGAGATTTCATTGGTTTATAACAGTTACTGTTCTAACTATTGAAGAACCCAACCCATTATATTCACTTTTTTTAGACCTTCCTTAAGAGAAAACCTATTCTGATAAAAACCTCACTTTTTCATCATTGGAAACCTGAACTTCTTTTTTTAATTCAAAAATCGCTACACCACTACAAGAATCATCTGATTCTGATGATTTTGTTACTGAACAATTTCTACCAGAACCTCATCCTCCCAAAAGATACACATCCATTGTATGGAAATGTTTTACTTTTCTGGAGGGACAAAAGAAATGTAATGCCACCAAGGTGACATGCAAGATTTGACAGACAGTGCTGTCCAGAGGAGATCCAAACAAGAAATACTCCTGTGGCACTGCTAGTATGCGCAAGCACCTCCAATCCCAGCATCCTGTGAACTATGCTCACGAAGAATGTAGAATACTGTGCTAAAATACACCTCCACCACAGGCAATACCAAGTACCTCTGTGGCATCACCTTTAACATCGCCACCAGACATATGTCCCCAATTTGTGAAAGTTAGAATGCACTGCGTGAAGTGCTTTTGTTTAATTTGTTATCGGGAGCAATCAGTAGACCTAGTTTGCAGAGCAATTGATAACCATCAATGCTAGTTTTTTTTTAATTCCATCAAAGTTCATGGTTCTGTTCGCCCTGGTGCCTTTTTTTTCTTTTTAAAAAACCATAAAAAAGAAAAAACGTTTAAAAAATCAAAAAAAATATAAAAGTGCAAAAAACAAAAAAATAGTTATTTTCAGAACTAACTACTCTGGTTAAAGAAAGAGCTACATTTATATGCTAGTGTGTGAAAGTTTGCATAAATGTATACATACTGCATAATTGACTAAAGAATGCATTTGTAGTATATGGTGAATGTATAACTGTAGAACTAAGGAAGTGCTGTAACATGATAATGTAAGCCCTTTAGCTAAAGCGTGCTGAGCTACTTCTGAAGCACAGAGATGCAACATATGTACATAAATATGTTGCAAGTCTGTCATTCCCTCTGCACTGCTGCTTAAACTGCAGGCATATGGCGATACAGGCACCCTTGCACCAGGGTGCAAGAATATCTGTGTCATGTGGAGTTTGTTTTTGTCCAGGAAGACGCACCTTCCGGTACAAAAACAATCAGTGAAGGGATTTTTCTCTTACAATCTATGCTGTGCATTGTAGCATATATTGGAAGAAAAAAATGTGTAGAAAAGAAAACAATTCTGCAGCAGATTTACAAGCTCTTTGTGCCACCAGTACGTCACTTTTTGTGACATACTGTTTGCGCAGGTGCCTCCTCCATATTTAGAAAGAGAGAAAAAGTTACTTTGCTTGATTTTTCCTTTCCTTAGAAGTACGGCCCCTTCATACGCAGCTCTTTACGTATATATATTACTTCATTCATGACATGTTTAATGACATCAATGATCACATCACTGATGACATCTCAAATGACATCACTTATGACATCACTGATGACAACATCCAGTGAATGTGGTTTGGTTTGTTATTTAAATATTTATTATAAATATAACAATCTGCATAGTAAAGAAGTGGATATAAAAGAATCTAGATAAAGGGTTTAGTAGCAGTGTGATTGATTGTTTAATTGACTAATTTATCCTCTCATTAAATATATTGAATAGTGACTAAACTATGTGAATATTTGTATTACTTTGACAGTTGTTCCGTAAACTGCTGCACCAGTTGGTTACTAGCTACGTGAAAGTCTATATTACTTATTTATTACTTAACTAAGTATATGTATGGGAGAATGAATGTGTGTGTGGTTCGCTGGGGGATGTGTGACTGCCCAAAGATGTGTGAATTGTTGATTCAGTAAGTATATGACATTAAGACTACATGTTATAACAATTGTTTGAGTGAGTTAACATCTTTATGGGTGTGGTGATTAGCAAATATATCTCTCAGTGGTACATGGGCAATAAAGTACAAAAATAAAAGGCAAAGTATGTGACATTTCTTGTATATAAAGAAGTATACATATGACTCAGTGATTGCGACAGTAACTATAGATAACTGTATACTTGTATTAATGATTTTTTAACACTATGATTAACTATCTATATAAACAAATGAAGTGCTGTTTGTATAAGTGTTAGGGGTAGTGTATTAGGGTTTAGGGTAGTGTAGTGGTGTTTGTGTAGTGAATGGGTTGTGCTGGGGATAGATTTGGGGTTTAAAGTAGTGCATAGGTCTTTGTTTAGAGTACAGGGTCGTGTTGGTGGTACATTTAGTGTTTAGGGTAGTACACTCCTGTTTGTGTAGTGTAGGGGGTCCTACTGAAGGTAGTGTTGTAAGGTTTAGGATAGTCTAGTAGTGTTTGTCTACTGTAGTAGGTAGTGTTTTAGGGTTTAGAGTAGTGCAATAGTGTTTATGTACTGTAGAGGTTCATGCTGGGGATAGTGTTTAGAGTTTACAATAGTGTAGTGGTGTCTGTAAAGTGTAGTGGTTGTGCTGGGGGTTTCTATTAACATTACACTATTTCCACCCTAAGCACAATTGTCAGTAGTAACCACCCTAAAATTCCAGATGAAGTTATCAGCAGAATGCTAGGAAAACATGTATCAATATTAAATGCTTCTAATCAAGTAAAATTCAAATCACCACATACAGTGTGCCACAAATGGTATTACCACAACAGTAAGTCTCCCCAACTTAGATTTAAAGTGCATAAACATTTCACATGTGACAGACCCATAGGCCAACGCTGCAGCTTCCACATGCTTCAACACCCTCCACATATTCAGCAAAACCCTCAAATAGACCCACCCCCGAATTAAAGAAGACCATCACACAAGCACTCATCACCAGCAGGCTGGACTACGGGAACATCCTCTATGTCGGAATCAACAAATCTCTACTCCCCAAACTTCAGACTGTCCAGAACACCGCAGCCAGACTTATCCTCAGGATCCCACGACAAGACCACATTACTCAGCATAAACAAGACCTGCACTTGCTCCCCGTCGAAAAAACAGTGACCTTCAAGCTGCTCACACACCTATAAACACCGGACTCCAATACCTCAATCTCCTTCCACACCCACAAAAGAAACCTCCACTCCTCTGACCAGGCCTTGACCGAAATACTCTGTATTCACATAAGCAGACAGGAGGCACACCCTTCTCATACATCACGGCCAAGACCTGGAAAGAACTCCCCCTCAGCATCAGATGAACACCCACACTGAAAGCATTCAGGAAGAGCCATAACACCTACCTTTTCGAATGACCAAAGCTGCACAAATCCCCCCCACATACTCCCCCAGCGCCTGGAAACCCTCACAGGTGAATAGTGAGCTCTATACATCCCTAATTCATTAATTCATACACCACCACAGTTTGTGTTTGAGTGTTATGAACAGGCCCTGCCATTGCTTTGGCTGTATGTAACTCTTAAGGGTAGTGAAATGGGCAGTACTACCTTCTTTAATATACACAGAATCTCTGAGATTGGTTTGGTTTGGCTTCACCTCTGAGAGCTACTTTCAGGGTGCTGGTGAGCTACCAGTAGCTCCCGAGCTACTGGTTGGAGACCCCTGGTATGTAGTGAGTGGGGAATTGTAGGCATGAAGCACAAATGTGAAGGTGGTTACACCACTACATGCATAATGCATAGGAGTTTGAAGCACTGCAAACCCTAAAGCATGGCTTACTGCAAGAGTATATGTACTTATGTAACTGCAAATACATCAACCAACCAAATCAATCTCGCTCAATTTTGCCAAATGGACACTGATTCATAATGTTATTCTACACAAATAACAATATCCCTTGCAGTGCATGAAGAAAGATTACAAATATTAGATAAATAATACATTAATACTCGGATATAAATTAGAATACTCAAAGTTTAATAGAGAGTATCTCTTGCACTGGATGTAAGGAAAATAGGGGTTTTGGGTAATGACGAATATTAAAAATAGTTTTACAAAAAAAGGGAAGTTACTAGAAAAATAAGTTAAAAAAATAGGGAATGAATATTAATACTCATATTTAAAAAAAAGTAACCCATAGAAATGCTTTAACAAGAAAAAATGAGTTTAAATGAAGCATTTTAGAAATTATAAGAAAGTTAAAAAGTATGGAAAGGGGCACATTTACATAAATACTTGACGCACTAAAACAGTGCAAATGAGAACACCTGTCAACTGAAAACGTGACTTAAAAGTGGGAGGAGCAATACATTTATCCCATAAGCTGTTAAGTAACCAAAAAGTATATAAACCACACCCGTGGGATAATTAGTTTCATTTCAGAGAATCAATACGGGCGAAGAATCTACGAGCAAGGTAATGATTCGATACTACGGAAGCATCTTGACAATATCTTTCATTTCCTCAGAGGGAACTTATTGTTAATGTATATTTAAAAATACATAAAACATTATGTCCCCTCCAGAGGAGTTGGATGAATTTCGACGGAGGAAGGTAAGAATATCGAAGAGAGGTAAATTATCTTAATGGGTATATGGTTTATACATTTAAAAAAGAAAGCAAAAATAATTATTAAAGAATGTGGTATGATTATGTTTAAATATAATATAATAACGAGTTCACTAATGAACCATTACAAGAAAAATAGGTTATTTAAGGAATTACTACGTGCAAAGTAATGATTAGGAGGGATATCATAATCTTCAATTTATTTTGTATTTCCACAGAGGGATCATATTGTTAATGTATATTTTAATATATATATAACTTTATGATCCTTCAACTGGAGGTGTCGAAAGTTTCCGTTTTTAACATACGAGCAAATCAGATAACCTTGCAAATATCGCAATGAGAGGCAATTATTAAATATGACTTGCTTTTGCAAGACCCCAAAAGACTTCTTCCAGAATAAGTACGCACTTCACTGCCAGACCCCATTTAGTGATTATCCAGGCTCTCAAGCTAAAACACATCACAAATCATCTCTCGTCACTTTCTCTCCTTCCATGTTCACCGTGAAAGTGCATGTCTCCTTCTCCTTTAACTCCTTTCTTTTTCATAGTAATTGTTACTCATAAACTATCCTGCAAATACCCCACAGATGCAACCCCCTGGATTTGCAATAGTAATTGTTACTCATACCCTATCCATCACATGCCCTACAGATACCGGTGACGAGGTGAAAGAACTGTGCATGGTGTGAAGCCTGTTGTTCACAGAGTGGGAAATGTACCAAACATGATGAAACAACCGATGAAGGATGAACTTGAGAGGCTGCTTCAACAACAAATTATTGAAGCAATTGAAGCATCGGAATGGTTGGCACCCATCGTTGTGGCTCCTAAGGGTGATGGGAAAATTCGCTTATGTATTGACTTATGCAATTCAAATAAATGCATATGGTTTGATAGACAACCATTACCAAATATTTTGGAAATGTTGACCATGGAGGGCAAGGGAGTGGTTTTCAGTGTTATCAATATGTCGTCTGCTTATCATCAAGTTAATTTACACTCTAAATCACGTCTTCTAACCTCTTTTGTTACTCCATTGGGAGCTTTTCGTTATAAAAGAATGCCTTTTGGACTGGCATCTGCCTCTGCTGTTTTTCAAAGAGTGAGGAAGAATATTTTTGGAGACCTAGAACATGTCTTATGCTTTCAAGATGATGTACTTATTGTTGGAAATAGTAACCAGGAACACTATAAACTGTTTGAGGAAGTGATGTTAAGGTTGGAAAAGCATGGTTTGACTGTGAAGAAAGAAATGTGCCAAATTAGAAAGAATGAAATTACATATTTAGGTCATACCATTAATGCAAAAGGAATTAGTCCTATGAAAAGTATAGTGGCAGCAATAGAGAATGCGTGCAAACCTGAATCTAAAGATGAGTTAAGGTCATTCTTAGGCTTGGCAGAATACTGCTCTAAGTATGTGAAGAATTTCACGGAAATTGTTGAACATTGAGGTGTTTAATGAAAAAGGAGCTGAGTATGACTGGACAGTGGAATGCGAGAATGCTTTTTCCAAAATAAAGAAATCTTTAGAGAGTGCCCCGGCTTTAGGTCATTTTGATGTGACAAGAAAAACCTACATTATCACTGATTCTAGCAATGTGGGAATTGAGGCTGTTCTTACTCAAGTTCAAGATGGAGTTGAAAATATAATTGGATTTGCACCAAGGAGGTTACAGGGAGCTGAAACAGGTTATTCTGTGATTGAGAGAGAGGACTTAGCCTGTTGCTGGGGAATTAACCATTTTAGGTTCTATGTGTGGGGTCTTCCTTTTAGATTGAGAACCGACCACAAACCCTTGACTTACATTTTCAAAGGTGGACGTGGTTTAGAAGGGAATCTTACTCCTCGTATCACCAGATGGGTATTAAGTGTTTTGGAGTACAATTTTGAAGTTGAATTTGTTAAAGGGAGTAACAATGTTATGGCTGAATATTTGTCCAGGATGCATGTGGAGTTGAAGGTAATTGTTTCTGAGGTTTTTCCTAGTGAGGTATTGTCTATTGAAGGAAAAATAGCCTTATTTGCCGATGAGTGGATGCTTGCTAGAGCTAATGATGAGGTTATGAGGAAAGTTGAAGGAAAAGTAGTATGTGGATGGGAAGATGAAGATACTTGTAGTGTGGATTTGCGAGAGTTTTTTAAAGTTAAGGATGAGTTGAGTGTTGTAGATGGAAATTTAAGGAGAAGAAACCAGTTTGTTCCTCCTTTGGGTATACGTAGTGCTATGAAAAGGAGAGTAAGAGAAATGTTTTGGTGCCCGGGAATTCACCATGATGTGGAGGTGAGAGTAAGAAATTGTGTGGCATGTGCTAACAGTGAGAAAACCAAAGGGATTAGACAGCCACCATTGGGGATATCAAGTTTTCCTGACCAACCGTGGCAGAAGCTAGTTATTGATTTTCTGGGACCAGTGGATAGATTGATATCTGCTAACAAGTTTATATTAGTGTTAAAAGACTACCATTCCAAGTGGTTTGAAATTAAAACAGTATCAGAGGTGAACACATCTGTAGTTATTGATTTTATGGAAAATGTTTTTAAGAATGAAGGAATACCAAAGAGTGCAATTTGTGTCTAAGGAGATGGTAACTTATTTGTCAGGCTTAGGATTTGTTCATGAAAGGGTTGCCCTTTTCCGTCCACAAGTCAATGGTTTAGTGGAACGAGTAAATCGTTTAGATGGTTTAGTGGAAAGAGTAAATCGTTTAATAATGGAGAACGTATAGTTATCTTTGGCTAGGAATTGAAGAGAATGATGACTCCTCACTCGGTGACTGGAGTCTCACCATTCGTTTCTCTCAAAGGAAGGCTACCAAATACTAAAGAATGTCCAGTTTGGTTGAAGTGCAGAATGGAAGTTGTGGAACTTGTGGTAGATCGTGAAGAAATGAGTAGGAGAGCATTAACACCTTGGCTGCTTGACTCATTCCCCTCCTGTGCTGTAGGTCAATGTAAATGGGTCTGGTCATGACGAGCTCAGCTCGTCATGAGCACACGAGCACCGTGCCTCATGACGAGCTCAGCTCGTCATGAGCATCGAAGGGGTTAAAATCTCAGGAGAAGAATGTTTCATGCTATAATAAGAGAATGGGTGTGAAGGCATTTACTTTTGTACCTGACGATTGGGTTGTTATAAAGAAAAAAAGTTATGTTCAAAAGTGAGAGAGTAAGTATTCCAAACCTTGTAGAGTGAGGGAAGTACCATGCTCTAATAAGGAAAACACGGGCAGATTGTTATACTGAAAGGATTACTAAGACCGATTGCTCCGCCAAAGAACTCTTCACAGTATATAAGGAATTATCCTCTCTGGCCTGTCTGGAAGAAAGAGCAGCTAACTCGGTGCAATCTTGCAATCAGATAGCTGACTACTTTCATAAAAAGGTACAGGATATATATTCCACCTTCTCCAACACAGCCAGGGCCGGTTCCAGCGACCAAACCATGCTGGATGAGGGACTTTCAGCCACAGATAAGCTGTGTGCTTTTCTGACCCCTGATTGTTGAACTAAAAAAGGTGGCTGGAAGTATAAAATCAGGCTCTCCTAGAGATCCGGCACCCGCCAAAATTCTGAGAAGCAATATGGAGACACTAGCGCCGTATGTCAGGCATCTCCTGACACTGTCATTTGACTCTGGCACGGTTCCAACGACATGGAAACAGGCTGTGGTACTTCCACTTAAGAAGAAACCACAGATTAACATCGCTCAAATGAGCAATTTACTGCCTATCTCACTTCTCCCTTACATCGCCAAAATAGCGGAAAAATTGGCGAACCAACAACTTACGGCTCACATTGAAACCCAACAACTCTATCACCCCACCCAGGCTGGCTTCCGTGCTCTCCATTCCACGGAGTCGGCTCTCCTCTATTCCACGGAGATGCTTAGGAAGCATGCGGATGAGGGTCAAACTGCGGCACTGATTCTTTTAGATCTCAGTGCCGCATTTGACACTGTGGCCCATCACACTCTGCTACAGCGCCTGAGAGAGGGAGGAGTTGCTGGCAAAGCGTGGCACTGGCTGAAGTCCTTTCTCCTTGGTCGCAGCTTTTGTGTGGAGCAGGGGCCCCATAGGTCCAGAGCTATCGCCCTGAGCCAAGGAGTTCCCCAAGGCTCGAGCCTAAGTCCCACTTTATTCAACCTCTATGTTGCCCCAGTGGCATCTATTGCGGAGAAACATGGGGTTGTTGTGGTGACTTACGCGGATGATACTCAGCTGGTTGTAGCTCTTTTTCAGCCAGCTGAGCAGGCAGCTAGTCAGTTTACATCCTGCCTGCAAGACCTGGCTAATTGGATGTCAAACAATTGTCTCAGATTAAATGGAGACAAGACGGAGGTGCTTATCATAGGCAAGTCTCCGTCTGTTTGGACATCCGCATGGTGGCCCCAGACCCTGGGCCCCTTACCTCAACCTAAAGAACAGGTCAAGAATTTGGGTATTTGGATGGACTCAAACCTATCTTTTGAGTATCACACTAGACGTGTAGCTGGTACTTGCTTTGGCATTCTCCGTTGTCTGAGAAAGACCCTCGACCTGCTCCCAGTATCAGCAAGAAGGGCCCTGGTCCATGCCCTGGTGACTTCCAGGCTGGACTACGGGAATGCCTTATATCTGGGAGCTAACGTGAGATGTCTTCAACGTTTGCAAGGTATCCAAATTGCTGCTGCACGCCTAGTGTTATCACTGCCAAAAACATCTTCCACCAAAAAGGCATTGGGGACGCTCCACTGGCTCCCAATTAAAGAGCGTGTCCAGTTTAAAATCCTGTGTATAGGCCATCGGATCGCTCACGGTAAGGGCCCGAGTTTCCTGAGGAATTTGCTCACATTGTATAAACCAACTAGGCCCCTCCGGTCGGAGGGCACTGGGCTAATGTGTATCCCGAAGACTTGCAGGGCCAGGATGGGCGGCAGATCCTTCCGCCTTCTGGCAGCACGGAGTTGGAACACTCTTCCTCTCAGACTCCGGATGGAGCCGTCCGAAAAAGATTTCCGTAAGGAACTCAAGACACATCTGTTCCCCAAATATTGAACTGCTCTTTTCTGGCTGTATTAGGGATCTTTCAGGCCACTATTAGCACGGGGACACACTGACTAGTGTAACCAGGCGCTTTATAAGCTCAGTTAATAATAATAATAATAAAGTTAAGCAGAGTGTTAATATTGTGGATAATGGCACTGTGAGAAGTGTTGGTGATGTCTGTAAAGTCAAGTGGTAACAATATTGCATATAAAAGAGAAAAATGTTTAGCTAAATTATATTTTAAGTTTATTGATTATATTTAGGTAAATTATATTATATGTTTATTGATTATATTATTTTTTTAAATACATTTTTCTTCTAGTAATGTAAGGGGGAGATGTGTAGAAATATACTAGCTGACATCATGGAATGTCGTGATGTCAGCGTGTGAGGGAATGTTGACAGAAGAACTGATGAAGCTGTTGAGCTGGGAGCTCAGCTGGGATGTCGTGCACAACAAAGTACTATTAAGAAGATTTATGACTCCTTCAGTCTTTACACTATGCCATTTTTATAATAGCTTGTTCTTCAAACTAGAGTGCCTTTTAGATTGCTGATTTAGTTGTTAGTTTGTTAAAGTTGTTTATAGTTACATTTCATTGGAAGGTTTACTTTTAGCTAAAATCTTTTTTGTTCATTTGGTCCTTCTATAGTAAACGCTAATTTAGATATTACTTTTTAGCATCATATATAGTTTGCCATTTTTGAATACAAGTTATATATACACTAAAAAAACAAAAATTACAGGGACATTATAGTTAGGTTCTGAATTTAGTAGCATGAAACCATAGAAATTCAGCAGGTATAGTTATACTTATAGTTAAACTTATGTTAACTATATGTTAAGAAACTTTGACTTGTCACTTGTTGCCTTATGGCATGAGTTGTAGGTTCTTCAAAATAGATTAACTAAAAGTATAACTATAACTGCTGAATTTCTATGGTGTTATGCAAGTAAATTCAGAACCTAAATATAACTTCCCTGTAATCAGTGAATTTTTTTTTTAAAACCTTTATTTACAGTTGCAATAATACATTTGCGGGCCTACAACCACAGGGGCCGGCCGTCGCTAAAACGAGACAGTAGCATAATATTACACTGATACACAGCTCTTCAGCCGACAACCCGGGGGTCCGGCAGCGATTCCACATATTGTTCTTGAAAGCATATGATATTGCACAGGATGAAATTAAGGTTTTACATTTTAAACATATATAAATAAACAATAAAAACAAACCAAAAGAAAGCAAGGCAAAAAAGACTATATGGTGAGTGTCCTTACCAAAATGGGAAGAGCCGTATCAAGAGAAATATATGCAAATGTCAGTAGATGAAGCCATGGGAAGGGGGGGAGGGGGACCGGGAGCAGGCGATCACAACATCAGCAAGAATCTACACAGTACAAGGAATGTTGGGCTATGGGGACTGCGACATTTCCGGAATATCTGCAAAAGGACAAGTACAGATCGCCCCACGATATAGGTTCCACTGATTCCATATTCTCCCCCACTTCTTGGGTCTGCCACGTGCGACATACACAGTTTTTTCCCTGAACATGCACCAATCCATGTTTTCTTTCCAAGCTGAGATCGTAGGTGCTCTTTGGGACCCCCACAGTTGCGCTATGTCCCTTTTAGCCACCATATTCCCAAGGGTGGCCCATTGCGTCTGTGCCACATTATAATCATTTCGTTACCACACATTCAGTAAACAGCGTCGGGCTTCAGGCAACAACGAGACACCCGTAACTTCCTCCATGACAGCATGCACACAATTCCAAAATAACACCACATCAGGGCACTCCCATATGATATGGAGGAAGGTACCCATCCTACCCCACCCACGCTTACACAACCCATCCACAGAATAACCCATACGCAGCAGCCGGGGACCTGTTATATAGATACGGTGTAGGATCTTCAATTGCACCAGCCGGAGACGGGCCGGAATCGCGACCTCTTTAGGAGAAGATATCGCAGCCTGCCAATCGTCATCATCCAGCTCCAGTCCATCACGGTCCAAGCTTCCTGAAGCTGCAGGAGTAGATCCGTTCGATCATTGATACGTTTTTTTATATATTAGGGAAATAGTGCTATCCGGGACGTGTCCGTCAAGCACCCTATCTTCAAGAGGAGAAGATTCCGGGATCAAGGTTCCGGCCGGGAAAACCGAACCAAGTGCGTGTCGGATCTGCATATAACAGAACTATTCCCTATCGCTGAGCGCGTATTCCGCTTGCAGTTCCTCAAAGGTCTTAATCCTATCTTTGACCCAAAGATCCCCGACCTTACTAATGCCAATGAGGTTCCACTTCTCGAAGCCCTTAGTTGTCCACAAACTACCCAATTTATCAGCAACGTATAGCGGGGTCGCTCGAGAAAATCTGTCCGACCACCCCAAAGCTGCGTTCGCGCCACACCACACCCGCACCGCAACCCCGGTGGGTCCCGTTAATTTCCTGCCAGTCGATTTGGAGTATAGCGCCCTGTTGTAGTTCCCTCCCGGGAGCAGCCATTTATCCATTTCAAATGCGGAGTTTGACATAGGGCCGTACATGGCATGATTGATTGCATTCAATTGGGATGCCCAATAATAACGTTTGATGTCCGGTAACACGATGCCCCCGTCGTACCAGGGCAGTGTCAATTTCGCTAGGGCAATGCGAGGACGCCCACCCCATATCAGCTGCCTCTGTAGGCTCTTTATCTCGCGAAAATAGCTGGCAGGTACGAGATCGAGCATATTTTGGAGGGCATATAAAAATTGGGGCAGGGACATCATCTTGAATAAAGCTGCCCTCCCGACCGGGGACAACGGCAGGCCACACCAAGCCGCTACATCGGATTTAAGCCTAAGAAGCAGAGGAAGCAGGTTGCGTTCATACCGAACCACAGGGTCCAGCGATATGTAAATCCCCAAGTATTTAAAGCGGTTTGCGATAGCTGTATCGGGCAGATACGCGGCAAGGGTGGTACCTCCCCAGTGAGCGAGTAAACACTAGTTTTAGCCCAGTTAATCAGTAGGCCGGCGTTCTTTCCAAATGAGCTAAGTGCATCAAACAGTACCCTCAGTGACTTCCGAGGGGAAGTGAGGTATAAGAGCATATCGTCCGCATATAGTGTTATGCGGTCTTCAAAGTCGGGGGCCCATCTAATGCCTTTGAGCGACGGTTCCCACCACAGCCAAGCAGCTAGGGGTTCTAAGGCAAGCGCGAAAAGCAGTGGAGATAAAGGGCATCCCTGTCGCGTGCCCCTCCCGAGAAGAAAGGATTCCGAGACCCTGCCGTTAACCACCACCTGGGCCAGCGGATCCTCGTAAAGGAGTTTGAGCCAACCGATGAACCCTGGGCCAAAACCGAACTTCGCGAGAGCCGCCCACAAGTATGGCCATTCCACGGTGTCGAAGGCCATCGTGGCATCCAAGGAGACCAAGATGGCAGGCTCACGTAATGACTCTGCTCGCGCGAGGACGCCATGAAGACGATGCAGGTTCAGCACGGTATTGCGATGAGGAATGAATCTGGACTGATCCGGGTGTATCAGGTCGCCAATCACCTTTATTAGCCGGTTTGCTAGCAGTTTTGCCAAGACCTTAGGTTCGGCATTCAAAAGTGATATCGGTCTGTAGGACGCACATAGGTCCCGGGGTTTCCCTTCTTTATGAATTACAACAATGGACGCAAGTCTCAGGTCTCGGGGAAGGGACCCGACATCTCGCGACTCCAGAAACATCTCAAGGAAATACAGCACCATTTTTCCGGACACAGCTTATACAATTCAATGGGAATACCGTTTGGGCCCGTAACTTTTCCCGAGCGGATGAAGCGAATAGCGAGTGCTATTTCATAGTTGGAAAATTCCGCCTCCATAAGCTCTCTGTCAGAATCAGACAAGCAAGGCAATGCGATATCTCTAAGCTATAAGTGCGAGTCCTCCTCCGGTCTGTCTGAGACTGGCGCATACACCGTTTGGAAATGGTGTGCAAAACCCTCCACTATCTCCACAGGATCAACAATACGCACTCCATCCGCTCTCTCAATAACAGGCACAACGCGGTTCAGTCTTTCCTTTTTATCCAACCAGGCAATCAACTTCCTTGCTTTATCTCCCACATCATACAGTCGCCCCTGTTGCTCACGACTCATGGCCTTGGCAGCATCTGTCACCAGGGCTCTATAGTCAAACTGTTTGAGGTTTAAAGCATGCAGCTTATCCTATGTGGCACCAGACTCCAACTCTCCCTCCAAGGCAGTGATTTCAGCCTCCAGTCATACAACCTCCTCATTCCTGCTTTTCTTAGCACAGGCAATCAATGACAGAGTTTGACCCCGGATTACCGTCTTGAAGGCTTCCCATAGTGAAATGGAGGAGGACACCGACCCCACATTTTAAGCGAAATAATGATCAATGGACCTGACCACGCCCGCCCGGGTTTTAGGATTACGGAGATGCCAGGGATTAATCGGGGCCACTCGACCCCCGGCTCCCAGCTGAATATCAATAGAAAGCCACAGTGGGCAGTGGTCCGAAATACCCCTGGCCAGGTGTCAAACCTCTCTCACGAGACGTCTGTGCCGCCGGCATAAGGACATAATCAAGCCTAGCGAGGCTCCGGTGTGCACCCGAATGAAAAGTGTATTGTGCCTGTCCAGGGTGCATCAGCCTCCAACAATCAACCAGACCCAGTTTCTCCAGGAAGTTACCCAGCCAAGATTGTGATCTCGCAAGATCCCTAGGGGGGCTGCGATCCTCTCTACCACAGACGACAGATTTGAAGTCTCCACCCACAACCAAAATCCCTTCGGGGAACCCCAACACCACTTTCCCCAAGTCAGCAAATGTCGTAGTTTGTAAACCTGGCGGAACATACACGGAGAGTATGGAAATCGTCTTCCCCTCCCATCTGCCAGTAATAGCGGCATATCGTCCCCTATCATTTAGGATAGTATCATCTATTTCCAAGGGGAGGGAGTTCCTAACAAGGACACCAGCCCCCTACGACCCAGTGGTGAATCCCAAGTGCGCGACTAGACGATAACCTCGCCTATTCATTGCGTGGCATGTGTTCCCTATCAAATGCGTTTCCTGTAACAACACTACATCAGGGGAAAGACGTTTCAAAAACTGTAGCACTATCCCCCGTTTTATCCTGTCTCCCAAGCCGTTGACATTCCAGCTTAGTACCCTCAACCCCCTACCCCCCATTCCAGGAATGAAGGCAGATTCCCCCCAACAGCGCAAAGGACACAAAAGTCAAAATATGCAGTGATACATTGCCTCTGAAACAATATAAAATAAAGCTAAGTTCCCCCGCCACCCCCAAGAAACCCCCGTAACACATCCCCCCACCCTGCACCCCTGCGTTAGTCCAAAAAACCACCCCAACTTGCAGTGTGCCTGTCGCCCTAACCTGTAACTAGTCTACAAAAAGAGAGAAAAACACCCCGGGAAGAGGAAGAGTCCCCTCTTCCCTGCCGCCTCTGGGTATATACCATTGTATTTACAAACACAAAAAGTCAACAAACCACTGCTGCAAAGTCCATGTAGAGCACGCGCCGGTCATCACTCACTCCTGTTCCAATGGGCCACCATCTGCGCCTCCAGATTGCTCTGTGCAGTCTCGATGCATCGGTAGAGTATCCAGCCAGTCACTAACGACCTCAGGCCGATCAAAAAAGAGCGCTCGTTCATTATATTCAATGCGCAGTCAAGCAGGGAAGAGCATAGCGTATTTCACGCCCATGTCTCTCAATCTCCGTTTCACCCCCATAAATCCCATCCTCTGCTTCTTTACAGATTGAGTGAAGTCTGGGTAGAACCTGACAGTCACATTCTCAAATTTCGTGGGGCCATTGGCCCTCAATGCCTGCAGGATGACATCTCTATCCCTGAAATTGAAAACTCTGGCTATTATGGGCCGTGGTGGGGCGCCTGGTTTGTGTTTCCTGCCTGGAACTCTGTGGGCACGCTCCACCACAAAAAAGTTACTGAGGCCCTTAGGGGCGAGATGATTCAGTATCAGGTCCTCCACAAGGAGATCCGTCGTCAATTTAGTGGACTTCTCCGGAACCCCGATGATACGTACATTGTTGCGCCTTGCACGACTTTCAAAGTCCTCCAGCCGGCGGGCAAACAGATCATTCGAGGTTCGTAGATTACGAACCTCGGTTTGGAGATCGGTCATGTCGGTTGTAAGACTGGCGGTCTTGATATCCAAAGACTTGACCCGTTCGTTGGTCTTCGCCAGATCAGTCCTGATCAAGTTGACATCAATAGCCACTGTGTCAAGCTTTAAGGCCAATGTCTCGTATTGCTGGCCCATGGATGTTTTCATGCTCGCAATGGCGCCCATGACGTCTCATAAAGTCAACTCCTCCGTCACTGGGGAGCCATCTCCAAGCTCGTCTGAGGTTTTACCAACACCACTGGGGGATCCTTTAGGGCGAGTGTAGCGATCCATGATATTGGATTGAATGGCACCCCCTCGGTGCGTGGTCTTGGTCGTTCATTTCTCACTTTCAGGCTTGTTCGCCATGTTGAGCAACGCGCCCCGAAGGGGCCTTTGGGACCTGGTGTGAATGGCTCCTCGCGAATCAAGCTGAGAAAAGTCAGAAGACGAGGCGCAGCATGCAAGCGTACAATCCAGTTAGACCATGGGCTAACAAAGTCAGAGGGCAGCCGGTTTCGGTAAACAAGAACCAGAAAACGAAACCGAAAGTACGTCAAGGGCATCAGTCGACTTCCACTGGCCGTTGTTGTTCAATTGCCTCCAGGGTATCTCGGGGACTCGAGTCCCGGGCTCGGTGTAGGCCTTCAACTATCGGAGTAGAGTAAGTCCAGTTCCCGGCATCTCAATCGATTCCTGAAAAGAGCTTTTATGTCAGCAGGGTCATGTCCGTAATGACCCGTCGTCTGTATCAGGATTCGTGGCAGGATATATGCGGGAGGCGGCGAGGGTCCCGGAAGCCCTTTGCTCACACGACCATCTTGGATGCGCGCTAAGCTCCTCCCTCCCTCTAGTTTTGTTTTAGCATGCCCATTAAAATAAGCAGCATCGCACATGGCCTTTAGCTGTGTGCTGCAGGGGTTTTGCTGCAGGGCCTAGACATGCAGCCAACCCTGCCACATGCACCCAAACACAAGCTGCGCATGGGTTTGGATGTAGTAGGTGTTTTATTTATTCCATTTTCTTTCTGGATCCACGGATCGTGTTCTGGAGCTGATTATTTATATAGGGGGCCATGCTGAGACTCATGTGTGGATCTGTGAATCCACTGAAGAATTAACAGACACCTGTATGGGCCTGTTTATGAGTCTGGCAGTCAACGGTCTGCCCAATTCATGGTGGTACGGCAGTGGTGGTGGTGCAGCTACCACTGCACTGGCGTTGACTGCCCCATTACCATTTGGGCAGTCGGAACGCCATTGCACTGCTGCAACCACCAAGGATCCCTCATGGTGGCGCAGTGGTCTTGAGGGCGCAATATGCTTGGTGGGATCACTGTGATCCTGCCAAGCAAATTACGAGTTACCTATCTGTCACAGTCCATGCCATGCAGGCACTTCCTTTTTCGTTCCAATTGCAGTGCCTATTTCATAGTCATAGTAATAATCTGGCACGCGTTGCGCACGCGGGTTTGGCAGTACGAGGGTGGGCAGCAGCATGGGGCTCCCGCTCCCACACCACCAAACTCGTAACCAAGCCCTATGTGTCCTTTGGGGTCAGGATATCTGTATCCTGACACCATATGTGTTTTTGCACTCTCATTTTAACACCCCCAGTCAAGGCGACAAACAGATGGTGGCTTCAACTTTTCTGTGAAGTTGTGGCCAGCCAATCATAATCTTTCCTTGGCTCGTGGATCCACCAGTCCACAGTAACGATCCGCATGCCTTGTATATATATATTTTTTGCCCTTTAAAATCTCTAAAACTACTGAACAACTTTACACCAAATCCCTAAAAACACACTTTCTGGACCAACATCTAGTCTAATGCCAAATTTGGTGTCAGTCCGTTCAGTGGTTCGGGCAGTAGTCGTGTTCAAAATGCCTACGGGAAAATGCATGGAGAAAGCTTGTTTGGGACCCCCTTTTTCTTGGCCCCCGCTTGATGGATCACTCTGAAACTTTGAACAGAGCAGATGAACTGACTAATTTATATGTTTTGATAATCTTGTGAAGATTCATCAAGAGGCGGCAAAGTTATTCGCAAAACAAACAATGCTCTTCCTATGGAAAGTAGGTCCTAACTATGACTACCTACTGGCGACATAAAGTCATATTTAGGTTGTAGTTTAAATGTTTCAACTTTATGCACATTTTTGGGGGGTAGTAGTGTTATAATTTTTTGTTATATATTTTTTGGGGTGTAAAGTAAATGTAATATATTTCTGTTTAATTTAAGTATGTGTATAAAACTTTTTTTATTTTAAGTAATTGTTTTATGTTAAAAGTGTTTATTATTAGTTATTTTGGCAATATTATTGTCATTGACATTGAGCGTTTCATTGTTTTAGTTTATATATATATTTGTGTTTTTACTCGTTAAGTACAGGAAGTCGATATTTTTGTGATCGAAATTTAGTTTCCCATATGTTTGTGTTTCGATAATGTATGCATCGATATTGTGGCAGTGATTAGTGATTCTTTATTAGAAATGGGAGGAGAAGGTATGAGGATTATTTGGAGTCGCATCCACTTTGATACATACTCCGAGCCAGGATATGAGTGACAACTCTTTTTTAGTGATGCCCCATTACAGTGTGGTTTACTGCCACTCATTTATTTTCACTTAAAACAAAGTACTATAATTAGCATGATGTTTCTCTTGACCAGAGCCAGGCACTTTGTAGGATCAATTTAGCCCCCCCCCCCCTTGAGTAGCCTGCTCCTCAGTTTGAAGAATTCTGCTCTAACCCAATCTACACAAAGCCTGTTCTGCAGTAATCATAACCCCTTATAGGTTCTATAAAAGATACTGAGAAATGGCAAAGCTGGAACTGTTCTTGTAGCTCATCTGAGGAGTTGTTAAGGCTAATATTGCCTGGGTTCTGTGCTAGGAACACAAACATCTTCTTTAGCACCCAACAGAATAGGCAGTCTTTACCATGCTAGAAATATGAGATGCCATGATCAATTTGAGCTTCACCATTACACTTAAATGATTGACCTTGTGAGAAGGGTTAGTATGTCACCTAGTACTTGTGCCCACAGAGAACCAAGCACAATGTAATTAGGTCCACTGTACAGGTAAGGAGGAAGGGTTGTCAGGAAGTTCTATTAAATGCAACTGTAAAAAGAGTATGTATTCCATTGATCTTACTGAGCCACAGAATGTGGCCCCTTCAGTAATGTCACCAGGCACATTCCTGATTTCTCAACTGGTGTTTAGAGGATGATTCCAAGGGTGGAGTATTGGTGCAGGAATAGAAAGGGTTTAATTACCCACCTCCCTTGACTCTGCTATCTCATAGAATGTAACAGTGGCAGAACAGTGGTTGGATAGCACTAATATTGAGAGGTGCTCTAATCCTTGTGTTTCTTTGACATGCTCATGTATGAGAATGTGCCCATAGTGACAGATTAGAGATCTGTTCTTGGATTTGCTGGCCATTCCTCATAACACCCATGCCTTCTATTCAGGGTCCTGCACAGGAGGTAGACTTACCATTGTCAAACTCATCCGGAAAATAAATATTCACTGTTAAGACTGGATGTAGTTCTGGAGAAGTGGTAACATCATCTATTGAGGTGTGTAGAGGGAAGAAATACATTAATAGCATTCATAGCACATTGCTCATCCCCAAAATGCCCTGTACCTCTGTGGAGAGTCTCAAGTTTGACTTTTACCACCAACCTAGGACCCCGTAAAGGCGTAAAAAGGTAAAGCCCTATACAAACTTGGTGCCACTTCTTGCTTTAAGGAACCCCAAATAATGTGACCACATCACCTCCATTAAGGATGTGAGGTTTGCACATTTTGGAAAGGGAGTCCTGTCAAATAAACCATGTTTGATAAGGAGTTTCTACAAACTAGAAAAAGAAAAAAAACATATGTCCCTGTCCTTCAGTGGCAGAATGCTGAACAAGGGCAGGAAGGAAGAAATCTGGCAAACCCCTGCAGAAGGTGCAATTACCCAAATCTTACACAGAGCTAAATGCTTGGCAAGATCAATGTACAAATACTCCAAAACACCAATCAGCTATACTTTTTCTATTTTGGCAGACCAGGAGGAACGTTCTTCTCCCTTTTGGAGGTGTTACATTGTTAGAAGAACTTGGAGAGATTGATGGGGGCTGCATTAAGGTTCAGAAAGTAGAGATGCTAAGACTAATTTACCTAGAAATGTCCTGGGACATCTAGACTGAAAACCAGTGGCAGAGTGTTTCTCTAAACAGGCCTTCCAGAGTTCAAGCAGTTGTACCTCATGGCAGTGTGAAGGATGATGCATGCTGGTAGTTGAGGAATTGAGATACTCACTATACGAATTTGTTGATTTATCTGCAAAGAGACTACCTTAAACCTTTCCCAGATTTGCACATTCAGTTTTCAGAAAGAACATCTCCATATGCTCTTAATTGACACCTTACGGATGCTCAGCCTTGAGTTTCCTAGGTGGAATACAAGATTTTTGAGGTTGAAGCTGTATTGATGCTGGCTACTACATCTGTCAACAAACAGCAGATCGAATAACAGAAATACAAAACTTGTTAAAACAGATAGGCCTTGATTACATGTTTTTGTTGAAGTGGTGGCGCGGCAGAGCAAACTGTTGCACCACCTCTCCGCCAAAGCTTGTGCCGCCTGCCCACCAGATCATGAAAGTAATTTATTATGCTTTAATATTAAAACCATTCATATACATGACACATAAATAAAATAACTTAAACAAGATAAAAATGTGTTAAAAGTCCTTGATGATTTAAAAGAACTCACAGGATTTTGGGTTTTCCTACCTTCGCCCAGTGTAGCTTGTCTGCTGCTGCGGATCCCATCTTGGTTATAGAGGGGTCAAAGAAGTAAGCGTTGTTCTTTTGCTAGGCTGGTGCAGATGCAGATTATACGGACAATATCTTCCGGTCCATGAGTACATAGTTGGCAGATGTTATCTCCAGGCTTTCTCTTCCATGGTAGAAGGTGAGGTAGGATAGGCATTATCACCAGCCAATATTTTAGTATTTCTCTTTCAGTGTGATATTAAATCCTGTGCTAAGGTATGTTTGTGGTTGTTAAGTACTAGCCAGCCGTGTGCTCTTTTTCGAGTGAGGCCTTATCTTCTGACGTTGACAACACTCTGATGGATTTAGAGACCGCTTTCTTGAACCTAGTATGGGTCGCTGATGAGCCCCATGCAATTTCCAACCCTAATTGGTTTGGGGAGTCTCTGAGGTATACTCTGGCTAGTGAGGTCCCTCTTAGTGTCAATTCAGCCCAGAGGTACCAATTTAAGGTATTTTGCTCTGCTCCTCTGATCTTATGCCAGCATTTTATAAAAGCAGACCTACTAGCCAGTGACTGTTTCTGAAGCCCAAAGTCTAGCCTTATTTGACCAGGACAGGCATAGTTTGGAATATAAAAGATCGATCTGCATGCCCTGGTGATTATTTTCCCAACAGTGATTGTGTCTCTTCCTCGCATTCCTTCACTCCTATATCTTATTGTCGGAATTGGTTTTGTGTGGATGACCTCGAGTAGGGCTGCCAATGAGGGCCCAGCAAGTGCTTTTTTATTAGACTTCATGGCAAAGGTTAGAGTGTTGCCTTTCCGTCTTAGGGAGCATTTATGATCTTGTAAGGAAAGACTCCAAATAGGATTAGGCAAATCTGATTTGGAGCCTATGTTTCTGAACGACCAAGTAGGATGCAAGGAAGCCATCCACGCTGACCGAATTGGTTCCGATCCTGAATCAGTCAATCCGAGTCCTTCGGGGCCAAATCATGGAGCTCAATGGGGACGGTTTCGGAACGAGCGAGTACGATGAACGATTCTGACAGATGTAACAACTTGGTTTTGCCAAGGCAAAACAGCTGTGGAAATCGGATTTTGGGAGCCTGTAACAGGCACCTCTTCACCTGGGGCCCTCTGATTCGGTCACCGGGGGTTACTAATGGGCCCCCCTTTCCATGCATGCAGTGTGGCAGGCACCATGGTGTGCCCGCTACAGGGTGCACGCTTTCCCCCACCCACCCCTTTTTAGGTCGAGCTATTATATAGCTCTGACATATAGAAGGGGAAACAAACTCTTGAACAAGGGCGGATTACGTCCAGTTCATGTGGTGCACTCGTGTGAGACGCGTGTGCACAAACCCATCAACCTCGCTCCCATTTGCTCCCCGAGCCAGGCATCTGAAGCTTCCTCAGTTCCCTCCCGCCCTTCTGACTTCAGGCATTCAAGCGTGAAGCTTCCCCAGCGCGCGCTCGGGCCAGCTTTAATTACCCCAACATTCCTCCCTCGTGTTTCTTGTGTGTTTCTTGTCTTTCCTTCTGCTGAAAAATCTACGGCACGTTTAATTTGCATTTTGTTATAACCAGCCATCTTGAGAATTTCAGCATCCTTAATTGTATTTGTTTTTTTGATAATTGAATTTAAATGGTAGACTTAGATTTCCCACTTGTATAGAACTTTAGCTCCATGTTTAGTTTTGTGGAGAGTCTCGAATCCGTTTGTTCACAAGAGCAAACTAATTGTAATAACTATGACAAGCATTCTAAACATTCTCATTCAGGAATATAGAAAACACGCTGTTAAAGCACTTTAAATGTGTTGCACAGCTTCCCATCCAAGCCCACAGTGTTAGGCTGCTACTCCAGCAGTCCTGCAAAAATGGCTTTCCCCAGTGCTGACACGCAAGGGGCTACACTTTGAATTGTAAAATTAAAGCCCATCACCTGACTCGCCTGTTTTTCACGGCAAAAGGTAAAATAAAATCCTTTTTCTGTAACAGGATTTTCTGTTGCTTTCAGTGATCTCCATGTAAGTAGCACTTGTGATGGTCTGAGCCCTTTTGCAGATTGTACTGAACGTTGCCACACATTAACACTAGCATTTCCTGTATGTTGGTAGATATTACCCTAACTTATAGCCTCTACTTTACAACTGTATTTAAAATGTTAAGGGTAAGCTTTTAGTCTAAAAAAAAACTGATATTCGATCCTGTGTGTTTATGTTTAATTTCAGATTTTATATTACCTAATCCAGCCCAATCACCGGTCAATTCCTTGACTTATTTTGGATTGCCAGTTCACTTCCGACCCAGCGCCCTTTCCCTCTCGCGCTTTCTTCTATGCGCCCTAAAGCCCTTCCCCAAGCTCTATTATAAAGGCCTCCAGATCTGCAGAACCCTGTCCTCGGTTTGCCCCACCCACCATTTCTCCCCCACCCCCGGTCACCTACGGTGACCATTTGCTACCAGACACTGCGTGCGCGCTGCGCTCCGCCTCTGCTGCCACTTCAACTCACCAGGATGCATACCCCCTTGTCCCTCACTCACCAATGTCCCTCCCACCCTTCCTTTGATGTCTGCCGCAAGTTCTTACAGGTTAATGGCCCTCCCCCAGCTCAGAGCGTGCATCGCTTGTTTTCATCTATTCTCTCACTTTACTTTCCAACCCCTTTCCCTCTCGCCCATACGTTTTCTTGCTCT
Organism: Lissotriton vulgaris; assembly: GCF_964263255.1. Lineage (NCBI taxonomy): Eukaryota > Metazoa > Chordata > Amphibia > Caudata > Salamandridae > Lissotriton > Lissotriton vulgaris. The sequence continues at coordinate 976,693,250 of NC_141691.1, forward strand.
CACACCTCCTCCTCCTGTTTGTTGTCTCATAGATTCCCTTCCCTTTCTTATTGTTTGCTCTTTTTCCCTCCTCGCTTTAGTGATCTTTCACCTCATCATTCTGCATCTCCAACCCTTCTTTCACCCCTCTTTCTCTCCTTTCTCTTTCCTGCCCTCTATCTATCCTCCTTATTAGCTTCCCACAGCATCACGCAACGCCACAGCATCACTCAGCACCACTCAATGCAACCGCACCACTCAACACCACAGCACCACTCAATGCCACAGCATACCTCAGTGCCACAGAATCACTCGGCACCACTGAATGCCATAGCACCCGTCAACACCACAGCACCACTCAATGCCACAACACCACTCAATGCCACAGCACCACTCAGTGCATAGCATCCCTCAATGCCACAGCATCACTCAAAACCACAGCATTACTCAATGCCACAGCATCACTCAATGCCACAGCATCACTCAATGCCACAGCATCACTCAGCACCACTCAAAGCCACAGCATCACAGCACCACTCAATGCCACAGCACCATTCAATGCCAAAGCACCACTCAATGCCACAGCACCACTTAGCGCACAGCATCTGTCAATGCCACAGCATCACTCAACGCCACAGCATTACTCAACACCACAGCATCACTCAATGCCACAGCATCACTCAACACCACAGCATCATTCAGCACCACTCAACGCCACAGCACCACTCAACACCACAGCACCACTCAATGCCACAGCACCACTCAACACCACAGCACCACTCAATACCACAGCACCACCCAATACCACAGCACCACTCAACACAACAGCACCACTCCATGCCACAGCATCACTCAACACCACAGCACCACTCAACGCCACAGCATCACTCAACGCCACAGCATCACAGCACCACTCAATGCCACAGCACCATTCAATGCCAAAGCACCACTCAATGCCACAGCACCACTTAGCGCACAGCATCTGTCAATGCCACAGCATCACTCAACGCCACAGCATTACTCAACACCACAGCATCACTCAATGCCACAGCATCACTCAACACCACAGCATCATTCAGCACCACTCAATGCCACAGCACCACTCAATGCCACAGCACCACTCAACTCCACAGCACCACTCAATACCACAGCACCACCCAATACCACAGCATCACACAACACCACAGCATCACTCAGCACCACAGAATCACTCAGCACAACTGAATGCCACAGCACCCCTCAATGCCACAGCGCCACTCAATGCCACAGCACCACTCAGTGCACAGCATCACTCAATGCCACAGCATCACTCAGCACCACTCAATGCCACAGCATCACTCAGCACCACTGAAGGCCACAGCATCACTCAGCACCACTGAAGGCCTCTGCATCACTCAGCACCACTGAAAGACACAGCATCACTCTGTGCACCATTCAACAACAACTGATTCTAATATGTTCTCTCAATGTTTCAAGCTTTATTACAAATGTCACAAAAAGATGTTAAAATTTCACTGCTGTTCTTGGATTTTCATCACAATAAAATACACTGCACATAATCTTCCCAAAAGTTATTTACAAAAGTTTAAGCTATTGCCATTATAAATTACAATAACTTTTATTTAAGTATTAATTATTAAAAAAAATAAAAGCCATTGTTATTTATAATATTAATAAATCTAAGTCATGTAAATACAACACATATTGCATTACAAATGCTATAGGTGTCACGCTTGCGAAAGGTAAAACTATTGGCATTGTAAATGACAAAGCTATTAATTTTGCTATTTTCAAAACCAACACATAAATAAAATATTTGTCATTTACAATACCAACAGCTCAAAATTTCCTAATGCGAGACCTATTGCATTGCAAATGCTTGTTTCAATGGGAGATTGTGTTCCCATTAGGTACACAGGCTCCCATTGAATTCAATGGGAGCCTGACCAAACTGAGTACGTGCACATGCAGACACATGGTACTCGGTCGGTGGGACTCCGGGAGTGCGATTCGTACGGAAAGCATTCCCAACCCGATTCGGTGGGAATGTTTTCGTAACAAAATCGTAATCGGCCCCTTAGTGCTTGTATTTGAGGGCTGAAGGAAACTTTGTTATCTAGCAGGACTTCTAGGTATTTGTATTCCTTTGCTAGTTCCAGTCGTTGTGTATCCAGGTACCAAAAAGGTGTATTCCTGCTTTTTGAGTCATGGAGTAATCTTGCCCACATTGTTTTGTTCTCTTGCTACCTTGCGACCCATTTTACCTTTTTAGGCTAACCTTGTTTCCTCAATTCGCCCCAGAGGGAGGTCTCTTGTGGGTTGCATGTCAGCATTGCTTAATTGTCTTGCCAGATTATGACTTTTTCGTAATCTGGCTGGTGGGCAGTGTAGCGGTTCCATGGCAGTGCCTCTTTTAAAGGCAGCTGTGCCATTACAAAAGACACCGCAATGAGACCACACTACAAGGTTCCTGCACAGCATTGACATGAAAGCCTATGCTGTGCAGGAACCTATGTGCATGCACAGAGGGGGGCCCATGTTATGCTCCTGTGTGCATCCACATATGTTTGAGGCACAGAGGGACCCTCTAGGGCCCCCTTTTTTCCTGTCCACCAGGCTTTTCATGGCAGTTGAACAGCCATGAAAAGCCTGGCTGAGAGGAAACTCATAATATGCTTGGCGGAACAGCAAGATTGTTGCAGCCTATGACCTCTGCTCCTACACCAGGGAATGGTGGTTCCTTGGTGGTGCTGGTGGTTCCAGGGCAGTCTGGCTGCCTTAGTGATATTCGTGTAGTCGGACCACGGGTGTGGTGGTGGCTTGAACCACCACCGCCACGCCACCAAGAGTCTGGTGGTCCTCGGACTGCCAGACTTGTAACAGGGCCCTTAGAGAAGTGACAGAGATGTAACAATTTTCATTTATTTGATACACTTGATAGTGTGAAGTGCTTTGGCCCAAGAAGCTGCGTCTTTGGCCCGCTTTAGCAAGGCCTTCCCTTATTGGCCTTACTGAAGTGTGAATTCAGTGGGAACATTACATTATATTCAAACACATGTGAATTTTGAACAACCACTTGTAATCCTTGCAATTGTTCTGAATTTAGGTATTTAATGGGTAGCAGAACCAAATAATCCAGTTGCATTCACAAGGTATTCTTTTTTTGCACGTCATGACTTTGACAAAACAACTTTGACAGGACATTGGAGATTAGATGAGCTAAGTAAAGATATTAATAAGGGGTTGACACAGAAATCAGCTACGTCAAAATATTAACCTCTTCACTGCTAGGCCTTTTCCCCCCCGTGCTATGCCTTTTTTTGGCTATTTGGGGTAGTTTGCACTTAGGCCCCTGTAACTTTCTGACCACATTAGGTATCCACGTCAAATTTGCGTCCTTTCTGCAAATATCATGGGAATTCTAAAGGTACCCAGGGTTTGTGGATTCCCCTGGAGTGGGCCCAGAAATAGCCAAAATACAACTAAATGTTGTATTTTTTTTTAAAGAGGGAAAAAGGGCTACAGTTGAAAGAGTGTTTTTTCCCTGCAAATGGTATCAACAAAGGGGTTGTGGTGCTGAAATCACCATCTTCCCAGCTTTCAGGGACAAGCAGACTATTGTCAGAAAAGCAAAAACCTTTACACAGTTTTGGCATTTTTCTGCCACATAGCCTATTTTTGCTATTTTTTGTGCTCTTAACCTCCTTTCGGTTAATGGTAGAGGTATGAAAGCAATAATGGATCCTGAAAATCTATACCTTTTCGAAAAATAGACAACATTCTGAATTCAGCAAGGGGTGATTTGTGTAGATCCTTCCAGGTTTCTTAATAGAAACTAACAGTTAAATATGGGAAAAATGGAAAATTAGTAGAAAAAAACAACCCTTTGTGTCAACGTTTTCACCTGTAACTTCTTCTAATTATGACATCTGTTTGAAAGCAATATATTGTTACATCTGCTGGACCTTTATGGTTGTGGGAATATATATAGGACTTGTAGGTTCACCAAGAACCTGACAAACCCAGAGCCAATAACTGAGCAGCGTCTTGCAATGATTTTTTTATTATGTACTGCGTATATAGTAATTGATTTGGGAAAATGTATACAAGGAAAAATCGGTATGAAAGACAACTATGCATTTCTGAAATTGGAACAAAATATAAAGTTTAGAAACAGTAGATATTTGCACATTCCAAAATTGGGAGTACTCATACTAGCATTAGAATTATAGCTCATTTTTCTAAAATTACTTCTTTTTTACATATCGTCTTTCATTTGGCAGAAGTACATTGAAAGTCAATTGTGTTACCCTAAGTCTCTCGATAAGAATGGTACCTCACTTTTGTGGGAAGATCTACTGCCCATGACAGGAAATGGTTCAAAACGCAACGTGGACACACTTTATTTTTACAGTGACCCTTTTTTTGCAAAGTGCCTAGCTATAGTTTTTTAACCTTAGCTCTGCCGGCACCTAGGGAAACCTAGTAAACCTATACATTTCTGAAAACTATATACCGAGGGGAATCCAGGATGGGGTGACTTGACTGGCTCTCACCAGGTTCTGTTACCCAGAATCCCTTGCAAACCTAAACATTTGTCAAAAAACACATTTTCCTCACATTTCTGTGGTGGAAAGTTCTGGAATCTGTGTGGTCCACAAAATTCCCCCCATTGCGCGTTTCCCAAAGTCCCCCAAAAACAATGGTACCTTACTTGTGTGGGTAGGCCTAGTGCCCGTGACAGGAAACGACCCAAAATGCAAAGTGGACACACCACAGTTTCATAGTGAAAACTGACCCTTTTTTTGCAAAGTGCCTAGCTGTAGATTTAGAACCATAGCTCTGCCGGCACATACGGAAACCTAGCAAACCTATACATTTTTAAAAACTAGACACCCAGGTTAATCCAGGATGGGGTGAGTTGACTGGCTCCCACCAGGTTCTGGTACCCATAATCCCTTGCAAACCTAAAAAATTGTCAAAAAGACCCAATTTCCTCACATTTCTGAGGAGATAAGTTCTGGAACCTGCGTGGATCCACAAGATTCTACCCACCCCCCATTCCCCAAAGTCTTCAGAGAAAAATGGTACCTCTCTTGTGTGGGTAGGCCTAGTGCCCGCAGCAGGAGACGGCCCAAAATGCAACATGGACCCACCACATCTTCACAGTGAAAACTGACCTTTTTTTTGCAAAGTGCCTGCCTGTAGATTTTCAACCCTAGCTCTGCCGGTACCTAAGTAAACCTAGCAAACCTATACATTTTTTAAAACTAGACACCCAGGGGAATCCAGGATGGGGTGACTTAATTGGCTCTCACCAGGTTCTGCTACCCTGAATCCCTTGCAAGCCTAAATATTTGTCAAACAATACACATTTTCCTCACATTTCTGTGGTGATAAGTTCTGGAATGTGCAAGGATTCACACAATTCCACCCACCCCGCATTCCCCAAAGTCTTCAGAGAAAAATGGTACCTCACTTGTGTGGGTAGGCCTAGTGCCCATGAAAGGAAAGGGCAAAAAACGCAACAAGGACACACTACATTTTCACAGTGAAATCGAAACCCTTTTTTTTGCAAAGTGCCTATCTGTAGATTTTGAACCCTAGCTCTACCGGCTTCTAGGGAAGCCTAGCAAACCTATACATTTTTGAAAACTAGACACCCAGAGAAATCCAGGATGGGGTGACATGACTGGCCACAAAATTCCACCCAACCCGCGTTCCCCAAAGTCTTCCAAGAAAAATGGTACCTCACTTGCGTGGGTGGGTCAAGTACCCACGACAGGCAAGGGCCCAAAACCTATTAAGGCAACATCAAAATGACCAATTGCAAAACAACCTGGTTTTGCAAGGGGGGTCCCATTTGTTTTTGGCCCTGGGCTTGGCAGAGGAAGAAAAAACTGAACCAATGACTCGCAGCTCTTGAGCTGTAAAGCCACGTCAAGGCCCCAGCCACTTTACAGGCCATTCACACACCTTTCATACGTGATACACACAAGACCATTCACACCACTAGGCACGAAACCAACACATTACAACATTCACAAAAAAGGACAAGGTACACCCTGCTTGAGAAAGACAGAAAAGACAAATATTTCTGCACAGCCACCTATTTCTCAAGCACACATACATACCGGTTGGATTTGGCACGAGGGTGAGTTATGGTTCAGTATATACAGTTGTATTAACCATAGATTTCACAAAAATAATATGCACTGTAATAATTGCAAGGACCAGAAACTGCACCATTGACTCACAGCTCGTGAGCTTTAAAGTCATGACAATGCATCAACCTCTTTACAGGCCATTCATACACCTTTCATATGTGTGACACATACAAAACCATTCACACCGCCAGCCGCGGGCACAGCACATTACAACACTCACACCAGCAGACAGCGCCATTCAAGGGCCCATCACTTTCACACGCCCACATTCCTGGCAAAGCAACCACACCAGCTCACGTATTGTGTAGAGTAGCGTTTGGCTAGCAGTGTGTGTAGTGACCAGCAGGAAATCTCTTCTCACACACCGCCAGCCAAGCACCAGTCCACGCACACCACCAGCTGAGTGCCAGTCCACACACACCACCAGCCAAGCGCCAGTCTACACACATGCCAGTCAAGCGCCAGTCCACGCATGCCACCAGCCAAGTGCCAGTCCACATACACCACCAGCTTACCAGCAGTCCACACACACTACCAGCCAAGCGCTAGTCCATGCACACTGCCAGCCACCGCCAGCCAAGCGCCAGTCCACGCACACCACCACTCAAGCTTCAGCACATTTAGTAATTTTTCTAAAAAACAGACAACACAAACATATTGGGAATAGATACAAATCTACTAACACAAAATCTGAAACTAAATACATTGCACAAATGCCAACCTTGAAACTGAAAAAAATATATAAAACAATCGAGACCAGGCAGTTCACTTTACCACTCATGGATGCTCCCAAAAATGATTTTGTCTGTAGTACATTCTAAAACAAGCAGCCACACACAGAGCAGGGTTAGAAGGACACTGGGGCAGTACATACAAGTCTCCTTCCGCATACCTTTTTGCCAACAGACTCTACATCTCCTACTGGGAAAGTTTTTGGACGGTGTGGTAGGAATGTGATCAGGAAAGTGGTGATCTTTCAATCTAGCCACATCCTCCACCACTCCAGCTCTAGGAACACATGCCTGTTCCACTACAACAAGACTGCCTATTACAGACTCCTGAAAGTTAGCAAAAGTCATCTTTGACTCAGGACAGAAATCCTTGAATACAACAAAAGCATTAAAAGTTGCCAAGTGGAAAAGATGGATAGCCAACTTCTTTTACCGAATGTAAGCCTTACGAATATCAGTGTAAAGTTCCAACCTCTGATCTACTCTGTCAACACCACCCATGTGCCTAGTATAGTCCAAAATTCACACTGGTTTGCGCGCTTCAGCAACCTGACTCCACAGTCACAGGTGAAGTGCTTTCATCATGGATGGTAGTCAGCATGTAGACATCTCTCCTGTCTGAAAACTTTACAGCTAGAAGTTCCTCGCAACGCACTGCAGTGCACTGTCCCCGCACAAGCTTTTGACAAACAAGTTCTTTTGGGAAACCTTTATGGTTAGAGCGGATTGTGCCACAAGCAACAGTGTCCATTTTGGCCAATTCCCGGAACAACTGCACACCAGTGTAGAAGTTATCTACATATAAATGGTGACCTTTGTTAAAAATTCCTCTACCAAGTTCCCACACAATTTTCTCAGTCACTCCAAAAGTGGATGGACAACCAGGGGGGTTAATCTTGGATTCCTTACTGTTGTACACCCTGAAATTAGAGATATATACCCAGTCCTACTGTCACACAGCATTACAGCTTAATTCCATAGTGGGCCCTTGAACAAGACCAAAGACTCATCCACTGCTATTTCTTTTCCTGGAGCATAGATCTCAGAAAATCAATCTACAAAAGGATCAACGACAGGCCAAATCTTAAAAAGACGGTCACAATCAGGGTGATCTTGTGGCAACACTAAACCATTATCGACAAAATGCAGCATCTGAAGCAGAAGCAGATACCTATCGCGACTCATGACTGCCGGTAATATAACTGTTGCCATCAACGGACTAGTAGACCAATTTGAAGACATTGATGGCTTCCTTAGCAAGCCCATTAAAAAAGTTAAACCCAAAAACCTCTTCATCTCTTCCAGATTTGTCCACCGGGTAGCTCTAGAGTGGAGCCTAAGGCTGGCACTTTTGTCCCTCAAAAATTGTTCGGTATACAAATGAGTCTGCTCAACAATCTCTGTCAAAGATACATCGTCCAAAAACAACTAAAATAAAATTTCGCCAAAAGGTTTTCAGTATTCACTCTACAGCATGGAACACCAGTAAAGACTGGCAATACTGGCTGCACCATGCCTGGGACAACCAAGAGGTCATCACTTCCAACGGGAAGCCTTGCAACCCCAGGCTGCAGCCCGGCTGCCTCTTGCTGCACTATCGGCACTTTAATGTCCTCCTCTAAAACAGGCACTTTATCCGTACTAAGAGTAGCTTCATCTGAAGTGAGAGTAGCTTCGTCATCCAATGATTCCATGTGGAGAGAAATCTCACTGCCTGAACCTTACACTCCCTCCTCTGTTTCAGATGCAGAGTCAGTCTCTGAACCACGGTCAGAGGAAGACTCAAAAAGCATACCAACAACCTGCTGAGCAGTAATCCTGTGGCTAGCCAGTATCCTTACTAAGAAAGGTGACTGTGTTGAAGAGGGGGAGAATGGGTTTGGATAGGTTTTAGGAAGAAGTGGCGCTCAGCGGGTACCTTGAGTGTAAGCCTTGGTGGATGACTTAAGTCCGGTGCATGCGGGTCAGGGGAACAAACACAACAGAAAACCAGCCACATCTAAGGTAAGGAGACGTGTCTCCTATTCCACAATTGCAAAATGAGTCCCGTGCACACGACAATCTGATTGGTTCTCAAGTGAAAACCTAAATTTCTCCAAGTAATTCAAATCAAGATTCAAGAGTCTGTTGTCTATAGGTATAGATATTTATTAGCGAGGTGATGATCAGTACATCCAAGCAAATAAAAACAATAAGGTAAGTAGTCGACACGTGTTTCGTCACACCGTGTAGCGGCTGTGACTCTTCAGGGCTGGGAAGGACAAGAGTGTGCATGTATTAGAAACGTAGATTATAACAGGTGGCAGGATGTATGAAAGTGAGATTAAGTGGAGACCCTATGTTGGTGTAAAGGCAAATAAAAGTGACTGGGAGCGCACGTTCAAAGGTTCACGGCCCAAAACATGTTGTGACATAGTGAGGTGACAGAATATAGTGGAAATCATATATACATTTATACATTGAAAAGCGGCGAGTTTATGCGAAAAAGCTAAATACTTGTTGCTGCGTCTAAAAGAAGAGCAAATATAAGTTTACATTTGTGTGTTGTAGTAATGCGGTCACGTTGATGTCAAATGTGCCATCATGGTATAGCGTAAAAGTAAACCGCAGTGCACCTGTAATATATGTCGTAATCTGATGTTAGTATATACCCAAAAGGGGTGGAAAATCCAATGGTGTATGCGTAGTAGGATAGTACCTAAAAGAAGACAAATATATAAAGAGTTTGCACAGTCAGTCAGTCAAATACACTTTATTCGATTTGTTAAAATCATAAAAGGCATAAAAATGTACATACATTCATAAAAATAGAGTAATTGATGTATTTACAAACTCAGTGCAGCAGCTCTATTGAAACATAAATACTAAGATTGGAAATTGTGTTGTTCTAGGAAAGTTGTATCAATTGTATAAATCCATCATCACCTCGCTATTAAATATCTATACCTATAGACAACAGACTCTTGAATCTTGATTTGAATTACTTGGAGAAATGTAGGTTTTCACTTGAGAACCAATCAGATTGTCGTGTGCACGGGACTGTCTTTGCAATTAAGAAAGGAGACTGCACAAACAAGTCAATAGCAACTAACACTGTGCAAAATAAGTAAGTAAAATAAATGTGTGCCTTTATCACAAAGATCTATATACTCAAAAACTATACGATTCACTTTGCAAGAGACAGTTACACTCACCAGCACCTACTCTGCAGAGACACAGCAAAAACCAGTTATATCCCACTAGAAAGAAAAAACACTAAACTAATTACTCACAAGACAACAAAATACACATCGAGCACAAATGCAAAATGTTTTTGACACTCAAAAAACAGAAGCCAAACATACTGCTATTATTACCCCATTCGCAAAAAACGCATTCATGCAGAGAAATTAAACTCATTTATATCCCAAAAAAAGTAAAAAGTAAAAAAAGAAAATAAGACTGCAGGGGGAAGGAGTGACAGCAGAGAAGTGGGTGGGGATTGCAGCTGGGATGGAGCGGAGTAAAGGAAAAGAAGCACACATGGGAAAGCAATAAGAGGGGCAAGGAAACACATACAAGGGAGCGAATAACAATGGGCAAAGGGAGAAGCACACTGGAGAGAACAACACGAGCACAGGGGAGAGAGAACATACAGGTGAAAGAGCCACAGAGAGCATGGAAAGAGAGAAGTACACAAAAAAAGAGTGAAGGGGAGAGAAAAACAGGAGGGAGACAGATAAATAGCAAATGCACTTTCCTGGAGTGCTGAAGCAAACAAAGGATGGGCCCGGCTAGATATTAAATAATAAGCAATCAAGTGAAAATGAAAATAAAGCTAAACCCTCTACCATTTCTTTGTAAACTGACAATAGGTATTTTGCAACCAGATGTCTTGTGCTGCCTGTTAGGCTTGAGCTAATCATATGGCCTAAAGTCAACGCCGGGATTTACAACAGGCATTTTAATTCCCTGCCATGTGCTGTAGCAGGTAGACTACTGTTATCTTATAGTAACATTGTTCTCCAGTAAAATTCCCAACCCAACAACACTGCAATAGAAACCTGACAGCAGCAAGTTATCCATTAGGATTTCTTAATTTATGAATCCCATTTTAGTTTTCTGAATCCTGCACTGTTTAGGGGAAAGCTTGTTAGATCCTGATTGTGACCGACAAGGAAATTTGCTATCACAGTAACACTCAAATCCGAATTCTGAGATTTTAGATTATTACATCAACACCACCATTTCCCTCTAGCAAATTATGGCCTGTTAGAACTGCTGAAATTTGATGTGTGGAATAATGGATTAAATTGCACACGTAATTCCTGTTTTCATGGTGAAAACTCAGAATTGAGGGTATTTACGGCACTCAGTAAATGGCGAACACTTTGGTGTCACTATTTATTTGTTGCACCAAATTCCTCACACTCATCTGGTCACTTATAATCAGGGCTGACAAAAGCTATAATGTTTGTGACTCTGGGTGTGTTTGTGGTTTGCTCCAGATCACCATCCTCGAATAGACATTTGGAATAATGTACCTTGATCTCACACTCAAGCAAGCTGCACCAATTAGGGAAAGGAACATGAGAAGGTTTGTTCAAAGAAAAATGCACATGGAACAACTTCCATGATATGTGCTTTAAGTGAATAAAACAAGCTTTAGGGTACAATATGTTTTTACATCTCTGCTGTCTATTTGGGGGATTTGTGTCAAGGAGCTCAATTGGAAATGAGAGCTTTGTGAAATATCCGCCTTAACCTTTGCATACTAAGTACTGTACTTCCTTTTAAGTTCATTATAATCTTATTAGTCTACCTTCATAAAAGTGCTGTGCGCCATTATTAAAAATGGAAGTTCACAACGTTTTATGCTCCTATAAAAAATTGGTGGTAGAGTCCTTGATTAATTCCTTCAGGTACAGTGAACTTTACATTAAATTGAGCAGTGTAATTCAAACCTTATTTCTGACTTCTTTGCTTTGCAGGAAGTTAAAAACACTCGTTTAGAATCATTCATTTATTGAAATATATAAATATATATGTGTATATATATATTCATTGAAAAATCACAGGTTTCAGGGACATTATATTTAGGAATTAGCATTTTAAAAAAACTTAGAAATTCATGGAAAAAAATACAGGTAACAGGAAACTTATAGTTAAGCCGACATTTCACTTGTACAAAACCTGTGAAAATCAGCCGTATAACTTGCGCCCGCAATGCCCTGCTTATGACCTCACATATTTCGTTACTCATGACATGCTCTGTGAGATCGCTGATGACTTCTCAAATGACATCACGGATGAGATCAGTGATGAAATTATCCACAGCATCTCTGACGCACCCACTCACACTCCTAAAGAATCTTTAATATACCCACTGCCACTCCCACACAACCATTCACAAACCCATTCAAAGAGCCATACCAGTACTTACACACCTACTCACTCAATCATTGATCTATACACACATCTACTCACTCACCCATACTGCCACTCTTAGACCCACTCACTCACTAATTCAGCCATTGACATATCTACTCATACAGGTGCTCACACACTGATTGAGTCACCCATAGAACTACTCACACACCTAGACACTCACCCATGCAGTCAATCATACAGCTACTTACTCTCCCAAACAGTTACACACCCACCCGCTTACTTGCTCATACAAATATTAGTACATACTCCCTCAGCTATACAGTGTCTGACAAAAGCATGCACTTATCTATATAGACATTTTAAAATTCACTCACTCACACATACAGTCACATTAATATACCCTGTCACTCATGTATACTGCCTTTTACATACTCAGTTACTCATCCATATTGGCACATGCACTCAGTCACTGATACAGCCATACAGATACTCACTCACCCATACAACTTCTCACACATGCAACAGTACCCCATACAGCCACTGACTCACCTACTCACTAATCCATACAGGCAGTCACACACCTCCTCACCCACAAACACAGGCACCGAGAAAATCATAGAGGTATTCAGACAACCAAATAAATCACCCATATAGCCATTCATGTACCGACTAACATATTCATACACCCACTTAGACATCAACTGACAGACAGATACACACATTAACCCAACCAGTCACTCACCCATACATTCACTGAGCCACATAATCACTCACTTATGCAGTCAGTCACACACCTACTGAGTCATCCATACAGTCACTCATACACCCACTGATTCACCAATACACCTTGGTGTATATATATTTAACAATCATTGTACCTATTTATAGAAAAGGAGACCTCCTAAACCCGCGTGTTACAGACCAATCTCCTCGATTGATTCCCTAGCAAAGATAGCAGGATGCATAATTTTGGAAAGAATACACCAGTGGCCTGAAATTCATGGTAAAATGTCAGATCTGCAATATGGATTTAGACTCGGGTTAGGGACAATAGACTAGAGTTTCAATCTAAATATGCTCATTGATAAATACGTCGGAATTTAAAAGGGAAAGATCTACCTAGCCTTTGTCGATCTTTCATCAGCATTTGACTGTGTAATACATGCCAAGCTCTGGCTAAAATTGAAAGATATGGGGCTGGAGTGGCCAATCATTAGCTTTCTGATAGACCTATATACGGGGTGTAGAGCCAAGGTAAGAAATGGTGCTAGTGGAAAATGTACTTTAGCCTTCGACATGGGGAGAGGGGTGAGACAGGGATGCGTCCTGGCCCCCTTCCTATTTTCTTTATATATAAACAAGGTTGGGGAGGAACTTCTGTCACGCTTGTAAAGACCTCCCACAAATAGGTACGCACCCTGTCCCGGCCCTCTTCTATGCCGACGATGCAGTCCTTTTGGCCTGCACCCCACTAGACCTACAGTCTTTGCTTAATAACTTCATCGAATACATGAAGAAATTGGGCCTCCAAGTTAACCAATCTAAAACCTTCAATCTGAAGTGCGGTAAGAATATTAGGAAATGTAGAAATATAACAATAAATGGACCAAAGATTAGTTCTACCAACACTTTTTCTTATATTAGAGTCCTATTCGACAAAGGTGGGCTATGAAATAAGGCTATTGAGAATCGAAAAGTAATTTTTAATAAAGGATGTAGGGCCCTCAGAGGTTTTGCAAGACAATTGGGCACCAATCTGCAAGACATAATGATGAAGATTTATATAATGCAAAATGCATTAGCATAGCACTCTACCGGGCGGGTACATGGGGACAAAAGAAATGAGCAGAGGTGCATTTAATAGAAAATTACTTTTTTAGACACCTTTTAGCAAACCCCAAAAGCACATGAGTATATGTACTCCACTCTGAACTTGGTGCCCCTCTTCTTACAAATTTAATTAAGTTAGAACCAATCTTGCTGTGGCACAAAATATGGACCTCAGAATACACAGACTTCAATCGAGCAATAATAGACGATTGGCTTAAATCAGCTGCATATATACGTGTATTCCATGGTAGGCGTATGTCCAGTGGTTCTTTGGTGAGGTATACAGTCAAAATGTCGAGTTTAAAATATCGATTTGCATTAATATCAAATTAAAAATATAGAATGGACACAATATCGAATGGACAGAATATAGACTACAAAAATATTGAATAGAATAGCAGTAATATCGAATTCAAAATATAGAATAAACAAAATATCGAATGGACAGAATATAGATAACAAAAATATTGAATGGACAGAATATAGACAACAAAAATATTGAATGGACAGAATATAGACAACAAAAATATTGAATTTAAGGTAAGTAAGTTAATATACATTTTTTAATAATATCCAATTTTTTAAAGTGTTTTTATGTTAGTATATGTGTGAAAAGTGTATATTTATTTTATAATTTATTTTAATTAATACATTTTATGGTATTTAATTTTTGCGTAATATAATTCTGTAGCGGGTTGTGGGTATATAGGGGAAGAGGGTGGGAAGTAATTTCATTATAATTAATTAAATATGTTAATTTATTTATTGGTATTTATTTTGAATTAATTGTTAATGAATTTTTGATTGGCAATTAATTAAAATATAATTGGTAATTAATTTGTCTTAATTGAATAATTGATAATTATGTTAATTTTATTAATTTATTTTCGTTGCGGGTTGTGGGTTTATAGGGGAATAGGGTGGGAAGTAATTTAATTATAATTAATTAAGTATTTTAATTTATTTATTGGTATTTATTTTGAATTAATTGTTAATTAAATATTTAATTGGTAATTAATTAAAATATCATTGGTAATTACTTTTTATTAATTGATTAATTGATAATTATGTTAATTGTATTAATTTATTTTCTGTTGGGGGTTGAGGGTTTATAGGGGAATAGGGTGGAAAGTAATTTAAATGTAATTAATACATTTTTTAATGTATTTATTGTTTTTTTGTTAATTGGTAAATAATTTGTATTAATAGGTAATTATTTTTAATAATTAATTTTTATTTGTATTTTTAATTGATTAATTATTATATTATATAAAATTGTTAATTACTTTTAATTAATTTGTAATTGGTATTAATATTCAATTTATTTTTATTCATATATGAAGTATTTACTTTCCCTACTATTGCACTCTCTGGAGTGGGTATAGTAATTTTTACCCCTACGCTATCCAACGCTTTCCCTACTGTTGCACTCACTGGAGTAGGAATAGTAATTTTTACCCCTACGCTATCCAACGCTTTCCCTACTGTTGCACTCTCTGGAGTGGGAATAATAATTTTTACCACTACCCTATCCAACACTTTACCTACTGTTGCACTCACTGCAGTGGGAATAGTCATTTTTACCCCTATGCTATCCAACGCTTTCCCTACTGTTGCACTCTCTGGAGTGGGAATAGTAATTTTTACCACTACGCTATCCAACGTTTTCCATACTGTTGCACTCACTGGAGTAGGAATAGTAATTTTTACCCCTACGCTATCCAATGCTTTCCCTACTGTTGCACTCTCTGGAATGGGAATATTAATTTTTACCACTACCCTATCCAACGCTTTACCTACTGTTCCACTCACTGCAGTGGGAATAGTAAGTTTTACCCCTACGCTATCCAACGCTTTCCTACAGTTGCACTCTCTGGAGTGGGAATAGTAATTTTTACCACTACGCTATCCAACACTTTCCCTACTGTTGCACTCACTGGAGTAGGAATAGTAATTATTACCCCTACGCTATCCAACGCTTTCCCTACTGTTGCACTCTCTGGAGTCGGAATATTAATTTTTACCACTACCCTATCCAACGGTTTCCCTACTGTTGCACTCACTGCAGTGGGAATAGTAATTTTTACTCCTATGCTATTTAACGCTTTCCCTACTGTTGAATTTTATGGAGTGGGAATAGTAATTTTATGTTCTACGCTATCCAATGTTTTCATTACTGTTGTATTTTTTTGGACTTTAAGCAGTAGTTTTATTTATTTATGTATTTAATATTTTTTGTATTTTTTTAGATAATGTATTTAATTAGCTTTAAAAATATTGAAATATATATATATATATATATATATATTTTAATTTATTACATATTATTATTTATTTTTATTTATGTTTTATTTTATATGTGAAGATGTATTTGTAATTTATAGTATTTTTTAATAATTTATAAGTAACCATAATAATTATTACAAATTAATATTAAGTAAGGATATATTATATATTGTATGTATATTTTTAATTTAAGTTTTATTGGTAAATATGCATTATTTATTAATGTTAAACATCATTAAATATGTTTAAATATGTATATATTTTTTATAAATATTATTTACTTTATTTTACTTTTTTTTTTACAGAAAAAAATTATATTTTTACTGACAATATTTTTAACATCGATATTTTTTTACTTACATTGTTGTAGGTAGGGTGTCGATATACTTACCTTCGATATTCCAGCATCAATATTTATGTAGGTCGATATTCTGTCCGTCGATATTCTTTCAGTGATCCCTTTGGTGATATGGCCTACCCTGTATATTTTGAGAAACTGAACATGTTAGTTACCATCAGCAGAAAAACATTGAAAAGGGAGGCTATGATACACTTGGAAAATCTCAACTTGATAACCGAACTTCCAAAACCTTCTGTTTTAAACAATCAACTGATTTCCAACCACTTTTTTTTTTAAACAGATTTTATTTGTCCGAACGCACATATGATGCACTGCTCCGAACACCAGAGACTACTGCAAGCAATAGCATATCAAAAATACAATATACAGACTTTTGCAAAAAAAGAAAAAACAGAACCCCATCCCCCCTCCCATCCCTACCCCTAACTGCCCATCTGCTGAAACACAAAGAATCACTTGCGTACAGACGATATACGGAATCATATCAACACACAGCACAATATTATCAAATGTCTGGACGTCAAGGCAACGGGATTGCAGGCTCATCAGGCGGAGGGTCTAAGTCCAGCCCACGGTAGTCAGCCCACCTCTTCGAGATCTTAAAATGTTTGAAAGGACATCCTCTGGCTAGGAATATAGGTTGCTCCAATCCCATACAAAAGTCCATGCCGTTCCTCCAGGCAGCCAGAGACGGGGGCTGAGGCGCCTTCCAGGCCTTAGCAATGTCTCTTTTGGCCAGCGTGAGGCCCAATTGTAACATGTGCCGATACCTTCCATGACATGCAACAAAGCTAGTTTGGGATCTCAGGGAAGCACTTAAGCCAACACCTCCGACAAACCTCGAAATACCACCCGCAGAACCTTTGCAGCGCTGAACAGTCCCAGACAGTATGTAAGAGCGTGCCCACCTCTGCGCCACACCTAAGGCATTCCGGGGAGACCACCATGCCCGCCCGCCACAGGCGCTGCCGTGTGAAGTATGTGCGATTTAAATATTTGAATTGAATAAGGAGCAGGTGAGTGCAGATTGCTGCAGTGCAAGGGCTTGCCAGGGCTTCATTCCAGTGCTCCTCTTCTAGGACCCCAACGTCCCCCTCCCATGCAGCCTTGAGCTTAAGTAAGTCGGATGAGCATTGGTGAACCAGTGTCTGATAAATGCGCTAGAGTTTTTTGTCCGGCAACTCACCCATGAACAGTTTGGCCTCAAGAGGGCTAAAGTCAGAGAGCTGCTCCAGGGCTGTCAGATGGGGCGTTAGGGCATGGCGAAGTTGAAGATATTTAAAAAATTGGGAGTGGGGCATCCCGAACTCCTCTCAGAGATCCCGGAATGACCTCAGGGAGCAGCCCGTCATTACACTCCCCAACGAGGAGATACCTATTGCGTCCCATCCCCGGAATCCTACGAGCGCGGATAAGTGAGGCAGGCGACCATTGTGCCACAGAGGGGTCTCTCGAGTAAGCACGTTCCACCATCCCATTCTACGTAACTTCTGTCTCCATACAAAAAATACCACTTGCGTGGCCGAGGGGAGACGGCGTTGAAGTCCAGCTGAATATAATAGCGTATGGACCGATGCCGAACCCATGAGAAAGTGCTCTACCGCCTAGGCAGGGTCTCCCCATCCCCATACCACCAGTCATTCTGGACCAGTAGATGGGCCACCTGGTAATAGGAGAGGACGTAAGAAGTGGCCAATCCCCCAGTGTAGGTAGAACGGAAGCAGGTCCGCAGGGCCACAAGCTGGATCCCCCCTCCCACAAGAACCCACTCAGCGCTGAGTTGACTTGTTGGAACCAGCGCAGCGGAATCCGAAACGGATGAATTTGGAGCTGGTACACAAGACGCGGGAGTGCCACCATCTTTAAGATGGCCGATCTGCCATGGATGGTCAGCGGCATGCGGGACCATACCTTCATGTCCTCACACACACGATCCCAGACCAGGGTGAGGTTGCGTTCATGAGAGATCTCAGCGGTCTCCGAAAGGAACACCCCCAAATACTTCATCCCATCCAATGCAATCTGGAGGCCAGAGGCCCACTTCCCTACCCGTCCCGGCTCGCCAAGTACCCATAGTGTGGATTTGGCAGGGTTCATATACAGGCCAGAGGTTTCCCCAAAGATTTGCAAAATGCGCAGCAGCCGCAGCCTGAGCGGTCCAAGTCTGTGAGGAAAAACAATACATCATCCGCGTAGAGCGCTATTTTGTCAGCCAGACCCACGGACCATCTGGACCCCTTGAGCTGGGCATATATGCGCACCCACGCCGCAAGGGGCGCCATAGCGAGCACAAACAGATAAGGAGACAGGGGGCAGCCCTGACGCGTCCCCCGTTGAACCGCAAAGGAGCGGAAGATCGCTCCCCCAACACATATGGAGGCCGTGAGGTCCGTATATAGAAGCTGCACGTATGCCAAGAAACGTGGGCCTAGATTGATGCGTTGCAATAAAGCGAACAAATAGACCCAACTTAGTGAATTAAAGGCGCGGTCCATATCTGCAAGGAACAACGCCACCCGCTCCCCAAGGGTCCTCCACGCAAAGACCGCAACATGAGTGTGCCGAATATTGTGACGGGTAGCTCTCTGGGGCATGAAACCCGCCTGATCCGGGTGGACTAGGTCCGTTATGTGTGGCTTGAGCCTATTGGCTAGCACCTTGGCCACCACTTTAGCTTCGGTGTTCAACAATAATATCGGGCAGTAGGAAGCATGACGTTCCGGAAGCCGGCCCGACTTCAAAAAGACTACCACCTCAGCATGTCACCAGTTCGCCGGGAGCGCTCCCCCCTCTCGCGCCTCCTCTATTACCGGGCGGAGCCGTGGGCCCAACTGTACGAAAACCTCCGAAAGAATTCGCAGGGAAAGCCATTGGACCCTGGCGCCTTACCAGGATTCAGCTCACCCAGAGCCGTACCTATCTCATCATCGGTCAGTGGTCTATACAGCAAATCCTGCACCTCGTCAGATACCGCCCGTGGGGGGAGGTCATCGATAAAGCGCTGGATTGTGTCGGCCGGCAAGCACTCCTGTGGCGCATAGAGCTCCTCATAATACAGAGCAAAGCTATCCGTAATAGCCGGGTGTTCAAGTATAGGTCCGCCCTCGGGGTTTACAATGCGAGGCAGAGGTTGGGCGTGTAGTGCGCCCTGACAAAGGCGATGTATCATTTTGTACGACTTGTCCCCCCATTGATATACCTGACTACGAGTGGCCAGCCATGCCTGGCGTGCTTCATCCATCAGCACCGCGGCGTATTTTTGCTGGGCGAAGAGTAGCTGTCGCCGTTTGGGGCCCCCATCCTCGTCCCGACTACTGCGCTCTAAGTTCTTTAACTCCGCCTCACGCCGCACAAGTTCTTTGCGCCGCTCCCTACGGGCAGCCGCGCACCAGGAGATATCTACGCCCCGCATAGTAGGTTTTAGGGCCTCCCAGAGGCTAGTTGGGGAGTCCACCGAGCCTACATTGGACTTAAGGTAGTGGTCTAATTCCAAGGCCATGTGCGTCCTATAGTCTTCCTGCATCACATGCCACCCCGACATACGCCATCGAAATGGCTGCCTGGCAGGGCCCATGCTAAACCTGAGAGCAACTGGTGAGTGGTCAGACAAGGCTCTCAACAGAATGTCTACCGACAGGATTCTATGGGCCAGTCCCCTGGAAACAAATATGTAATTGAGTCTAGAGAACGAGTCATGAACACCAGAGAAGTATGTGTATTCCTTGCTTGAGCCATGTAAATACCGCCATGTATCTGTCCAATCCAGACCTGTCACCAGTGCATGTAGTTTGGTGGTGAAGGTACCAACCGCCCCTCTCCCCTCCGTCGCCCTGCTACGCCATCTGTTGCTGCCTAAATCCATGACATCATTCCAATCCCCACCCACAATTGGTAGTGTATCTGGCATGTCGCTCCAGAGGGACAGACGTTTCTCCACAAGGGGCCACTGCAAAGGCGGAGGGGCATATACACTACCCAGGGTCACCAAGTCGCTACCTATCCTACCTTGTATAAAGACATACCTGCCCTGCGTATCCGTCCAGAGGCGCTCATGTGTGTAGGAAACCATGCGGTGTATTAGGATGGCAGCCCCCCAGACCCCTTCGTGAAGCCTGAGTGGTACACATGTATGAACCCAAACCGTTGAAGACACATTATCTTTGTGCCAGCAACTGTGTTTCCTGAAGAAGCAGGACATCTGCCCTGCCCTCTTGGCATACTGAAGAACAGCACCCCTCTTTACTTTGTACAGCAACCCTCTGACGTTCCAGCTCACAATTCGCAAGGAGCCACGTCCTACCGGTCCCTCCCTATCATGTGCAGACATAAGACCATTGTACAACAGAAGTGACAAGTGTCCTGGTAACTGAATACGCACAATACATAGCAAACAAGCAGCAGCACATCGAGCGCAACCCCCCCACAACCCCAACCCCAACCCCCAACCCCCTATCCCGCCACCCCCCACCCTGCACCTCCCAAACACGGAAGCACCTATCGCGGTCGGACCGCAGCCCGAGCCCCAACGGGGGACCCTGGGCCGCCCCCTCCAATGGATCCTGAGTGGCAACCCATAAGAACGGGGTTCCCACTCCCTCCACCCACACCTCACTAGGGGCAGGCTACCAGCCCACAATACCTGAGCACCTGAGTGTCCATAGTGTCCATAAGCAATGTCCCAATGAAAGAGTCAGCCTCTCAGAGTCCCTCTCGCTGCCGTCGATCCGGCACAGGACTCCCCTGGCGCAGGACAGAGCCAGACCTCGAGCTCCGGCTAGAGTGCGATCTTCTGCGATGGCGCTGCTGACTCCGGAGGCCCTCCCGGACCGCTCCACTCGATGAGGAGTCCGATTCCCCCCCCTAGAGCCATGGTAACACGTAGTTTCACTGTTTCATCCATCCACTGGAAGACTCCCTCGGGGGACTCAAAGAACAGCGTGCAAGATTGAAAGATAACACGCAGCCGCTCCGGCTACAATAAAGCGTACTGGATGTTTAGGATCCGGAGACAGGCCTTAGCAGCAAGGAATGATTGGTGTTGCTGCTGCATGAGTCGCATGTAATGGGAAAATTAGGATGTTGGCATTGTCATGAGTGAGAGATTCCTTCACCCTCGCCTGCCGCAAGATGGTATCCCGGTCAGCATTGTTCAGGAATTTGGCGATGATGGGCTGGGGGCGCGCCTCGGCTGGGGGCTTCTGCATGAGCGCCCGATGGGCACGCTCCACCACAAAGCAACGAGACAGCGCATCTGAAGGAAGCCAGCTCTCTAGCCACTTGGCCAAGAAGCGCTCCGCATTGTTACCCTCACAACCTTCCGGAAATCCCAAAAAGCGCAGGTTGTTCCGATGCGCGCGTTCTTCTGCATATTCAACCCTCATGGCGAAGCCCTTTTGCATTTTTTCCTTTGCTGCAACCTTCTTTTTTAGCACTGAGATATCATCCTCCACCTCTGAAATGCGCGTCTCCGTGCCAGTGATCCGCTCCACTGCATTCCTCAAGTCCTGACGGAGCAGCATAACATCCGAGCCAACGGCCCCGATCTTGGCATCCAGCATGTCTCTGGATTGCGTGATGGCCGCCAACAGCACCGCATTGTCTGGCACAGGATTTTGCGGCCCCCCACCACCTGCCGCCTGGCCTACCTCTGTAAACTTGTCCAGCGTCCCATGTTTGGAGTGCCCGCCTCGGGTCATGGTGATCGTAGATGATAGAGTAGGCGGCATGGATCCGCACCCCAACATCGGCCAGCACCAGCTAGCCAAGGACTAGGCACGCCAAGAGGGCGAACTGTGGGCTAGGCCTCTCCCCTCAGCAAATGTCCCACAACGATCTGCACACAGTGGCCCGCACTGACCACCGACACCCCCGCAGTGAGCCAGTCTTCAGCCCCTCCTGGCCAGATCACCTGTGCCACAGTCCCCACAGTCGGCCCGGCTCGATGATGCCACCGGGCGCAGCGGATTTAGGGCCACCACCACTCCACTGAGGGACCAAGCCACATATGAGGGAGGGGCAAGGCAGACGCATCCCGGCTCCACCAGCCGCACAGCAGGGAGAAATGGGAGGGAGCTGACCCAGTCAGGCCCCGAGGATCTCCACTAGGCAAGCTCCGGCCGCTCTCCACCATCCACGATGGTGCAACAGACTGTTTGCAGCACCGTATAGACAGCCGCCTGTCCCTTCAGCAGCACGGCTGCATTGTCTGCTCTCAACCGACGTCACCCCCAATCCGTCCAGCCAGGGGACCCCAGCAAGGACGCAAAGGATCGGCATTGCCACGCGCCACGCTCATCAATGTCCAGCTGGTGGGCTACAAGATCAGAGCCAGCCGCCCGGGCGCCTAAAATGGCTGCTGTCCCTCCGGGACCGGTCAACAGCTTACACCCAAGTTCTCTGTGCCTTCCAGCCGAGCTAGGCCCCCGCCGTCGCTGCAGCATCCCCAGGTAGTGCAGCCTGCCCTTCCCCACGCTCGGCCACCACAGCCTCTCTCCGATCTGGGGATCCGCAGGGGGTGCCGCTCGGAGCTGCAATCCAGTACTCTCCCTCCGGCCGGAGGCCCACAGCGCCTGCTAGGCCCAGGACTCGAGGCCCCGGCTCCAAATCATCACAGGAGCGCCAGGCCCCTCCTTCACCACAGAGTGTCTCACTACAATCCGGGAGCCCCGTCCGGTCTCAGCTGAGGGTCTTAGATCGCCATGTAGTACATATCAGCGCTCAGGACAGGATAATTACGGGGCCGGCCGGAGCGAGCCTAACACACCGGCGCCATCCCTGCCGGCCAAGCCACGCCCGATTTCTAACCTCTTTTAATATGCAGCCTTACCTCATAAACATCTTAAATCCACGGCTAAGGTTTGTTTTCACACTTTTAAGACTGGAAATATTCCATAGATTATGTTGTTTCCCAACCATGAATGATTGGTCCACAAAACTGATAAATCGTCCCTGTCATGACAGGATGCCCCAGAACACTATGCATGTGGTCCTTTGTAATCTTTTATTTTTAATATAGGAACTGGTATATTCTACCTATCATAAGGCAGTTAAGTTTAACACAATGTTGTCGCGCATATTTGTTTCTGTAATCATTGCCAACGCTAGAAATTTGCTGTGGAATGTCCTCTTTCTTATGGGCCATTTTTTATGCAAGAAAAAGTATAACATTAGTTACTACCTAGAACATGGCAATAAGATTATATATTTGAGGGGCATAAGCAGTAATGGACCACGGAAATAAGCGAATCCAGAAGTTAATATAGAAAATCTTGCATTAATGCACTTTAATAACCTCAGGAATATGTCTGCATAGATGCTTAACGGAAGTTTTGGCAGTTAGACGTTTTAAATAGTTTGAAGCTCATGTTTACATTGCTTTTTAGGGGTCGATTCTGATCCTGGAAAAAAAACGTCCTCTCCATACGAATCGTAAACATGCCGTACGACCTGACGAGTACGATCCGGACCGGAGTATGAGGACGTGATTCGTACGGTCCACGTCAGGTAAGGGCGATTCGTATGGAAAAGCACACAATCACATACACACCGTTTGGTCCGTACACCCCATGATCGCGGGGTACGGTGCATACCCCTGCGATCATGGGGGTGTACGCACCCTACACCCAGCGAACATGGGGTGCGGTCCATACACCCCATGATCGCAGGGGTGGTACGGTGCGTACACCCCATGATCGCGTGGTACGGTGCGTACCCCTGCGATTATGGGGTTACGCAACGTACCCGGGGGGGGGCATTCCATACCTGTTTCGGGGCGAACTCTGCTTTTACGGCTGTTTTCAGCTCCCGTACAAAAAGGGTTGTACGGTGCGTACCCGCAAGAATCGTACTTGCTGGGTCATAAAAACCAGCCGTGAACCGTACAGATGTCGCATACAGCGGGTTCCGAGGGAGATTCACCCGGGGAATAGATTCGTACGGTCTCTGTACAATTCGTACGGAGTCCAGCTCCTGGTACGAATCGTACTTCGTCGTACGTACGGGGGACATTGCAGTGTACGATTCGTATGGGAAAAACGCTCCAAACGGCTATTCAGAGCGGTTTTTCCCAAATCGGAATCGACCCCTATATGTACTTGATGGTATTGAATTAGATGATTTTTAGTATTCCGAGCTTATGTTTATATTGCTTTTTAACGTATTTCACTGTTTTTTATTCGATGAAATGAAATCTATGTATACTTTTTCATTTTACCTATGTAAATGCTTTTATGGATGTTTGTTATGGCTCTGAATAAAGCTATATGACATATATTTAACACTCATAAACTTTTAAAAAACACTCACAGTCACTGGATGATGTAATCAGTGATGTCATTTGAGATGTCATCAGTGATGTCACAGACCATGTCAACAGTGATGTAATCAGAGAGGTCATAAGCAGTGCATTGTGAGGCAGCAAGTTATAGTTAGATCATCTAACTGTAACAGCTGAATTTTACAGGTTCTGTACAAGTGAAATGTCAGCCTAACTATAACGTTCCTGTAACCTGTATTTTTTTCTGTACATTTTTAAGGTTTCTTAAATGCTAATTCGTAACTATAACGTCCCAGAAACATATGGTTTTTTAAGTGAATTTCTAAGGTTTTTTAAATGCTAATTCCTAACTATAATATCACTGCATCCTTTGTTTTTTCTGTGAATTTCAAAGGTTTTTTACCTAGCTCTCACATTTGCAGAGTGGTGGAGAAAAGGGGCTGGACCTCCAACCAGCTCTCAGGAATTCTTCTGCGTAGTACTTACAGAAACTACCAGGAGGGATTCTTGACCCCTAAGGTTCCTCTGCAGTAAAGTGGACTTCACCTCTCAATCAGTAGTGCACCAAGAGGCGCGTTTGCAGAGTGGTGGAGAAAGAGGGGCATGGCCTTCAAAGACCTCTTAGCAATCCCACTGTGTGGGACTTACTGGAGGTAACAAGAGGTGTAGTTGGCCCCAAGAACGTCCTTGTGGGCCAACAACCCCTCCTGTTACCTCCAGTAAGACCCACATAGCAGGATTGCTGAGTTCTGATATCAGGCAATGCCACCTTTCTCCACCAGTCTGCAAACGTGCCTCATGGAGTGCTCTTGGTTGAGGGATGAAATCCCCTTCACTGCAGGGAGTTCTTAGGGGCCAACTAACCTACCTGTTACCTTCAGTAAGCCCAACACAGTGGGATTGCTGAGAGGTGGTCACAGGCTACTCCCCCTTTCTCCACCGCTCTGCAGACACGTCTCCTAGCGCGCTCTTGGTTGGGGCATGAAGTCCCCTTGCTGCTTCAGGGTCCCTGGGGGCCAACTAACCCTACTGTTACCACTAGTAAGCCCCATACAGCTGGATTGCTGAGAGGTGGTCAGCCTTTCTCCACCACTCTGCAAACGCATATCCTGGCACACTCTTGCTTAGTGGATGAAATCCACTTTAGTCTGAAGGCCCTCAGGACATAAAGGAACCTCATAGCCCCATCAGCAGTGCTCTGAGAGGTGCGCTGGCAGAGTGGTAGAAAAAGGGGTGTGGCCTCCGAGCACCTCTCAGCAATCCCACTATGTAACATGTGAGCTAGTTTGCCCCTAAAGACCCTCAAGAGCGAAAGGGAACTTTATCCCCCAAAGAAGAGCGTGCAAGGAGGAGCCTTTGCAAAGTAGTATGAAAAGGGGGTGGGTCTCCGGCTAGATGCTGGCTTTAGATTTTTTTAATTTTAGGAAGGGAGGCTGTGTGGCTCCATTCTCCGGGGCATGACCCATTTTTTTATTCACAAATAAAAAAGGAGAGTGGCCGTGTGGCCCCCTCCTGAGGCTGATTTTGGCCCTGGATGTTGAGCTTACACCTCGACACTGCCGGTTTTTGTTTCTTCTCTTTGCTGCAAACCCCCAACTCCCTCTTGAACAAACCAAAGCGTCAAGGATGATAACTCTTGAACACTCTAATTTATCCACAAGGGAAAAGGGGAAGTAGAATGTGAAACAAAAAGAAACACAGGAGCTCTTCAGATCCAATGATGTCTCTCAGATAAGTGTGCCGGGCCTTCTAAACGTTTACTGCTGTGCAAGTGTGACAAGACATCAATACAATTGTTTGTCAATTAACTTTTTCAATTATTTGTTATTATCTAGTGAAACATACCTTTTGTTTTTTCAGCCCTGGCTTACACTTCTACAACAATCACTAAACTCTTCCTTCTTGAAAAGCCTTGAATAAGAACAAGTATTCATGAAATACAATTCCTTGAATGTTCTACTTATCACTAAAATTAGTATATTAGTACTAACTTTGATTTTGTATTATCAACTTGACATACCTGGATTGTTGTAACTTAAAGCTGGATTTGGGAGTCCGGTCTGTAACGATAATTAGGAGAAAACAACAACAAACAAATTCCTGCACCCTTATGGTGCCTATTTGCTTTGTTAGCTTTTGCTTTAAACAATGCTTGTTTATATTTTACAGCATCAATTCCATGACAAACTCTGTACAATGCAATGGTGAAACACCTAGTAATTCTACAACTCTGTATAATGGTTACACACCTAGTAATTCTTCAAAATGACAATAGTCTTTTGCATGTGCCAATGCTTTTATACGTATGTTCGTTCAAAGTTCCAATGCTTATTTGTCCAGAGCTCTATATTCCCTAACAAGTTCAAAGTCTTTATGTTTATAAGTTCTTCTCACCGAGAAATAGATGCTTCCTTGATGAATAACTGGGCTAATACTCTGTTCTTTGATTTACATGGAAAACAAGGGGTTAAATGAACCTACTTGGTTGCTGGACCGGAGGTGACGTGCTGGATCGGAAACTGAGGTGATGCGGTCCCATCAGGATGAGGAAAAATCCATGAATTGCCAGGGACTGCAGGCAAGAAGAAGACGCCGTCCGGACTCTTCTTTCTTTTAGGTAAGGATCGAGGATGGGAAGCGGGAGGTGGGAGGCGGGAGGCACTTGCAGGGAGAGAAGAAGGGAGACGGGAGGCACTACCAGGGTGAGAAGAAGGAAGCGGGAGGCGGGGAGGCGGAGAGCACTTACGGGAAAAGAGGAAATCTTCTGGGAGATACCGGGGCTTCTGATTTCCAGACGCGGCGGGAGTCAAAGGTCAGGAATCCAATACGCGGCAAGAGCTTCAGCAGCAGTGTTCGCGGTGACGCTCAGTTGAAGCGAAGCGTTGTCACAAGCGCTGTATCCATATTTATACCTGTTGGTAATTTGCATGGCACATGCTGCACGCGTATGAGCCGCTGACTGTTTACACGTGCCTTTGAACACCATATTCCAGCATAACCTTTCCTTACGATCATTACCAAGTTCTAGCATGCAAACAAGCATTAGCAAATGCACAATTGCAGGTAGTAAGAAATTACAGTTCTTTAATGCTTATTTACAGCTTTAACAAAACCAAAGGCATACATTAAATGTATATTTCCATCTGTGGAATACCATGAAACCCTAACATATATTAACCCTTAACAGTTCTCCCTCCCAAAGGTCATCTAATTGGTCTGTGTTTTTTTGGATGTAAGATATGAAATCTTTTAACCAAACGAGGAGCATGAACATTAACTTCAGGTTCCCAGGATCTTTCACTAGAATCATAACCCTTCCAATCAATCAGATAGTAGAGTTTGCCCTGAAATCTTTTTGCATCAAGAATTTTGTGTACTTCATATTCAAGATGTTCTTCAATTATAATTGGTGGGGGAGGAGCGTCCGCTCTAGTAGAGGGGTTAAAAGGTTTTAAGAGAGAAACATGGAAAACCGGATGAATAGCATATTCGTCTGGAAGTTTTAATTTTATAGAAACTGGATTTAGTACCTTTTCTATTGGAAAGGGTCCAATAAACCGTGGTTTTAATTTCCTAGGACCTTCTAGCTGGATATTTTTGGTTATCCGCATTCTCTTTAATTTTAATTTTATTTCTTGTTAAGGCCTTTTTAACTTGTTCCTGCATAATTTGTAGTTTAGCTAATCTGTCAGCTACAGCTGGCATATCTTGCTCCATTTTTGGAATATTTCAGGTAATGAACGTGGATGTTGGCCAGTCATAAAAAAGAATGGTGAACAGCCTAAAGCAGTGTGAAGTGTATTAATATAGGCAAATTTTGCTAATGGTAAAGTTTCATCCCAATTTAAAGATACAGTACTAATTAAACAACGTAAACATTGTTCAATATGTTGGTTTACCCTTTCAGTTTCACCATCAGTTTGAGGGTGGAAAGCTGACGATAATCCTAATTCAAATCCTAAGTAATTACTAAGTTTTTTCCAAAATTTTGACACAAATTGGAGGCCTCTGTCTGAAATTATTTTATCTAGTAAACCATGTAGTTTTACTACTTATTGTAAGAAAACTTGACTAAATTCTTCTGCGGATGGTATTTTTGTTAAAGGAATAAAATGTCCCATTTTTGATAATATATCTACTACAACTAAAATTGTGGTAAAACCATTAGAGTTTGGCAAATCTGTAATAAAATCAAGACTAATGGCATGTCAATGATTTGGTGGTATGTTCATTGGTTGTAAGAGACCTCTGGGAGCTGTGTGTAAAGATTTCTGACGACTGCACACTGGACATGTATCAATAAACTGTTGAATATCAATTACCATGTTCTTCGACCAAAAGTGTCTTTGGCAAAGTTCAAGGGTCTTATTAATTCCTGGATGTGCAGCCATTCCAAGATCATGATTCCACTTAATCAACAACTGGCGGGATTCTTCATCTGGAAGAAACAATTTCTTTTTATGAAAGAATAAGTTGCTGGTGATTGAATTGTGTTTCTGGGATAGCCATTCCTTTTGATCAAGTAACTTTACCTTATTTCTGTAAAGCTCAAGAAAGGAATCAGAAGAAATCTCAGCACACACTTTGTCGGATGGAATAATACTGGGTGAACTTTTGAGAGAATCTTTTTGTTTATCACATACTAATCTGGAAAGGGTGTCTGAGAGTGATTGTTTCTCTCCTGGACGATATGTGATTAAAAAAATCAAATTTGCTAAACAATTGCAGCCATCTCATCTGCCTTGGGGTAAAAGCCTTCACTGTTGAATAGAATTGTAGATTTTTATGATCTGAATAAATCGTTACTGTGTGTTTTGCTCCTAGAAGATGATGTCTCCATTCTTGCAAAACTGCCTTTACTGCTAGTAGTTCTCGCTCAGCAATTGTATAATTTTGTTCTGCTGGCAATAATTTTCTTGAGAAAAAGGCAATTGGATGTAAGTAACCTGTTGTATTGTCTTTTTGCATTAAAACTCCCTCAATTGCTGTTTGAGAAGCAGAGAAAACAACAATGCCCCTGCGCTATACACATACAATAATAGGATAGTATTGATGTAAGTTAGTTTAGGAAGACAATAGAAGTTGTTGTGACAAATCTAAACAATTCGTGACTCTCCGAGAATGAGTATCAAAGAGTGAGAATACCACCACCAACCTCTCCCCTTTGTCATCCACGCCCGACCCTCCCATCCCCTCCTCCAACACATTTCCCACACTGGACTACATTACGGCCTCCCTCCTCCAGCTCAAAGAAGACATGCACATCATCAAACAACAACTACTCTGTCTATCACACTCCAGTCACCCCTCACTCAACACCCTCCACCAGATCAAACAAGACATTCACACCATCAAACAATTTCTCAGCACACACCCAGACACCCCTCACGCGCCTCCACCTTCACCTCCCCTCCCAGCTGGTCCTCCACCCGGGCGGCGAACTCTCGCACTCGACTCCCACCGCACTGGACCTCAATCCCTGTTCACAACCGCGAAAACCGCCCCCATCGCTCCTGCAACCCTCTCTCGGACCTCGACACAATCACCCTCCTCCGCTCCTACGACTCAGCTCCCCATAGCAACACACCCGACACTCTCACTGCCATTCCTACGATTCACTCCAATCCCCTCGGACCCCCCACACTGAACAACAGAATCGCTATCCATAGTAACCTGAGTAAAGTCCCCCTCGCCCTAGAACCCCCTCCCATCCTCGACACACCCCGTCTCAAATGCACTCTCCTCAACTGCAGATCAGCCGCTAGACACTCCTTCGCTATCGCCGATCTCATCCTAAAATTGGATCTTGACTTAATCATCATGACTGAAACATGGCTAACAGATTCTTCTACACCTATAATGGACATTCTGGTTCCCCCCAACTACCACATCACTAGACTTGACAGGTCTGTCAATAAAAAAGGTGGCGGAATCGCATGTATATACAGGAGCAACCTCTCTGTCTCGAAAGTAACTTCCCCTTCCCTACCCTCCCCAACCTCCTGTGAATACATCTGCCTCGATATTATCAGTGAGGGCAAACAGATCTGCACTCTTCACGGCGTTTACCACCCACCCGGCGACAACCTTACCTTCACCCAACAAATCATGGATCTGATCTCAACCAACTCCGGGCGACAACTCACACAAATATACCTTGGTGACTTCAACCTCCACTGGAACGATCATAGTGATGCGGTGGTAAAAGGTCTGAAGAATTTCCTTAACGCCCTTGACCTCACTCAAATTTGCAACAGTCCAACACACGAGAAAGGCTCTATCCTCGACCTTATCATCTCCAAAGAGGCCTCTATCCAACTCGAATCTATCCAACCCTGTGACTGGTCAGACCATCATATTATCACATTCTTCATCAATGAAAAAGTTACATTTAAACCTGTTCAATCCGCCAGGCCCAAAGTCTGGAAAAGAGACATGAAAAAACTAAACTCAAACTCTCTGCCCCCCAACAGCTGTAACTTACTGCTTCCTCCTATTGGCGTTAAGGACGTCCAATCCTTGTCTGATCACTATCTTAACACTATGACCGCAATAATCAATGAAGTCGCACCCTTGCAGCTAAAAAAAGCCTCCGCAAAAATGTCCAATCCCTGGTACGACGGGAGTCTCAATGACGATAGACGCACCATGCGAATGGCAGAGCGCACCTGGAGATCAGCTCCCTCTGCACTGAACCTAAAAACCCTGAAGAAAAAGAGAAATGCCTACTTCAGGAAAATAAAACGCTCTAAATCAGACTTCTTCAGCCGTCAGCTCGACCAAGCCAAAAATCGTCCGAGAAAGCTGTTTGAGCTTATCCGAACACAATCCAAAGAACAACCCCAACCTCTCAACACTATGCGCGAAGCTCCCTCCTGCGAAGACTTCGCCTCTTTCTTTAACCAAAAAACTGACAACATAAAGAATGATCTCCTCATGGACGCAAGCCTCTATCCCAAACCCCACTGCATAGCACCCACTAAACCAAAAAACAATGCCACTTGGTCAACCTTTGTCACCTACACGGAAGAAGAAATTGGCAGACTGCTCAGCACTCTGAAACCATCTAATCACCTCACGGACCCCCTTCCTGCTAACGCTGTCAAAGTCCTTACCCCGTCGCTCCTTCTACTCTGGACTAAAATCATTAACAGCTCACTTCAGCAAGGGACCATTCCCGACTCCCTCAAAGTTGGTCAAGTCACACCTTTGCTAAAGAAACCTACAGCCGACCCCTCTGACCTAAACAACTACCGTCCCATTACCAACATTCCGACTCTTGACAAACTGTTGGAAAAATGCGCACAAATACAATTGTCTAAACACATTACTCAGTTTGATCTCCTCAACTCTCATCAATCAGGCTTCCGAGCAAATCACAGTACTGAAACTTCTATGACTCACATAATTGACGACGCCCTTCAAATCCTAGATCATAACGATACCTGCCTCCTCATCCTCCTTGATCTCTCCTCCGCATTTGACACCGTCAAACATGAGAATTTACTCGAACTATTAAACACAAGAATGGGCCTATCTGGAACTGTGCTCAAATGGTTCACGTCCTTTCTGCATAACAGGTCGCAGAAATTCAAGAGCAACAACTTGATGTCCGCGCCAAGACCTGTATCGTTAGGCGTACCTCAAGGATCCTGCCTATCCCCAACTTTGTTCAACCTAGTTATGGAACCTCTCACCACCTTGCTACAAGAATCCAATGTACACTTCCACATGTATGCTGATGACACCCAACTTTATCTCAAACTACAATCACCCAAAGACATCACGCTATTGAACTCAACGATCAGAAGCACCCAATCCTGGCTGGCCGCTAATCATCTCAAACTCAATGCCCTTAAAACAGAGTTCCTTCTGATCTCACCTCCCGCGAAGATCACTACCGCACAAATGTGGCTTAAACACCTAACGGCACTCAATGTTCAACCCACCATCGTGGACTCAGCAAAATCTTTGGGCATAACACTTGACACCAATCTCAGCATGCAGGAACACATCAACAAAGCAACTAAGGGAGCGAACTACCAAATCAACACCCTTAGGAATCTTAAACCCTTCCTTCCAGCCAAAGACTTCCAAACTGCGGTACAATCACTAGTCATACCTCGAATAGAACACGGCAGCACCGCCCTCTGCGGTCTACCCCTAGCTACTACGGCACCCTTAAGAGCCTCCTTAAACGCCGCAGCAAGACTCATCACTGGATCAAAAAAGCACTCACACATTTCCCCTGACTTCAAATACCTGAACTGGCTGCCTTTTGAAGCCAGAATACACCTGAAAATCGCTTGTTTGGCGCACAAGGCTGTCCACCTGAGCTCACCTAGATACCTCGCTCCGAAGCTGACGATTTCTGGTGGCTCAAGAATCACTAGAGGCACAAACAATCTTTTGCTAAAGCCTAAAAGATTCCGCAAGGAAAAAACCTATAAATGCTCTTTCTCAGGAATGGCTCCCAGGATTTGGAATTCACTCCCCCCTGAAACCAGGCTCATCCCCTCTATCACACTTTTCAAGAAAGAAGTAAAAGCGATCCTCATGGCTAAATACACCTGAACCACTACTGGGGATCAACTTCAAAGACTCGATACTGATCTGTACTACTTGTTTGAACCCTTTGCATTTTTGTATGAGAATTACTTGATTGTTTATGATATCACTACACTGTACTTTTAACACTATTGATGTATCTGTGTATATATGCTCCCCTCCTCTGTAAAGCGCTCTGATATCTGCGAAGATCTTGTTCGCGCTATATAAAACTTTCAAAATAAATAAATAAATAAATGGATGGATAAACAATCTGTTCTTGGTGTAGTCACTTCTGTTTATTGTTCCATTTCAAAAGCCAACACGTGTTTCATCGCAGGGAACAAACTGCGAATCTTCAGGGCTGGATAGAAACATAAAATACATTTTTTGGAACATGTTTTGTTGGCGAACATTTTAAGGTAGTGACTTGATCGTGTCAACCAGAGTGACAAAAGCATGCCATTTGAGTGACTTTGTGTCAGTGTGAAGAGAAAACACTAATTAGGTAACATATGTGAATAGGGAATGGGTTAGATAACCCCGGAAAGCACTGGCCGGATCGAAAGGTGAAGTGGCAAGGTGAAGAAGTGTTGTATTTTTTATGTCACGGCATCCGACAGGGCTTTCCCTGATTCAGTTGTCCGCTATTATATATTGCGGAGGTCATGGTTGGAGAGATGTAATTGAAAGCAAGCGACACTCACCCTCGTGGAAAACGATAAAGGATGAGAGTTTGTATAGATAAGCAAACCAGTCCGGGCGTTTAGTGGAATCCTAAATTCGGAATTCCAAAATTTATATATTCGGGCTGTGCGGGATCTGCAAATAATATAACGTGTACATGAAAATTGTAAAGAACTCGTAAAACACAGTGTCATGTTTGATTGGGTACATAGAAACATAAAAACATAACAGGTCAGGAGAGATCGAGTATCTGGAAGGGAACCTACCTCGATTAATTACGAGTAGTGTGAAAACCGGGAGGGGAAATAAGTTTGTGGTGGGGCGGGTGTGCCGTTTTGTTCAAGTAGGCAGTTCACCTGTATATGTGAAAATGGCAGTGATTAGCCAACATGATTTGTAGTAAGAAGACGTCTCATGTCAAAAGGACAAGTAACGTCTAGCATGACTTTCAGTCACCTAACCACGGGGCTCGCTTACCTAGTCTGTAAAGTTCCCCCTCTCTTGGTTTCCCGGTACCGTGTATTACAATTTTCATGTACACGTTATATTATTTGCAGATTCCGCACAGCCCGAATATATAAATTTTGAAATTCCGAATTTAGGATTCCACTAAACGCCCAGTCTGGGTTGCTTATCTATACAAACTCTCATCCTTTATCGTTTTCCACGAGGGTGAGTGTCGCTTGCTTTCAATTACATCTCTCCAACCATGACCTCCGCAATATATAATAGCGGACAACTGAATCAGGGAAAGCCCTGTCTGTTTAACTTAACTTTCAAGAGCACGTGTGGGTTAGCACCCAGCATATCCCATCAATTCTATCTCCCTTTTCACATTTTTCTTGCTTTCTCCATTTCCTCTTGTAGACACTCAACAGAGTCTACACACTGACCGGCCCTCTCCCCCGAAATCACTAGCACTAAATGATTGAGGATTAAACATCCGGATGGAATGTTCCTAATCCTAGAAGTGTTTCAATCAAGGTATGATAACTACCAAATAGAATGGTTTTCTCACACAGGAGGGTTTAAAAATTCTTGGAAATAAGTGCACAAATATCCAGAATATATCTTTAAAAAGATCTAATTATGTATTAAGTAATGTGCACAATGTATTACACGAAAATGATTGAAATTCATGCTGCCATTCTTTGCTTTGCTCTTAATATTAACATCACAAGTCACTTGGGATGCCGTGACATAAAAAATACAACACTTCTTCACCTTGCCACTTCACCTTTCGATCCGCCCAGTGCTTTCCGTTTCTGGGGTTATCTAACCCATTCCCTATTCACATATGTCACCTAATTAGTGTTTTCTCTTCACACTGACACAAAGTCACTCAAATGGCATGCTTTTGTCACTCTGGTTGACACGATCAAGTCACTACCTTAAAATGTTCGCCAACAAAACATGTTCCAAAAAATTTATTTTATGTTTCTATCCAGCCCTGAAGATTCGCAGTTTGTTCCCTGCGATGAAACACGTGTTGGCTTTTGAAATGGAACAATAAACAGAAGTACTACACCAAGAACAGATTGTTTATCCATCCATCTATTCTCACTCTTTGATACTCATTCTCGGAGAGTCACGAATTGTTTAGATTTGTCACAACAACTTCTATTGTCTTCCTAAACTAACTTACATCAATACTATCCTATTATTGTATGTGTATAGCGCAGGGGCATTGTTGTTTTCTCTAATTGTGTGGATCAGCTTGCTGGTCCATCTTGGAGCGGTTGTGAGGTATTACCGCTCGCCTCATTGCCTACACTGACTACCTTTTGAACATATCACTTTGCGGCCACCCAGGTAGTGCGCCTAGTAATTCTGGAAAACTAAAAGACCTCTAAGCTGTTTGCTGTTTGAGAAGCATCCGCCTCTACAAAGAAAGGTTTGTCTGGATCTGGGTGACCCAAAATGGGAGCTGTGGTGAACCTTTCTTTAAGAATTGCAAAAGCATCTTCGGCTACCGAAGACCACTGAAATGTTTTTCCTTTCCTTAATAATGATGTGATTGGAACCACAATTTCTGAAAATTTTGCAATAAAACGTCTATAAAAGTTTGCAAAACCCAAAATGCGTTGAACATCTTTCACAGACTTTGGTGAGGGCCAATTGAGAATTGCTTCAGCCTTTTTTGGGTCCATAGTAATACCTTCTGGAGATAACCAGTATGCCAGAAACTCCACTTTTGATGAATTAAATACGCATTTCTCTTGTTTCACAAATAAGGCATTGTCTCTGAGCTTTTTCAAAACTAACCGCACATGTTCAGTGTGTTCTTCCTGGTTTTTGAGTAAATCAAAATATAGTCAATGTAAACAATGAGGCAGACGTCTAATAAATCATGCAACACTTTGTTTATGAAATATTGAAACGCTGCAGGGGCGTTACCTAAACCGAAGGGCATTACTGTATACTCAAAAAGTCAAAATTTAGTACGAAAAGCGGTTTTCCCTTCGTCGCCCTCTTTTACGCGGATTAAATTATAGGCTCCGCGTAAATCCAATTTTGTATAAACACTAGAACCTTTTACTTGATTTAGAAGTACAGGAATCAAAGGCAAAGGATACCGATTTTTAATGGTTGCCTTGTTAACTGCGCAATAGTCAATGCAAGCGCGCAGATCACCTGACTTCTTCCCTACAAAGAAAAGAGGCGACGAAACTGGCGAGGTGGAGTGTCGAATAAAACCCAATTCCAGTAATTTGTTCAAATAAGATCGTAAATACTGGTTTTCTGGGTCTGTTAAGGCGTATATTCTACTGCAAGGTAGTTTTGCCCCAGCAATAAGATCAATTCTGTAATCGTAGATTCTATGGGGAGGGAGAGTAGTCGCCTTTACCGGATCAAATACATCACTGAAATCCTGATATTCAGCTGGTAGTTCAGGATTAGTAGACTGTAAAGCAGCACAACAGAGTGGCATGATCGGATATTTGGTGTCTTGATAACAATGCAGTCTACAATGAGCTGAGTCAAGAGTCGCTGTGCGTTTTACCAAATCTCTCTTGGGATTATGATTTTCTAACCAAGGAATACCCAGAATGACTCCAAAAGATGGTGTGTCAATCATATCAAAGACCACATACTCAGAATGTCCATTTTCAGCTACGAATAACAATGGCGTGGTGTTAAACCTAATCAAACCTGAAGACAAGGCCGAACCTTCAACTGCCCTCACAGGTTCTGGTTGTTTCTTAGGTATCTGAGGTACTTGTAAGGTTTTGGCAAAGGTTATATCAAAGAAATTTCATGTAGCTCCTGAATCAATAAGCACAGGAATACTATGTCTTTGTTGAATGGTCAGAATGAGAAGTAATCTTACTGCAAAATGTTTAGGGACTTGGGTTAATGCACAAGGTGCATATTGTGGGACCTGGTTTTAACGTCTACTCAGAGAATCGGTCTCAACATCCTCTGAGACAATTAGTTTTCCGATTCACTATTTGTACTGATAACCAAAGCCTTCTTTTTGACTGGTTTTACAGGACAGTCTTTTGCAAAATGACCAACCTTTCCACAATATAAACAGAGATTTCCCCTCCTACGTCTTTCTTTTTCGTCATTAGATAATGGTCCTTTTATTCCTCCAATTTGCATTGGTTCTACTGAAGAAGATTTATTTTCTATGTCTTTTCTCTCTGATTTGAAATGAAGACTTTTGATATCATGTTTAGATCTTTTTCCCTTACGTTTACCCAATCTATGATCTAATTTGACAACAAATTCCTGAAAATCACTAAATGTATTTGCTAATTCAACTATATGAGCTAGTGAATCTTTGATCTCATCCTTCAAACCCCTATAAAAAATGGAAATTCTTTTTTCAGGAGGCCAATGTGTCTCAGCAAGTAATCTGTTGAACGTGGTGATATAAGTAACTAAATCTTTGGAGCCCTGTCGCAGATTCAGCAACTCATTATCTGAAGCTTGAAGGAAGACATGTTTTGCAAACAAAATAGTCATAGCAGTTTTAAAATCATTTAAATTATGTAAAAGAGGATCATTATTATCTACAAGAGGCATCGCCCAGTCGGCAGCTACCCCACCCAGATAGGATAATATAAAAGAAACTTTTGTGGTATCATTAACAAAGATTTGCGGCTTACATAAAAAATGCAACTGACATTGGCTCATAAATGTCGCAAACTTGCTAGAATCTCCTATGAACCGTTTAGGATTTGCTAAAGGTACTGGAGTGGGAGTTACAACTGTTAATTGTACTGGTTGCTCAGTGACAGAGGCAGACTGGGTACGAAATGTCTGTGAACCAAAAGATGTTGTTACAAACGTAGGGGGTGCTAAGACAGTACCGCGCCCTTCTCCTGTGGAGTCTCACCAAGAAGTAAAACCTGTTTTAGTCTTATCCAGTTCTTGTCGTAAAGACTGATTCTCAGAACGTAGTTCCTGCATTTCTGTATTTAACCTTTGAACCAACTGGGTTAACTGATTTACATCCATTCTGGAAATCCTTCTTGGTTTGCAGCAATTAAAAGAAACAATTTTTTGAGGCTTCGCTTTCTGTTGAGCTTACACCTCGACACTGCCGGTTTTTCTTTCTTCTCTTTGCTGCAAACCCTCAACTCTCTCTTGAACAAACCAAAGCGTCAAGGATGATAACTCTTGAACACTCTAATTTATCCACAAGGGAAAAGGGGAAGTGGAATGAGAAACAAAAAGAAACTCAGGAGCTCTTCAGATCCAATGATGTCTCTAAGATACGTGTGCCGGGCCTTCTAAACGTTTACTGCT
The DNA here is from genome assembly GCF_964263255.1 of Lissotriton vulgaris. NCBI lineage: Eukaryota > Metazoa > Chordata > Amphibia > Caudata > Salamandridae > Lissotriton > Lissotriton vulgaris. The sequence continues at coordinate 976,732,241 of NC_141691.1, forward strand.
GTGCAAGTGTGACAAGACATGAATACAATTGTTTGTCAATGAACTTTTTCAATTATTTGTTATTATCTAGTGAAATATACCTTTTGTTTTTCAGCCCTGGCTTACACTTCTACAACAATCACTAAACTCTTCCTTCTTGAAAAGCATTGAATAAGAACAAGTATTCATGAAATACAATTCCTTGAATGTTCTACTTATCACTAAAATTAGTATATTTGTACTAACTTTGAACTTGTAATATCAACTTGACATACCTGGATTGTTGTAATTTAAAGCTGGATTTGGGAGTTCGGTCTGTAACGATAATTAGGAGAAAACAACAACAAACAGAATTCCTGCACCCTAATGGTGCCTATTTGCTTTGTTAGCTTTTGCTTTAAACAATGCTTGTTTATATTTCACAAAAAAACACAGTTGATGGACAGAATGCAGAACAATGTCTTACATTCACCCCAGTACAAAGATCTGGGCCTAAATCCATTGTTATTTTGCACTCCACACCACCCTAGGTCAGAAAATGGCTATATGCAAATCAGCCTTGACCCTGTGCCTCATGGGAACAGTCCAGCCCGAACTACCAAGCCATGTCTTTCCTAGACCGGAATCAAGCATCCAAGGACCGGTTTCTGGCTATCAGCCTTCTTCAGCCTGGATAGCTTGACTCCAGTGATGTGGAGAGCCTGGGACTCACGTCTGAGCATACCCAGCCCACTCGGGGTGAAAATTGCAAAAAACACAGTTGATGGGCAGAATGCAGAACAATGTCTTACATTCACCCCAGTACAAAGATCTGGGCCTAAATCCATTGTTATTTTGCACTCCACACCACCCTAGGTTAGGCAATGGCTATATGCAAATCAGCCTTGACCCTGTGCCTCATGGGAACAGTCCAGCCCGAACTACCAAGCCATGTCTTTCCTAGATCGGAATCAAGCATCCACGGACCGGTTTCTGGCTATCAGCCTTCTTCAGCCTGGATAGCTTGACTCCAGTGATGTGGAGAGCCTGGGACTCACGTCTGAGCATACCCAGCCCACTCGGGGTGAAAATTGCAAAAAACACAGTTGATGGACAGAATGCAGAACAATGAACCTACTTGGTTGCCGGACCGGAGGTGACGTGCTGAATCGGAAACTGAGGTGATGCGGTCCGATCAGGATGAGGAAACCTCCATGAATTGCCAGGGACTGCAGGCAAGAAGAAGACGCTGTCCGGACTCTTCTTCCTTTTAGGTAAGGATCGAGGATGGGAAGCGGGAGGCGGGAGGCACTTGCAGGGAGAGAAGAAGGGAGACGGGAGGCACTACCGGGGTGAGAAGAAGGAAGCGGGAGGCGGGGAGGCGGAGAGCACTTACGGGAAAAGAGGAGATCTTCTGGGAGATACCGGGGCTTCTGATTTCCAGACGCAGCGGGAGTCAAAGGTCAGGAATCCAATACGCGGCAAAAGCTTCAGCAGCAGTGTTCGCGGTGACGCTCAGTTGAAGCGAAGCGTCGTCACGAGCGCTGTATCCATATTTATACCTGTTGGTAATTTGCATGGCACATGCTGCACGTGTATGAGCCGCTGACTGTTTACACGTGCCTTTGAACACCATATTCCAGCAGAACCTTTCCTTACGATCATTACCAAGTTCTAGCATGCAAACAAGCATTAGCAAATGCACAATTGCAGGTAGTAAGAAATTACAGTTCTTTAATGCTTATTTACAGCTTTAAGAAAACCAAAGGCATACATTAAATGTATATTTACTTCTGTGGAATACCATGAAACCCTAACATATATTAACCCTTAACACAGGAGACCCCATTCCCTGGGGCTAGGCCTTTCTTTCTATTCAAATTAGGAAAGGGGAGGGGGTCCGCAATCCCATTGTTTTCTTCATTTTAATGGGAGTGGGGCCGAGTAGCCCCCCTCCTGGGCCATTTTTGTTGCTAGGGACCCCATCCCAGGGGCCAAGCCATTTCATTTTAGTTTTGTTTTCATTTTTATTTTTTAAGGAGGGTGGCTGCGTGGCCCTCCTCCTAACCCATTTTTGGCCCGCTGACCCCATCCCCTGGGGCATGGCCAGCTGTTTGGGGACTGCAAGGGGGTCTGAAGCCCCCAACAGTCCCAGCCGTCTCCCGCCTCCTGCAGGGAGGCGGGAGCCGGCATTGATATTAACCCCCAGGGAGCTGCTGACATGCAGCTCCATGGGGGTAAAAAGTGAAGTGTGCTTGCTTTGAACAAGCGAGAGCAAAGTGCTTTTGCTTGTTCAAAGCGGGCACACTGTTTGCTATGGAATGGAGGGAGCAGTGCTCCTGCCATCCCATAGCAAACTGAAATGTCCCAGGGAAGGGCACCCTGAGACATTACTGGAGCTGGCCCTGGGGGTGGTGGTCCTCAGGGCCATTTACGGCTCCAGCAGGAGGGATGTACGGCCATGTGGCCCCCTCCCATTTGTAAGTATCCCTGGGGAGGTGGTTGTTCCTGGGGCTGTGTAGGAAGACTTGAGCCTCCCCACACATTATTTTGAGCATAGCCCAGGGGAGGTGGAATGGGTGGCAAAATCCAGCTGTTTTTTTTTTAAACATGCTTTTGTTTGGTGCTCGGGTCCCTGTGGGCCCACCGAGGAAGCCTAGGGGGTCAGGGTGTTTCTACCATGCCCAGTTTTCTTATTTTTTAACCTTTTTTTTGTGACCCGGTTGAACCGAGTCACTCAAAGGCTGCTAACACTTCCAGGATGAAGTGTTGGCAGCCAATCAGATCTCAGACACGAGATCGGAAGGGTTCGCGGACCCTCCACTGCCACAGTTCTATATCTGAGAAATGTTTACATTTCTCAGAAACTACTGAACAGATCTACACCATTTAACAAAAAGAGTGCTTTCTGAACCAAAAGCTACCTTTTGCCAAATTTGGTGTAATTCCGTTCAGCAGTTCAGGCTGTAGCCGTGTCTAAAGATTCCTATGGAAATTAACACAGAGAACATGTGTTTTGAGACCCCCATTTTTCTCAGCCCCCGCTTGATGAATCACCCTAAAACTTTCAACATAGCAGCTAACCTGACTGCCCAATTAGTTAATTTTTGGGAAGATTCATCAAACAATGCTAAAGATATTTGCAAATCCAAAAATGCTTTTCCTATGCAAACTAGGTCCTCACTATTACTACCTACTGGTTGACTGCCAGTAGGTAATTTATATATATATATATATATATATATGGACCCGGAAGCTGAGATCGGCCCTGGACCAGGGTTCAATTCCCCGCCTCGACGGGGGTTGGGCTCAATAATTCCACGGACTCGATAATTCTCGCTCCGGTGCCTACTCGACTCACGGGTTCACACTCTGCGACTCTGGGCAATAGCTTGCTTAATCTCCACAACGGCCCCTCGCGGCGGGATGCCTGGCTTTCACCTTGTGGATACCCTGCCGGGGTTATCTCACAGGGGAATACCAGGACGGGTTCCCTAAGCAAGCGCATAGATGCCTGCGATGTGGGCGATTTGCGCTATATAAATACATTTACATTTACATATATATATATATATATATATATATATATATATATATATATATATATATATATATATATTACCTACTGGCGGTCGCCAGTAGGTATATATAGTTAGGATTTTTTCTCTATGGGATTTTTGAAAATTCTATGTCTAATAACTTTGGCGTTTGTGGACGGAATTGGCTGAAATTTTCAGGAAAATGGCACATTTTGTTTCTGAGCAGCCCCTGAAAATTTTGGGGGGGGGTTCGTCAAGGGAGGGCCGAGAAAAAAGGGGGGTCCCAAAATGCGTTTTTCCCATGTTAATTTCCATAGGGCGGTTGGCCTCACTTTTAGCTCGAACGGCTGAATGGATTTGCATGAAACTTGGTAAAATTGTAGGAACTGTTAGCCCGATGTGCCTTTGCTAGGTCTCAATATATGTGCTCCAGTGGATTTTGAGAAATTAACAATTTAAAAAATATATATATCTGTGACAGCGTCCCGGTTAGCGCCCCGGTTCGCGTACCTGACGCGTAACGGAACTTCGCGAAGCGAAGCTGATTGGCTCTTCGGTGTCTGTCAACATTCTAAACAGTCCGGAGCGGCCGCCATCTTGTCTCTCGGTAGGATCGAGAGACAAGAGGAGGAGAAAAATGAAGGAGGAATTTAATGAAAGGGGGCAAGGTAGACCCCTCTTGACCTCCTAGGAATGATGTTGGTGTTATTAAAGGGTCCCGTGGGGCCAAAAAGTTTTTTTCGATTTTTCGCGGTAGAAGCGCTTCCCGGTTTGTGTTTCGTTTTAATTAAATCACAAGATGGATGAAAAACAATGTGGGAAATGAGTTTAAGGGGGCACGGGAGTAGGTGTGGGCGGAAAATCCGTTTCGCTCGCGGATTTTGCGGATTTTCGGGAAATTCGCAATCCGCGAGATTCGCGAATCTCCCGCAAAATCCGCAAATCCGCGAGCAGCGGATTTTGCTCGCACTGCTCGCACTGTTCGCGTGAGTTCGCGGCTTCCCAGTACAACTTCGCGCCCCGCGAATAAGTGCAAAATTGCAGAAATACGATCTAATCAAAACTGAAACTACTTACCAGGTTCAAAAGTTCAGGCTCATCATTAGTAGCCATTTCCTGTAGTGCTTGCTGAGGGGCCCCTCCAGAGTTCAGTTGCCAGTTGCAACTATTATGTGACCCTGCTCTGAACCTCAGAATAGTTACACATATGCCACAAAGGTCCTGAATTACAGCTAAGGGAGACAAGCAGGAGCCAGGCTGGCAGTTCAAATCCATTAATCAGCCCCTAATTCATTATTGTCAGTTGGGGCAGGGCAGGTGTTGTAACTAATTTTGCAACAATGAAAGCACTTAGCAAGTGCAAAAGTTCACTAATCAGGAAGCACTAAGGAAGCAGGTGCCAGCTAAAAAAATATTCTGTGACACATTAATCAGCCCCAAATTAATTCAGGTCACTTGAGGCAGGGAAGGTGTGCTTGCGTTGCCACAATAATGTACACTGACTGGACAACCAGAGGGTGCTGTGATGAAACAGAGGGTGGCATGGGTGGGCCAGAGGGTGGCATGAGTAGTCAGAGAGTGGCAGTGGTGACAGAGAGTGGCAGTGATGAAGAAGAGTGTCCCAAACAGGCTGGACACGTAGAAACAACAAGTTCGCGAAACTTGCGACCCGACAGGTAAGTTCGCAATTTGCGACATTGTACAAAACCCTCGCGAACTGGCAGAAACCCGCGCAAACACAAAAAAAAAAAATCCGCAAATTCGCGAGAATTCGCGGATTTTGCGGATTGCGAGTTCGCAAATCCGCAAAATTCGCGAACGCGAGATTCGCAAAATTCGCCCATGCTTACACGGGAGACGTATCCTGACCCCCTAGGTTTTCTGAGGGTGGCTGAGGAGGCTCATGTTGATACATGTCTTCCAGCGGCTGTGCGTGAGCGGAATTTTTTTTTTGCTGCGTGACGTCTGTTAACGTTCGATTCGAAGGAAATCAGGAAGTGTTGACCGCCATTTTGTCACTGCGAATAAATATATTGTTCATTTCAAAGCGTTGGAACATGGAAAAGGGAGAAGGTAGAGATTGTCTTGCTGCGTAGTTTTTCTCAGGGTGTGCAGTAAGGCCCCGGTTGTTGTTATAATCACGGTGGGGTCTTCGAACACTTTAGCAAATGATGATCCAAGCTGAGGCAAAGGAGGGTGTCAGTCGGGGGGGGAGCAATGGTGATTCTCACTGTAAGATAGGTAGTGCGGACCCTTGTCCCCCCTTTTGTAATCTGTAATGCCTATCTTCTCCCCACTGATTGGTAATTGGCTCTACCCGGACCATTTATTAGAGGTAGCTCGTCCCGCCCCACCGGAGGGCACCCCTAATAAAGAGGACATATATATAAAATACGGATTAGCCACGGTACCTTCCTAGCAAATTATTGCAAAACGAAAGGAATGTCATTTGAGATGTCATCAGTGATGTCATCAGTGATGTCACTGACCATGTCATGAATGATGTAATATGTGACATCATCAGCAGTGGATTGCGGGTGCGCGATATATAGTTAGTGCAACTAACTATATATGGAATTTCAATGGTTTTGTGTGAGTAAAATAAGGTTTTGTAAATGCTAATTCCTAACTATATATGGTCTATAACCCATGGTTTTTTCAGTGAATATATATATATATTAAACGCATATGTAGCACACCAGAAGAACTATCTAAGGCACAAGAATCAAGCAAGAACAGATTTTTAGAACGAGGGTATTCAAAAACATGCATTGAAAAGGCAATAACAAAAAGTAACGAGGTAGACAGTAGTTCCCTTTTAGAAACAGCCCTGGCAAAGACAAACACGAAAGTATCAAAAACAGAGATACCACAAGATGACGATTTCAGAATGATTGTAAGCTACAATAAACAAAATAAAGAAATTGGTCGAATTATTCTAAAAAATTGGCCATTGGTAAAGAATGACCCAATACTAGGTCCATATTTACCAAACAAACCAACAGTCACTCATAGAAGAGCACCAAATATGAGAGACAGATTAGTAGTGAACAATCCAATAGAAATCCCTAAAAAGAACTGGTTTAACCAGAGACAAGGTTTCTACAAATGTCAAACGTGTAAAGCCTGCTTAAATGGGGTGAACAAAAAGAGTTTTACACTAGCATTTGGGAAAGGTGACCAACAAATCAAACACATGCTAACGTGTAAAACGGAATATGTGGTCTATATCCTCGAGTGTCCCTGCAATTTAAGATATGTGGGAAGCACAAAACTGCAGGGACACAAAAGAATATTGCAACATATACGTGCAATCAAAAACAAAGACCCAAGTTACCCAGTTGCCCGTCATTTTAATGAAAAACACCAGGGAGATGTCAAATTACTTAAATACTACCTCATTGACACAATACCCCCAAGCAAGAGAGGGGGAGATCGGGATGAGAAATTAAGAAGATTGGAAACTAGCTATATATTAAAGCTAGATTCTAAACAACCGTATGGGCTAAATATAACTGAAGATCTGTATACAAGCCTATAAGAACAGTCAAGAAGTATGTAGTAATGATATTGTTAAAATGGAGTATATTAAAACAAACAGAAAAAAAACATATACCCATAAACAACTCCCCTGGTAAACCCAAATGGAATTTAGTGTATCACGATAAACATAGCCTTAACATAAAACAAGAAATAGAAAATAAAAAGTTTTTATTAGTAACTGTTTTTTTTAATAAAACAATTCATAGACATAAAAAATTATGAATTGTATGTTGCAACACTTTTTAGGGAGTTTTCTTTTTTCTGTCATCAGGGTTTACACAACAACACTTTTTCTTTTTTACATAAAACCATCCTTATCAGAGGCTTCTGAATAGGACCTTTTCAACCACAATATAATCTGTCCTGAATATATAAGTGGCTCCGACAAATCAATCTTAAAGATACTACACATATGTAATATGAAAATCTGAAGAAGCGTTATTTTGCACATGCGAATTTGCACGTTCTGTATAAAGTGTGATATAGCTGTAAAGAAAATGAGTTTTTTAACAAATGTATATATATTTATTTATTTATATATTTATAACACTCTTTAGAAATCTGCTCTAGGGTATTTATACCGTGATCAAATGCACTTTATTGCAAAATTTGCACAGGAACACATGTAAATATGAATTGAACATGTATATATTACTATGTAAATGTATCTTAGGGTATTTATACCGACATGAAATGTGCGTTAAAATGCAACATGGAGCCAACGATTGTTACAACAACCAATGTACAGATTTGTTATTATTAGAGCACTGTCACTTTAATTGCATCACTAACAAAAGAGAAAAAAATGCAAATGTTGGTATATAAGAAACCAGGTGACCATTTACTGTGTCATGTGATCAAGGTACGTCAGTACCGAAACGCGTAATGGCCGACTGAGTAACAGCTCAATAAACCGACAATTTTTCCACTTACTTGGGTCTGTGCTCCATGTATCTCTTCGGGAGAAGAGAGCGCCTGCGTCCTGCTTGCGAAGTGGAGTGGCAGAAATATATATATATATATATATATATATATATATATATATATATATATATATATATATATATATATATATATATATATATATGAAAAGAACGAGTTGCCTCAAATGATGGAGCCACAACACGGCGAGTTCAAGCCATTTATTTTCGGGAATGCAGGACAAACAGGAAAGCTGCTCCAAATACAGTGTCTAAAGCCAGACACGTTTCGGGCGTCCTATCGCCCTTGTTCACTGGCAGGAAAGGAGAAGAGCAGCGAGTGCACCACCTGCGCATTGAAATATCCCGCCCCAGTGGGCGTATGCGCACAGGAATGCTGGATACTGTAGTGCACTGAAATAAAACCACAGTGGGTTGCCGCCTTACCCTGAATGTCAAAATATTGTCCCAAGTGGTCTGCTAGAAGCTCACAAGCCCGGCGTCCTGCCCATACAACTTCCAGAAAGCGGCCCCGCCATCCCATCAGCGTCTCTTATCTTCGCCGCTGCAGGCCCGCTGTGATAGCAGTGGGGCTTCATCGCGGTCAGGCTGGCTGCATATGTGAAAAGAACGAGTTGCCTCAAATGATGGAGCCACAACACGGCGAGTTCAAGCCATTTATTTTCGGGAATGCAGGACAAACAGGAAAGCTGCTCTAAATGCAGTGTCTAAAGCCAGATGCGTTTCGGGCGTCCTATTGCCCTTGTTCACTGGCAGGAAAGGAGAAGAGCAGCGAGTGCACCACCTGCGCATTGAAATATCCCGCCCCAGTGGGCGTATGCGCACAGGAATGCTGGATACTGTAGTGCACTGAAATAAAAGCACAGTAGGTTGCCGCCTTCACCCTGAATGTCAAAATAATGTCCCAAGTGGTCTGCTATATATATATATATATATATATATATATATATATATATATATATATATATATATATATATATATATATATATATATATATATATATATATATATATATAACCAGGAAGTGTTGGCAACAATTTTGGGACTCAGATGTATCTGGTCCCATAACAAAGTTGTAAAAAAGGAAAGGGGGCAGGATAGGAATACACTGGCCCCCTGGCTCTGGTCCTGGGGTCCCCCTAGGATGCCGCCAGGGCAGGAAAGCATGTTTTACAAAATTTGTGCTTCCACAATGTGACAGGATCACAAATCCATGGCAAAAAGTTTTAAAAAACAAGCTGGGACTTGTTTACTGTATAGCCCCGGGTAGGCTAGGCCCTGGGGCATAAATAGAACCCATGGGCTTTATTTATATATCGGAGGGGGCCATGTAGACCCCGTCCATTGGGCTCCTGAGCTCTGGGGACCACAACCACTCTGGGTCTTTATTGAATTAATGAAGGGGGCCACATGGTCCTCCCTCAGGGTGCTGTTTGAAGCCCCAGGGACCACACCTTCACTGGGGCTAAATGAAAATTAGTGGGGGGGGCACATGGAACCTCCATGTCCCGAAGACCTCCACCTCCCCTGGGCATGTGTGCAATAATAATGGGAGGGGGTCACATGGACCCCACTCCTGGGTCATATACGTCCCTGGGGAACACCACCTTCCCAGAGCTGGCCCATGGAAAATGAAGAAGGGAGGGTCTGTGGCACCCTACTGGAGCCATTAATTGCCATCGGGACCACCACCCTCCAGGGCCGGCTCTTACAATCTCCTGAGGTGCCCACCTTCGGGAGACAGCAGTTTGCTTTCACTTGGTGGGGCTGTTAGGTCAACGGCGTTTCGATCCACATTGAGTAATCTGTGCCTTGATCGGCCGTGTTGGATCAGCTGGTGTCTTTCCAACGCTTGCAGTTCGTTTAAGCTCCAGCACGCCGATTCATTCCGCTAACGTGCTAGAACACGGCTGATCCAACACGGCCGATCAAGGCACAGATTACTCAAGTGCCCTCATGCAGTCTGCAGACGATTCTTGACTTGGCCTGCACCAGTTGCCACAGACTGCCCCTCCTATTCGTGGAAACCTGCTAAATAGACCATTCACACTACCAGCATCCACCAAGCACGCCCCAACTCAGACAACCAAGTCCTGATGACGATCCAAGTTAATGTGGATCGAAATGCCGTCGACCTAACAGCCAAAATAACAGGCGCACTCCTCCTTTGTGGCTCTACATTTAATTGAAGAACCTCTGCCTACTGCTTCGAGCCACTCACTGTAAATGATGTGCACCTTACTCACAGTACACCGCCCACGCTGTTCACTTTTCCCTTGCGTCGCCTCCTTCACTTTGTACACTTTTATGCACCAAGTTTTATATGGTTGTCATCAATTCAATTTATGCAGTGCCGTCTCTAACTGTATAACATCCGACCATGAAACTAATGTTATAATATAAAGATGATTAACTATCTTTTGTCATATCAACGAATATTCTCCTTCTTTCTTTACCAGTAATGCTATGTGCATGCATGTTTTAATTGTCTACATATCCTTACCTCTCAGGACATTGTTTCTTTGTTGCACCTTACCTACCCAGTCCTGAATTGGTATATGGGTTACACTCCTGTAAATCTAACAAGATTATGTTCCCAGCAGAGCACTCCGCTCGGTCTCTAAAAATCTTCTTCTAGTCCCCCGATTTGCAAGAATTAGGTGGGGAGGCACAGCTTTCTCCACCACTGTGCCCAATCTCTGCAACTCCCTCCCTCCAGAACTGGTAAGACAATCCTCTTTGCCGCTCTTCCGTAAACAACTTAAAACCTGGCTCTTTGCTGAGGCCTATCAGTAGATCTTGGATCCGGTACCATGAGACTATTTGTTCTGTCTGTTGTTGGCGCCTTAATGCCCTTGGGATAAGTTGCGCGCTACAAATTTCCGTTCATTCATTCATTCATTCATTCACAATGGCTCTCTCATTTTGAATCCATATATGAGGCCCCTGCTACCTTAGACTCACTTACTAGTTTAGATTATACTAGCATCCCGCCCCAGCGTTGCCTGGGGCAGAAGGGGGCTGGGGGCAGCATTTCCGGATTGCAGCAGCGTTGCCCGGGGCAGAAGGGGGCAACATTTCAGGCTTGGGTGCACTCCTGCCCCGGCCCCCGCCTGCCCCGACATTGCTCAGACCGCCTCCCGCCTCCCGCCTCGCCTTTGCCTTTGCCTTACCCCGCCCGCCCCGACAGTGCCCAGACCGCCTCCCACCTCCCGCCTCCCGCCTCACCTTTGCCTTTGCCTTACCTGAGCCGCCGCTCTTCCCCGAGCTCCTCCCCGCCTGTCGTCATCACCATCACGCATCACTAGCTAGGTCACGGCCAGCGCTACGTCGCGGCCGGCGCTACTTTTAGGGGACAACTTTGTTTTTAAAGTTTAATTTTTTAATTTACGTTTTTTTTTATTTCATGCAGACTATGTCCATCTACACACCCTGAGGATTACAACAATGTATTGGGTGTGTGGATTGGTGCTGCGGTTCCCGAGTTTACCTTGCCAAAAGTAAAATAGTAGTGTAGATAAGGAAACCTTCTGAATTGATTTTTAGCAAAGACAAAGTAAAACTGTCTATAGAGCAAATGACCAGCAACAAGGCCCCTGGCCAGGACGGTGTCCCAGCCAATTTATATAAACAAAATCCAATTTTCTGGGCCAAAATGTTGACAAATGTTTATAATATGTCAAGTCAACAGGGTTTCCCCATATCGTGGGCATCTTCCATTATTATCCCAGTTTTAAAAAAAGGCCAGAGAGGAAACGCACATTGTTTTAGGCCGATATCTTTAATTTATTCTGCTGTTAAAGTTTTGGGGAGAGTGATTTTAACTAAGTTAAGGGACTGGCTGGAGGAGAATGGTGTTTTAATAATCCTCCAATACGGTTTCAGACAAGGAAGGTCTACATTGGATCAGTGCTTAACTTTACACTTAATGGCAGGGAACTACACATTGGGAGTCTTCAAAGAAATGCCACTGCTGGAAGGAAGAATAGTGGAACCCACAGGTGGATTCTTGAAGGAAGGAACCTGAAGCAGAGGGGACAGAGTCTGGGTCACTCAAGAGTGACCATGGGCTCGGTAGGCAAATGCCCACCGATGTCGGGTGCTTCAGATATGAAGTTGGAGACCTTGACTCTGCAGTGACGTGGACCAGGAGATGTCAAGGATGACCAGGAGCTGGTGCAAGCTGCCCCATGAAGGATGTCAAATGCTGAGGGGTTGGTGTCTGGCGGGAGCACCAACAAGCCTTGGCAGCGGCAATCCGTGAAGAAGGTAGAGAAGGTCATGGTCTGGCCCAGCAAGGACCAGGAGACTCACCACAGCCAGGGGAATCAGACCCAGCCTGGAGCAATCAGGAGAGACCAATAGTGTTGTTCTGCAATTGGACCTACAGGCTGAAGCACTGGAGTTGTGGGAGGGCATCTTGCAGTTTCACAAAACAACAGCTTGCGGGGAACAGAGATACAAGGAAGCCAAAGTCCTTTCTATGAAATGTGTGCAAAAGCTGGGGCCATCAGTAGAGCAATGCACTAAGTTGTAGAATGCCAACAAGCATATGCACTTGCAAATGTATGTGGTGCACAGGGGTTCAGGTTATGCAGTTTCCACAAGGGATACTGGCTTCAAACTCAGTGAGAGTGCAGCTTAACCTCAAGGAATGTAGGAACCCACTTACTGTGTTGCTGGAGCCATCGGAGTCCACTGGAGCTCAGGATCAGCAGACTGGTCAGTTGCAGTACAGTGCTTGTGAATGCAGGGGAGTGACTCCTTCACCCCAAGGGAGATACTTCAGTTGTCCTTGATGCTCCACAGGTCCTGCAAGGAGCCTGTATGGTGCACAGGCAACATACAATGCTTTGAACAGAGAGGGAGACGAAGTCGGGCCCATTTGAAGTCCAGCAAAGTCCAGAGTGTCCTGATGGTCGAAGGTCAGTTGTTTCCTGATCAGAATCTTGTCCACGTCGAATCTAGGATCCTACAGCCAGGTATGCCCTTTTGTACCCACAGGAGAGGGTTGGACAGATTCAGGGGACCCTCCCAGGAGATTGTCAGGACAGTGGGGAGGATACTCCCATGTCCTTCGTCCAGTTTCGCGCCAGAGCAGGAGCCAATGGCTTCCAGGACTAGTGAGAACTGGGCTATGCACAGCACACCAAGAGTGCTCCAGATGCAGACTTTCTGGCACTTTGGAAGTGCAGACACCCAGCCGAAATGCACTAAATCCTGTCTGGGAGGTGGTCACACCTACCTATGACAGGATGCCTATTGTCCTGCCTTTCCCTGCTCGAGCTTTGCTCAGCAGCAGAAGAGCAGAAATGTGTCTCTGGTTGGCAGCAACCATTTTGTGCTGCCCGGGTCAAGAAGGCTGGTACAAAAAAGACCAGTGACACCACAAAGCTTGCTACAGAAGGGTGAAATCATAACTCCCACACTTGTTACCAGTGTGGAGGTATGATTCCAAGGTGTTTGATACCTGAACGACAAATTTTGTTTTTTTCGAGATAGCATTTTACGCTGGCATATAATGCACCTCTACCTATATGTCTGGCTGCGTCACCGACAACCTGGGAGAATGGTCTCCCAAGGCTGCAGAGAAGCTCTGTTCATGCAGGGGCACCCTCTCATGTAAACCCTGCCTTCAGGATTGTCAAAGCCTGCTAGAAGGGTGACTGATAGGTTTTAAGTGTAGTGACCTATAGATTTAGTAAACCTATATCTAAAGTAAGTTATGCATGCACCACCCTACACAGGCTGCAATGACAGGCCTGTAATTCCATTTTGCATGGCCTCTCATGGCTGGCATAATACATGCTTCAGCCCATGGGAGGCCTCTGGGGTACCTATGCGCTGGGTACACGTGTACCATATACTAGTGACTGACAAGGGTACCACAGTATCCAATCTGGAGTGTACCTAAGTACAAGCATAATATTTTTAAGTATAAAGCAGATAGACTGGGGTCCTGATAAGCAGGATCCCAGTCAGACTAGTCAAAATGGAGTAACATCAAGCAAAAAAGTAGGGGTAACCATATGAAGCAGATCCTACTTTCCTACAGACATGTATGCCCAGACGTGGGTCCCGTGCTCTCCATGCTACTGAGCTCAATCTATCCTAGCTGATGAGGGGTGAAACCCTGAAACCGGTCCTAGGATGCTTGTTTCCAGTCCAGTGAGGACCTGGCCTGGCAGTTCCGGCTGGACTGTTCCCACTGGGCGCAGGTTCAAGACTGATTTGCATATGGCTGGGATCAAACTGGAATAGCATGGTGAGCAAAAAAAAAACAATGGATTTATGTCCAGATCTCTGTACTGGTGTGAATGCATGACCTTGTTCTGCAGTCTGTCCATCAATTGTTCTTTTTGCATTTCCCTATAACTTTGTCGTTGTTCGACCAATCTTCATGAAATTTTCCCCAAAAAGTGTCAAAGTAGGTTCTCTGTGTCATGGAAAGTATGGGAAGCTTCCATGCTGGGGGGACCGAGAAATATGAGTGTGATAAAAGTGTGCATTTGTAATGTTAATTCTCCTTGGAATACGTTGTAGAACCTAAATCCCAAACCGCTGGATGCAATTACACCAAACTTGGCAGAAAGGTAGATATTGTTACGCAGACTAGGGTTTTTGTTATTTTGTGCAAATCTATCCAGCAGTTTTTGAAAAATGTAAGCTGAAAATTATAGATACATCTCTGGACACTGAGATTTTGCGACAATTTTGTGATTAATTTTGACTGTGCGCACCAACAGGAATGCTTTGATTGGCTGGACGCAATCTGAACAGAAAGTTACAGATGCCATTTTATCATCCGGGAATGGTTCCCGGAGCTGAAAATGTGTGTGAAAGCTAACATAAGGGGCCAGGGTGGAGAAATGGGCATGTTAGTGACCCAAGTTATGTGTCCAAAATTGATCTTTTTAAATGCTAGCAATATTTGCGATGATGCTGCAACCACTAGTACGACCTCCAGTGTACCATCATGGGGTCATTGTGACAAATTCCATGACACTGTGAATATTGGTGGAAATATAAAATAAAATATATGAATCAATAATACTCATTGTTTTAGAGTTATTGAATTATGTTAAATTATTTTATAGAGTTATTTAGATAGTGAGCTATCTAGTGTAATGGTTAGAATTAATTATATAGTTAAAAAAAAATTATGTGGTGGTGCTATTGAATTCCTTCTTTTGCATTCCACTTTCGCGCCGTGTCTGCCAGGATCATGATTACTAATGTCATTCTGATCTCTGGCCTCACTTCAAAAACTGAAAATAGGTTTTAGAGATGGTTGTTCTAGAAATACACTAGAAAAACATGAGTTTGGAGTGTGCAGTAATAAACACCTAATGTGCAAAAAAATATAATATGTGTGTCTTTATGTGTTTTTCCCTTTATGGAAGAAGTGTGATCGTCACGGTTAATTGCGCCGTTGCGACATCCGGAATAACCACGAAAATCCACAATAGATATTAAATATGTATTTTAAAGAAACTTAGTACCAAAACAGGAGTTTAAACATGTTTTGAAAGAAGCCTGTATATAGTAATATGTGTAGCAAAATGTTTAGAATGTTTTTTTAATCATTATTTCTGGATGTGCTGGGGGCCTTTGAATGTCTGCTTTTGTTTTCCGTTTTCACAACGTAACGGCGACCATCATAAAGTTTCACAAAAACCGAAAAAAATATCTCTTTAAAGAAACTTAACAATATTTTGGGTACTTGATTAGCTCTAACAAGAGGCTTTGTGTTGATTGTGTGTATATGACAGAAACACATAAGACAAGATGCAGAGTTTCAGGTTACTTAGAAACATCCTGTTGCCTTTGTCTGTAAAGTGCACCCCATCATTTCTATAAATTACGTGCATGTCAGAACACAGATTGTTGTTATAGATACAGCCAAAGGCATAGTCTCTGAGGAATGCAAAAACAGTTTTATTACCATGTTTCCTGGCTTTGCCAATCTGTGGACAGAATTGATTTGCCCATTCCATTTCTGTCTTTGGCATACATTAGAGTACACCAAGCCAGTGTGAAGGAAAAGCGACATCGGTTCTGCAACTGTATCTTTCATTCAGCTTTTCAGACCTAACCCAGTCAATGTGCCTAGGTCATTGCCAACACAGTGCACAATCATGAGGTGAGGAGCTCAGCAAAACGCAATGAAGTTAACCAAAGCCAGGAACTGATGAAACCTTAACCCTCTCTGGCCAAATCAAGTAATCTCCACACTTGGCAAACTCAAGTCCCTGTCAATACCCCTGTTTTTTGGATCCTCGTTAGCCCAATGTACATAGCTGTGGCCCACAGTCCACACTTTGTATTGAAGCGAAGGACCAATAGCAGTCAGGAGAAGGCTGGAGTTGAATGAGGTCGTTTTCCAAATGAAAAGTAGTTAAAATGGAGGTGCATAAAAAAAAGATAGATTTCATTGGATGCTGTTAACATGAACGTGAATAAAATTAGGTAGTGTGTTGGATGCCTTAGCAGAAAGTCCTATTATTGGCTGTTGTTTAAAAAAGAAATGTAATACAGACATGGATATGCTTTTGAATCTGAGGAGTAAACCACAACTGCTGTATCTTATTTGAAAGTAGCATGTTCCTTCTTGAATGTGCTGTGAACTTGTGACCTATTGGCTCAACTGGGTTGCTAGGTACACTAGCTAAGAGTGTATTGGGGGGAAGGATATTAAAGAGACAGAAAAATTTTTTAAGTTTAGGTGTTATGACACAATTTAAGTAATGGCAAACTTTGATTTCCAACTCAGGACTATGTAATAAACTACTGTTCAGTATTTAAATTTTTAAAAACTGAAGCTAAATATGGGTTTGGACTCCCTTTTTTGTCATGATTATTCCATGATGAATGTGAAAACATCGCGAACACAAGGGCACAGAAACCTTGTTTTGAAACAGAGGGAAAGGGTTAACAGATGCTAACCATTCACAAGAGGAGATACAGTAGTCTAAAATGAAAGACATACTTTCATTTGCTGTCTTTCTCACTATCATAGAGTAGAAAGTTGAAGAGGAATGCCATTTTATAGTTGCTTCTCTATGAGAGTGGTGTACCATTCTTTTGCTTAGGTTTTACAAATCTTAACAGTGTTATAACTATCCAGAAAGACCTTAAAGAATAATATAATCTACTAACTCAATTCACTGGTATGTATATAACTTTTTAATTATTTAAAAAGTGTATGGGAGAAATGAAGATATATATGGGAGTTTGATTAAAAAGAGTATCACAGTGATGTGAAAAAAATATATCCGATCTGGCCCAGCTCGAATGTGTTTAAGATTTTAGTACTATTGAAAATTACCATGAGCAATGCCTTCAAAAATGACAATGTTTTAAATGTCTGAGCATTATGTGCAGAATAGATACATCTATATTATTTGCATTCCGGGAATTGGGGTAGTATTAGTCACATTATTAAACAGCAGTAGTGTAGTCAGAACCAAAGATAAGAAAATGTCCTGCGTCTGAATATTAATTATAAAGTGGTAAAACACGTTAGGTATAAATTAGGAAGTGTTTGTCAAGGTGGATTTTAACATATATATGACCGGTTTGCATATACTTAGATGGTGAGATATGTTTTTTGTGATTGCAGGTAGTTATATGTACGATGAGTCTCGAGTTTACTTAAAGATGCAGAGAACTATATACTTTTGCAAAGATGGCCCGAGGGTCTATATCTGTTATGAAATCACATATATGTTTACTTGGTGATCTACATTCTTTAAGGCTGTTGAAAATGTCATGTATATATTGAGGGTGGTGTATTTCTTTAAACATGCCATGTTTAAAATTGAGGAGGGTTAATAGTGCAGAATGTCTCTTAAGAGTTCTTGTGTTAGCTTCACTTGGCGTGTAACTTTTCTTTGAGAAGTGTTAAATATATGTTTTAAAGACAAAAGAAATATCTGTGAAATTATGTAGGTATGCCATTAAGAAAAGGTTTTGTGCTTTGAAAAAATTGCAATTGCTGTTTTCAGTTTTAGAAACTTACTGATGCATGTGCACGCCGAGTAACAGAGCAATGTATACTCTTAGAGAGTCATGTATGCAATTACATATCAAGTGTGATATTTAGACATGTTCAATCACCCAGGCACTACACATGCACTCTTCCAATCATGCATGTACTAATTATGTATTCATTGAACTAAGCAGGCAACACACATGCATTCGTCCAATCACCCAGATAGTCAAAATATAGTCATGTGATTACACAGGCACAAACTATGCAGATATGGAACCACATATGTAGTTCCTACATACCCAGGGAATCATGCAGGCACTACCTATATTCTGAGGGAATCACCTCGGCACTATTATGCACCAATCCAATCATCCAGGGAGTATTGTTGTATTCAACCAGAAACACATGTATTTACATGTTTTAGTGAGGAATATGTACTCTTTTAGAACCATCTGGTGAGTTACATATGTAACGTGTCACACACTGTTTGCATGTGCTCAGAAGAATTAGTGAGCTATATGCTGTGATATGGAATAATGTGCAGATTTTTATGTGCAGTGCTTCTCAAAATTAAAATCTGATGCATCTAAGTAGAAAAGTATTGAAACATTAAATCTACCAGTGACACAGTGTTACAGAGGCACATAAATAGCTCTTATGTTGTGTTTTTGGATTTACAGTATTGAGACACTGTATGTACTTTTACACTTTGGTTGAAGTTTATGTTAAAATTGATTAAACAAGGGATAAATTGGTCTTTTAGCATGTATAGATGAGAACTGAGATATGGTGCAGCTGGGTTGTAGTAGTGGGTGCAATAATATTGAAAGGTAACTAATAAATTAAATGTTGTGTTTTGGTTTGGGTTTGGTACATTGAAGTATGTGCTTGTACTTATAACAATGGGTTCATTTGTAGATTTAAAACTGCAACATAACGTTAAAAAACTATTTTTGTACTATGTGTAAGCCAGTAGTTGTTACAGTGACTTGAAACAAAATTTAAAAATAGTTCTTTTTTTTCAGAACAATATCTGCATGATTACAGACTGCCTACAAAAGCTTGGAGGAAAAAGGAACAGAACAACTGTAAAATCTATGCAGAACTGACACTTAAAAGGTTCAAAATTAAGAAAAAGTGGTGACCGAAAAAAGAGCTATTGGTAACAGGACAAAGTCCATTTTTAGAAAATATATGTGGACATTTCCAAAGATTATAAAAAAATTAAAATACAATTCAAACTATGAGAACGATTGACAATGGACAAAATCTATATAGAAAGAACAGGAAAGAATGTAACAAAGATGGACAGACACTAACCCGGAGGCAGAAGCAGTTTAAGAAAATCAGAGCTAGAATGTTTCGTAGTAGAGTAGTTATAAATCTACTGAGAAATATGAAGAAGTATATAAGAAGGAGACATGCACTGAAACAGAAAGAACACATTGGGAGAGTAGTTGATAAGGCCTTTGCTTTGAAGGTGAAGCTTTTTATTTTGATAATTAATAGAATGAAGATTTTTGACAAAATGGTGTTGTGCATGAGGAGACAAATCAAAACAACAAAAGGAGGGAGGATAGAGGTTTCTAAAGAATAGAATTTACCTCCTATTAGACTTTGTATAAACAATGGGAGTCTATCCTGTAGATTTTATTTTTTGTTTTTTAATTGCTTTAGTGATAGGTGAAAGGGGCTTGTCTCTGGAAATGTTAGAGAGAAGCACTATGTGTTTTTAAAATACCCCTCACACACTATGAGTTCCATAGTGTCATGCTTCATCATAGGGGTCTTCCCGTCCCTCTATGGGGCGGGGCGTGCTACGACCTACGACTATGGATGAGCACTTATTTGTGAGAAGACTATGTGTGTGGTGAAATTTGTGAGAGTGGTAGGGAAAGTGAGGATTTTTACTAGATTAAGAAGGATTTAAAAATGTCCTGGCTAGTGGAAAAAATACACTTTATTCAGTTCCCTAACTGGAAACATTAAAAAAGGGGAATACGATAAATTGGGGGCAAAATGTACTCCCTACTTGGTCAACATGTTTCGAACCCAGTCCCCACTGCGTTTCTCATCCGGACCTAAATACGATCCCTACTACACTCTACACGCATCTAGTGGATATATAGTAAATTACCAAATTGGTATACGTTGTCTCTGGATGATAAGCCATATGAGCAAGCAAACGGGGAAGAAGGCTACCTACTAGGAATCAATGTGTTTCATTGTGGAAAACAGGAAAGCTCTTGCCTGCATCATACCTACGTGCTGCTCCCCGTTTGCTTGCTCATATGGCTTATCATCCAGAGACAACTTATACCAATTTAGTAATTTTTTTGGGGTGATTCAACCCCTTTTGGATAATACTGGCCAGCCTATATTTGCGGTCAGTCTTCATGCAATATTAGGCATACTATATATCCACTAGATGCGTGTAGAGTGTAGTAGGGATCGTATTTAGGTCCTGATGAGAAACGCAGTGGGGACTGCGTTCAAAACATGTCGACCAAGTATGGAGTATATTTTGCCCCCAACTTATCTAATTCCCCTTTTTTAAGGTTTCCAGCTAGGGAACTGAATAAAGTGTATTTTCCCACTAGCCAGGAAATGTTTAAATCCGTTTTAATCAAGTAATAATTCTCACTTTCCCTATCACTCTCACAAATTTCACCACACACATAGTCTTCTCACAAATAAGTGCTCCCACGTAGTCGTAGCACACCCCGCCCCGTAGAGGGACGGGAAGACCCCTATGATGAAGCATGACACTATGGGACTCATAGTGTGTGAGGGGTATTTTAAAAACACATAGTGCTTCTCTCCAACATTTCCAGAGACAAGCCCCTTTCACCTATCACTAAAGCAATTAAAAAACAAAAAATAAGATATACAGGATAGAATCCCATTGTTTATACACACGAGGAGACAAAACCAGAAAAAAGATTAGTGAATAGAATTAACTTTTGCACAGTTTTAGTGGAGAATACATATGTAATTCTAGTACAGAGTCTTTTTTAATGAAGAAAGATATCTCTAGGACAATAGATTAGTTTATGCTATTGATTACATAGGACAACATTATGAAATTAAGAATGGCACTACTACGGTGAAAGAGGTAATGGTACCTATAAATGTAGAACAAGTTATTGGAGAACAGATACAAGGAAGGCAGAGTCAGGCGCCTGTATAGAAATGGAATTGTAGTAGTGTTTGTAGTATTTGACAGAAAGCTATTGATATATTATGGAAATTTCTACATATCTTTCCAAGGCGAAGTTTAAAACGCGAAATAAGTACTTTGCAAGTATTGGATCCTTGCAAGATTAGAAAGCATGCAAATTTGCAGGGACACTCACTAGTAGTTTATCAAACATAGTGTGCCAAAGCACAGTTTATCATTTCAGGATGTTAGGAGTACACCACTCAACAATGTGAACTTTAGTTAGGAGGCTGTACTATGTGAAAATTCTTGCTTTATGTTTAGGAGAAATGAATAGAACACATTTGCATGGTACTGTGGCAGACATAGAAAAGGTTTGTGATGATGTGAAGTTTTGTTTCTTTGGTCCGGAGCAGGATTCTAGGGGAAATTAAGAGTTATTAAGAGGAGCTGCAGAACAGAACACAGATATTACAGTTGATAGTTTTGAAAAAGAGATTACAAAAATTAACATGGTGTGGTCTCAAAAACCAGAGTATGTTTGCATATGTTGTTGATGCACTCATTAGAAGATTCAAACACAGACTGTTGACTTATATTTATGGCACGTTATATGTAAGAAGTGTAACAATAAATTAGAAGATAATAAAATGCCTACTAATGTAGTAAAACTATCAAGGGCCAAAAATAAAAAAGCCATCAACATTTATGATTCTTTGCTGCATTGTGAAGGGCTGTTATAGTCTGCTCTCCATCACTTACTACAACTCTACAATCCATGCCGTAGGATGCCATCTGGGAAAACTGTGGAGCCAAATCTTGAAGTTGAGATTCCAACTCTGAAGGGTGTCTCTGCCCTGGTGTTGTTGTGGCTGCTATTGTAATTGAGGGTTATTTTTCCTTGTGTTGCCTTCTTGCTGATTTTTTTCTATTGCTATAGTATGTATTTAGATGGTAAAGCATTGATATACTCCTGCAAGACTATTTTTTATTTGTACCACTTGAGAATGCCTTGTGACATATTGTGCATTGTGCAAATCTGCTCACTATGAATGAACTCCTCTCAAAGAATGTTCATGGTAGATAAATGGGCATGTCCTTCTTATTCCTTTAGTTGAAAAGTATATTATCTAATGATATTTCTTCATTTCCCAGTGACTTAAGCTTCGCAACAATCTGCGTCTTTTTGTCAAAATAGAGAAAAAAAGTTAAAAATCAGTGCAATTTTCAAAATGAGTTTGGGTAACAATGGGTAGTTTGATGGATGTTTGGTAGTTATGTTCCAAAATTCCAGGAGGAGGAGCAGCGGAGAACGGGGGCCATACCGAAGGCACTGTGGCGTTACTACGCTTCTGCGGACCCCTTTTGAAGCCGGAGACTTCGTTGGGTGGTTAGACTCCCTTTCCCCTCTGGAGTTCCCCCGAGGGGTCCGGATTTGTTACTTTTATTGACCTATCATAGTGACAGCGACCTGATATTTCGTGGGAACTTGGACCTTCATTTCACTTGGACTTCAACATATAGCATTCTGCAGGTACACATTGTGACCCACTGTGACTGCCCTTCAAATTATTCTTGAAGAAGCACGATATCGAGAGTAACCGCACAGACTAGACTGTCTAAAACATGCCCTGATGAAATTCCCAAGGCACGAATGGGAATGAAACGCGTTGGCTGTGCCGCTGTACATGAAAATAAAGAAAACCTTTACAAATAAGAACCGAAGATCTACAATTCTTTTTGGACTTCCGTATACTATTGACTTCACTGTGTGCGCCTCTCTGCTCTTACATAACCATTGGTCTGATATACATTCGTGGCAGCGGATGGTGAGAGTAGCCGCACCGCCTAACAATTTTGAAACAGACGAAGTGGATGTGCGAAACCCTAGTCAGCTGCTGGTTGCTTCTGTTTATGTTCCATTTGTGAGTTTAGATGTTGAAAGTTATTTTTTGAAACTGTTGTGTTTTTTTACAAATATGTTGTTAAATAAACTTAAACAAATGTGTTACTAAATAGTTCGACTCAAACTTTATGTAAAATATGTCTACATATCTGTTTTACACTTCGTCATTTTTATTTGTGACTACTGATGTCATTGCGACCTAGGGTGTTGCTATGAAGAAGGAAAAGGCATTTTTATGTAGTTCTCTCAACAAATGGATACAAAGGGGAAAGTTAAATTAGTATCTTACTCAATAGCTACAGTGAAACGTTATGTAAAATATGTCTAAATATGTGTTTTACACATTGTCAAAAACATCCGGTATTCGCAGTGTGTCCTTGGCAATTGCACTGACAGAATCACAAAGGCACTACCTATGTAATCATACAATCACCCAGGTACTACTCATGCATTTACGTAATTACCCAGATATTACACACTCACTCACAGACCCATAAAGCCACTCACACACCTAGTCACCAACCTATACAGCAACTTACACACCCACTCTCAAAGTTTACAGGTTACAGTTAGAAAAGAAAATGCATTTTAAAAACCTTGAAAATTCACTGATAAAATCCAAAGGTTACAGGGTCTTTATGGTGAAGAATTAGTATTTAAAAAACCTTAGAAATTCACTGAAAAAAGGTTACAAAGATGTTATAGTTAGGCTCAAGTTTCACTCATACAAAACCATAGAAATTTAGCAGTTATATTTAGTTGAGCTAACTAAAAGTTGTTCCCCCGCAATGCACTGCTTATGACCTCATATATTACATCACTCATGACATGGTCAGTGATATCATTGATGACATCCCAATTGACATCACTGATGACATCATCCACAGAATCTCTGACGCACCCACTCATACCCCAATATAACCTTTCATACACCCACTCCAACTTCCACACTACCATTCTTAAAACCATTGATTCACTCATACCAGTACTTACGTACTCACTCACTGATTCATA
The DNA here is from genome assembly GCF_964263255.1 of Lissotriton vulgaris. NCBI lineage: Eukaryota > Metazoa > Chordata > Amphibia > Caudata > Salamandridae > Lissotriton > Lissotriton vulgaris. Next base: position 976,756,297 of record NC_141691.1, read on the forward strand.
GGTCTACACACACATCCACTCAGTCACCATACAGCCACTCATATACCAACTCATTCACTAATACAGCAACTGATATATCACCTTTTCAGCCGCACACCCACTCAAACACTGTCAGTCACTCTTAGAGCTACTCACACATCTATTCACTCACCTATAGAGTCAATCAGACAGCCATTTACTCACCTATACAGTTTTAAACACCCACTCACTTATTCATACAGATACTAAAACATACTTTCTCACCCATACAGCCTAACACAATCACACTCACTAATCCATACAGCCACTATCACAATCTCTCACTCACACATATAGGCATAGATTCATCAAGGTAAAATCCGCACGCAAAGGGGCAGATTCTCAGAATCTGCCCCTTTGCGACCGGTATTTTTGCTTCTGGGATGCATCATCACCGACATGGCCCTCACCAACATGGCGACTTCCCACAACAAACTGATTATTCTAGGCGATTTTAACCTTTGGCCGAATGGCACCTTCGATAGTGGACTGCACAATCTTTTGCTCTCTTGTGAAAGTGTGGGGCTCCATCAATTAGTCAGGACTCCACTCACAGAGCAGGGCACCAACTTGACCTTATATTTTCGGTCCCACAGCTAGTACACCTGGATGAAATCTTGCCCATGGGTTGGACTGACCATTCCCTTCTTAAATTCCATATTAACTGTAAGGGGGTCAGAACACCGGCATACGGCACCACCTCTGAATTCATGTATAGAGACTGGAGAGCCCTTGAAAGGCTGAGAACCACTGATGCTGTGTTCCAGGTGGCTGACAGTTTCTCCTCGGACTGTCTAGTCGCTGACAATTATGAGGCTTTATGTATCAGGATAACCACGAGAGTGGACTCTCTTGCTCCACTAAAAAAACGCAAGCATAAGGGCAGAGTGTCATCTCCGTGGTTTAATGATTCTTTAAAGGCTCTAAAACTTGCCTTTAAACAGGCGGAAAGGAAATGGAGGCAAGGTTACCTCGATGCCAACAAGCTATTCTGGAAAACTAATCTTTCTGAATATAAATCCTTGATCCAGAAATCTAAATCTGATTATTTTTGCTCCACAATATGTACAGCCGCTAACAGCTCCAAAAGCATTTTTCAGATTCTGAATAGCCTTACCCATCCTGACTGCTCAAAAAAATCGACCCTTCCCAAACAGGCCCTCTGCGACAACCTTGCTCTGTTTTTTAACCAAAAAATAGCAGCCATCATTCGTAACCTGAACACCTCCCCCACATTGGTCGGCCCCCCTTGCTCTGGGGAAGGTACTATAGACATCGGAGTTGAGAATCCAGGGTGGCAGCTTGCGGATTGCCTGCTGGAGCTCCCCCCTATTACTGAGGCAGACTTCAACAGACTGGCTTGCGGTATTTCATCTGGATCTCCTCCGGACCCTATCCCCCACAAAATCTGGAAGACCTCCGGAGAGGAACTCTTCCCCACTCTCTGCAGGATCTGCAACCAATCTCTGCGTAGCGGCTCAGTCCCTTCTTCTTGGAAGCAGGCCCTTGTTTCACCATTGCTAAAAAAAACCTCCCTAAATCCTGAGTGTCTACAGAATTACAGACCCATCTCCCTGCTACCATTCCCTGCAAAAATTGCTGAGCGTTGGGTGAGCTCATGTCTCTCCAAACATTTGGAGCAGTACCATTTCCTGGACGAAATACAATTTGGTTTCCGCCCAGCCCATGGCACCGAAACAGCCCTACTCACCGCCATGGAGGACCTTCGAATGTGTGCAGACAGGGGTCAGGCAGTAGCTCTGATTCTGCTGGACCTGTCTGCCGCATTCGACGCGGTTAATCATGGGATTCTGTTGGAGAGACTGAGGGAGGCCGGGGTGGGTGGCACTGCCCTGCACTGGTTTTGCTCCTTCCTGCGGGATAGGAAGCAGGCTGTGTCCCTTCCTCCGTTTCAATCAGCTTTCTCCCCAGTGTCTCACGGGGTGCCTCAAGGCTCGTCCATTAGCCCGATTTTATTTAACGTATATCTCAAACCACTGATCACGTTGATAAAATCTCATAGGCTAGAGGCGATCAATTACGCTGACGACACTCAACTCATCCTCTCTTGGGAGGGTGAGGAATCGATCCCTTTGGAATCCTTTCATGACTGTTTACGAGACACAGCTGGCTGGCTACCCAACAACTCACTACAGTTTAACACCTCCAAAACCGAGGTTCTGTTCTGTGCCGGGAGTCGGATCCCTCGCCCTTTCCCGGTGGATTTTTGGCCCCCTGAATCCTCGGAAAAACCCCATTCGGTCACCACTGTCCGCAATCTGGGTGTTATGATGGACAACAAACTCAGCATGGAAGCCCAGGTTGCAAAAACAGTATCCACCTGCTCGACCCTCATTCGCTCCCTACGTAAGATCCTGCCACTACTTCCCTTACAGGCCCGGGCTTTAATAGTCAGGTGTACTATTCTTAGCCGCCTTGACTATTGCAATGCGTTGCTATTCGAGTCTCCAGCAATGCTGTTAGACAGACTCCAAAGAGTACAATCTGCCGCTGCTAAATTAGCTCTTGGTTGGCCTAGGAGATCCTCGGCCACAGCGGCGATGGCCGAACTACACTGGCTCCCGTTGAAACAGCGAGTGGCCTTCAAATCCCTCAGCCTGGTTTTCAAAGCCCTGCAGGGACTTGGGCCCAGCTCTCTACAAGCCATGTTTGACTGGTACATCCCAACCAGTGCCCTTCGCTCTACAACGGCATGCCTTGTAAAAGTACAGAGATTCAAAAAAGTTAGGACCGGAGGTAGATCTTTCAGAGTTGCGGCTGCTAAACTATGGAACAGCTTGCCCCTAGACATCCGTCAAACGAAAGAACTCCTCCCTTTCAGGAAACGGGTCAAAACCTGGCTGTTTTCTAAATGTTAACTTCCTGGCCACTCTTCTGCTGCCCCCGTGCTTACCCCTTCTGGAGATATCTCAGCGCCAGGATGCCTGTAAGGTGACAGCCACACTATACAAATGTTTTAAATAAATAAAAAAATAAATCATCACAAATGCAAAAATCGCAAACTAAGAAATCGCAAAATTGCGATTACTTGCATTTAAGGAATCTCAAATTGAGATTCCTTACATGCAATGCAATAAGGTTTAAAAAATTGCGATTTCACTAATAGGGCTCGCAAATTACCATGAAGTTGAACTTCATGGTAATTTGCAAAAACTTTGAAAAATGCACTAAAGGGTATTTTTCAAAGTTTCATGTTGCGCACACACATGCCCTAAGGGCATGTGTGTGCACAACATATGTGCACAGATCAATTTCAGGGATGCAACAGGGTGTCCTTTGGACACCCCTGCACCCTTGAAATCGCATTCTCAATTTGCGATTTGCTAATTGCGATTCGCAAATTGAGAATGTCTTCCCATTCATTCTTATGGGCCTCTAGGCCCATAGGATTGAATGGGGAGGTATTCCTTAATTGCGACTCGCAATTTGTGAGTCGCAATTAAGGAATTTTAAGAAATCGCTATTTTTTTAGTGATTTCTTCATGCATTGCATTTTGCTATTCCTTAATAGCGAATCATTATTTTTCACTATTAAGGAATAGCAAAATGGGTTCTTGATGCATCTGGGGGATAGTCACTTATATACTCTAACACTCACTTATACTGTCTTTCACATGTCTACTCACTCACCTATATACCACTGATATATCTATTCACTCACCAGCACAGCCATACACACACTCAGTCACTTATACAGCCCTTCTCTTACACACTCACAAACCCGTACACCCACTGGCTCACCCACTCACTCATCCATGCAGGCAGTCACACACCTTCTTACCCACCCACACGGATACCCAATACAGCCATATAGGTACTCAGACAACCAATCAGGCACCCATACACCCACTCCCCAACCCAAACAGGCATGTAGACATCATCTAACAGACTGATACAGACATTCAGACAACCTAGTCAGTAATCCATACATTTAATGAGGCACCTAATCACTCTCTTATAAAGTTAGTCAAGCACCTACTGAACCATCTATACAGGCTCTCATACATCCACTGATTCATCAATTCACCTTGGTAGATATATTTAACACTCATAAACATTTTTTAAACACTCACAGTAACTGGATGATGTCACCAGTGTCATCAGTCATGTCACTGACAATGTCATGAGTGATATAATATGTGAGGTCATAAGCAGTGCATTGCGTGAGTTATACTTAGCTCACCCAACTATAAATGCTAAATTTCACTGGTGTTGTACGAGTGAAACTTGAGCCTAACTATAATGTCTCTGTAACCTTTGGTTTTGTTAAAGTGATGTAATTTTAAACACATTTAATTTAAAAAAGCTTTCAGTGAATATATATATTTGTATATATATATATCACATTCATACACACACTGAACAAAACAAATGTTAGAGTGATATCAGTTTAAACACATTTTAATTAAAAAAACTTTGAAATTCTCCAGTTATAGTTAACTCAAGGAAATTATAACTTATGCCACCTCCATGCAGTGTTGTCAACAATAATGTGATTTTAAGTTGTCATCAGTGTTGTTATGAATGATATCCTAGAATATGTATTAAGTGTTGTAATATGTGAGGTCATAAGTACTGCATTTTTTAGGGGTTCAGCCGAGCTCTGCAACCAAGCCCTCTCAGGCCGGGACCCCTAGAATATCATGACTCTGACAAGAGCTATTGTGTTAGGTTAAAGAGATGTTATCATTAGGTATTCGACTATGATCTTCCCATTGATTAAAAAAAAAAAACTGAAATTCCCTGAAAAAAACAAAGGTTAAAGTGACTTACAGCTAGGTATGATAATAAGGCTTATATTAAAAAAAGCCTTGAAATTAACGGAAAATAACAAAGGTTAAGGTGACGTTATAGTTAGATGTAGAAATGAGAATAAAAACTAATGTTTAAAAAACATGAATATTCATCAGTGAGTTAACGGTAGCATGTGCCACTGTAATGCACTGCTTATGATCTTACATATTACAACACATATGACAAGTGAAATTACATCATTGATGACATCACTAATGACATCTCAAATGACATCATTGATGGCATTGAAGGAGCTTGTTTGATTTGTATAGATCTTTTGACCCCAAGCACAAATCAAACCAAAATTGGCATTCACTTGGCATAGTCAGCTAAGGTCTGGCATGACAATTTTAGTGAAGATCCATGCAGGACAAAAAAGGTAGGGTGGTGAAAAAAAATTGTGGTTTCCCATTTTAGGCCCCATAGGAAATTGTGCTTGCATTTACAGCAAAAAACACTGAACCGATTTACCCCAGACTTGCTATGAAAGTAGAAATGTGCTTTAAAAAACTGGATTTAATTGGTTTGGTACAAGTCCATTAGTAGTTTTAGATATATAATCCTTCAACAAAGTTGCCCAGCGGGATTACAAGGGTTAATAGTTAATTAAATGTTTTTTCCTCTTTTAACGGTCTTTAGTTATACTAATCATTAAAGTTAGTCTATGTCTCAAATGTGCCACAAACTCCCCAATATACTAAATGACAGTTTCAGACAATAAAATAGTTTGCCTGTTGTTTATATGGTAACAGATGCAGACCAAGGGACTTCGTTCTGGGCTGGATGATCTGCTTTGATACAGGCCTCAAAGCACCCTTTACACTAATCTATCAGAAGTCCCATGTTGTCAGTGTCTCTTTGGGTTGTCTGCCCCTGAAGCTCCAAGTGCATGTAATGCAAGCAAGTCTGGCCAAGTTACCCACTGCAACCAGGTCCCTGTCAGTGGAGGAGGACAAAGTAGGAAAGATCGAAGTTAGCTTAAGTAGATTGTTGGAGGAAGAGCTTGCATTTAATTGGGGCCTTGCACAAGGGAGCAAAATTATTGTTGGCATGAAAATAGCTCTGCACATACCTCTACTGGTGAATTCAGGCATAATGCATAATACTGTTGCTGCATTTAACTCAATATTTGAATGATAGCAGGAGTACCAATAGTGCTGTAAAAGACCTAGTGCTTGCATTGCCCTTGCATCACGCAAGGTGACTCAAGTTCAACGCAAGCCCTTAAGTGAGATTTACTATGCCACACAGAGCCTCCTTGCGTGGCTGTGCATGGCACGGTAAATCTGGAGGAACACAAGCCAACACAAGTCACTGCCTTGCATTACTCTGTCCTGGAAAGGTGTTCCACTGGTGGAGAGTCCAGCCCATGCTGTATGGTGAAATACCAGATTTACAAACACTAATAAACCTGGCAAAGTGTCAAAATGGTATGTTTAGCCAGGGGGACAGAACGAGGAGAAATATGTGTATCTCTCCTCACTTTTCTTCTTTCTATGTGTGCTGCATTTTGCAGCACACATAGAAAGAGGAAAAAGCCTCAGTGGATTGATTGCAAGCAGGACGGTGTCCCATCCTGTACAAAACAATCCTGCATGTAACGCAGACACCCTTGCACCATTGTGCAAGGGTGCTTGTGCTAGCGCTTGGCACCCGCAAGTGGTCCAGCGCAGAAGGAGAGCAGGAATGAGCCATATCTTAATAGATATAGCACAATCTTTCCCTTGCCATTTAACACAGCACAGTGAAGCAAGTTGTCTTGCTGTGTTGCGCCAAATATTAGTAAACCTGACCACTAACGTGGATGCTTTTATTCCAATCGCGCTCTACGCACCAGAACATTATGGCTTTTTTCATAATGATGGTGCTGTGATGTGACTTTTTCTTTCATGGGTAAGGGATGCACACATAATTTTTAACAGTTTTTTTCGTTCCTTTTTCTTCCATTTTCCTAGTCCTTAGGTTTGTGATAGCGTGCAGATTGGTATGTGGCATGCTTAAATGCCACCAGGTACGACCTAGACAAGTACAAATGGGACACATTCATGCCCCAGCCAAATGCACAGCAATTACGCTGCCCTTGCGGCATTGAAAACTTTAACCATTGTCATCTAATCTTCATATTTAACCATTATTTATTTCTCCATTTTACTAAATTCTTCATGCTCTGTATTTTTGAAATCCACGTCTGGAGTATTTTTGGGCTGTGTTCCAAGTTTCTTATATTCATTCAGTGTCCATCCGGACCTCTTCAATAAATACGATTAATGCCAGGCTCATCTGTAACGACCGGATTCTCGAACCAGATGGGATCAGCTCCTCAGAGCACCTCCAACCCAGTCGGAACGTAATCACCTCCCTCCTTAGAACGTATTTACAATAGGTATGTACATATATATATATTTATATCTCGTACCTAAGGATGGGGAAATAGCTATACACACGCATAGGTTTTCTACAATATCCTACTCATACCAGCTAGTCTCACGGCAGCTTAGGCCCAGACTAATCTACCCTGGGGCAGTTCTGATTATTTACCATTACACACTGATCACCATCAGTGCTCACTCGACACGCAATCCGGCGTGCCTTACACACTAGGCTGCAGCCCTAGTGCTCTCTTCCTTCCAATCCGGTCCACAATCCGGCGGACCTAGACACTGGTATCCACCCCAGTGTTCTCTCACTCACAGCCCGATCCGCAATCCGGCGGATCTACACACCAGTGTCCCCCCTGGTGCTCTCATTAACGCCGCTTACCAACGACGATCACTCTCCTATGAATACCTTTGGAAGGAATCTCTCATTGGCTACTCGGGGTGATACTACAATAACAGAAATTAGCACAACTTGCCAAATTGAATCATGTACCTTCTGCTCTCAGCATCAAATGGTCCCTCTCTCCCTCATTATTCAGTCACCTCTTACCTGACCGGGATTTACATCCGTTCATGAAAACGATGTCTGACTAGAAGACCAGGTTACCCTGATTGAACAAGAATACAAGGCACATGTTGGTTCACTAAGAACTGGGGTATTTTATTACAATGATTATAAACACAGCACTGTACTATAACATATATCCTGCAAAGAAAAGTGAAAGGTTAGAATGTGCACACTATTCAAAGTGGGGCAGAGATCACCTTATGAGCACGAAGTCGGGGTTCGACAGTCATCTAGGTTCCCTTCTCGTCTGTGCCTTGGCTCATCTCGGAATCACACCTCAGCAGTCACGAGTACACGTCTGCACCGCTATGCTCTGTCTCCTCCACTTCTCTCCAAGTCACTGGAACCTTCCTCTTTATTAGGTGCGGTCTCTCTCTGTCTCCGATCGCTCTGCACTATTCCTCTCTCCTCCTCAATCTTTCTCAGAGAGTATCAGCTTCATGATCTTTCTCGGACTTCAAAATGGCGACTGTCCGCCTGGAAATAATTAATGGCATTGATGCTAACGGCTAGCTGCCGCCTACAGACTGACTCATTCACTGCCTCACGCTTTCGCTAATATGGAAGCTTGTCCTTTCATGGAAAGTTACGGCCAGTAACCTGCCGCCCACCAAATTCTTGTACCTCCCCGTACCAAGGACACGTTCCCAGCTGGCCAGCCTGATGTTGTGTCTTCGGAATGGAGAAAAATACAGTCTTTCGATAAGGGCCAGCCTGAGCCGGTTCTCTCCAAGCGAACAACACTTCGAAACTAAAACATTACACTTGACCTAGAAGCCTCTCAAGCTGCCGGGGCAGAAAGTAAGATGGAGTCTCTCCCGTTTGAGGCCTACAAGGCCCGAAATAAGCATAACTCCATAGAAGGTATACTAGCTCTCTTGCAAAAGGACGGATTATCACTAATACTAATGAATCTATCCCCTAACTCAAGTCTATAAGCCCTGATCTAAGGAAAAGGGTACGAAAGTGCATTACTGTGCCTTATGAATAGGCCCTGTGTATAGTTCTAATCCCTGCACTAGAAGGATAATAGGCTGGAGTCACCTCCAATCATTCTCCCTCAAAGGAGGGCCGAAAAAGTCGGTCAGAACACTTCACCCTTGACTCCAGTCTATTAATCATTCTCTATATGGAACTAACATCTGTGGAAGAATAATACGAAACAAAACTAACTGATCTATTCCTCTTGCCAAATCTATAGTATTGGAGTAGAGAAGGAACGCACTGAATAAAGCAGCAAATAGCTACTAAAATACAAATAGAAATTATAATACCCCCTAATATCTGTCGTAGGGAATGTAAGTCAGGTAACCAATTGAAGAGCCAGTCAAACCAACCCTGATCAATGTGCTTTCTAACCTCTGTAGTCAAATCATGGAGTTTGTCAATATGGGCCTGAATTGATTTCGTATGGCCAGACAAATTGAAGCAGCAAAGACCTTCAAAGTCAGAACAGTCGTGTCCATGCTTTAACAAAAGATAGTCGATGGCTGCACGGTTTTGCAGAATTGCTCTGCGTTCACCCTGGGCATCTAATAGCATATCAGATAAAATGGTAGAAGTTTGATTAATAGATTTTACCATCCAACAGGCCATTTTCCCGATGGATTTGGCATTATAAACAGCCAATGCCGGGACACCAATAATGGAAATAGCTAAACTAATGTATTCCGATTTAGAATAAAGATGTAGAGAAGAGTCACAGTCCTCATGTAACATCATAGCATCACGAACTACACGGGAATAAGTATTAGGATGTGAGGAAAACATTAATAAACTCAGTCTAGTGATGGCACACAGGCCTCCGGAAATATTTGCAGGAATATAGGGCCAAGAGGTGTTGCCGCATGAAAACAACCAACCAGAAGGTAACAACATTGTACGGTAATGGCTAGGAGCAACTACTATACTTTTACAGGTCATGTTATTTTTAACAGAAGCACATGATTTTGGGGGTCTTCGTGAGCACAGCAATCATTCATGAGTCGAAAAAGAAGTGGAGGCTTTAAGCTTCAGCTTTACACATTCAGTAATTGCATTAGGATCACAAGTCAAGAAAAAGCACAAGTCACCCTGCGTGATATTATATGTAGTAATCTGAGAATGAATTGGGGGAATAGAATCCGAGAGAATGGTACATAAGGGACAATACTCATGGGCGGCGAAATCGCCCAGGATTACATTGGGTCGGGCATTTGATATATTGAAAATATGCTTCAAAGTTTTAATTGAGGCAGGGACAGCAACCAAACAGGTCGCTAAAATATCAGTTACTGAGCGCATGGGTGTCAGGCAAAAATGCGGAGAATTAGTAACTCGTTTAGCCAGAGTAGTCCAAAAGTTCGATGATGAATCCCACGCAGCGAAGGAACGCGGTACTCGGGTTCTCGAATCAACCAAAGTCTGTGGGTTCCCTCCTCCCCCGACGTAGCAGACCAAAAGGAGTCCACGCCGGCACATCCTGCAGCAGCAGTCCAGAGAATGATCTGAAAGAAAATCAAATACAGGCATTATTCATTCTCGTAGGTAACATTTGTCAGCCGGGACAGCTTCCCAGCTAACTTTCCCTGGTCTCATCACCAAAATGGTGTTGTCATGACCGGTTGCAATAATTTCAGCTTGTTCAGGGAGATTTTTAGGCGATTGCACCCATATTCTCGCTCCAGGGCTGTCGGTAGAGCCAAAGCCTTTTTGGCCTCGCACAGTTAGTAAAGTTGGGGCAGTGCCTTTCTGAATCTCACCACTGAAAACAGGCATAATTAGCAATTGGGCAACTCGGTCAGTCTTTTGAATTGATAAATCAACCTCACTGCTGTTCAGCAGGAGGACCTTAATCTCTCCCTGATAATCACTGTCAATCACTCCTCCAAGTACTTGGACACCTTTTAAGGCAAGGCCCGATCTAGGGGCAATCAGTCCGAAACGTCCAGCCGGTATACAGACACCAACGCCTGTCTCAACAATGATTCGATCCTTACTCTTAAGTACAGTGTCATTCATGGCATGCAGGTCCAAGCCTGCGGAACCTGGGGTTGCTCTGCAAGGAGCTAGAGCTCCGGGGGAAATTTCCCAGTACATTACAGTATTGCCAATGGTGTTGGGTTTCGCAACAACATTTGGGGGAAACAAACGCATCAAGGGGGATTCAGCATTTAAAAAGGGACGATTATTCAGAATTAACAATGCTCGAAACAAATAATCTCTCCAATTTTTATACTTATTGTCAGTTAACTTTCGCAACTGTTCTTTAAGTAAACCATTCATTCTTTCAATAAGGCCTGATGCCTGTGGATAATAAGGAATGTGAAACACCCATTCTATATTGTTTTCCGCACAAAATTCCTGTACCAATCTTCCACGAAAGTGGGATGCATTGTCAGATTGAATTTGAAATGGAATGCCATAATATAATATGATTAATATATCCAATGCTTTAATGGTATTTACTTGGGTAGCTTGTTTGCAGGGAAAGGCCACTGTAAGTGTCGACAATTGTACAAACATATTGACAATTCTTGCTCATAGGGAGCGGGCCAATGTAATCAATCTGCCAAATTTGAACGGGCAATTTTCCTCGATGTAAATGACCTTTAACAATTTGTGGTACTTTTCGTTGTCTGGAATGTTGACAGATGGGACAATGCAGAATAGTATCTTTAATGTAATTTAAAGGAATATAAATTCCTCGATCGGCGGCCCACCTGCTAGTGGCTCTCTCTCCAAAATGTCCTGCTTTCTGGTGGGCCCATTTCGCCAATCCCGCCAAATCAGAATCTTGCATGTCCACCACTGCCTCAGCAATTTTAGATTTCTCATCTGCAATGTTATGAAAGAATTTGTCAAGGGAGTCTATCGGGGTATGAGCATCCACATGAAAGATTGTCACAGTACTCTGTGGGAGCATTTCCCAAATTTCTTGCCATCATTCTTTTCCCCACAATTCTTTTGAATGAAATTCCCAATTATGAGAATGCCAAGTTGGTAACCATACCGCCAGTCCGTTAGCCGTGAACCAGGAATCAGTGAAAATATGACATGTGCCAGGTAATTCCTGTTTCAAAACTTGGTAAACTGCATATAATTCAGCAAACTGGCTGCTCTTTCCTTCACCAGTTGTACTCAACAATTTTTGAGTGATCGGATTATAGGACACTGCCTTCCAATGCCGTTTCTCTCCAATGAACCTCGCTGAACCATCCGTAAACCACACATGTTTTCTGTCCTCCGCGGACAAATCATCAAATGGCTTACCCCACTTGACAGGAGATTCCTGCACTACAGGTACGGAGCAATTACTTCCAGTCTCATTTGATGGCGCCTGCGCCACTTGCTCATGTAATGCTGCCACACCTTTCGGACCCACACGTGCCCTGTCCTGAATGTACCATTTCCATTTAATCACACTCGCCTCTTGAGCATGTCCAATTCGATGAGTTTTTGGCGAACTCAAAACCCACTGCATAATAGGAATTTCAGGTCTCAAAATCACATCATGACCTAAAGTCAATTGCTCTGTATCCACCAGAGCCCATTAGCACGCAAGTAACTGTTTCTCAAAAGGTGTATAACGCTCACCAGCCTCGGGTAACTTTTTAGTCCAAAAACCTAATGGCACTTTTTGTCTGCCTTGCTTTTGCCACAGACTCCAATTTGCATAAAGACCTTGTACAGACACATTCAAATCCACAGCACCCTCGCCCACAGGCCACAGATCCAAAGCATACTGAATCGCTTCTTTTGCCAAATTAAATGCATTCTGTTGTGGTTCACCCCATTCAAACGCATTCTTTTTGCGAGTGACTCGATATAAAGGAGCCAATATCTGACTCAAATGTGGAATATGTTGACGCCAAAAACCAAACAAACCAATGAAGCTCTGAGCTTCTTTCCTATTCCTCGGAACTGCAAAATCTAAAACTTTTTGTTTAACCTGCGGAATCACCTCTCTGTGACCTTCATGCCAATTGATACCTAAAAACTTGACATTTTGGGATGGACCTTGTAGCTTATCAGGATTAATTTCCCAACCTTTTTCACGCAAGCAGTCAAGGATTTGATCTAATTGGGTCTGAACTTGATCTTGTGTTTCGCCTTGAATTAAAATGTCGTCAATATAATGACACACTTGAATTTGCAGGTGTACAGTTACTTCGGACAAATGCTCCGCCACCAGCCGGTGACAGATCGTAGGACTATGTACATAATCTTGGGGAAGACTTCTAAACGTCATTTGACGCCCATTCCAGGTAAAACTGAATTGTTCCTGACACTCGGGGGCAATCGGGATTGAAAAGAAAGCATTAGCAATATCAATGGACGCATACCATGTACCTGGATGCTTTTGAATTCTTTCAATTAAGGTAATGATGTCTGGTACTGCAACAGTCAAAGGGGGTGTGTGTTTGTTCAGTTCTCGATAATCAACGGTCATGCGCCAAGAATTATCACTCTTGCGCACGGGCCAAACGGGATTATTCCAAGCAGAAGTAACCGGAGTTATAACTCCTGCATCAACCAAATCCTGAATAGTGGCACTGATCTCTTCATGGCCACCTGGAATACGATATTGCTTCTGAGAAACAACTTTTGTAGCTTGAGGAATTTTTATGGGGGGCATTCATAAACGACCAACCCGTACGGGTCTGGACGATATGTAATGTTTAGTTCCAAATTGATAACAACCGTCATCCAAATGCAAAGTCATTCCTTTTAAAATGTCAATTCCAATTATATATTCCAAGAGTGGTACAACTAATACAGAATATTCTCTTCGGGGAATTCTACCTATTCTCATTTCAAGTGTAGTTTGCACTGTGGGAGTCTCCTTTCCACCTAAACCAGTAATTGTGAAAAATTGGCCTTTGAATTTCTTTGATTTACCATGAATTAGAGTGGCCTCCGCTCCTGTATCTACCAATGCTCGGGCCCTTTGGATATTACGATGTTTCCAAAAAATTTCAATATCTACATAGGGTCTATTGTCTTTATGAGCCCACCTGCATACTGGAGCTTGACCTATTTCCTAGTCATTTTTACTGCGTTCTGTCAACCAGGACAAATCAGGGTAGATGCTCTCATGTTTCTTAGGTATCAAAACATCCTGTTCATATCCATCTCGATTACAAAATGGATTTTCTATCATTTCCATAGTACTGTGAATTACGATCAGAAAGTTTGTGTCGATCCTCCCTTCTCCTCAACTCAGGGGACTGATCCCTTTCATCTCTATATCTGTTGTAGACACGATCATCTCTCCCCCTTTCTTTTTCCCCCTCTCTCCCCCTTACTTTTTCACAACGAGGGGATACATCACGTTCATAGCGCCGTTCTTCACGGCGATCAGAATCCACACGACGCCTGTCGTCACCACTGTCATCAGAATATTCACGATCACAATCATTCTTTCGCACACGACGGGCACCCTCCTTTCGATCTAAACCTCGCTTACGAAACATGTCCCATAAGCGATTATTAGGTTCACCGTCAATGTCCTCCTTTTTCACACCATCAGCCAGCAGTGCAAGAAACATATCACGTCTAGAGAATTTATAATCTCCAGCAGTACGACCCTCCGGTCGAGATTGTCTCTCAGGTTTAAACCAGTCGCCCAACTCACCAAGCTGACGGACAGATTCAAGCACCATAGATAAAGGAGTTCCAGTTTGATTAATCAACAAAGTCATCATAACCTGCTTATACGCAACAGGGGAAGAAAGGATAATGCGATTCCGCACAGAAGATGTCAATAAGCCATCCAACAACCTGTCAGCAGTACTGAGAAAAATAGCAGTTTTCATCACCTCCTCTTTCAACCGCTGCGACGCATCGCGCAAAGTATACCACAGCTTGTCATTGATAGGCCAATCAGACTCAGTAGGGTATTTGTGATTACAGCCATCAGTCGCTAGCTGGAGTAGACTAATTTGGCCGACACCATTAAAATTTCGAAAATGATCCTGTACAGTAGAATCAGAACTCAAAGAGCAAAAACGCAAAGCATCACCTGCATCCAACATGATACCTGCAGCACGTAATTCATAAAGGCGCACCATCCACGTAAGCAAAGCCTCACCAGGCCGTTGTCGAAATCGTTGCAAAATGTCACTAACTTCCTGTTGAGTAAAGTCTTCAATACTATCCATATGAATACCATTAGGATTACCAGGAGCCTGTTGTAACTTGCGCCGAAAAACCGGATGCGCAGAAACCTCCGGACGAGCATCCGAAGAAGCCCGGTCCATAGATTTAGAGGAACAATCAAGATGAGATACGTCATCAGAACGGGAAGAGCGACCATGGCCGCTAGAATCATCCTCTTTGTCACAAGAAGTAGATTTACAATCACGTCCGGAGCGAGAAGACTCGCGCCTGTCACCCTCCTCAGCCGAGGAGCCAGAATCATTCGAGTCCCAGATATTACCATCCCACTCGTCGGGGTTCCAATCCAGTCCGGCTTTTGCCACGACCAGACGCACTTTCCGTTTAGAAACACGACCGCGACGGTTTCTATATTTGTATTTAGCAATCCGAACAGCAGCCCTTTCGGCTATAGTCTGATAAGTCTCAAGTTTGTCGGCAAGCAATTTATTTTGACATCGCAAAAGAGTATGCGCATTCTGCACTTCAACAAACTTTTCCTCCATATCCACAAATCGCTTCTGTAATTTCACAAATTTCTCATGAAGCATTCTGTATGCAGTTAACACAATCCAACCTCTGCGTCCTAAAATAGGAAGCTCATCACCCTTCACTACTGGAGCCTTTTGTAAGCAAGAAGCCACATCAGCAGGTCCGCCTGCTCCAAACAAGAAGTCCAATTCTCACTCAAACCAGTAGAATCAGCCCACTCACGGGCCAAGGCCTCGTAAGGCGTTGATTCCCAGCCGGGAATTTCAACAGGCAATTTAAAAGTAGATTTCGATTTTCGCGAAAACATTTTAACACACAACAAAAAAAAAAAGATAAACACAATTAACAACAAAGAAAATACGTACAAGCCGAGCGCAAATCAACAAGATCAAAACAATACAGCGCACACAGGCTTCGTAAACAGTTCGTGACACCAGATGTAACGACCGGATTCTCGAACCAGATGGGATCAGCTCCTCGGACCAACCCAGTCGGAACGTAATCACCTCCCTCCTTAGAACGTATTTACAATAGGTATGTACATATATATATATTTATATCTCGTACCTAAGGATGGGGAAATAGCTATACACACGCATAGGTTTTCTACAATATCCTACTCATACCAGCTAGTCTCACGGCAGCTTAGGCCCAGACTAATCTACCCTGGGGCAGGTCTGATTATTTACCATTACACACTGATCACCATCAGTGCTCACTCGACACGCAATCCGGCGTGCCTTACACACTAGGCTGCAGCCCTAGTGCTCTCTTCCTTCCAATCCGGTTCACAATCCGGCGGACCTAGACACTGGTATCCACCCCAGTGTTCTCTCACTCTCAGCCCGATCCGCAATCCGGCGGATCTACACACCAGTGTCCCCCCTAGTGCTCTCATTAACGCCGCTTACCAACGACGATCACTCTCCTATGAATACCTTTGGAAGGAATCTCTCATTGGCTACTCGGGGTGATACTACAATAACAGAAATTAGCACAACTTGCCAAATTGAATCATGTACCTTCTGCTCTCAGCATCAAATGGTCCCTCTCTCCCTCATTATTCAGTCACCTCTTACCTGACCGGGATTTACATCCGTTCATGAAAACGATGTCTGACTAGAAGACCAGGTTACCCTGATTGAACAAGAATACAAGGCACATGTTGGTTCACTAAGAACTGGGGTATTTTATTACAATGATTATAAACACAGCACTATACTATAACATATATCCTGCAAAGAAAAGTGAAAGGTTAGAATGTGCACACTATTCAAAGTGGGGCAGAGAACACCTTATGAGCACGAAGTCGGGGTTCGACAGTCATCTAGGTTCCCTTCTCGTCTGTTCCTTGGCTCGTCTCGGAATCACACCTCAGCAGTCTCGAGTACACGTCTGCACCGCTATGCTCTGTCTCCTCCACTTCCCTCCAAGTCACTGGAACCTTCCTCTTTGTTAGCTGCTGTCTCTCTCTGTCTCCGATCACTCTGCACTATTCCTCTCTCCTCCTCAATCTTTCTCAGAGAGTATCAGCTTCATGATCTTTCTCGGACTTCAAAATGGCGACTGTCTGCCTGGAAATAATTAATGGCATTGATGCTAACGGCTAGCTGCCGCCTACAGACTGACTCATTCACTGCCTCACGCTTTCGCTAATATGGAAGCTTGTCCTTTCATGGAAAGTTACGGCCAGTAACCTGCCGCCCACCAAATTCTTGTACCTCCCCGTACCAAGGACACGTTCCCAGCTGGCCAGCCTGATGTTGTGTCTTCGGAATGGAGAAAAATACAGTCTTTCGATAAGGGCCAGCCTGAGCCGATTCTCTCCAATCGAACAACACTTCGAAACTAAAACATTACACTTGACCTAGAAGCCTCTCAAGCTGCCGGGGCAGAAAGCAAGATGGAGTCTCTCCCGTTTGAGGCCTACAAGGCCCGAAATAAGCATAACTCCATAGAAGGTATACTAGCACTCTTGCAAAAGGACGGATTATCACTAATACTAATGAATCTATCCCCTAACTCAAGTCTATAAGCCCTGATCTAAGGAAAAGGGTACGAAAGTGCATTACTGTGCCTTATGAATAGGCCCTGTTTATAGTTCTAATCCCTGCACTAGAAGGATAATAGGCTGGAGTCACCTCCAATCATTCTCCCTCAAAGGAGGGCCGAAAAAGTCGGTCAGAACATCATCTCCGGCAGTATTTATTTCATAAAAACCCAATGCATTTCGGGCGGCACAGCGCCCTTCTTCGGGGGTCACTAAAACACGATAAAACATTTTCCAATTAATCATCTATTCACGGAAATGCATATAACATCAAATGAAATCAACACACTAGCTTCTGCAGAAATACAGCCTTATACCCATCTGTAGTTTCTATGATTGTGGCTCGTGGTAATCTTACCTGAAACTCTTGGAGCGTTATCTATTTAATTCAATAGATAACGCTCCAAGAGTTTAGGTAAGATTACCACGAGCCACAATCGTAGAAACTACAGATGAGTATAAGGCTGTATTTCTGCAGAAACTAGTGTGTTGATTTCATTTGATGTTATATGCATTTACGTGAATGGATGATTAATTGGAAAATGTTTTATCGTGTTTTAGTGACCCCCGAAGAAGGGCGCTGTGCTGCCCGAAATGCATTGGGTTTTTATGAAATAAACACTGCCTGAGATGAGCCTGGCATTAATCGTATTTATTGAAGAGGTCCGGATGGACACTAAATGAATATAAGAAACTTGGAACACAGCCCAAAAATACTCCAGACGTGGATTTCAAAAATACAGAGCATGAAGAATTTAGTAAAATGGAGAAATAAATAATGGTTAAATATGAAGATTAGATGACAATGGTTAAAGTTTTCAATGCCGCAAGGGCGGCGTAATTGCTGTGCATTTGGCTGGGGCATGAATGTGTCCCATTTGTACTTGTGATGTGACTTTTGGCACATCCGTGTGGCTATTCATACTGCAGTAATGAGAAATATGTGCCAATGCATGCTTTCCCTACTAGAGCAAATATACAAACTTGTTATGTAAGTACATGTTACCTAATTGACAACTCTAGGGTCTGAAGCTAACGACTTAGACATTAGAGTTGCACACACTCATCCCATTGTCAAACACAACAACTCCAGCACCCTGAGCACTCCCTTTACACAGAGGGCTTTCCCCTGTCACAATGAGTTGAACTCGCCTCTTGGAGGAACAGTGACCATGTCTGACAGGCTGGAATTTTGAGCAGCACTATGGTATATTTGAGCAATATCACTGGCAGGCTGGGATAGTTAGCATTATATTGGCAAAGCAAATGTTTTGCTGACTTTTAACTGCAATGTTATTATACAATCATTTGTATAGTGCATTATATAATAAAGTGGCACCATAATGTCAGCGTTTATTAATGAGCAAGTATAATTAGTTTGATTCTGCTAAAAACCTTTATGGTGTATTATACATAATGATGGGTGAGCTGAAGGAGCTAGTTATTTTTGTTGAGATGGGTTATTGAATGTCCATTGCTCAACCTATGCAGACTGTTTTCTAAGTAGCCGAAAGCCAGGTAAGTACGTATAGTGCAATATTTTTCACATAACTGTGTGCTATGCTTAACCAAACTTAAAATGGTTTTGAGAATTATGCTAGTATGGTGCAAATAACGTGCTCTTGAGTTCGCTGTGGATTGCCACATTATGCCTTTGGGGTGATTTTGTGCACAAGAGGCCTCAAGAGTTCTGTCGTCTATTAAACATATCTTGTTGGCAATTAGAGATATGTATGTGTTACATGCGTAGTTTCAAGAGTTCCGTATAATGTGTTTTATTTGAGAAAGGTGAATTATAAGCATGATTTTAATGGTCCAGTGTAGTATTCGGCTGGAAATGGCGAGTGCTATTGGGATTCAACCATGATAGCTGATTAAATGGCATATCTGAGCCATATTTGACAAGTATTAGGATTTTTGTTCAATGTGCTCTGTCTATTGTTAGTGTGTTGGTTGCCCTGGTGACAAGCATTGATATCAGCCAATTAACAGCTAGTTCCGTAGCATATCTGTATTAACCAAGGAGGATTGTAGAATGCATTCTGTTCTGACGTTTGTGTGTTGTTTGCTGCCTGTGTTGTTTTTCTTTTTTTAGTCCTCATCCCCAAACCCATTTGACCCACTCATCAACAATAGCCACACACATACTCCCTCACCCACCAGGTCCAGGGAGTGTTGCCATTCCTTTTCACAGACGGTCTTTGGGTATTGCTCTGATCCAGGATAGCACTCCAGTGTTGTTCTTAATCATAGGACCTCATTGTGTCAAACGTGCAACCACACGACCACCAAGAACCATAAATCAACTTTGTTCTTACACCTTTGATTCCCAAAATGCATTAAATATACTCTTTTTTTCTTGTGCGAACCAGTCCTCCAGCTTGGGGTTCAGGATCCAGCCATCTTTGACAATTTTCATGCTTCACTATTGTTATCAAGTACAAATGTAGGTTCCTTATTGTCCAGTTAATCAATCAGTGACACTTATAAAGCGCGCTACATACCCGTAGGGTCTCAAGGCGCTGGGGGGGGGGGGGGGGGGGGTTGGCCGCTACTGCTCGAACAGCCAGGTCTTCAGCTTCTTCCTGAAGGAGAGGTGGTCTTGGGTCAGGCGCAGGTCGGTCGGGAGGGAGTTCCAGGTCTTGCCGGCCAGGTAGGAGAAGGACCTTCCTCCTGTAGTCGCTCTTCGGATGCGGGGGACGGCGGCGAGGGCGTGGTTGGCTGATCGGAGGTGGCGTTTGGGAGAGTAGAAGTTGACTCGGCTGTTGAGGTAGCTCGGGCCTTGGTCGTGTAGGGCTTTGTGTGCGTGGGTGAGGAGGCGAAAGGTGATTCTTTTGTTGACGGGGAGCCAGTGAAGGTCTCTCAGATGTCCGGAGATGTGGCTGGTTCGTGGGATGTCGAGGATGAGTCTGGCTGAGGCGTTCTGGATCCGCTGGAGTCTCTTCTGGAGCTTGGCGGTGGTACCGGCGTAGAGGGCATTGCCGTAGTCCAGTCGGCTGGTGACGAGGGCCTGGGTGACGGTCTTCCTGGTCTCGGTGGGGATCCACCAGAAGATCTTCCGTAGCATGCGTAGGATGTTGAAGCATGCCGAGGAGACGTTGTTGACTTGCCTGGTCATGGAGAGGGAGGAGTCCAGGATGAAGCCCAGGTTGCGTGCATGGTCTGTCGGTTTGGGTGCGGTGCCCAGGGCGGGAGGCCACCAGGAGTCGTCCCAGGCGGAGGGAGAGGAGCCCAGGATGAGGACCTCCGTCTTGTCCGAGTTCAGTTTCAGGCGGCTGGTCGTCATCCACTCGGCTACCTCTTTCATCCCTTCGTGCAGGTTGGCTCTGGCGGCGGCGGGGTCGTTGGTCAGGGAGAGGATCAGCTGGGTGTCGTCGGCGTAGGAGATTATGCTGAGGTTGTGTTTGCGTACGATGGCCGCGAGGGGGCTCATGTAGACGTTGAAGAGGGTGGGGCTCAGAGATGATCCTTGGGGGACGCCGCAGATGACTTCGGTGGCCTCTGACTTGTACGGTGGTAGGCGGACTCTCTGTGTTCTCCCGTCGAGGAAGGAGATGATCCATTCCAGCGCCTTGTCCTGGATTCCGACGTTGCTGAGGCGCCGTACTAGGGTGCGGTGGCAGACCGTGTCGAATGCCGCGGAGAGGTCTAGGAGGATGAGGGCCGCTGTTTCTCCGTTGTCCATCAGGGCTCGGATGTCATCGGTGGCGGCGATGAGGGCGGTCTCGGTGCTGTGGTTGGCTCGGAAGCCGGACTGTGAGGGGTCGAGGGATCCGTTCGTCTCGAGGAAAGCGGCCATCTGCTTGTTGACGGTCTTCTCGATGACTTTGGCTGGAAACGGGAGGAGCGAGATGGGGCGGTAATTCTTGAGGTCGGTGGGGTCCGCTGTTGGTTTCTTGAGTAGAGCGCTGAGTTCGGCGTGTTTCCAGCTCTCGGGGAAGATGGTGGTGTCGAAGGATGTGTTGATGATGTCTCGCAGGTGGGGTGCGATGACAGCGTCGGCCTTGTTGAAGACGTGGTGAGGGCAGGGGTCGGTCGGTGATCCGGAGTGGATGGAGTTCATCGTGCGGATGGTGTCTTCGGTGCTGATCGGGGTCCAGGCGTGGAGGGTGGTGGTGGGGGGTGGTTGTTCGGTCATGGTGTGCGTTGGTTGGTTGTTGAAGCTGTTGTGTATGTCCGCGATCTTGTTGTGGAAGTATGAAGCCAGGGAGTTGCAGAGGTCTTGCGATGGGGTGATGTCGTTGTTTCCTGCGCTGGGGTTGGAAAGCTCTTTGACGATGTTGAAGAGTTCCTTGCAGTTGTGTGCGTTGTTGTCCAACCGGTCCTTGAATGCTGTTTTCTTGGCGGCGCGGATCAGCTGGTGGTGTTTCCGGGTGGCAAGTTTGAAGGAGGTCCTGTTGTCCGGTGTCGGTTCCCTTCTCCAGACTTTCTCGAGGGCTCGGCAGTTCTTCTTGGAGCTCTTGAGTTCGTTGGTGAACCATGGGGCTTTCTTGCTGCCGGGTCTGCTGGGCGGGGTCCTCAGTGGGGCGAGTTCGTCCGCGCAGTTGCTGATCCACTTCGTGAGGTTGTCGGCGGCCTGGCTGGGGTTCGCTGAGCTGGCAGGAGGGTGCTGGCTCAGGGAGGTGGCGAGCTGGTCTGCTGTGATCTTGTTCCAGCTTCTGCGGGCGGCCTGTTGCTGGTGGTGGTGGGTCGTTGTTTTCTTGAAGGTGAAGTGGACGCAGCTGTGGTCCGTCCATTGAAGCTCTGTGGCGTGGCTGAAGTCGATGTCCTTGCTGGATGAGAAGACAGCGTCGAGTGTGTGTCCGGCGAGGTGGGTGGGGGTGGACACCAGTTGCTTGAGTCCCAGGTTGGCGAGGTTGTCGAGCAGGGTGCTGGTGTTGCGGTCGTTGTTGTTCTCCAGATGGAAGTTGAGGTCTCCCAGGAGGATGTAGTCAGCGGAGGGGAGGGCATGTGGGCTGACGAAGTCGGCGATGTCCTCGCTGAATTGTGTGCGTGGTCCAGGGGGTCGGTAGATCAGGGTGCCTCTGAGGGTGGTGTTCGGGTTGGTGTGGATCTGGAAATGCAGGTGTTCGGCGGTGGTCAGGGAGTTGTCGGTGCTGGTCGTGAGACGGATGGTGCTCCTGTGGATGATGGCGATGCCTCCTCCCATCTGGTTGGCGTTTCGGTCCCTCCGGACGATCTTGTAGCCCTCTGGGATGGCGATGGCGATGTCGGGAGCTGAAGAGGCGTTCATCCAGGTCTCCGTGAGGAAGGCAACGTCTGGAGCTGTGGTGTCGAGGAGGTTCCAGAGTTCGATGGCATGTCTGTGGACGGAGCGGGTGTTGAGCAGGATGCACTTGAGGTGGGTGCTGCTGGTGTTCGGCTTGGTGGATGCTGGTGCGAGGCAGGTCCGGATGCAGGTGAACTTGCAGGCGTGGCAGCTGAAGGGTCCGTGGGTACGTCGTGGAGAGGCTTGATGGCATTCTGGGAGTCGGCCGGTGTTGAGGGCGGTGAGGGTGGCGGCGGAGTATGTCAGGCGGGTCGGTCGGGGTCTTCGTGGGCCAGGGGTCCTGGCACTGGGCGCGGTCCAGGCGCGGATGGGCGTAGACGGGCTTACCTTTGGCGCGCCTTCGGCGCACAATCGGCGCGCCCGCTGCGCGTGACCGCTGCGCGTACGCACGGTCGCCATTTAAGGCGAAGTGCGCGGGTGGGCGGAGCAGCTGGGAGGCGGGAGCGGGGAGGGTACAGAATAGAAAAAGGGGCGGGGAAAAGCGGCGGTGGCGGGAAGGGAGGGCAGAGGGCGGCGAGGTAGGCGGACAACAAGGAAGGAAACCACAACACGGGGGAAATAAAAATTAAACAGAACGGGCACAAATTCTCAACAAAACAAGGAGAACAAGGAAAAAACCAAAGTTATATAAAACAGGCACAAATGTTAGACAAAACAAGGGCAAAAACAACCGCAGCGGCGCCAGCCGGCAATCGGCAAAACGAGGCAGCAGCGAGGCAGAGGGCAGGCAAGGGGCACACGCAGCAGCTGGTGGCCGTGCGGCGCGGGGGTGTCCCACAAGTGGGTCACACTCACCTGCGTCGCACGGTCGCCATTTAAGGCCAAGTGCGCGGGTGGGCGGAGCAGCTGGGAGGCGGGAGCGGGGAGGGGTTATTAGGCTCTTTCTCTATCTGCTGTGTTATCCCAAACAACACTAGACAGGTGCTTACCTTAATTACTTTGTTGGTAATTTCTGCTATAGATGAGCTTACTTTCTCCCCAAAAAATCTTCCAACCTGGGCATTCCAGAAACAGGTGCACCAGAAAATTCTGGACATTTCTGAGGCTTAAAAGAAATCACTTGTTATACAGGGGTTACTGGACGCAAGTCCAATGTAACAAACAAGTGATTTCTTTTAAGCGGATAACACTATGAAGTGCAAAAGGGTACTTGTCATAAAATTTCTAATTGGTTGCTCAGCAAGCATTTGTTCCATATCATGTAGGATGGTGGCATCACTAGATCATCTGCTTGACACAACAGTCCATACCACTTTGAAACTTCTTTCTTGACCCCAGGCAGATATAGGGCTGCTTCAATGTCCTCTGGGGTTTGTAATTCATCTTTATGTGCCACTAACCATGATACTAATAGTTTTTAAATTTGGAAAGATTTTCGCCCAACTTAGCGCTTAACTCTGACCAGGATTATCGGGTGCTGCCATCTAACAGGTCCCCCCCTTTTTGAACAGCTGCAGCTCGTAACGGGATGTTTAACCTGTCTTGCAAGCACTCTGGAGTGCTAAGTGAATCCCAGACTAGTGCATAGAAAGAAAATTAAGGAATTGAGCAGACTTTTTGCAGTTTAAGCAATAAAATTGTGGCACCACCAGAATCTTTAGCTTGAATTTTTTGTAAGATTTAGGATACTCAAACTTGTACAGAAACCCACATTTTCAATTAAAAATCCTAGCATAGGCTGAAACACCCTATCCATATCCTCATTATCAGTGTTTATTAGCATGCATGGAAGGACCCTAAAAAACTTAAATTGAAATGCCATAGAATAACATTGGCTATCTGGCTAGTGTAGGCCCCCTTTCCATAGCATTTGTCTCAGCTTCTTCCAGGATATCTTAGCTTCTCTTTATCCCAGATAAGGCTATATATGTTCCCCTGAATCTTTTGTATTAATCCCTTTGGGAAAGCTAATGGGATACAATTAAATAGAAATGTGAGCCTATGGAGAACACTGTTTTGATCAAATCAACTCTTCCATATATCTTAAGAGATATGTTCTGCAATCTTTCAAGATTCATTCATTGTTGGAACGTGACCTCCATATCACGCTTTTTGGTAAAGTACCCACAGATTCAGTCGTTTTTTAAGTACCCCTTTTCTGATTATTGAGGTTAATTATCTCATTTTAAATTCCTTTCAGGTCAATTTGGTTCCCTTTTACCTATCGCCCCTCCCCGTCTCTTCCCTTCCAGTCCTGAAGAAGACCCGCAGCAGAGGCGTTAATCCTCCTCCTTTTGCACCAGGGTCGAAATGTCGACAATTGTATTCTCCCCTTGTTAGAGGCCTACACCCCTAATTCTCCAGCCCCTGTCCCTCCTTGTATTATAATCCTTGTATATAACTGTGTATAGGTAGGCCTTTTTATCTGTCCAACTAGAAGATCTGTAATTTTAGTTGTACATAAACTATGCAAATTGCTATCTTGATTTATTTCCTTTTCATTCACTTGAGCACCCCCTTTTCTACTTGCTTACTGCATCTTGCAGTTCTTCTTTTTGTATTTGAATTTGTTTCTTTTTTAAAGAATGCTGAAAATAAATGTGAAATATACTGACTGAAATAATTGTCTTTGGTATATGCAGGTTGGGTACTATCTATTGATATTAAGTTCTGGCTGTTTAAAGAATGTCTCTCCTCCTTGGGATCTATTCCCCAGCTATAAATAATAACTATTGTATTAATTTAAAAACTTGTCTAGGACCATTCTTATTGAATTAATGATCTCTTGAGCTGGGATTCCTGCGAGGGTTGTTTCGTTGTTGTTAGATGTTTATATAATTTTGTTTAATTGTTGTTTGTTTCCAATGCCAGAAAGAATCTAATTATAGACAATATAGGACATGTCAGAGAATGAAACACTCACCTACAGTGACGATTATATCAAAAATCTGATTGAGGTTCAGGGGGGTGGCAGCTTCCTGGGCCGTATAACTACTCCAATTGATATAACATTAAATGATAAAATCAATAAACTGGAGAGACTTGAAAAGAAGTTGAGTAGAACAAGACTTCATGGGCATGCTCTTACCCAATATTTACAGGCGAATGTTATTCCTGTAGGTTTGCAGGTTCGTAATGAATCTGCGATTTTTGTAGATAACCCTAAATTTAAAGGCAAGTTCAGTTTCATCTCAAACAACTGCTCCAGACACTGGATGGTGCTTGGGGTCGAAATTGCACTTGAGGAAATTGAGCGCCTAATTAAAGAGATTGGGGAACTTGGAAAAGAAATTGTTGAGGACTCAGCTCTAAGTAATGCAAAAGAGGCCTTAGAATGCCTAGAAAGGACGCTTAAGGAATTTGACACCTTTACACAATCCACTAAGTTGGATCAATTGACTAAGGATCTCGAATTCTTTGACAAATGAACGGTTTATCCTTACCTGGCGGAAGGATATTATAACCAAGAGTCACAAGGAAGATCTACCACTAGGGGCAAGGGAGGTTTTAGGAGATACAACACCTTCTCTAACTCCTCTGTTAGTAGTGGCTCAGAGAACGAATAACCAAGCACTAGTGGGGCTGCCCAACAAGATTTCCACACTGATTGTTTAGAGCAAGACCCATGGTTAGAACAACGTGGCAGGGGCCGCCCCTGGGGACGAGCCAGGGGTCGGGCCAAACGACTTGGAATCAGGGCAGGGGTCAACCAACCTGGAATCAAGGAAGGGACAGGCCTGCGAAACAAGTGAAGTTTCGACAGGAATCTCATGGCGAGATCCGAACTCGGAAACAGCATTTCAGATGGTAGATCTTCCAAGTAGAAATAATGTAGGTAGTCCTTTGATTAACCTTTCAAGCTATAAGTTGACCACTGATGAGCGAAAAATCCTGGAAAAGGGATTATCCTTTGTCCCTACCAATCTACCCAATAGCTTTAATCTTAAATTGGAACTCCATCAATTTTTTCAGAAAGTCCGTTTGAGACATTACTTTAATAAAACACCCTATCAACCAGTATTTAGTAACACAGGCCAGAGCCCACCATCTACTTTTACCCCTCCCGCCCAAATGATGCCACACAGGGTGTTGGCTTATGAGCAAGTGGTCATGGGAGACGTTAACAAATTGCTCACTGACAAGAAATATATCAAGTACAATATTTTAAGACAAGAACGACAAGCCCTGGAAAGTTTGAAGACTAATCTGGATATAGTGATCAAGCCCGCCGATAAAGGCAGAGCTATTGTCATCCAGGATAGGGATGATTATAAATAAGAGATCCTTGCCCAATTATCAGTAGAAGGTAATTATAAGAAATTACAATCTGACCCTACTAAGGAAATTGCTTTTTCCATCAGAACCCTGACTGATAATGCCTATCAGGAGGGATTCATAACAAAGCATGAATGTGAATATCTGAATAATACCAACCCTTGTTTGCCTACAATTTATACACTTCCCAAGGTGCATAAGAGACTTAATAATCCCCCGGGGAGACCCATCATCTCCGGTTGTGGCTCGATTCTTGAGCCACTTTGTAAGTTCATTGATGTATTTATTAAGCCTATAGCTGAAGATACCGAGTGCTACCTAAGGGACACCATGCAGGTGATTAAATTGGTGGATGAGAGAAGTTTTAATCAGGAACAAGAGCTACTGGTGACTATGGGTATTACATCCCTTTACACCAACATCTCCCAACAGGCTGCACTTAAGGTGATTACAAGGGGGTTAGATGAAAGACCTAGGCGACATAGAGTCCCTACGGGCTTTATAACTGACCTTCTCAATATTGCTATGAAGAGAATTTTTTTTTATCTTTGAAGGAGAATATTTTGTACAGACTAATGGAGTAGCCATGGGGGCAAGCTTTGCCCCGAATCTGGCCATAATTTATATGGACTTTTATGAACATAATTTTGTCCTCAGTGAATTTAATCCTTATAGAGAATGTATCCATCTTTGGCGTCACTACATTGACGATGTTTGCTTATTTGGAGAGGAACCAAACAAGATCTTGAGACTTTTCACATATGGCTAAATGAGAGGGATAGTAATATCCAATTTTCCATGGAATGCAGCAATCAGGCGATACACTTCTTGGACATTACTATCAAGGAGGAGGATGGTATGCTTAATACCACTCTCTATAGGAAACCTACCGAAAAGAATACTCTTTTGAGGTATTCGAGTAACAATCCACGCAACCTCAGGGATAATCTCCCATATGGCCAATTCCTGAGGTTGCGTAGGAATTATAGTCACAAGATTGACTACTTTGCAGAATCATCTGTATTGATGGAACGATTGATGGACAGGGGCTATCCTAGGAGCCTAGTGAAGAAAGCACGCAAAAGAATGTGGTTCTGTCATAGGGAAGTGCTATTAGAACCAAAGATAAAAAAAAGAGAATGACAGTAAGAGAATGACGTGTGTCACTACTTTTAACACCCAGAGCCCAGAAATAAAGAAAATCATAAATAGGCATTGGTACTTAGTGGCAGAGGAAACTGGGATACCAGATCCACCAATGCAGGCCTTCCGGAAGGGAAGAAGTGTAAGGGACTATGTGGTCCATTCTTTATTACAAAAGAAAAATGCTGATAACCAAACATTGCTCTGGAACATTCCCCCTTTACTAGGGCATTACAAATGTGGTGCCTGCAAAGCCTGCTCTATGACTGTGGAGACCAAACAATGTACATATAATAACTACACCCATACTCTGCGACATCACAGCAACTGTAACACCATGGGGGTGATCTATGCTATTCTCTGCCCCTTGTGGTTTCATGTACATAGGCCAAACCACGCAGAAGGCAAAAACTCGTATCTTGCAGCATTGCAGCAGAGTACGCTGCAAGGTACAGGGGGCCCCCCTGGTTGATCACTTCATAAGGTTTGACCATTATCCAGAAAGTCTCAAATGGTGGATAATTGAGAAGGTGAAACAGAACCCACGGGGAGGAGATTTCTCCAACATCTTGAGCACCCGAGAGTGTAGATGGATGCATCTTTTTGATACTGTCAATAGGGGAGTGAATGAACATGAAGAAATCAGCAGACAAATGGCCCCTATATATAATGGCTAACTCTAGTATTTTACCATTGTAGATATTTTCTGGATAATTGTTGCAACTGTTGAGTAATTGTTGAAACTGTAATTGCTCTAATTACCTATATGCATAATACATCTAGGATGATAGGTTTATGTAAACCGGTCTCTATATGCTATGTAATATTGTATATATATATGTACATGTCCATTTGTGCCAACTTTTGCCTTTGTAATGAAAGTATGTATTTAGCACTTGTTTTTGTGATTATTAATTTTCTGTTTTTTTGAACCCCTTACCTATTACCTGAGCTTCAGACTTAAACTATATTTAACAGCCGGTTAATGGAAATAGTTTTTTCCGATTCTTCCATCTAATAAATTGATGCCCTGCAGTTATCTTAGCCGTAATTGGTGGTATCAGCATTTGTCCAATTATAATTCGTTTTTTTGGTGAAGTAAGCCCCACTTGGTAATCGAGTTACTTTTTATACTATGATAGATGGAAGTGGCAGTATGTTTGCCTTACTCTGCACATTGTACCTGAGTATCTTGTCTATTTCCCTATGGGGCGTATGTCGCTTTTAACACCACGTGACCGCACGCTGTGCGCTGCTCGTACGCGCCCGTTGTAGCAGGGAAGACGTCTTGTTTGCCGGTTCCCTGTTTGTCTCGTGTTCCGACCCTTTGTAAAATACGGAACAGGTACATATTTAAATTTTTTATTTTTTAGACTTAGGCGACCACTGCGCACACGACTATTCTTTGATCAAGAGCCTTACGTAATCTTGATGCCGGTTTCGGTTTGTTTTTTCAGCCGAGGTCGTGTTGGCCAGCCAAATAGTATTGCCCTCGCCACCTTTTGGATACTACACACAGTATTGCCCTCGCCATCTCATCTTTTGGATATAAGCCCTGGGTAAGTGAAGTTGTGTTCACTTCTGGGGCTTAATGCGCTTACTCACTACATATTGGATGAATCATACTCAGTACCTGGTTTCAATCTTCCTTTATATTTTTTAGACTGAAAATTGCGAAATATCATCCCTTGATGGCAACAATCTCTTCATGAGCGAAAATTTATATTAAAACATTTATTGGAGAAATATTGGGCACACCACTGACGGGTGAGCCCCCTCTCTTTTCCTTTTTTAGTGAGTTACCAATCATGTATCATTGTGCCATGTGGAGATGGGCACAGCCAGAATTTCTTTTGTACTCCTTAGGTTGCCTTCATTCATTGTTGGAATGCGACCTCCATATCACGCTTTTTGGTAAAGTACCCACAGATTCAGTCGTTTTTTAAGTACCCCTTTTCTGAATATTGAGGTTAGTTATCTTATTTTAAATTCCTTTCAGGTCAATTTGGTTGCCTTTTACCTATCGCCCCTCCCCGTCCCTTCCCTTCCAGTCCTGAAGAAGACCCGCAGCAAAGGCGTTAATCCTCCCACTTTTTGCGCCAGGGTCGAAACGTCGACGATTGTATTCTCCCCTTGTTAGAGGCCTACAGCCCTAATTCTCCTGCCCCTGTCCCTCCTTGTATTATAATCCTTGTATATAACTGTGTATGGGTAGGCCTTTTTGTCTGTCCAACTAGAAGATCTGCAATTTTAGTTGTACATAAACTATGCAAATTGCTATCTTGATTTAATTTCCTTTTCATTCACTTGAGCACCCCTTTTCTACTTGCTTACTGCATCTTGCAGTTCTTCTTTTTGTATTTGACTTTGTTTCTTTTTTAAAGAATGCTGAAAATAAATTTGAAATATACTGACTGAAATAATTGTCTTTGGTATATGCAGGTTGGGTACTATCTATTGATATTAAGTTCTGGCTGTTTAAAGAATTTCTCTCCTCCTTGGGATCTATTCCCCAACTATAAATAATAACGATGATAATATCAAGTCATCAGCATAAAGAGCAATTGTTTTGCATATCCACGTGATTGGAAGAGGGTAGTATGAAAATCTTCCCTGACGTTCTGGGCCAAAGGCTCAATAACAAAATTAAACAATAAAGGTGACAAGGGGCACCCCTGGCTTGTGCCTCAAGTTGCCAAAAAGCAATATGTTTAAGCCCCATTAACCAGTATTCTAGCCAAAGTCTTTGAATATAGTGTCCCTGGGTCTTTATATACAGCTCAGGGATACCAAACCTCTCAAGACAAAACCACAAGTAAGCCCTATGCATCTGATCAAATGCTTTGGCTGCATCAAAGTTCAGTATTGCTAAGGGGATGTTTTAATGAACGGCCAGGTCAACAGTACCTATCAATAAGCGGGTTAAATTGTGCATTTGATACCCTTTCATTAAACCTGGCTAATCTTGGTGAATAGCCTCTCTAGCAACCAGGCCAAGTCTTTTTGCAAATATACCCACCAGAATCATATAATCTGCATTCAATAATGAGATTGGGTGGAACAATGAACATTTTCTTGGGTTTCAAGATTACTGAGATGGTTGCTGCATACCATGACTGGGGGGATTTCCCTGAGAGTAGTTAATGAGTGTTTTAAAATGAAGGCTAATCTCTTCAATAATGGCCTCATAACGTTCCCTGGTATTCCAGCTGGTCCTGCAGCTTTCACACTACTAGCACCCTTATTGGCCTCTCTAACCTTTCCTCAGTTATTTCCTGAACCAACTCTGCCCTAGATTTCTCCAAGAGGTACGGTAAGTGTATAGACTCCAACCATTCTCTGATACATTGTGGATAAATCGCAAATCATCCTTATAAAGATCCTGAAAGAACTCCTTAAAAGCATCCCTGATTTATTTTGGCTGTGTTAGTTTTGCTCTTCCTCAGTTTGTCCTATTGAGTCTACTGAGATTCTTCTGATGGTATTACGGGTGGCCTGTACTCTCACACTCCATGCTAGCAAGTTACCAATCCTTTCTCCATCATTAAAGTGTTTTATCCTCCCAAACTCTCTTTTTGTTTCTTAGTCAAAAGATCTCTATATTCTTGCTTTCTTCCCTTCTCTGATCCTTCACCCATTTGATAAGCACACCCCTTATACACACTTTGTAAGCATCCCACATTATTCTCCCCACGTAGCTACCTTTATTGTTATCTAAATATTCCTTGGTATGAGTTAACACATTTTAAGTGAATTCAGGATGTATCAGATACCTTCTTTCCAATATCCACCACCCCAATCGATCACCCATCTTATAGACTTCTCCTTCCATCTCTAGCCAAACAATTTAATGATCTGAGAGCGCAGAAAGTATATATTTGATCTGGTTCACTTTCTCCGTATGCCAATGGTCAATAAACCAATCATCCAATCTTGAGCCATATCCATTTTTCACACTGCAAAATGGGCATTCCCTTTGATCAGGTATTTAGTCCCGCCAAGCGTCTCTCAATCCTAAATCCCTCAACATAATCTTCAGGCTACTCACAATTTTGGGAGAGCAGACATAGGATCGTTGATAGGATCTGCCCCTTTTACTCTCCATGAAAATATTCAACTCACCTCCCCATATATCAGGGCTTTTATATTTTAATAATTTAACAAATCAACATCCTAGAGGGCTTGTGTTGTCAAGATTCAGGCCGTAATACCCATCACAGACTAATTGGACTTGACTAAAAATCATCTCCACTATTACCCAACTTCTTTTATAATTAGGGCTACCGGTTTTCCGTTTAAACCGCTTTTTACAAATAAATACAGACTGAAAACAATGTTTCCTTTGTCTGTATTTATATGTAAAAACGGCAAAATACTAGAAAATGTTGCCGCGCTGCCCTGCTCCAATCCAGAGTTATCTCGCCACGTCCCCTTGCTGCAGCTGCAGGAAATTCCTTCCCGGGCACACCGAGCCGCACCTGAGTACTTCATAGGTCTTTTGAAGACAATTTCCTCGTTAACAATGCTTTATTGTTCCTTCTGCTGTCACCTGTGGCGCAAGCGGGGTGGCTGCATAGGCAGATGAGTGGAACTGTGGCCAATGGCAGTGCTGCTTGCACTGCCACAGTGAAATTGTTTTAATGCACATCATTATTTCGTGCAAATGGGAGCCAATCCACGGACCACGACGGCTGCTGGAAAATATTCTATAAAGAGCTGCACTGTCTGAATGTTTAAATTAATTTTTTAGTTTGGCTTGAGATTATACCATGCCTTGCACTCCCATATTTATGAACCCTTGCTTTTTATTTCAATTTAGAAAGGCCCACAATAAATATCCACCATAAAGACTGACTAAGAACAACCGAGGACAAAAACAGCTGACACAATGCCTTGGAGAATTACACAATGTAAAGATGGTCACTGGGAAAATAATGAACAAGGCAATAGAAAGTAATCAAGCGGCTATTGCGCTTTTTCTACTTTGAAGCCTAATAGTATAGGACTATTAACAAGCATTGGCAAAGCCAATATCTCTCAACATTGGGGGAGCTACAAGACTGACTGACGTGAACACATGCTTCAGAAAGCATGTGCAGGCTCATCCGGCAACCTTGGAAGGAGTCTCCCATTAAAAATCAAGAAGTAATGTGCTACACGAGATGACATTTGTCTTTATAAATAATCAATTCCAGCCACGGGTAGGTGAGGAGTGATAGTTATCCCATGCCTCTCTCAGGCAGTTGTTGCAAAAGCAGGAAGAATGGGAGCAGGAATAGAAGGCAGGAAGAGAGGAAGGAAAGCAGGAATTCAGTAAAGAAGAGAGGGAGGGAGGTAAGAAGAGAGAGAGAGATAAATTGGAGGGGGAAGAAAATAATTTAGGAAGGAAGTAAGACTGATAGAAATAAACAAAGAGAGAAAGATAGAAACAAAGAAAGAAAAGTGTAGGTGAAGGAAAAATAAATGTGGAAAAATACTAGCTGTAGCTAGAAAAAATTAAAATGCCCCAAAAAAAAGAAAAAAGGCCCAAAAAATAAATATGGATAAATACCGACGGAAATGGTAAAAAATAAATACCATTAAACCGGGAGCCCTATTTATAATCCACCTCCAAACGCACCACTTGAAACTCTTGATTAGTTGACACTAAAATAGCCACTTCCTTTGTTACACATGTTTGAGTAGTAAAAACTGCCTTCTGAATCCACCTCGGCATTGACACAAGCTCTTTCATTTCAGAACCCAGCAAATGTCTCTCCTCTAACACCACCACATCTGGTCTAAGATCCCATATTTCCTGCAAGATCACCCTTTGCCTTCCTATAACTCAGAGGCCATTTACATTTCAAGACATTATTTTAATTCAATGTTTATGATTGGTCTTAACCCATTATATGTTCCATGCCCAACCATTTACTGCCTAACTGCACCTTACCCACTTCATACTGGAAGATGGTAACTTATGGTCTGTTCTATTGGTGTTGATGGGAACTATTTTTCCCCCATGCTCTCCACCCAGTGCACCCCTCCCACCTCCCCCACAGTGTACCCTCCCACATCCCTGGGGAACCCTCCA
This sequence comes from Lissotriton vulgaris, assembly GCF_964263255.1. Classification (NCBI taxonomy): domain Eukaryota; kingdom Metazoa; phylum Chordata; class Amphibia; order Caudata; family Salamandridae; genus Lissotriton; species Lissotriton vulgaris. The sequence continues at coordinate 976,790,458 of NC_141691.1, forward strand.
GATTCACTTGGCTGAATAACAGCCATTTGGGTGTGTTTTCTGAGTCTCCCTCCCCATCACCTTCAAGTGTAAATGTATTTGCTCCCTGTAGAACCATCCTCCTTCGCCTCCCATCTTCATCAGACCTATCTATGTGTATTATCTCTTATTCCCTTTATTCTAGACCTATCTATGTGCATTATCTCTTATTCCCTTTATTCTTTGCTCCCTCTTTAAGCTACTTTGCTATATTCTTGTGTTTTGTGTCCTTATGGGGATTGAACCTTAAACATCTTAACCTCTTAGATTCCTGGTCAACTCTATGAACCAATACTCCTTGTTTCTCATCGCTTTTGCTGTACTTGCTGGATTACAATTTCAGTCTCTGCCCCACTATGGACACAAAATGCATTTTATTGTCTCACATGACCTTTAAGGTAGCTGGACATTTAAACTGGGCAGATCTTTAAATGTGAACATCTATATCCTCATATTCACCTCCTCTCTTCCGTAGCTCAACAGAGGTCAGACCATGCAAGGCACAGTGCTTCCTCAAGTGAGATAAGTTTTGAGTTCAGAGCTTTAGACAGGGTTACGTCCTTTACCTGAAACTAGCAAAAATTCACCAGGATTTTTATAAGCGTTTTCCTGCTCTGCTTAATTCTAAACAGGTCTCTGTAGACCCTTGAACTTCAGCATTCAAATTGAAGTTCAGCATTCAAATGTACCTGGAATGTTCCCCCGAATAACACCTTCTTAATCAATTTGATGACAAAAGCTTTAATGTCTGAGCCTTCATCCCCCTCTCAAAAATTCATGATCTTAATGTGGTTACGCCTTGCCTGATTTTCAATCCTCTCCAAGGATGCTTGTGTTAGCCTGTTCTGTCTTTTTAACTCCTCCTGGGAACATGTCAGCAGGCTAATCCTCGGCCACAGGTGTGGGAATGAATCTCCTGCCACTCCCGTTTCTCACTGTTAGAGCCATAAACCCTGATACTGCCTAAAATCTCCCCCCTGACCCGATACTGTTAAAATAAGTATTACTGAGGCATGGCCAAGATGGCAGAGTAGACGGACGCAAGTCCAGTGTGCTCCCCGAGTCCATCTCCTCCGTGGACTAACATCAGCAAGTTTCTCCCCCCCCCATGAAGCTGTGCCAGGGGTGGGAGAGTAGAGGAACACGGTGGGACCGCCGGGGGGTCGCTGAGCGTGGGGAACGCAGTGGAGGAGCACAGGGCGCTGAGTCACGGTCGGCCGCGAAATGGCGCCCAAATGACGATCCAGGCCCAGGACAGTGAGGAGCAGTGCTGAGAGAACCCAGAGTCAGCGGAGACCGGGGCGGGTCTCGGGGGGGGGGCGCTGTTGGCTCCAACGTCCCCTGCCAGCGGCCTGGGCTGCTCCGTGAGCCACAGCGGAGGAATGCTGCCCAGCCTACGGCCTGGGAGAGGTGCACTGGCGGCAGCCCTGAAAATTGAGGTTAGGGTCTAGGGGCCTCCGTCTGAAGGCTGGGTAGGGCACCTACGATCTTGGCCAAAGGAAGCAACAAGACCCTGAGGGGCTGCGGGCACACCAGCAGCAACAAGACAAGGCTGCACAGGGAGTGACAGAAGTGTCAGCCCTGTGGCCCCAGAGAGAGACTCGGGCGGCGGTGCGCAGCTTGAGGCCCGGGACGCGGGGCCTATAACAGAGAGAGGTGCACGAGCGGCGGCCCTGGAAATTGAGGTCGGGGTTGACGGCTGAGTCGGGCGCCTCTGGTCCCGGCCAAGGAAAGCATCGGCAGCCCTGTGGGGCTGAAGGCGCACTAGCAGCGACAAGACGAGGCGGCACTGACAGGGACAGGAGAGTGAGCGCGGTCGGCCCCATGGCCCCCCAGGGGCAGGGGGCCTGTGGTGGACGACTGGGCTGTGTGCCTTTGGACTCGGCCACAAGAGCGACACCTGCCCTGTGGGGCATCGGGCACAGTAGCTGATCCAACAGGTGAAGAGTGGGGGCTGCTCAACATGGGGAGGCGGCCCCTGGTGCAGCAGCTGGCGCCGGCGGGGAAGGCCATTGGCCAGAGACACTGTGAAGGAATAGCCTGTGCCCCGGAGGATCTGTCTGGAGAGGCCATCGCAGGGAGTTGCTGGACCCGGGCAGTGCCTGGTAGACCTGGGGGTCCCAAGCAGGTGCAGCTGCCGACCCCTTAGTGATTAGGGGGTCTGGCACATCAGGCCGAGCAGGAGACGACAGGGGCAGGAGAAGGCCCGGGCCTAGATCAAGCCAGGGGGTGGCCCGGTGGAAGGAAGGGCCTGGACTGAGCGGCAAAGGGGGACACGAGGTCAGATATCTGCGCCACCTTCGAGCCGCATACACCTCAGCAAGAAGGAAGGGGCACCCCCTGGGAGAGACCACATGAGTTGGGATCCTACGGTGAGCGGCCAGTTAAGTGGACGGCCCAGACTCTCAGCTGCAGGTCCAGCGGCAGGAGATCAGCATAGGGAGCGTCGAGGGTGGCTGTGAGCGGAGCAAGGTGCTGGCACGCCCCTGTAGGGTGACAGTAGCAACTCGCCAACGGAGAAGTGAGGTTGAGGGGACTGCCACCAGAGACGAGAGGTTTCCACTGTGGAACCTGTGGGGAGAGGAGAGTCGGAGGCGTGGGCGAAAAGAGCATCATGGCCAGCCAGAGGAAGAAGGGGGATCGCACCCTACCAGAGATGCTTAACAGAGGACAGTCAAAGGGGGAAAATGGATCACCCTCTCCGGGGGCGTCCATGCATCCAAATGAATACACCGAGGGTGAGGTGCCCATCACAAAATCCTTCCTGGAGACCTTGTTTAACTCCCTTCGCGAAGACTTTCAAGCGCTGAAACAGGAGGTTGCAGGGGAGGTCATGGAGATCCGGAGGGAGGTGGACAGCCTCGGTGAGAGGGTGGCCGCTATCGAGGACGCAGACCAGGCCAGGAGCGAAGAGATAGAGCAGCTTCAATAGGAAATTCTGCGCCTCAGAGACCAACAAGTGGACCTGCAGGCTCATGCGGAGAACATAGAAAATAGGTCCTAAAGAAACAATATTCGGGTCCGAGGTATCCCACTTAAGGAGGAAGGGGAAGCTATAACAGGTTACCTGCAGGCTCTATTCCGGGACATTTTGGGGGAATCGGAGGACTTCAGCATCCAGAGTGATAGAGCACACAGAGTGGGGCTGGCGAGGCGTGCGCCGGCCCCACCCCTGGACATCTTAGCCTTCTTGCCCGACTTCCCGCTTAAAGAACGAATCCTCAGGGAGGCACGACAGAAACAGTCCTTGCAGTTCCGGACCCAGCCAGTGGCATTGTAGAAAGACCTCTTCACCATCACGCTCCAAAAAAGGAAAGCCTTTAAAGTGGCCACAGACTGCGGGACAAGGGGATCCCCTACTCGTGGGGACACCCATTTCGCCTGATATTGAAGTGGAATGGTGTCTTAAACCAGTTTCGCTCCCTCCAAGACACATGCCCACTATTGGGCATCGAACAGATGGAGGAGCCTAAGTCGCCGAAGCCCGCCCGACAAACCTCTAGAGGAGGCTGGCACCAAATCAATCGACGGCGCTCACCGGCCACGAGATTGAAACCTGACGCTCAAACCATCACCCAGGAGAGAGCCGAAGCCATCCAGGAGGTGGCTAAGGACACTTCAGCTGCAGATTGATTGATTCACAGGGGGGGACACATCAGCATAATAGCATTTCAGGTCCGGGGGGGTGGGCGGGGGACAGCAGAGTTGAAACGGTTGCATGCTCCTACATGTAACTCACCACAGTCCTGTGCCGTGAGATGGCAGGACTGGGACATTGCTCACTTGTTGGGGTTATGATGTTGGGGTTAGGGAGAGGGGAGGCAGGGGTGGGTCAGGGGTCTAGGCGGGGGAGTTGGTTGGTTGGGGGGTGGCTGTTGGAGAGGGGTAGGGGGGTCAAGGGAGAGGGGTGGGCTCCGATGTGTTGCGCTTAGGGGGGCAGGAGCAGGGTGAGGGGGGCTAGTGGCTGCCTTGAGAAAACACAGAGCCCAAACTGTATTCACCTATGGGCGAAGAGGTCCTCAAGGTTCTCACCTTAAACGTCAAAGGGCTTAATAACCCTATAAAACGAAGAGCCGTCCTATCCTTTCTAGAGCACTCCTGGGCTGCAATATGTCTGCTACAAGAAACCCACCTGCTCTCAAAGGACTGGCACCGCATGCGCTCCAGGGCTTTCCCTCAGCAATAGTACTCATCCACTGCAGAGAAAAAGGCGGGGGTAGCTCTTCTGTTTACTAGGCATTTCAAGGGCCAGGTTGGGGACAAAATCGCCGAAATTAGGGGCAGGCCCCTAGCATATAATGTGAGGGTGGGGGGTATGTCCATGGCTTTGGGGTCGCTCTATACTCCTAAAACCAAACAGGAATCTTTCTCACAGGGGGATTGGCGGAGGTGCTGGCATCTACATCACAATACACATTGGTGGGGGGCGACATTAACTTGGTGATGGATGGGGATAAGGACAGGTCAGGCCATCGTTATGGCTCCGTAGGTGCAATCCCACAAGAAGGTAGGCAGTGTTTGCACAGTATAGGTTTTGTGGACCTATGGAGGGAAGCACACCCGAACACCTCGGAATACACATTCTACTCACATGTGCACCGCACATATGCCCGACTCGACCACTTTCTGCGGTCGACTGCTCTTGCCCCCTTAGTCAAAGACACCGACATCATCCCAGCAACACTGTCAGACCATGACGCGGTCACACTTCACGTCACAGTCCCCCGCCTGAAATCCCACAAAGGTCGGTGGCGCCTCAGGGAGACTCTATTACAACGCAAAGGGGTCACACAACAATTACACACCCGTATCATGGACTATTTAAACACGAATGATAATGCAGGGGTACCGGTGACGGCGGTGTGGGGGGCGCTTAAGGCGGTGGTACGAGGAGACCTCATTGCCATAGCGGCAGGGGAAGCTCGTGAATACAAGGAAAAGAGGCAGACGCTATCGGCGCAGGTGCTAGAATTAGAACGAGTGCCCAGTCGGACAGGGGCCCCTAGAATCTGGCGCCAGCTAAAAGCGGCTAGGGCACTGCTCGCGAGTTTGGACCTAGATCGAGCAGAATACGCAGCACTACGCAGCACTACGCCTCCGACACACGTACTACGTGGGGTCAACAAAACAGGGCGGCTTCTAACCAGCACGCTGAGAGCAAGGGCCCTCAGATCTAAAATCCCCTCTATTCGAGATCAGGGGGGGGCACATGGTGCAGGAGGATGATCAGATTGCCTAGGCCTTTAGAGCATTTTATGCTTCACTATATGCCGAGGACTCAGCCTTGGACCCGGAAGGGGGTGCCACCTACCTGGCGGAAGCGTCGGTTACAGCTCTCAATGAGGCCAGCGTGCTTTTCTTAGATGCTCTGCTACGTACTGAGGAAGTAGTGTCGGCCATTGCGCGCCTGAAGCCTCTGAAAGCACCTGGGCCAGATGGCTTTTCTGCAGGCTTTTACAAAGCTTTCTGCCCACTGATAGCCCCCGTACTCACTAGGCTGTTCAATTCATTTCAGGGGCCGGGCTCCATCCCCAAGGACATGCTGGCGGCGGATATTATTGTGTTGCACAAGCCCAGCAAAGACGCGTCACAGTGCGCAGCATACAGGCCCATTTCTTTGCTTAATTTGTACCTCAAACTTTTCACCGGGATCTTGGTGGCTAGGCTTGGTCCCTGCCTGCCAGGCATCATAGAGCCATATCAATTGGGTTTTATTCCCAACAGGCAATGCAGTGACAACACTAAGAGGCTCCTGCATGTCATCGACAAGGCCCATTTTAATGATTCGGACGCGGCCCTCCTCTCGGTCAATGCTGAAAAGGTGTTCGATAGGGTGGATTGGTGATTTTTAGACCAGACCCTGGCGTGCTTCGGAATTGGGGAACGCTTCCGGGCGTGGGTCACTAGCTGTTATGATGCGTCTCAGGCGACCATTCGGGTTAATGGGACGGGCTCGCTACCCTTTGACATCCGGCGGGGCACTAGGCAGGGGTGCCTGCTCTCACCTCTGCTGTTCGCCCTGTATATTGAACCATTCGCGCAAAGAATCCGCGACAATCCAAATATTGTTGGGGTCAAGTTCAGAGGCGAGCCACATACCATTAGCCTGTACGCAGATGATATCCTAGTGGCGGTGGACCAGCCTGAGCGCTCAGTGCCAGCTTTCCTGGTGGAAATTGAGACCTTTGGGAACGTTTCGGGCTTTAAGATGCACTTAGGGAAATCCTTGATCCTCCCCCTGGGCTGCATCGCCCGTAAAACCGCAAGCGGATTGAGGCAGTTTGGGGACTCTCCTCCCGCAAGTCTCTGCCATACTTGGGAATCACCCTGACGCCTAGTACGTCCCAAACGGTTGAGCAAAACTACTCGACACTCTATGACAAGATTCTAAGGGACCTGAGGTTGGGGCGAGTGGCTGTGATAAAAATGTCCCTGCTACCCAAGATTCTCTACCTATTTCAAACCATCCCAGTCACCCCACCGATTGAGATGCTAAAGAAAATGCAAGATGCAATACGGCAATTCGTGTGGGCAGGGAAGCGGCCGAGACTTCGACGGGATCTAGCCAGACGGACTCCTACGGAGGGAGGCTTGGGTATACCTGACCTTCTCCGGTACTTCCAGGCGACACAACTTCGCTACCTCCTGGAGTGGAACCGTCCTGAGTCAGAAAAGAGGTGGTTATTTCAAGATCGGGCGATGGCCCCAATGTCGTTATGGAAGGTTCAATTTTTGCGTCGCTCTGACAGGCCTTCCTATATCAAGAAATCACCTATTACGCGCACGCTACCCAAGGTGTGGGATGCGGTGGCAGTCGCTAGGGGCCTCACCACCTTCCCATCGCCAATGACTCCACTACTTGATAATCCAGCCTTCCCTCCAGGATTAGACTCGGGGGCGTTCTTCCAGTGGCCCTCATCAGAATGCAGGTCAGCCGGACAACGGTTTGATGAGGAGGGCTTTATGCAGCTCGATACCCTGTAGGAAATGTACACCTTATTGGCGCCTCAGCGCTTTCAATATTTCCGGATCCGCCACTGGCTCCTGGGCAGTGACATGTTGCCACAGGTAAGCCGACGACTCACCGAGTACGAAAGATGGCTCGTCACGAAAAAGTCAGACAGGCAAGCGATCACAGACCTGTATAAGTTGCTGAGCCCACTTCCGCCCACTTTGCGCTCTGCTGGTCAGAGGCGATGGGAACAGGAGCTCGGTAGAACCTTTACTGACAAAGAGTGGAAGGATATTTATTACAGGGCCCACCATACCGCCAGGAACGTGGCGAGCAGGGAATCGGCAGTTAAGATCGCATACTACTGGCACCTCACTCCGGAGAGGCTACATCAGGGCAATGACGCGCCGTAGTTCCGAATGATGGAGGGGGTGTGGTCGGACAGGGGCACTAGCCCATCTGTTGTGGGAATGTACGGGGGTAACAGAATATTGGAAAGATGTGCTCTCTGACATTGACACGCACTTCAAGACAGAGATTCCCCGCTTCCCAGCCTACACCCTACTAGGTCTTCCAAACGCCCTTATATTTCCTCTTAAATCAATCAGGGGCAAACAGATGGGATTGGCAGTGGGGGCTGCAGCACATCATATCCTCTCCCTATTGGGCTCCACGAGAACACCTACACGCACGAGGTAGCTTCATAGGCTGTGGTACATAATGGGCATGAAGCGGATACAGGCGACACTTACCCAGTCAACGTACTCTTTTCTCACTACGTGGCAGCCTTTAGTGTCGTTATTGGCTGGAGAATTCACAGAATTGACTTGTCCGAAATATCTAAGGGTTCTGCGACTTACGGATGAGTTTTCCAAAGGGACTGGGGCCACCCGTTTGTAACTCCATGCACTCGCTCTTAGCGCTTGATATGGAAGGGCATAGCGACACACCGGAAGGGAGGTGGGGGTACAGTTGGGGAGAGCGGGGAGGTTGAATGTTGGGGGGGTTGTATGCACTCTTAGAAGTAGGACCATCATCGCCCGCTCACATGGACACATTGGCCCCCTAGTTGTAGAGGCGGACTGCCTATCTAGGTGGAGGGGGAGCACTAGGCGGGTAGTTGGGGCGGCCAATTGGAATTGTACTATGTTTACTGCTGATAATTCAATAAAACAAATTTAAACAAAAAATAAATAAATAAGTATCACTTACCTTTCTATTTTTTTCTCTGCACCGCCGAAAAAAAGAGATCAGGTGAGCACTAGATGCCAACCTCATGCCGCGTTGGCAGCCGCAGCCCTGCACAGGGTTCGCCGGCCAACATGGAGGATCCCCTTCCAGGGGAAGAGTGGCAGCTCTAGCCCCATGGTTTGTCACACCTTCCCCCGAAGCAGCACACTTACGCCCAGACCTGGAGACATAGTGAGGTTGGATGACCGGCTTGATATAGTCCCAGATACGATTGGGGGGTTTTCATAGCAGTGTCACAGTCAAGCATTGTTCTAGGAAGACCCTTACTATACCTGTGATTTGCATTTCCACAGAGGGGGGGGGGCACAAACTCAGAAAGTTTTGGCAATCAACATTACTGAATCAATTAAAGGACAGGGACAAGGAAGGTTGTAGGTCCTGGTGGGGGAGCAAAAAGGCGGAGGGGGCTCAGGAGGTTGAATAGAGCTCAAAGGAGATACCAGTTTAGGGCAGAATCTCGTCCATAACTGCATCCTGGTAATCTCAACAAAATGAGGGACTCAATGTGCAGATGATCCCACTAACTTCTAACAAGAACAGGAAAGAGAAAGGGAGGGTTTCCTGAGCTTAACGAGAGGGACATGAGATATAGGCCGTGCACATGGGAAAATGCAGTTGAAAGTTATCCAACCCAGCAAGCCTCTCAAGCTTAATATACCCCCAAAACTGACTCCTTCTCTCCTTTCTTTTTTTCAAGTATCCCAAAGCTCTAGTGATATGGAGTAAACTGCTGAGGGCAACCATAAGGATAACCCAAAGAAAATGCTTCCCCTTCTGAAGTACCAATTGTACCAGTGCACCTGGGGTATAAGTAATTCTATATAGTGACAGTGACTAATAGGGTTACACAGCTAGGACAGGTAGATGAGGTAGATGGGCCAGATTTGAGTCATCCCAAAAACCCTGAAACAGAGGCAGAGGCTGATGCAGAGGTACTGAGCAGGGAGTTCTTCACACCATTAGTTGAGCCCAGTATTGAGCTCGCCACAAACCTCCTAAAATGAAAAGCCAGAGTTAGACCATACAACTCAACCCACGATGGACTGAAATGAGATCGAAAAGATTTTACTAGAGCTTGTCAAGGAGGTTAGGAATGGATTGGACACTTCAAAGAAGTACAAGAGAGAGTTCCAAGACCCATGCCAAAAGCTTTTAGATAAGATAGACAAGATTAACTCAATAACTGTAGTGTTAGAGGGTGAAATTGCAGAGGTGAAAGTGGATGTGAGTGAGAAATCTCTGGGCTTGTGTGTCATAATTCACATTTTTCTTGGGTTCAATTCTTTTTTCAGTTTTGTATGAAACCATACACATTAAAACAACCAATACATAATATAAACATACGGAGTAAGAGAATAATATTACAGCAAGAATTCACTTCTAGTTATAAAAAATGCCTTACTAATATAGCAATATCTCAATCGGATTCAATGGAGAAGGCAAGTATACTCGTATGTACAATACATTACGAAATCATGAAAAACAGGGAGAGAGACTCTTGATATAAATTTTGGAAAGTGAATATGGCATCATATATTAAGAACACATTTTATACAGGACAGTTGTAGCAGCACTGTAGGCATAAAATGCACTGGCAACCCAAGGGGGCTTTGTACACTGGGTGCTAGTGAAACAAAGAGTGACGGCACTGACTGTGGTCTACTCATGAGACCCCGAACTGCCCCCCTGGCCACCAGATTTGTATGGTGGCCTGCTAAAGTTTCCAGGTACCGATGTCTGGACCTAGACAGTGGATCGCCTTTCCGACCCTGCCGAATACGCCCCCTACTAGGCGGAACATACGGAACAGATCGGGGCTCAGAGTCTGTGCCCACACCTACCTTAATACCTCCATACGAACCAGATCTCGGACTCCTTTGAGCCCCCCTGCACTCCATACGGACTTCACCGAGCGCAGCCAGCCGTATCCCCAACCCCTGCACTTACTAAACTAGCAACCTGGTCCTGATGAAGATCCTGAATAGATAGGATTGAACCACCGTTGACCCTACGTACAGCGCGACTCATGGTGCACCCTCAACCTTGGTTCACTAACAAATATCTTCTATTCATTTATTGACAACGAACCATTTTCTTTGGATATATTGTTTTTCACCTTGTCACCTTGCGTCCTTCGATGTGTTCACCTACCTGTCACTCGCACCGTTACTTTTTGTTTCACTAGCACCAGGTGCACAAAGCCCCCTTGGGTTGCCACAGCATTTTATGCCTACAGTGCAGCTACAACTGTCCTATATAAAATGTGTTCTTAATATATGATGCTATATGCACTTTCCAAAATTGAAATCAAGAGTGTCTCTCCCTTTTTTTCATGATTTCGTGAAGTCTTGTACATACGCGTATACTTGCCTTCTCCATTGAATCCCATTGAGATATTTTTGTTCAAAACACATATACACCCAGATCTCAGTCTGGTCTATGGGTTATACTCCTGTTGTTTTACCCTTACTTATATAGCTCAACTGAAAAATGAATCATTGTGGAAAGTATAAACATTCAGAAGCATTTGTAGGTAAATCATAGCAGGTCTGCTTTAAACACAAATATATTTTTTATGCAACAGTATCAAATATGGCTGTGTATTAGGGTATAGGGTATAAAAACAAAGAAAATGTAAGAAACAATGGGTGGAGATATTATCACAAGGACAGGGAGGAATGCATCAGACAACCTCAACCCTCATGAGAAAGTATTCAATATTCAATCTCAAATATGTGAACAAAAATCTGTAAATACAGTAAAATATGGTTCAATAGTAGGAACAGAGTTCAAAATGATTTAGAGAATAACTTCGATTTCTATAACTCAGACATCTCTCTTTTACAGCATTTCTGATTCAAGAAGGTTAATCTAATCCATAATGCATTATATTTTGTAATATCACAGGAGTATGTAAACAATGCAGGTCTCTCAACGCTAGAAAAAGTGTTTAGTAAATAATTCAGCCAGGGGCTATGTAAAGCCCTATCTATATACACAGAGTGCTATAGGATTGTTCTTTATTTTTTTTTGAGTAGCTATTTATTCTGCCATTATACATTTCAAGAGTACCATGTTAATAAAAGACTGCAACCCTGTATGCACAACATTCTGGAAAAAAAATGGTCACTTACATTCAGAAAACATTTGGAATATTTTGTAATACTCTCCTTCCTTAACATGGGCAACTATTAAAGAAGTATTATAATAAAGCAACACAGCAATCAGTCGGAAAATATTGAAACACAAGTAACCCATGACTGGTTATGTCCTTGTTTTCAGCTCTTCAGTTGGATGTAACTTATTTCAAGTCGCATAGTGAGCACTGCACCCACATCTGGGCATACTTGTCACACTTATGTCTTCACACTGAACTATCCAAAAAAGTGATGGGGGAATGCTTGGATTAATCTCAGCCACTTGTAATTTTTCAGGCTGCATCCCAGTCAATAATTATTTTAAACACCATGTAACCTCAGTTTGGACCCAGCTATATGCAAATCATCCTTGACCAGGCTTCAATAGGAACACTCGAGCCAGAACTGCCAGGCCAGATCCTCCCTGACCCGGAATACAAGCAATCGAAGACTGGTTTCTCCCTGTTTGGAGCTCTTCAGTCGGGTACTGCTGAGTTTCAGTGGTACAGTGAGCCCAGGGCCCATGTCTGGACATACCCATCATACTTTGGGCGTTTCACTGAATTATACAAACAAATGATGTATGGAATTCTTGAATTAATCTCAGATATTATAGTAATAATGGGGGCCCAAAATCCAGTGTTATGTTTTTAGAAATTCAGACTCACCCCATCCGGGCCATGGCACCTTTCCACTATGGCTATTAACAATAGCATTTACAAAAATCTTTATAAGCAAACAAAAGTGGAGTGATGACTAAATGATTAAAGGATGCAGTGAAGGAGTAGGCAAATAAAAAACACCCAAAACAAATACCAAATAAATATTACAAAAATAAGTAGCTCAATCCTGAGGAAGCATTAATGATTCAAGCGTCGGCCTGCCCTTACCCACAGGAAAAGGTGAATTGATAACTCTTCAAAAGATTTCATGGTCATTTGGAGAAGAGGTTTATCCCATGCTTCCCTTCTAAGATTTTCTTTCCTAGTCTTGACACCAAGTTTATAGGATTCACAACATGCTGAAATGTCTGTTTTATTATGAAGGATCTTCTTCAACTCAGGGCGTAATTTTTGGAGTGCATGCGATCCAGCAGCGCACCAACAACAGATACTCCAATACCATCTACTCACCTGGGCCCATAAACACACACACACTTAGTTGAGTAAACCGTTGTAGTCAAAGTTTTATAACGTTTCTTCACAGTTTTCAAGATTAGTTATTCAATATTTCTGACTAATCTTTCACTGATCAAAAAGTTATATTTTCGATGGTCGATAAACCATTAGTTGAACTTGTTGATGGTAAAATGACATAAGCTAACTTATTCTTTAGTTAAGGTAAATGACCATAGACTCAGGAAAGTTTATAAATCTTTTATCTAAATTAAACTCATGTGAACCATCTCAAATACACAGTGCAGTCACCATCACTCTTAGGAGACAAAATTCAATTAGACACATACTTTAGATTCATGCAATCATCAATGCTCAGAAAGGAGAGGACAGAGAGAAAAGAACATCTACAAATGCATGAAGTTATATTTACCAAGAATGGTGTGAAGACCAACCCCCTGGCCAAAGGGCGGGTAAGGGTCCCCCTGGATAGATCAGGTGACAAATGCTTCAGGACAGGAATCAGGACAGGATAGATGACCTCTCTAGAATACCAAGGACTGTGTCGCACCCCTCTCTGACACTTTCTTCCTCCTTGAGGTTCTTCTGTGATCTTCTTTCTAATCCTAATTAATTTAGGATATTAGGCTCTGCATTCGATTCTTCATCAGCATCTCACAGCATCTCTCCCAGCAACAGCACCTCTCGCGGTAACAACATCCCGAATTGTGCTAACTAACTAACTAAAGCTATCTCAATTATGCCTTTCGTTCTTCATGTACCACCCAGTAATGTTTCAATATCGTAAAAATACTAACTCTGATTGGTCAGGCAAAGGGGAAGATAATCACACCATGCTTATATGTCACTTTAAATCTGTTAGACCATTGTTCAAAAACTCATGCCCTTAAGTTTTATTCCTGATCTTTATTTCCCACCCGCATTCACATTTCATCTGCAACATTTGTAATAATCCAACATGTCGATCCTTTCAGCTTGAACTTTTCACCAATTTTTCTCAGGCAAAGTCATCTTGCTATCTTGGCTTCGGTTCAGGTCAGTGTCGCCATCCCGGGCTGACTTTTGGTAGATATGAGCAGTTGTACAATACAGTCATATGGTTCAGCTTACTTCAGTTATGCACGAGAGGCCCAAATGTGCACTAGTTATAAAGTCAGAAAGACAAATGTTACTTTCAAAATACATTTTTTCACTGTATACCACCCATCTCTACTCTATTCCCCTCTATTTATTCATTCTTTCCCTGCGTTAGCATTAGTTCAATCACTCAATTTAGTTTCAAGCAAGCAGATGCAAAACACACGAGTCTTCAAGACTCCATTTTAGTACCTACTGCTCATTTGCAAGAATTTCCCTCCAAGCGATAGCTCGTCATACTACGTAGATGCAGTTGACGCATGTGCAATAACGATGGCCCCGTTTAAAGCAACTTTAATAATTTGTTTGAGATGTTAATGTTAGCAAACACATATGCAAGTTTCACTAACCTGCGTATTGGTGTGGCGCACATTCCTTTTACAAAAAAACAGTTTTTTAATACTTGTTAGTGAGTTGAAGGAGCGGCTTGCTTTCGAGCAAGTCTCTTTTCTCTGAGGCCTTGCTCCATCAATCCCCTCTCAGACGACATTTTGAGCCATCACAAAATTACCCATCCCAATCAGATGCCAACTTTAGCACATGTCAGTTTCTTTTCCTTCATTTTCGTTCTTAATTCCATCTTTGTTTTCTAAATCTTTCATCTTTTTATATAACTTTCCTTTCATTTCCTCCATTTGGATTTCCACCTATTTTCTTTCTTTCCCTTTCCATTCAATATCTTCCCTTTATTTCGTTTCTACAGCATTTACACCAAATCATTATTGTTAAAACTATTATTGTTATACCAACTAATGGAAGAGCTATTTGACCAAGAATACTTTTCCCTAAATCAGAAAACCATGTCCCTATTGAAGAAATACTCTTTGTTAGTCTTTGACATACACTGTCAACCTCCAGTGGCTTCAAGTCTTCTTGAAGGTTTGTAATATTCTTTATTTACCCTCTAATTTCCTTACTTTCGTCAGGAATGCATGTTCAACAATGTTTAACTTTCAACATTCTACAGACTCCACCCTCTTTTGCCAATAAAATATCAAGAGTAAGTCAGTTTTGTAAAACCATAGACCTAATTACAACCATTTCAGTATTTATCATCAAGAAACCCACAGCAGTATCAGTCAAGAGGATCAACTACTATTGACAAGTTACAAATTCTATTCAAATTCAAAATGACTCCCACTGAAGGTATCAATGCACCAAATATGTCACCTACTATTTCTGAAAAACTAGCTCTCTTTTTTTCGTGTTAGTTCATTAGTGTTTTCATTGCTTCCAGTGATTCTATTTACATGATAGATCTTTAGAAAAACTATCCCAAAATAGCAGCTTCCATACCACAGTGCAGGCAACTTATATCAAGCATTATTCCCACACACGTAGTAAACCCCAGGAAATCAGTTCCCCCTTTTAGTCCCCAACCTCCCAAAATTAGGAAGTTTTGTTCACATTCACTGGAACCAATAAATGTGTTATTATAATCTGTCTTTAACCTATGGAGCCAGGTTTTCCTTTTTTTCTCAAAGTCCAGGGACATCACAACATGAGCCTTGCCAGTTGCATAAATTCCCTCTTTCCCAGCCCATGGAGGTACATGGGTTTTCTGTTCAGCAGCCTTCTTTTGGAAATCCTGTCTCCTTTCCTCAACTGAATTCAAAAATACTTTCTCTACTTCATGTAATATACATGTCTGATTATTCGTGTGCCTTGACTAAATCTATTGATTTCATTGTTAAGAAAAATTCACCCATAAACTGTGCATCTTGACTGCTAAGTACTGGATTTATATTCTTTTGAATAGGAAGTTCTGAAAATACTACATCTAAGTTTGAATAATAATAATAATAATACTGAAGTTTTCCTGTTGCATAGAATAAACTTGCTAAACTTGCTAAAACACTACATGATATATTTTCCTGTTGCATAGAATAAACTTGCTAAAACACTACATGGTATATCATATGTTAAAGGTAAGTGGTGAGTTGTGACTCTTTTTGATACTGAAGCTGGTAATTTCATACAAACATAACAATCACTAATCTCCATTGTATCTACATATTGAAATAACAACTTTGTGAACGCATTTAAAGACGTGTCATTATGTGATACTGTTTGATGAAAATCTATCTCATCTGCTGCTTCTAATTCTACTCTATCTCTTTTTATTGCAGCTATCTTTCCATTAGTAACTGTATCATTATCCCTATTTGTTATCATCAAATAAGTCACTGCCACTGTTAAAAATATCCATACTGTAATCACTAACAAAATGCTACATACACAAGCTCTACAACATCTTTGGGTGCAACTTTGTTTCGGACACTCACAAACTCTATTTTTCGCCATCTTAATCTGAGGAGATAATTTCGCCCTTTCTTTCTACACTTGGAAATTCTGATTCTTATTTTAATGTGGTCTCAATTCTTTTTCATTAATCTGTGTAGCATCTACTTCTTCTGATTCCTCATTCAAATCTAAATTCCACTAACTTTTTATTCATTATTCAGAATTCTGATTCTTGGACTTCTTCGTGGATTTCTCAAATTTTATTTTTAGATTGAGTTTGACTAGTAACCTCATTCACTTGCTCTGGTCTTTCGTTTGTTTTTCTTAAATAGTATCTTAGTTATTTCGCTCCACCTGGCCAGTAATCACCTTTTCTGACCCCTTTGACTTGAACTGCACTTTCTCTTCTAGAGTTCTTTTATTTTCGGTATGGCTAGGCCCAATATGTTCTTGTTCTGAACCACTTTCTACCTGTTCCTGTTCACTGTCACTTCATCTGCCTAAACTGGGTATTTTTCCACTATCTGGTAATGTTCGGGTCTTATTTCAAGTTGAGCTGCTTCTTCCAAAACTTGTTCTTTTTCTCCTAACTGGCCCTGTTCAGGTCTTACTACAATTTGGTCTTCTGCTACCTGGACGTGTTCTTCTTTTCCTGCCTGTCCCTGCTCAGGTCCTTGCTCCGCCAGAGTATCTTCTTCTTTCCCTGTCTGATCCTGCTCAGGGTCTCCAGTAGCATTGTTCACTTCTTCCTGAGCGTGTTCTTCTAGGTCAGCCAGTCCTTTGCAATAGTTCAATAGCAAATCATCAGTTATATTCATCAATTAATGTCCAGGAATTAATGCCTGTCTCATTGCCCTTCCCATGAGCATCTCATGGGAACTCAATCCTGTTTTTCTCTCAGGAATTCTTCGGAGTACCATCAACACAAGAGGCAATGCATCCGGCCATTTCAGTGATGTGGATGCACACACTTTCCCTAACCTTGACTTGATTGTGCCATTCAATTGTTCAACTATTCCGGAAGCTTCTGGTCGATAAGCACAGGACAGTTTCTGTTCAATTTTGAATGCACAAATCGAATTATTTCATTATTAAAATGAGGTCCTCTATCTGATTCCAAAGTTACTGGGAAACCGAAACGAGGAATTAACTCCCTCAACAGTAGTTTAGCAACAGTAACACTGTCATTTCTCCTAGTGGGATATGCGTCTACCCATGGTGAAAACAAACACACTATGACAAGAATGTACTTCATTCCGTTGCTCAGAGGCAACTCTCTGAAGTCAAGCTGCAGTCTCATGAATGGTCCTTTTGCTTTTCTAATTGTTCCCTAACTCACCACTGTCTTCCTGCCTGGATTCATTTGCTGACAGATCAAGCATCTTTGGCAAAAGCTTTCTACGACTACCCTGAACTTCGGATTGTACCAATTCTATCTGAATAGTCTAATCATGGTGTCCCTGCCTACATGTGTGTCTCCATGATACATTCATGCCATTTGAGAAAGTAAACAGTCTGGCATGACTGGTCTGCCATCGGTGTATACCCATACATCTGTGGTTCCCAAAGTGTGCGCCGCGGCGCCCTGGTGCGCCGTGATTAGAAGCCAGGGGTGCCGCGGCGCGGCGCAGGATTTGGGTCGTTGAAAATGCAGCCGCATTTCCTCCCCCTCCTTTGTGCTGCCAGGTCACTCTGCATCTCAATTACTGATTGATGGAGAAAGCCTTTAGCTCTCACACGTGGCAGACATTGCCCCAGGGCACGCATCTCCCGGTGTTTTCTTCTCACTCCTATCTGGACTGTTTCTCTGAGCCCGGTGCAGCAGCCTGTCCTTTTTCTCTATGAAGCTGACTGTCCTGCTTCTGGGACCCTGTGGAGCAGCCTGTTATTTTCTGTACCCCGGTGGAGTAGCCTGTCCTTTTCTGTGAGCCCGATTGCGCTGCCTGTCCTGTTTCTCTGCCCCCAGTGCAGTTCTTTCAGCAGGGGCGTAGGAGACACTAAATTTCTGGGGGGGACAGGGACAACCTTGTGGTCTTTCCAGTGACCCTTTAGAAATCGCCTGTTGCATGAGACCGTACGCCCATTTATATGATCAGATACTTTTAAAGTAAAACATTGAGAAAGGCACGCATGTTGTTACAGTTTGTAAGCATTCTTTATTGTTATTTGTATTCACAAAGTAATTAGACAAATGTGGAAAAATCATGTATAGTTTTTATAGTGCTACTCATAGTTCACTCAGTTCTATGATCTG
This sequence comes from Lissotriton vulgaris, assembly GCF_964263255.1. Classification (NCBI taxonomy): domain Eukaryota; kingdom Metazoa; phylum Chordata; class Amphibia; order Caudata; family Salamandridae; genus Lissotriton; species Lissotriton vulgaris. The sequence goes on from NC_141691.1 coordinate 976,808,587, forward strand.
CAAGGTACACGTTCTTTGAAGCAGGTACATTAACCCTCCGCCCTACTTTACGATGAGCCAAAACTTCCACTAGACACAATTTTTAACTCTTCTTGTCACTCTGTGAGTCTCTGAGGCTGCTGTTGCCCTATTTTTCTGCAAGGAGAGCCTGTCTTGTCTGAATGCGCCGGGTCCACAGTAGGCATTGGGTGGGTGGGTGCAGGGTCACGAGCCTGGTGGAAAGTGTTGGGTGGGTGGGTGCAGGGTCAGGGGCCTGGTGGAGGGTGTTGGGTGGGTGTGTGGGTACATGGTCAGGGGCCTGGTGGAGACCGTTGGGTGGGTGCAGGGTCAGGGGCCTGGTAGAGAGGGTTGGGTGTGTGGGTGCAGGGTCAGGGGCCTGGTGGAGGCCGTTGGGTGGGTGGGTGCAGAGTCAGGGGCCTGGTGGAGAGCATTGTGTGGGTGGGTGCAGGGTCAGAGGTCTGGTGGAGAGCGTTGGGTGGCTGGGTGCAGGGTGCAGGGTCAGAGGCCTGGTGGAGAGCGTTGGGTGGGTACAGGGTCAGAGGCCTGGTGGAGATTGTTGGGTGGGTGGGTGCGGGGTCAGGGACCTGGTGGAGAGCGTTGGGTGGGTAGGTGCAGAGTGAGGGGCCTGGTGGAGAGCATTGGGTGGGTACAGGATCAGAGGCCTGGTGGAGGGCGTTTGGTGGGTACAGGGTCAGAGGCCTGGTGGAGAGCGTTGGGTGGGTGCAGGTTCAGGGGCCTGGTGGAGAGCGTTGGGTGGGTGGGTACAGAGGGGAGAAGGGTGCAAGGTAGAGGGGAGAAGGGTGCAATGGAGAGGGGAGAAGGGTGCAAGGCAGAGGGGAGAATGGTGCAAGGCAGAGGGGAGAATGGTGCAAGGCAGAGGGGAGAAGGGTGCAAGGCAGAGGGGAGAAGGGTGCAAGGCAGAGGGGAGAAGGGTGCAAGGCAGAGAGAAGGGTGCAATGGAGAGGGGAGAAGGGTGCAAGGCAGAGGGGAGAAGGGTGCAATGGAGAGGGGAGAAGGGTGCAAGGTAGAGGGGAGAATGGTGCAAGGCAGAGAGGGAGAATGGTGCAAGGCAGAAGGGAGAATGGTGCAAGGCAGAGGGGAGAAGGGTGCAAGGCAGAGGGGAGAAGGGTGCAAGGCAGAGGGGAGAAGGGTGCAAGGCAGAGAGAAGGGTGCAATCGAGAGGGGAGAAGGGTGCAAGGCAGAGGGGAGAATGGTGCAAGGCAGAGGGGAGAATGGTGCAAGGCAGAGGGGAGAAGGGTGCAAGGCAGAGGGGAGAAGGGTGCAAGCCAGAGGCAAGAAGGGTGCAAGGCAGAGAGAAAGGTGCAATGGAGAGGGGAGAAGGGTGCAAGGCAGAGGGGAGAAGGGTGCAATGGAGAGGGGAGAAGGGTGCAAGGTAGAGGGGAGAATGGTGCAAGGCAGAGAGGGAGAATGGTGCAAGGCAGAGGGGAGAATGGTGCAAGGCAGAGGGGAGAATGGTGCAAGGCAGAGGGGAGAAGGGTGCAAGGCAGAGAGAAGGGTGCAATGGAGAGGGGAGAAGGGTGCAAGGCAGAGGGGAGAAGGGTGCAATGGAGAGGGGAGAAGGGTGCAAGGCAGAGGGGAGAATGGTGCAAGGCAGAGGGGAGAATGGTGCAAGGCAGAGGGGAGAATGGTGCAAGGCAGAGGGGAGAATGGTGCAAGGCAGAGGGGAGAAGGGAGCAAGGCAGAGGGGAGAAGGGTGCAAGGCAGAGAGGAGAAGGGTGCAAGGCAGAGGGGAAAATGGTGCAAGGTAGAAAAGGGTGAAAGGCGAAGGTGGAGTAGGGTAAAAGGGGGAGAGGGAGATCGTTGCAAGGGGGCAGGGGAGAAGGGTGCAAGGGGAGGGCGAGAAGGGTGTAAGGCAGAGGGGAGAAGGGTGCAAGGGGGATGGTGATGAAGTTAAAAATGTGCCCCCCCCGAAACATATCTGCGGAGGCCCATGATCAGAGCCCATCCCACGTAAACTTCTTGTAATGCCACAGAGCTCCTTGAGTCTCTCTAGACTGGTTACTTTTAGCGGGAGTGCTTTAAGCTACTCTATGATGGTGTTGTATGCATTGAGATGTACTTTATAAGATATTTGTGATTGCAAATCAAGTTTTATGATAGTGATGGCTACTCTCTGAATCCTTCATCACGTTTAGGATTGATTCTTCATGTAGGCCAGTGGTTCCCAAAGGGTGCACCGTGGCACCCCGGTGCGCGGGTAAACAAAATGGTGGGGAGCCATGGCCAACTGCCAATTAGGTCAAGGGAGCCACGAGTCAATAAAGTTTGGGAACCACTGCCATACATCATCATCTGTCCTTCTTTTACAACCTGTTTTTATCCAGATTTCCTTTTCGCTTGTCTCAACCTCATCCTGCAACTGTCTCACCTCATCCCATGTTTCTAAAGCTGAGAAAAACTTAAGTTGGCAGCTGATTTCACTTGTTTCAACCTTTCGGTTCAGTGCCATGCTATTTCTTGCACAATAATGAGCAATTTGGTCAGCATATCTTTTACCTGCCACCACATAGTCATTTCCTGACTGGTGAGCAGCACACTTGACCACTGCTATTTTGTTTGGCAATTGTATTGCTTCCAACAATTCTTTTACATTTTTGCCTTTATGAATAGGAGATCTTGAATAAATCAGAAATCCCGTCTGCATCCAGAGCTGGCCAAAATCGTGCACAACCCCGAAACCATATTGACTGTCCGTGAATTTGGTTATTCTCCAAATGTTATTCTCAAAATGTTAAGGCCACCAATTCGGCTACTTGTGCAGATTTGACACCTGGTAAACAGGATGCTTCACTGGCCCCCGAAGTTTAACAATTAGCATAAGCTGCACTGAGTCCTCCTTTCTCTGTCCTTAAGTAGGACCCATCTACGAATAGTTCATGATCTGATTCTTTTAAAGGAGTTTCCTTTATATCTGGCCGGGGCTTAGTACACAACTCAGTTACATCCAGACAATCACGATCCACGTCATCTTTCACTTCTTCACAACATGGGTCTGGCAATAATGTGTCAGGGTTCATTATCGTACACCAGATTACAATCACATTTTCTGCTCCCAGAATTACTCTTTCATACTTAGTCATCAGACTAGGGGTAAGGTGCTGTGTTGGAGTTCTTGTTTATCTACTGAATGAGGAACATATACCTTGACTGAATGTTCCATTACAATCGATTCACTTTCCTCCAGACTCATACAAGTAGCAGCTACTGTTTTTAAGCAGCCAGGTAATGCTGAAGCCACAGGATCCAAAGTAGCAGAAAAATATGCTACTGGACATCGGCTTAATTTATGCCTTTGAGTCAAAACCAAAAGTGCGCAACCTTCTCTCTCACAGAAGACAGTGCAAATTCTTTTGTGTTAACAGGCATGCCCAAAGCAGGGTCCTCACACAGACAATTTCGCAATTTCATAGATGCTTCCACGCACTCATCATTCCAAACAATCGGATGTTTTGCTCTTTTTTTATTTGGGTTAACTGAATTATTGGTTTTGACAGCAGGGAAAATCCAACTATCCACTTCCTAGAGTACCCCACTACTCCCCACTCCCCATTAAAACAAATCGTCAACTATGAGGATATCACAACAAATCTCTATGCCACAAGATGGGTGTCTGTACTACAGTCAATGAAAATAGAAGGACACTTTTAAAACCAATTTTAAAAGAACTTAACATTCATACTTGTAGGCAGACTATAACCCGCTGGACGGGGGGAGTATCAAACACCTTAATTTGTTGAGGGGCAAAGCTTTTAACTCTGATCGACTAATTTTTTTAAAAAGCGGACATTGAACCTGCAAATATGGTTACAAATGTGTTGGAAAACTCTACATAAACCCAGATATAATGATGCACTTTTTTGTGAAGCAGTTTTAACTTGTATTTTAATAATTTTTAGTATCATGCTATTACGGTTGTCAAAAACCAAATAAAGAATCTTTTTTCTTCTTCCCACTACTCCAAGAAACATTCTCATCTCCTTTTGAGTCTGGGGAAGCTGCATTTGCTTTATTATTTTTATTCTTCTGGGGGTCACTTTTCTAACTCCTCTTTCTATTTTATGCCCTAAGTATCTCACTTCTTGTCGACAGAACTGCAATTTCTCTGGAGACACTTTGTGTCTTCCTTCGGCCAAATGGTTCAGTAGTGCAATTGCGTCAGTGACTTAGGGCCCGATGTAGGTAAAATAGTTTTACCGATTCTTAATTACCGAAAATTACCGAATTTTACCGATTCGGTAATTAAGAATCGGTAAATCTGAGGGCTGGTTATGTAGGTATTCCAGATGTGCTGGAATAACGAATCGGAAAAATTCGGTATTTACCGATTCGGTAAATACCGAATCGGTAATGCCCATTCATTCCTATGGGCTTTGAAGCCCATAGGAATGAATGGGCATTACCGATTCGGTATTTACCGAATCGGTAAATACCAATTTTCACAAGGGTGCAGGGGGTGTCACTTTGACACCCTCTGGCACCCCCAAAACAGGCTCGGGTGCCATGTGGCAGGCATACATGCCCTAAGGGCAGGTCTGCCTGTCACATGGCATAGGTGTGCATGCACACATGTGCATGCACACCGGAATCAGTATTTTACCATCAAATTGGATTTGATGGTAAAATACCGATTCGGTAAGGCCTCTGGGACTCAAAAGAGTCCCACCTACATCTGGGTGCCTCAGATTCGGTAAATTTACCGAATTTTTATTTTACCGATTCGGTAAACTTACCGAGTCGGTAATTTTACCGAATCGGTAAAAAAATGCTCCCTACATACCTGTCACCCATTTACCGATCGGTAACGGCCAAAATCGGCCGTTACCGGTCGGTAAATGGCCTGAAACGGCCACCTACATCTGGCCCGTGATCTTCTCGTGATTTCGATGCTACCAATAGGTCATCAATGTAGTGAACCAAAACTGAATTTCTGGGCATGACCAATGTTTCTAGACACTTTTTCAGGATTTGATTAAAGATTGAGGGGCTTTCCGTGTACCCTTGAGAAACTCGGCACCATGCCAAGACACAATCTTCAAACTTAAATGCAAACAAATACTGACTATCTGGGTGCAAAGGAATAGAGAAAAAGGCTTGGCATATATCAATTACTGTAAACCAGCCTGCATTCCAGGGTATCTGATAAAGGATCACTGCTTTATCAGCTTTATCAGATCACTGCTGGATTTGGCACTACTGGCAAACAAGGCACTACAATTTCATTGATCTTTCTCAGATCACTATCCTGTACTTTCTGCTAGGATTTTTAAGTCCCATTATTGGCACATTACAAGGACTACTCATGATTTCTTTTAAAATGCCCTGTTTAATCTTTTGGTCAATTTCTGGAGCAATTCCTGCTTTCACTTCTGAACTCATTTTATATGGTCGGGTGTTTGGATAAACTGCACTTTCTTTCACTGTCACTTTCACTGGATCTACATTTGACATTAGCCCAATGTATTTTCCTGTAAAATTCCACACTTCTGGATTCACTGTTGTTTTCAACTCTTCTGGTAATTCATCATCAAGGAATACATCTCATCTACTTCAGTGCCTTGCTTAGCTAACATCATCCTATATACTAAGTCAGCATCAGGAGTTTGGAATGCAACACCATCCAGTGTGCAATAGATCGGGCAATTCATTTTGCACAGAGGGTCTCGTCCTAACAGATTTACTGGACTGGAATCACATACTACAAACCGGTGCATGTCTTTAAAACTTCCAATATGTACTTCCATTGGTTTTGTGACTGGGGTTCTAATTTGTTGATTCGATACTCCCACAACTTGGATTGAGTCTCCCGAGAGGGGTAGGTTTGGGATGTCTGCTGTTCTCACAGTAGACCGGGTAGCACTAGTATCCAACATAATGTGATATCACTACCTTCCACTATCCCGTCAAGAAATGGACCTGGCAGATCCACCGGCAAGGATGCGCCAAGCATGCGCTCCGCTTCCTACCTCTTCAGGCACCGTCATTGCGCGTAATCTATCTTTTCATCATCATTCTGTGAAAAATATTGTGTAACCACAGAAAATTTCTTAACACTTTCTCTTTCAAATCCGACGCTTACACTGTATTTCAGAGGATTCCCAAAGTTTGGCATAGGAGCTGGTGGCACCTGATACAGTGGAGTAACTACCTGCTGCGGATGATTCATACCTACTTCATTCTGCATCTGTGGATTTAAATTTTGAGTTGGCCGATTACTATTCTGAACGCTCTAATACTCGTTCTTCCAATGTCCAAGCTTTCAGCACACATGACAAGGATACTTCTTCTTTGCTTCCTCTCTGTTCACTCGCCTTCTTTTTCTAGCACCATTCGCCACTTGCTCATTCTGATTCTTCTCTTTCACCTGATTATCAGTCTGGGTAGTCAATTTATTTTCCTGCTGTTCTGCCTATTTCACTGGCACCCACATCATTTTGTCCTATAATTTTCTACGCCTTGCCTCAATATTGTCCCCACAATACTTGGCATATTTTAAAATGTCATCAATCTCCTTACTCTGCCAACACAACATGTGCTGTTGAATCATCTGGATAATCTCCGGGTTCTGTCCCTACACAAACCAATACACAAAATGTCCCATATCCTTATCTCCAATGTTCTCAAAATCACTATATTGCTTTAACACTTGTACCAACTGCTCATAATATGCATGCACTGACTCATTTGGCTCTTGAGTTGTTGTATCTATTTTTACCCAATATGTTTCTTTAGGAGGGATTTTCCCTTTCAGAAAAGTAATTACTTGGTGATATTTCTTCATCACCTCCTCTGAGGGTGCTTCTGTATTTGAGTCTCTAGCATACTCTTCATTTGGCCAATCAACAGTAATCTCACACTCTGTCCATAGGTCAGCTGGCACCACTATATCAAATAACCCATCCAGATCTTTCAGCAAAACCTTCGAAACCTTCACAAACCTTTCAACCTGTTTGTACCATCAACTGGTTTCTTTCTTAACCTAGGGAAATCATTTGTAAATGACAAAATATCCTGTCTGCTCCATGGAACATGAATATAAACACCACCAGGAACTTCTCTCATGGGGCACAATCTCTCTGCTTTTTCTGAATCAATTCAATTCAATTCAAATGATCTTTATTCGGAGTTTTGATACATCCATAAAAGTACATACAGAATGAAACACATTAAAACATATAAAAACTGTATAAAAGTTAAAAACCAGATTTCCAATTGGTTTAAGAGCAGCATAAATATCATAAAGTGCAAAATACTAATAAGGAACATTAATTCAATTGTATAATTTTTACCATAAATTTCAGTTTATATACTCCTAAAAATAATCATACGGATCCATACACACATATAGTTATTACTTTTAGAATGGTAAAGTGCAATGTGCGTTCATCTGAAATAATCTTATAGGTCCGAACACGCATATAAATGTTTCTTAATGCAAAGTGATAAAGTGATAAAGTGCAATGTGCGATTAAGTACAGTACCATTGGCCATTATGCTTGTTCCATACTTGCCCTTGATCTTACACAGGCTTTTATAAAGCAACTTACAGTATAAGTAATCTCGTCTGTTGACAACATTCGTAGGAACCTCAATGCCAAATTAAAATCCCTTAGGTTGTGTTTGCGGAGAATCAGCATTAAATAGTGACGAGTATATAAATTGTAATGGCCACAAAAAAAGAAATAGTGCTGCAGACTTTGTTTTCCACCTGTGGAGCAGGGGCAGTCCAGCTCTTCTAAGTTTTTATTGTAGCCAAGGGGGAAGCTTAGCAAGTTGACAATGCTACCATCCCGGATCCTAAATAAAAGACTCCGGTCCCATCTTCCTTTTGGAGTTGTCAAATATCTGCAGGGCTTATTTAAGTTGTCATTGCCTGATTCTGTAAGTGGCAGATATTTAATAACAGCGGATTTTACTAATTCGGAACTCATTCGTTCCTCTTTGTATAGATCGAGCAATGCCCGTTTAACACTGTTCTTGTGGTTAGGGGCAATGGTATTAGGAGAACTGAACAAGGAGCCGTGTCCCACACTCAGCAAGCTATTCTTAACAGCATTTAACCATGGTATATGATGAGATCTTTCATGTGATAGACAATCAGATATTATGCTGCGTGTTAGAGATGCTGCTGGATTTGACCATATTTTTATCCAGAAAAGCGCGGGCCTTGATCTAATAAAATCAACAATATATCGCAACCCTAGTTCGCTATGACAGATAAATGTGGGAGCACAGGGAACTCCCCCCAGCACCTTTCTACAGAATCTATTTTCTTCCGTTTGGAGAGACGTAATATTACAGTATCCCCACACTTCTGCTCCATATGTCCCTGTAGGGTGACATTGAGTTCGATAAATATTGAGCAGGGGGGTAATAACGTCGGCCAGTTTGGGTTGTCGGAGGGATAAGATTGAATTTATTGATTTACCAATTTTATTCCTCGCATGGGCAGCATGTGGCTGCCATGAGCCTGAATTAGAAAATAGTAGCCCTAAGTAAGGGAAAGTGCTAGTGCATTTTAGTATATTATCGCCTGACTTAATTGAAGTAATGTTATATTTTTTCGGTCCACAGTTCATAATAAAGGATTTTTTTAAATTGGTGTTTAGACCCAGATCGGACATAAAATCAACAAATCCAGCAATTAAAGTGCGTAAGGCATTCGGGGTACGCCCCATTAGTACTGCGTCATCCGCATACAGTAGGGTAGTAATGGGGGAACCGTTTATAATTGGTACGTCCTTAGTAATCTTGCTCAAAGTGCAGCTCAACCCATTAAAATATAGGATAAAAAGCAGTGGGGCGAGTACGCAGCCCTGTCTGACTCCTCTGCTAATTAAAATATCCTCAGATAATTCGCCATCATTGTTAATACGTACTCTCGCCTTTAGGTCTCTGTGTAAATACGAAAGAAAATATACCAGTGATTCATCCAAACCATAATCAAGCAAAAGTGACCACAACCTAGAACGATTAACAAAATCAAAAGCAGAACTCAAATCCATAAAACCTAAATAAAGCGGGGACTTTTTGACAATTGTATATTTGGCCATGATCAAATTTAGGTTAAGACATTGTTCAACAGTGCCCACGTGGCTTCTAAATCCCAGTTGACTGTGGTGTAAAACATTGTTATCCTCAGCCCAATCCCTTATCCTTTTAAATATTACTCTTCCAAGGACCTTTAATGTATTATCGATCAAAGAGATCGGACGGTAGCAAGCAGGGTCCGTCCTGTCACCTTTTTTAAAAATCGGTACGATGACACTGTTCGACCAAGATTCGGGAATGGAGCTGTCAGTCAAGTTGTTGAATAGGTTACACAATAAAGGGGCCCAGAAATTAATTTCGGATTTAATCTGATCAATAGAAAGGCCATCCGGGCCGGGAGCTTTATTGCTAGCACTCTCAGATATAGCATCCTCGACCTCAGTTAATAAAAAGTTCAGTTGTTCTGCTGTACTAAATGGGGAGACAGTATCTAAGGAAGAGGGTGATGTAGCATAGATTTTTGAAAAATGTTCTGCCCACACCTCGCCAGTTATGTTACAATTGATTGGTTGGATGTTAGAACCAAAAGATCTGAGGGACTTGACTTCTCTCCAGAAACCTGTTGTTTCTTTTAATGAGGCAGTACGTGTGAGAATTTCCCAATGATTAATCACTAGGGCCTCAGATCTGGTGCGTAGGACAGATTTGTATTTGGATCTTAATTCTTTCACAAGCTGGGCGTCCCTAGGATTACATTTTAAGGCCGTCCTCAGATCCCTATTAGCCTTGGAACAGGAGGAGTCAAACCAGCGTGGTCCATGATCTGTATTAGGTTTTGCTGGTTTAGAGGATTCCCTTTTAATAGCCCCTCAAAGATTACCAAAGGCAACAACCACATCATTGTTTGGGCAAGCGTACGACAGACAAGACTCTACCGTCTCAGGGTATTTTTTAATTATTCTAGCTAAGATATCTTTATTGTCCACCCCTTTCCATATTAATCTTAATCTATCAGTTGATAGTGACAAATTTTGTGCCCCAGTCACTACCCGCTTAGCAACCTTCGGGTTATGTGGGTTCTGAGCGGGAAGTGGTCACTATATGCGGAACAGATTACTTCTGCTTTAAGAATTATGTCGCTCAGTAACGGGCAAGAAAAAATATAGTCTATCGTGGAAGAGCTGCCCTGGCCTATATATGTAGGTGTTACTATATTGTTTGGACCGGAACCAGCAGTTTCCATTGCGTTTACCAGGTCACGGGAGGCTAGATGGTTTTTCAACTCTTCACCGTTTCTACACAGAGGACTGTCGCGATACATGTGAGCATTAAAATCCCCTCCAATGCAAATGCCATCAAAGGGCCCATACTTCTGCCCCTCCATAATTTCATCAATAAAGTTAAACAAAGAAATAAAATTGTCATTGGGACGAGTAACAAAATCATTATTATAAAAGTTAATTATACATAGTTTCATCCTTTTAGTGTACTTCATAGCCATAAAACATTTACCCGGTGTAGGGATCAGTTTTGTTTGTACCCCGGATTTTATTTTGTGCCAGATGGATAGACCCCCACTGGGACGCCCCATAGGTGAAGGGGAGGCCTGTAAATTATAGCAACAAAATCCCTCCATTGTGGGTGTGGTAGTGCACCAAGTCTCTTGTAACATCAAGATGTCACAGTTATTGTTAACCCAGTCTGACCATTCTTTGATTTTTAATTTAGAATTAAGGCCCGCTATGTTCCAGCTCACAAGAGATATATCAGAATCCTGGATCGATAGTCTTTGGTTCCGGTGTTTTTCTCTGACTACAGTCCGTTGCATGGGTTGTGAGACTTCCAAAGTTTCAATGATAGGTGCCAGTGACGATTCAACTGAATTAGACGTTGTAGGTCAATCTAGCATGTCCAAGTCTGACAAGGGGGCAAATCTATTAAACATGTTGAGTGGAAAAGGGGCTGGTTGGTATTGCATAGGGGGTGGTTGGAAATGCATAGGTGGAGGTTGAAACTGCATTATGGGTTGCCAGGGTTGCATCAGCGGTTGTCTATAAAAATAGCTCAAAGGTAACATAGTTACAACAGTAGAGATTGCAGAACAGTTGCCATTTCTACTGAGTAGGTGTCTAACAGTACCGGGGTTCTTAAAATTGAGAACTATGCAGTCACCTTCCTTGTCTTTAAAGAAAGGCCCAACCCAAGACACCCTGCGAGCCGAAAGGATCTCTCTAGAGATGTCATATCCAACACCTTTGTGTTTTGTTAGCCAGTCTATGCATTTATTTTGCAGTTGCACCCATGATTCCCCCTGTTCCTCCCTCAGCGATGGTACTCCTGCAAGAACCAGAACAAAAGGGCAAGCATCCGGTGGCAGATGTAATGCAGGCCCTTGGTGTTTAAAAGGCCTGGTTGACCCTGCCTCCCCATTACCTTTATTGCTGGCGACAGTTGGTCTTGTTGATGGGGTGGGTTGAGTCGAACCAATATGGGTGGTGGTGTTTTTATTGGCAATAGCAGTCTTTCTTGGTGCAGGTTTTGGGGCAGATTTTGGCGGTAAGTTAGATTTTGCCAAGGTCTTCCCTTCGTTGACAGGTCGTGGTTGGGTTATAGATGGTCCAGTAGGCTGTAGTGATGTTCCAGGAGTGCTTTTGCTCCCCCCCGGTAAGGAGGAAGTTTCCTGTTTCTTTAGTGACAGTGTGTTGCTAACAGATTCTAGTTCTTTTAAGAGACGGTCAGCTCTTATCTGATCCAAGATAACAGACCCCTTTCTTTTCGCTTCTTCGTTTTTAACCAGGTTATCTAGTCTATCGAGTCTTTTAAAAACATTATTAAACTGGTTGATCATTTGTTTCTCTAATCGGTTAAAAATAGTATCAACTATGGTTTCTATCAAATTCCCATTCTGTTTCGTGAGATAGTAATTGTCTCCCATTAATGTTGTTTGAGTCCATATCGTGTTGGAAGTTCCATCTGAATTAGTAGTAATTACATTAGGGATATCATCTACATCCACTAGATCATTATCCACAGCAACAGTTTGGGCCCCAGTAAGTTTTTGTTTATTCCACAGACTCTGAGGCGTGGGCTGATTCTTGCTAGATAGTGGTTGCTTCCTTTTATTGGCACTTGGCTTAGCAATGCCTCTTTTGCGTTTTTCCCCTCCCTGTTTATTACCAGTTTCCGTAGAACCCGGGATAGTAGCTTCATCCGTGGAGGCGATTGTGATAGTGGGAACAGTTCCAGGTGACAGGGGCAGGGGAGGTGTTGGTACCAATGCTGGTTTTGTAATGACAACAGCTGGAGAGAGTGGGATACCAGGACTATGTGAGAGTGGTAACAGCTGTGTGACATTATTGGTACAACTCATAGACATTCTTCTTTCGCTGGCTGCTATTTCATTTGAAACCAAGGTCAATGCATTTTTGAGTATGGACTCAAATGTAGCGGGAGGAAAAGGGAAATCATCCTGTGTAACATCACTGTTAGCAGACTCCATACTAGCAGGTGAAGATAAAAAAGGGAGGTAGACTCACCACGGCGAGTAGAAAATGTTAGAGGGATGGCCTGCCCGACCACTGCTGACCACAGACGGCCACAGACTGCCCGCCCTCTGCCCGGGCTCAGCCCGGCGCTGCCCGCACGCGTCCCGCGACGCGGGATGAAGGGCTCGATGAAATACGCCTCCCGGCGGAAGCCCCAGCTGGCAGTCAGCGTCCCCGCAGAGCAGGGGACGCTGGGAAGTGTAGTTTTCACCTGCTCGCCCCTCTCGGTGGCCGCGTGTGTCCTGCGGCGGCGGAGGCAAGCAGGGAGGCTGGAAGTGCGGCATGCAGCAAGCGATGCCCCTGGCGCGGTGATTCTGATCTTTTTCTGAATCTTTTAGCACGTATGCGGGTAATGTTCTCTTTGCTTGTGCTTCCTCCTTTTTCCTTGTCCACCTAGTCCTCCACTTATCAATGTCTCCCCTCGTCTGTAAAATGCTCATTAACTCTTTTATTTGTAGCTTTTTACCAAACACATTCATATTCTCCAAATCCTTGTCAGTAAACTCCACTCGATATGGTTTCTGTAATAATTTTGATTTCCCAATATCTTCTCCAATCTCTGGAGCAAGCTCTGTCAATCTTTCATGGAACTACCTTGCATTTCTGGTTATACTCCTACATATAGCAACAACTCTTCATCATTATAAAGATTCAACCTATCTACTCCCACATTTCCAGCTATCATCTCTTCTAATTCCACTTTCAATCTGTAAATGTCTAAAATCTTTGGTGTTGAGCTTCGTTTTTCTATTCCCTGTGCCCACCTTTCTAAATCTTCCGGAGTGACTGCTGTTGTACTTCTAGTAGTTAAAGGTACCATTGACCACTTTTCTTTCAAAATTCCAGATGTGGTTCTTTTTGGTGTTTCAATTACAGGTTCTCTTATTGGAAGATCCATTAATGAAATGACTAAATCGCACACACTGGCCTGATCATCTGATATTATTAATTCCTTTTTGGAATTATTAAAAGGAATTGTTACTTCTTGAGGTTGTGGGCAACTCATTTTATCTCCATATAACGGGATAACAGGACCTATTGTAACTGGTACTGTCAATGTTTCAGTATTTAAATTCAATTGACTTTTTTCTGTACTATTTCCTCCCTAGTTTTACTCAGGAATTCTCTTTCTTTTTCTTGTGGCACCCTATTAACCGATTTATCATGTAAAATTTGAGGTATTAAGGGTGTCCCCATTACCGCTGCACTTGGGGTGACTCTACTTGATATGGTGGAGGGTTTTTAGCTAAGATATCGTCCAACAATTCATCATCTGATTCGCCATATCCTGTCACATTCATGTGTTTTATTTTCTCCTTACCCTTGCTCCCTGAGTGTTCCTCAGCCATTAACACTGGGTATAAACATTCTGATATCATAGGTCTTCTCCATTGCTTCATCTGACCTTCTCGGGATTCATGCAAATATCTGGGGAAAAATCCTTTATAACTTCCACCTCTACTTTTCTCTCGCTCAAATGACTGTCTCCCACTTTTCCAAAGCCTCATACAAAGTTAACTTAGGTCTTGGTTACAAATCATTTATTCTCATTCTCAAATTCTGAAGAATTCTACCATTATACGTACCATTTTCTGGGAAAGCTAGAACGCCATCACCTTTTGTATATTCTATCCAATACTCCAATCACACACAAGTATGATATCCTCTTTCCATCATCATAAAGGAAGCATGCATTTTCCGTGACGGAATGGGAATTCCCTCTCTAGTCAACACAGACTTATCTTTCTTAAAGAAATTCTTAATTTTCTTTATTAATGACATTTTTCTCTTTTCTCCTTACATTCTAGACGCACGATATATGAAAGAATACTTAGCAAACCCTTGAAGTCTTCTATCGATGTGACTCACACCGCAGTCAAATCAGAATCTAACATACAATTTTCTTCATAACCAATGCTAACAAAGCTTCTAATGACTAATTAAAATTCAGAATTGCACTATTTAATACTAGTGCAGCTTCTATCGAACAACCAACCAGACTCAGGCTCATGATTGTGGTTTGACCAATGCCAGCATGGCCTTTTGTGACTTCAGTTTTGCTCCTTACTACTGACCCCTCCTTTACAGACGTCAGCACAACTTCAGCGACTGGCCCTCCCTTCACAAGGTAACACAAAAACGTATTTCTTTACCTTTCTTTAAAATAAAGTCCTTTAGTAACAACATAAAAACATTTGCTACGGGGCGTGGCCAAGATGGCGGCGGAGTAGGACGCTCTCTTGAGTCCCTCCGGTGCCGAGCTCGAGTTTAGCATTGTTCCAGCACTATTGGCGGCCTGCTTTTCGCCTGATTGGGCTTCGCTGTACTCCTGGAGACGATGGGTCAGGTCCGGTGCCTCGGTGATAACTGCGGAGGCTCGACAGTGGAATCAGCGGTGGCGGCGACCTGCGGCCTTGCAGCGGCCTTGAAATCCCCGGCCTGCCGTGAGGGGAGACGCCGGACTTCCGGTCCGCCGCGGAACAGCACAGGCCTGGTCGAAGAGGAGACGTGGAGCGGGCAATCGGCCCCGCGGAGCAACGCAGCGCCTCAGCACCACGTTGGGGGCCGGGACCGGCGGGGGGTGCTGTGGATCGGAGCGGCAGGATCTGGTGAGTGCTGCGGCTTGCGGCTTCCCCTCCCCCCGGCCCGGTCTCCACGATCTGGCAGAGCGGCCCGGTCGCGACTTCCCCGCCTGCCTCTGTCCTTGGGGAGCAATCGGACGCGGAGCACTGACTGCCGGTAGTCCCCGCTGACCTGGAGGTGCTTTGAAGGTGGTCCCCAAACCCGTGGCGGCCTGGACTCGAGCTTTCGGCCTTGGGGGCCAGACGGGCCCGGAATTGGACGGCAGTGACTCATAGGAGGGGACGAGAAGAAGACCTGCGGCGGGAGGGCTCTGAGCCCTGGAGCCTGAGTTGGCGGGCCCCGCAGTCCTGGGAGAGAGGAGAGCGAGTGGACGCTGTTGCCCAGCGGAGGTGGTCGCTGAAGGCCTAGCAGATTGTGGGGGTCCGGTACCATAGCTCCTCACCCCGAGCTCTGCCCGAGGTACTCCGAGGCGCCTTGGATGGTGGAGGAGCCCTACTGAAGTGCTGCCCCTGAGAGTTGGTCATCGGGCTGGGGTCTGGCTGGCCCTGCTTTGGCGCTGAGTACCTGGGACAACGAAATATTCTGCCGTACGAGTGGGGCACAACTGGAGTGTCTGGCACCTACATCCTACCGCAGCCGCGCAAGAGGGGTGCATCGGAGTTCGGTCTTGACTGGAGTGGTGGCGGTTGCGATTCATGGGCCTGTGATCCCCGGCCTAGCACTGCACCTGGGCCTCGTCTTGCTGTACTGCGGAGCGGGGTACCGAGGACGCCTGGAGTGGGCACTGGGGACACCCGAAGAGGGCAGTTGCGGGAGTTTGGATAACGCAACTTGGGTGACGCACCAGCACTGGGTGACGGAGAGAGGAGACGGTCAGTTGGAGTGCCGGAACCGTCCTTAGCTGCAAAGGACTCACTACGCCCCTCCAGAAGTGCCGCAATGTCGAACGCATCTCGCAACAAAGGGAAGGCTGGTAAGGATGGTGCGTCGAAGTCTACCTTGCACCCGGCGTCCCCCGGAGCCAGCGCATCGCCTAAGAAGTCGGATGATGAGGCCCCTGCGACTAAGGCCTTCATGACGGAGCTCTTTACCTCCATCAAGGAAGACATTTCGGAGCTGCGTGCCCAACTGGCATCGGACCTCCGAGAGGTGCGGAGGGATGTGGATAGTATCGGGGAGCGGGTGGCTACCTTGGAGGACCACGATCTGAGTGTAGCAAATGATGTGCACCAGCTACAGCAAGACATCATCCGACTCACTGAACAAAACCTGGATCTCCAATCCCATACGGAAGATCTGGAGAACTGCTTTCGAAGGAGCAATATTCGCATTCGAGCTGTACCGTGGGACGGGGAGGCGGGGGACCTCAGGGGCTATGTCCAGGCTCTTCTACTGCAGGTGCTGGGCAACGACAACGTCCAGGAAATCAGGATGGACAGGGTGCATAGAGTTGGATTGCCGAGGAGAGGGTGGCCACCACCAGACATATTAGTTTGCATCCATGACTTTCAATTGAAAGAACCATTACTTCACTGCAATTTAGGGAGCACAGGCCGCAGCTATACCAAGACCTGGCGGCAACGACCCTCCAGAAAAGGCGGGAGTTTCGCCCAGTGACTGCCTTTCTCTGGGAGCGTGGCATCTCCTAATCTTGGGGCCATCCGTTCCGCATTATTTTTCGGTGGGAGAACAGACTGGCGCAGATCCGCTCCCTCCAAGTGGCGAAGGATCTTCTAGGCTTGGATGATGTGCCTTCATCGCAGGCTGCGGGTGGCTCTCCGCCCAGGAGGTGCAGGCGCTCCTCCTCTTGGCAATGGGTGGGCCCAGACTTGGATACCGGACGGCCTGACTGCTCGACTAGCCTGCAGGAGAGGGGGGCCGCTGTAGCCTCGGTGGCCTCGGCGACCTTGGCGTCCTCCCAACAAAGCTCAGGAGCTGCTTAGTCTTTGGCCGACGGCAGGCAGGCGCCGGAGGGGCGCATGACTTCGGGTACCGTGGGTTTGAATGTACTTTTGGAGAAGACACCCCGGTCCGTGGTCCCTGGGAACACCTGATGTGGTCTCCCGGCCCCATCCCAGGAGGGCTCTTCCGTTCTACCTTTCATTGGGAGTGTTAAGTAAACTGGGTTGTAGTGCCTTGAGTTCTTTCCTATTGTTCTTTTGTTTGAGGGGAGGGTTCGGGGGAGGGGGGGCTTGGGGGGTCTCATGGGGGTTCAATGGTGGCGACATGGGTGCTCTTTGGCCTGTGAGGCCGGGATGGATGTGGGTGAGTGTGGCGTGCGTGAAATGGGAGGGTACGGTGCCTAAGTTAATGAAGGCTACTTGTCAGGTTGATGGTGCCCAGTGGGGAGATTTGGGTCGCCTTTCCACGTTACCTTTGACTGATGGGTTTCCGAAAGCGGGATGGGTGCTTCATGAAGTGGCTGTAGAGCGTTCTGATCTGTTACTCCAATATGCCTGTTAGTATAGGGACTTGGAACGTTAAGGGCCTGAATTCCCCGCAGAAGTGACGGAAAGTATGGAAGTATGTGACTGATCACCAGTTGGATGTTGTGGGGCTCCAAGAGACTCATTTAGCGCGCAAGGACGAGCTGCGCCTTAGGCATAGGGCGTATCCCCTTATATACAGATCTTCAGCGTCCACGAAACACAGGGGGGTTGCACTCCTCTTCCGCACTGCGCTGCACTTCCAGCCTATTGACGTGCGCTATGATAAGGAGGGCCGCTTGCTGATGGTGAAGAGGCTCGTTCAGGGGCGGCTATGTACCTTTGTGGTAGTGTATCTCCCCAATGCTGGCCAAAACAAGTTCCTACAAAGCCTGTTGCAGAGGGTGGGTGATTTTGCTGAGGGGCGTTTGTTCCTGTTGGGGGACTTTAACTTGGTATGGGACAAGACAGTGGATAGCTCTGGGGCTCATAGGGCTGACACGGGGATGTTTTCTGCCTCATCGCAGCAGTTGGTGGGGGAGCTGGGGCTGGTCGATGGTTGGCGCTTTTTCCATCCTACCTCCCGGGATTACACATTTTTCTCTCATGTCCATCACTCCTACTCCCGACTGGATCACATTTTCCTTAGCCAGGCTTTTAGAGGAGATGTCCTTGATTCCACCATTCTTCCGCTTTCAATCTCCGACCACAGTTTGCTGGTGCTTAGCCTCCGATGGTCGTCGCCTGGTGACGGGCAACGGAAATGGTACTTCCCAGCCTCGGTGGTAAGGGATGATACCTCTAATAAGGCGTTGCGGGAGGCCATCAGGGAATTTTTTTAGCTTAATCCCGCGACAACACCTCGGTTTCCAACACTTGGGACGCCTTTAAAGCGTCCATCAGGGGCACGTGCCTGGGCCTCAATGCACACCTCAATGTCAAGTCAAGTCAAGTCAGAGAATTTGTATAGCGCACTACATACCCAGAGGGTTTCAAGGCGCTTAGAAAGGGGAGGAGGATTACTTGTCAAATATCCATGTTTTAAGTTGCTTTCTGAATGCAAGGTGGTTCTGGGTAAGGCGAAGGTAAGCGGGGAGTGAGTTCCATGTTTTAGCAGCCAGGTATGAGAAGGATCTGCCTCCCATGGTGGTCTTGTTGATGCGAGGTAAAGTGGCGAGGGCTTGGCTGGAAGAACGTAGATGGCGGGAGGGGGTGTAGAAGGACAGTCGTGAGTTGAGGCATTCTGGTCCGATGTCGTAGAGTGATTTGTGTGCGTGGGTTAGCAGTCGGAAAGTGATCCTCTTATTGACGGGCAGCCAGTGGAGGTCTTTAAGGTGACCAGAGATGTGTTCATTGCGTGGGATGTCTAATATGATCCTGGCTGAGGCGTTTTGGATTCGTTGGAGTTTTTTCTGGAGTTTAGCGGTAGTGCCTGCGTAGAGGGTGTTTCCGTAGTCCAGTCGGCTTGTGACCAGAGCATGGGTGACTGTTTTCCTTGTTTCGTGGGGATCCAGCGAAATGTTTTTCTGAGCATGCAGAGAATGTTGAAGCAGGAAGAGGATACGGCGCTGACTTGTCTGTTCATTGAGAGTGAAGAATCCAGGATGACGCCTAGGTTCCGTGCGTGGTCTGTCGGGATGGGTGCTTTTCCGAGGGCTTCCGGCCACCAGGAGTCGTCCCAAGCAGTGGGGGATGTACCTAAGATGAGGACTTCAGTTTTGTCTGAGTTCAGTTTCAGACGGCTTAGGTTGCGGCGAAAGGAACGGGAGGACCTGGAGGCTGAGTTGACGAAACTCGAACAGGCTCACAAGCTCAACCCCTCGAGAGTGACCCTCCTACCCCTGACAGCGGTTCGAGGGAAATTGAGAGCCCACTACAATAACAGGGCCGAATTTACACTGTTGAGGTTGGGAAGACAATCTTACTCTTGTGGGAACAAGGTAGGCAGACATCTGGCGCGCCAATTGCGAGACAGGAGGGCACGAGAATATATCGGCGGGATTCATGATGCGACGGGTGTGTTACAAAAGCGGCCACTTTTGGCCGCTTTTATGCGGACCTCTATGAGGGGGACAGGTTGGACACGGGAGCTCAGAGGGAGTATTTGCAGCGCCTGCCGCTCCCCCAGGTATCTAAAGAGTGGAACGAGCTGTTGGGGGCCCCGATTACCAGGGAGGAGGTGCTTGATGCTATCAAGAATCTCAAATTACACAAGGCCCCTGGGCCGGATGGTTATACCGCCGTTTTTTACAAAACATACGCCACCGACCTTTGTGATTTTTTGGTATCCCTCTTTAATGGCATGGCTGAGACCGGCTCTTCAACCGGTTCCCTGGCGGAAGCGTTGATAACGGTTTTGCCGAAGCCTGGAAAGGACACCGCCCAGTGTGCCTCATTTCGCCCCATAGCGCTACTCAACATTGACGCTAAACTTTATTCATCGATCCTGGCGCATAGACTGCAGGACTTAATGCCGGCGATCATACATCCTGACCAATCTGGATTTATCAAAGGGCGCCAGACTCACGATAATACGCGTAGGGTAGTTCACTTAATTGAAAGAGCAAACAGGTTTCGCATTCCGGCGGCCCTGGTGGGGCTGGACGCCGAAAAGGCTTTCGATCATGTGGACTGGAACTTCCTGTTTAATGCGATGGCGGCCTTTGGTTTCTCGGAAACATTTATCACCATGGTGAGGGCTAACTTTAGCGGTCCTAGATCTCGCGTAGCGGTAAATGGCCACATGTCGGCGTTCTTCCCGCACTCCAGAGGCACTAGGCAGGGGTGCCCCCTTTCCCCCCTCCTGTTCGCGCTGAGCATAGAGCCCTTGGCGGTGGCGGTGCGAGAGCATGAAGGAGTTCGGGGCCTACCGTTTACGGGAGAGCAACATAAAATCACGCTCTTCGCGGACGATATTTTATTTTCTGTAGCGGATCCGGAACACTCGCTGCCTTGTATCAGGGAGATCCTTCTGCAATATGAAGAGGTGGCCGGCTTCAAAGTTAACTATAGCAAATCGGATATCCTGAATCTTACCCTTTCGCAGGCTGCGATAGAACGCGTGCGACCCTTGACGCCTTTAGCTTAGGCCGATGGTTCAATTGTCTATCTGGGGATCCACCTGACTCCGACAGTGGGCAAACTATTCTCGGCCAATTTCCCCCCTGCGTTAGCAAAGACCCGAGCGGAATTGGACAGATGGAAACCTAAATTTTTGTCTTGGTTGGGTAGAATCCATGCGGTAAAGATGGTTCTCCTCCCTAAATTTCTGTACTTATTTCAAGCACTGCCCATTCCTCTGGACAGCGATTATTTTTGGCGTCTCAGGACTCAGATTTTGCGTTTTGTATGGCAAGGGGGCCGGGCACGGTTTTCCTTTGCGGTATTGCGTCGGCCAAGGTCCGAGGGCGGAGTGGGACTTCCTAACTTACAGCTCTATTATAAAGCGGCGCAATTGAGGGTGATGGTGGAGTGGTCGCAGCAAACGTCAGAAAAACACTGGCTGCACATGGACCGGAGCGTGGCTGGCAGATCGGTCTGGGACTTGGCTTGGAAGCCAAAGAAGGACCGCCCTCTGAACGCTTATATAAGTACCCCCACGGGTACTACTCTGAAGGTATAGGACACCCTGGCCTCGGACGAACGTTGGACTACGTTCCCCTCGCCGTTCACACCCTTGCACTTTAACCCGGCTTTCCCGTCGGCTTGTCGAGAGGGGGCCTTTGACGCCTGGAGGAAGGGAGGCTGCAGGGCCCTGACTCACCTGTTCCACGGACAGGATCCCCTCACTTTTACTAACTGCGTGAGGGACTACGGGGTCCCCATCACTGACCGATATCGTCATGCACAACTGCTTCATTGGGCCACGTCACCTGGGGTACTGGAGGCAGCTACGAGACCCCCATCGCCATTCGAGGCCTTTATTCTGCGGACATCTGCCATGAAGGGTGTCATCTCCTTCCTGTACCAGCTCTTGCTTAAATCGGCAGTGTCACCTAGGCCTCGCTACATGGAGCAATGGGAGAAGATGCTAGGGAGAGATATCTCCGATATTGAGTGGTCGGCGCTGTGGCGGGATCTGACGGTGTTTAACCATTCGCTACATCTCCGGAAAGCCCATCTCAAGACCCTTATGCAATGGTATTTATGCCCAACCAGGCTTCACTGCATCTACCCGGCCACCTCCGATAAATGTTGGAGGGGCTGTGGGTCCCTCGGGGACTTCCGCCACATCTGGTGGGAGTGCCCAGTGATCCGGCCGTACTGGGAGGAAATCCTCTCACACATCAGGGATATTCTCCAATACCCCTTAGAGGATTCTATGGCTTCTGTTCTGTTAGGCCTGCGTGAACCCGGCCTTGAACATCAGACCCGGGCAGACAAGAAGATTTTGTGGCTCTGTCTAGGAGCTGCCAAGCTTACGCTGGCTGCTGCATGGAAAAAGAAAGAGGCACCAGCAATCTCTTTGTGGCACGCGAGACTTTGGAAGCTCCTAAGTTTGGAAAGAATGGCGGACATCTTCCTCGGCAATTTCAAGAACTTTCAGTATCAGTGGGGTCCCTTGGTTACCTTCCTCTCTAAGGGGTTGCCATCAGCTGTATGCCCTGCATCCTTACGGTCACTACACCTGTTTCGAGTCTAGTCTGAATGATGGAATGTGAGTTGGTATGAATGGAGTCACCACCATGGGAAGGGGGGGGGGAGAAGGGGGGGAGTTTTCTTTTTCTGGTTCATGGTTCACTGAGGTGCATGTAGCTGGGTCCGTAGCTTTATCGACTTAGTACTGTGGAGCATGGGCCTGACAGCTTTCCTGCTTGGCCTCTATAGCGCTCCAGCCCGTTGATAGACTCACCAGACTGTTACTACACGGCTGCATGGCTATGAGGACGTGATTTCGATCTTGATATGCCTATGTCACTGTGAGATATTGTTGCTTCATGACTCCGGATTATGCCCCCTGCGTGGGGAAATGTGCGGCACCTCGGTGGCCTTCCAGTGTTTTCTTGTTTTTCTCAAAATAAAAATTTTACAAAAAAAAACATTTGCTATTCTGCCTGTTCCACTAAAACAAAGGATAGATTTTCAACTTATTCTGGAGTCTCAGAATTGTTCTTCTTCTACTGTGAGTAAAACCTCTATTTACCCTTCATTCAAGCTCAAGAGAACCTGTTACTCCTTCAGTGTTACCCTTACTAGGAGATATAAGACCAAAGTTACACAAGCCGAACCTTCCGCTATCACTCACACTCAACTTTTATGCGAAAATAGTCCATAATTTAACACTGCCAGCCCTGCGTCCCTTCTTAGTGCTATTCAAAAAAGACGAGTAACCTCACTGCTGTGTGGCTTATGTCACAACCCGCTATTCATACCCCAGGATTTTCCCGGACAACATAAAACATGACGCTAACTCTTTTTGTTAAACATAAATCAATAATCAAAAAACAATATTTATCACCAAACTAATCAATAATAACCATAGCTCTGCTACTGGAAAACTGATCCAGCGGCGCACCAACAACAGGTACTGGGCCCATCAACACACACACACTTAGTTGAGTAAACTGCTGAAGTCAAAGTTTTATCATTTTTCTTCACAATTTTCAAGATTAGTTATTCAATATTCCTGACTTATCTTTTACTTATCAAGAAGTTGTTTTCCTCTGGTCAATGGACCATTAGTTGAACTAGTTGATGTTGAAATGGCGTAAGCTAACTTATTCTTTATTTAAGGTAAATGACCACAGACTCAGGAAAGTTTATAAATCTTTATCTAAATCAAACTCATGTGAACCATCTCAAATACACAATGCAGTCACCATCACTCTTAGGAGAGAACATTCAATTAGACACATACTTTAGATTCATGCAATTATCAATGCTCAAAAAGGAGAGGAAAGAACATCTACAAATGCAGGGAGTTATATTTACCAAGAATGGTGTGAAGACCAACCCCCTAGCCAAAGGGCTGGTAAGGGTCCCCCGAGATAGATCCGGCGACAAAGGCTTCAGGACAGGAATCAGGACAGGATAGATGATCTCTCTAGAATACCGACAACTGTGTCTCATCCCTCTCTGACACCCTCTTCCTCCTCGAGATTCTTCTGTGATCTTCTTTCTAATCCTAATTAATTTAGGATATTAGGCTCTGCATTCTATTCTTCATTAGCATCTCGCCCAGTAACAGCACCTCTCGCAGCAACAACATCCTGAATTGTGCTAACTAACTAACTAAAGCTATCTCAATCATACCTTTCGTTCTTCATGTAACACCAATTAATGTTTCAATATCGTAAAAATACTAACTCTGATTTGTCAGGCAAGGGGGAAGATCATAACACCAGGCTTATATGTCACTTTATTCTGTTAGACCATTGTTCAAAAACCCATCCCCTTAAGTTTTATTCCTGATCTTTATTTCCCACCCGCATTCACATTTCATCTGCAACATTTGTAATAATCCAAGATGTGGATCCTTTCAGCTTGAACTTTTCACCACTTGTTCTCAGGCAAAGTCATCTTGCAACCTTGGCTTCGGTTCAGGTCAGTGTCATCATCCAGGGTTCACTCTCAGTAGACATGCACAGCTGTACAATACAGTCATATGGCTCAGCTTACTTCAGTTATGTATGAAAGGTCCAAATGCGCACTAGTGATAAAGTCAGAAAGACAGATGTTACTTAAAAAAATAAATGGTTTCACTGTATACCACCCATCTCTAATCTATTCCCCTTTATTAATTATTTTGCTGTGTTAACATTAGTAAAATCACTGAATTTAGTTTAAAGCAAGCAGATGCAAAACACACGACTCTTCAAGACTCCATATTAGTACCTTCTGCTCATGTGCAAGAATTTCCCTCAAAGCGACAGCTCGTCATACTACGTAGATGCAATTGATGCATGCCCAATAAAGATTTCCCCGTTGAAAGCAGTTTTAGTAATTCGTTCGAGTTGTTAACGTTAGCAAACACATATGCAAGCTTCACTAACCCGCGTGTTGGTGTGGAGCACATTAGTTTTACACAAAACTGTTTTTTAATTCTTGTTAGTGAGTCAAAGGAGTGGATAGCTTTTGAGCAAGTTTCTTTTCTCAGAGTCCTTGCTCCATCACATGGGTGCAAGAAGCACCAAACCTTTTTTGTGCAATTATTACACTTACATTTGGGCTTGGCAGTCACTAACACTTTGAAAGCAGCTGTGGCGATACCAAATAAAAAAATAGTTTCAAAATAAGATGCCCTTCTGTGTTCAGGCAACAAAAAATATCACTAATGCAGCTTTTGAGAATAAAATAACTTTCAGCATGCAGCTAGGGTGGACAAGTTCCCATCTAGTTATGTGACTTTGCTCAGTAATCTGCTCCACCCAAGGGTAGCGAGGGGTGTCATTAACTTTACCTTTAAGCCCAGCAATAAAAATACAGTGAGGGTCATGGTCACACAAAGCATTGACAGATATATTAAAGTTGTTGACAATATTGCTTAGCCCGGCAGACAAACAAAATTAATCAATAGTACTTGTGCAACTTCTCCCAGTAAAAGTAGGAGCTAAAACACAATTGGAGAAGTGATTTCACAACAGTTCAAAAGATTAAAGTCTAGCAACAGATTTATTTCAAGCCAAAAGTCAGCTAGCATTATACATATAACTTTTTTTTTGCCCCACTTCTGAGCAGCAACCATTAAAAGCGCATTAGAACAAAAAAAATCACAATGACCAAAAAGAATGTTCAGTCCCATAAGTAGTCTGTGACCTCCATTTTCCTCCTCTTTTGTTTGATGCTTCTGGGCAGATAAGTATATGGAAGTTATTTGTGTGACTTTATTAAGAGAGAGTGTATTTTGGTTTGAATGTTTTGAGATTGACTGGCAATACCCAATTTATGGGTGTATTTTTACTTTAAAATACGTTTTTAGTATAAACAGGGATTGTTTACATTTAGTAGGTTTAGTAGTAAGGAAGGTAAAAAGTATTTACCTGTTGTTTAAGGATAAAATAAATTTTTGGGGAAGAGTGTGTTATTATTGAAGTGCGCAGCACTGTTTTTGTGAATAACAAAGCATTAGAGTGATCAGAGGTGCAAGCAGTGCAGTGTACTTTTGAAAATGCCGTTAGATTGGTGCACGCAATGTACCTACTCCTTGCGCTAAAGAATTTTCTGGGCGCGAGGTAGGCGTGCCAAAGGATCTCAACATTTGCGAAAAGTTCAGTGGGGCAGCATGTCATTGAATGACGTGGATTTTATGTGCGTTATGTGAGGAAGTCACACAGCTCGTGTAACGATTGGTCAGGATTTGGAGCTTGTTCAGACTAGAAAGGTTATTTTTTTGAAAGAGATCGCTCAACACGAATGTTGGCATAGCAACAAGGTACTCGTCGAGTGAATCGGTTGAGGAGAGACGGAGAGAACGAAGAAAAGATTGTAATTTTGACCAGGTTAGTCAAAATACATTTTAAAGTTGAAGAATAAGAAAATAACAAGGATTAAGAGATGTGGAGGTCAATAGAGATGAGCAGGAAAATCTGATAAGGAGATTATTTCAAAGGAGTTAAAGAAAGTGATACAAGAGTCAGTTAAGCAGGATATAAGCAAAAGAAAGTTTACTGATTAAGAAGAATACTTCTCGATTTCAGATGAAGAAAGTAGTGGGAGGTGCCCAAGGGGAAAATGTTTTTCAGAAAGAAAGCATTTAGAAGCTAAAGCGTCGCAGAATGGAGTCAATAGAGGCTCACATGGACAAGGTGCCCGGCGCTGTACAAAGAGTGGTCAGTCTAGCACTGAAAATGAAGGGGATATATCAGAGGATGTGATGAATAATTATAACAGACTTGGATGAGTATATTCTTGATCTGAAATATAAGGATGGATTGGAGGAGGAAAATGAAGTGAGTGGTAGTGGTAGAGTTAAAAGTACTGAAAGGGTACTTTTTAATACTAAAGAGATTAGACATCCCAGAGGAAAGGATTGGTGGCCTTTAGATCATGTTTCAGACTACATCAGGTCTAGAATAAGGAAATCCCTAGAGAAGGAAGAAAGAAATATAATGCGGGCGGAATGCTCAAGACCTATAATCGATGAAAAGGTTTCTATTACACCAAACTTGGATCCTGAATAAATAACTTATTTATTCAAGATGGGAAAGGATCAAAGAAAGGGGTTAGAAAGATCAGTGAAACAATGTCAGGATAAAGTGCTTGACATTTTTTGGCCTTTGGCAAAACATTTTGATGCAGTAGAAGAGGCTTATATAAAAAATGTGGATTTAGATTTTAAGTTTGTTGCGTGGATGGTATCAGAGGCCCTTTTTGGGGGGGGGGGGCAATGCAAGTCTATTGGCAGAGATGATAAAGACTGTGCTTATGCGCATAACCCCCAAGCTGAGTGAATTAGCAAACAGGGAGTCAAGTGTTGATGCCTGTGATTTGTTGTTTTGAGAAGGAATGGTGAGGTCGTTAACAAAATAAGTACAAACCTTCACAAGCCTAGATAAGGCACAGCTCTATGTGAACACAGAAGGGCATGTGTTTGGATACTCTCGTTTTTATGGACGGGCTGGTAGGAGAGGGCAATCTATTGGCTGTGCAAACTTTAGAGCTCAGTACCAGAATCAGGGACAAGAATATTATTTATAGAGGACAAGGTGGATCTCAATTTTTTCCACAGAGAGGTAGGTCATGGAGTCGTGTAAATAGAGGTAGGGGACCGTTTATGGATCAATGACAAAACCAGAGTGAGAATGAGGATAATTTCAATTTCTATTCCGAAAGGTGTAGGGGGAAGATTAAAATATTTCAAAGAAAAGTGGAGGACAATCACAAAAGAGGTATGGGTTCTAAGGACAATAGAGGGTTATTCAATAGACTTCGAGTCGGAACCAGTTCAGTTAAGCAAACCTCACAAATAGTTTTTTCAGGAAGAGTTACAAAAAATAAAAGGAGGGGGAAGTTTTGCAAATGTTAGAAAAAAAAGCGTTTGAAAAGGTGGACGAAAAAGAGAAAGGGTTTGTAAGCACTTTGTTCATAGTGGAGAAAAAAGACAAAAGGTGGGAGACCGGTTATAAATTTGAGGAATTTAAATCAGTATGTGACGTATCAACTTTCCAAGATGGAGGGGATTCATCTTTTAAGAGATATACTTCAAGGGAAGGATTGGTTGGTGAAATTGGGTTGAAAAGATGCATATTTCACAATTCCTATGGCAGAGATATGTCAGAAATGTCTGCAGTTTTGTTGGAAAGGCCAATTATTTCAGCTTTAGAGTTTACCATTTGGGCATTCTTCTGCCCCATGGTGCTTTACAAAGGTGATGAAACCAGTAGTTGGTTTTTTAAGAGAGAGAGGTGTGAGAATGATTGTTTACCTAGATGATATATTATTGATGAGTCAAAAATTGGTGAAGTTGGAGCAGCAGTTGGAATTAGTGAGTGAATTGTTGGAGAGTTTAGGTTTTGTGGTGAATTTGGAAAAGTAAATTTTGAGACCTGTACAGAATTTGGAATTTTTAGGATTTGTGGAGGACACAGGATCAGTTCAGTTACAGCTATCAGAGAAGAAGGTGAAGAAGATAAAACGGAAGTTCAATCAGTATTGAGGGTGGAGAAGGTGACATTAAAAGAGTTGGCATGAGTGATTGGTTTGCGGACCTCATCCATCCCGGCAATATTTCCGGGTCCGTTACATTACAGGACCCTACAATGTTTAAAGATTACAGGTTTAGCAAAGGGATTATGGTATGGAGACCAGACAATGATTCAAGAGAGGCAAAAGAGGAATTGCTTTGGTGGAAGGAGAAATTAGACACTTGAAATGGCAGAGCAATTTTTGGGATTGCTCTAGATTTTGTGTTGGAAACAGATGCGAGCAGCTCAGGTTGGGGAGCGCTTGACCCTGGATAGGAGACAGGGGGACTTTGGACCCCGAAGAAGAAAGGAGAGGCATATAAATTGTTTGGAAATGAAAGTAGGCTTGTTTTCATTGAAAAGTTTCAGAACAAGTTTGCAAGGGGAATCTGTTCTATTGAGGATGGACAATATAAGTGCTGTGGCATATATAAACAGGCTGGGAGGAATGAGATCCAAAGGACTAGCGAAGTTGGCAAAAGAAATATGAGAGTTTTGTTTTATAACAAAAGATAGGTTTGAGAGTGGAGTATTTAATAGGGGAGCTGAATGTATTAACACATTGGGGTTCACAATATTTGACAGATTACAGAGATTGAAAATTGAAAGATGAAGTGTTTCAGAAAATACTGGAGAAGATGGGCCCATTGTAGATGGATCATTTTGCATCAAGATTAACCAACCAGTTAGAAAGGTATGTCAGTTGAAGAGCTGATCCAGGGGCAACGGCAGTGAACACATTTCTGTAGCATTGGAAAAGAATGAAGGGGTATGCATTTCTCCCCGTTTTCTATGATTCAGAGTGTTCTGGTGCAGGTGAAGAGAGACAACAATGTCAAATTGTTATGGTATTCCATTTTGGAAGACTCAGCCAGGGTTTTCATCAGTGATGGAGTTAACAGTGGAGGAACCGTTTTTGGTGGTGAGTTTCAAGGGTCTCTTAAGAAACATAGAGGGGAGAGAACATTCAATGGTGGAATCAGGTTCACTCAAACTTCTACTATGGAGATATCATGTGTTCAGATGCAGTCAGAGAACTTTCAAACACACTACAGAATTACTCAATTAGTCATGGGCTCCAGGTAAAAGAAAGAGATACAGAGGTGCATGGAAGGTGTGGTTTAGTTGGTGCATGGAAAGGGGGTTGGATCCTTTGGAAGCTGCTGATGTTCAGGTAGCAAACGTTTTAGCTGAGTTATTTGGAAATGGATTGTAATACAACAGTAAATTGTGATAGATCAGCAAATTCTGCGGGTCGTTTCCTTAAACATGGTGTATCGATTGGTAAAGGTCCTTTAGTTTGTAGAGTGATGAAAGGTATTCAGATAAGGAGACCACAAATCCTAAATATAGCACATTATGGAATGTAGAATTGGTTTTGAAGTTGTTTGAGGGGTGGGCAAGTGATATATATTTAGGTGTGAGAGAATTGTCCTGGAAGTTAGCTTCTTTGTTGTGTCTTATGTCTTTTAGGAGAGTTTCTGATGTGAAGGCAATGGAATTATCTTATAGGTTTTATCAACCAATGGAGTTGTTTCTGAGTTATTCAAGGGAACTAAGACCATGTCTGGTTCTGTCTTTTATCCTATATTTGATGATCATCCAAAATTGTGTATAGTGCGTTGTCTTAAAGAGTACGAGAATAGATTGCTGGAGAAAAGAGCAGCTGTAGTTGAGCAAGAGTTGATTTCGTACGTGAAACCTTATAAATCGGTTTGTAATGCAACAATTGCAAGATGGGTTAAGAATGTAATGAAAGAAGCAGGTGTGGAACTTCCCAAGTTCATAGCTCACTCAGCGGGAGGAGCAATGGCGAGAAAAGTGTGTATGCTTGGTGAAAGATTGGAGGATATTATAAAAGCGGCAGATTGGTCTTCAGCTGAAACTTTCAGCAGGCTTTATTTTAAATCAATAGATCATGTATCAAAATGTGTTTTACCAAAGCTTTGAAAATGCATAATGCTAGCCTCCTGTCTGGACATAAAATTGCAATTCTAAAAGGTTGACTGTATAAAGAATCAAGATTTTATTAATGACAACGAGGCTAGTATTATCCCCCCATCCCTTTTTTGGGAGGTGTGGTATTTTTTTGTATTATAAATGTGTTCAGGTTGAAATTATAGAAAAATGGAAATTCTGAGAATAAGAGTTAGCATTGCATGGGACATTCTTCCATGTGGAATTGTTTGAATTTTTCCGTAGAGAACTGAAAGAGGTTGAAAAGACATAAAGAACAAGGAAAATAAGAAGAACAGCAAATGAAAAGGTTGCTGCTCAGAAGTGGGTCGAATAAAAGTTATAAGCATAATGCTAGCCTCCTTGTCTTTCATAAAATCTCGATTCTTTATACAGTAAACCTTGTAGAATTGCAATTCTGAAGAGCATTACCATGCAGGTTGTTCGAGAAATGGAATCAACTACCATTTAGCTGGACATGCACATAAGATACATTATTTAAACAAACTTTGTGACATGTTAAAAAACCCCATAATCAACAAATGATGTGAGTAGTTAAAACTACAGTTATAATTTAAAAAGCTTTGGACTGTTCCTTATCCAAAGGACTGGCCAAACCATGATTATGTATTAGAACAAGCTGCAAATCATACTGATTTTAGAATTAATCCGGAGGACAATCTTGTTTTGTAATCAGGCAGGATATTCAATTTTAGGACCAAGGGAAGGATCGTTAGCCAAACTCGGAGCATAAAGGGTAGCTTCAGGAGGCAGTTGTAATGTCAAGGGATGTGGCAGACATGAAGGAGGAAGTGTGTGACTCTCCTGTGACTGGAGAAACCTATATTTAATATCCATACCAGAAAGTTGGTAGGTAGTGCCAATATGTGGTGCAGTGGTGTCAGATATAGTAGAGGGGATAGCATTCTTACAAGATAGAAGGACTCAAAGCTTTGGGTGAGGGATGGGTTAAGGCGAACCTGAATTGGAAGAGGGAGATGGGTTTTCATTGTGCAGAGGGTCTGTCACAAGGTAAAATACTAACTACAAACAATTGTAGAAAGTAAATCATTCAGTAAGGAAACCAACAAGATAATTGTGTTCTTGACTGAAAATAGCCTTTGCTGTACTTGGTCAAAAATGCCTTTAATCAAATTTTCAGAGATGGATCTCGAGGCATTATACCCACAGTGACAGACACGGTGGGACTTGAGGTGTGCATTCCTGACTTGGATCCATCTTGGATCCATCTTTAAAAGAGGGCCTCTGTTAAACAGTTTTTGATTTTTCTTTGCAGAGGATGTGAAGAGGGATATTGGTGATTTATTGTACTGGATCATGAATTTCTGCTTCAATAGTTAAGGGAGTATGCAAGATACATAGTTTCTCCCCTTATGTTATTCCTGGGTAGGGCACTGCCATTGGATGAAACAGAGTCAGGTAACCCTGAAGGTTTAATACAAAGGGTACCTAACTCCTATTCCACAGAAGCAATGTCATCATTGATGAGACCAACCACACTAGTTAGAACATTGACAATAGTGGATGTGAAGGATTTATCCTTAGCCTAAGAATGCGCAGTTTGAACATTATGTTTCTCCATGGCAGGGAGGAGGTTGGACCTAATGGAAACAGCCAAGAATAATGGCCCAGCACAGCCTTATGCAGTTCCTAATGGGCACAGATGGGCCTTGTAGTAGCATGGCTGCAGCCCTCGTGAGTCCTGGTAGGTAGAACTATGTGGCACTTTGGTAGTTTAACATCCTCCTCCTTCTCCTCCCCTGTCCCTTGGAGGCCCAGTAGGTGAAGTCCAATCTTTTCCAGACAACAACAGCAGTACATGAGGTGAGTCCTGCACAGGAGGACCCCAGCACCCTTTCAACTGGTATAAGACAAAAGCAGCATCCTAACCACATGGAATGCCACAGAGAAAACCACATCAATTCCAGGACCCTGTCAGGCCCTTGCCCCCACTACATCCTCGCATCACAGCAAATCTGAGGGAACTCAACTGGGTCCTGATACATAAGCAACCACAGTTCAAACGTCTCATCCCCACATACAAAGCACTACACAACACAGTCTGAACCTACCTGGTCAGCTGCATGCAGTTCCACCTACCCTCCACACACCTCCACTCAGCTCAAGTTTCGCTAGCACACACCTCACGCATACACAAAAGCAGATCAGGAGATGGTCCCTTCTCATACATTGCTCCCAAAGCAGTGAACGACCTTCCACACCACATTAGAACCTCATCATCTCTTCTTGAATTCTGCAAGAAGCTGAAAACATGGCTCTTAAAGTAAGTCTTCACAAAGCCAGCTCCACACATGTGAAAGCACCTGTATACCAACACGGGCTATAGTACACTATAAAAATACACATAATATAACATAACATAGTGCACAGCGGGATGTGAGGTAGTGTTATGTAGCTCCTTCTCCACTCCTTGAAGTCCTGGAATGTGAGGTCCAAATCATCCCAGGCAACATCACCAACACTCAGTCTTGGGCAACAGAATGCATAGTGGTGCTATGTAGCATTTGTTGGTTTCTCCTCTTCCATCCCTTTGAGGTCTGGGAAGTGAAGTTGAAAACCTCTGAGTTAACAACAGCACCACACAAGTGTGTCCCATGCAGCAGGTAGAGATATGTATTGCTTTGGTGGTTTTCATCCTCTTAATTTGCTTGCTGAGTCCTGAGAGGTGAAATCCACATCTTCCCAGATGACAGCAGCAGTACACAGGTGAGTCCTACACAGTTGGATGTGAGGTGGCACTATGTACCACTTCAGCAGTTTCTCCTTTGACCATTGGAGGCCTGGAAGGTGAAGTTTTAGCCCTTCCAAGCAACAACAGAAGCACACAGGTGTCACATCATTCATTACTGTTTGGCAGCAAGCAATTGGGGTTTTCCCATGTTTGTCAGCATATACTTATTGCCAAACTAGCCAGGGGACAGTGCAGTGTGATATGTATCTATAACGGGTTATCACACTGAAAAAGAACCACTTGTTTGCTTACAGGCATATGTGTTTTCTAGGACAATGGGCAGAACATGTTTAGATTCCTAAACCTTAACATGTCAACCTATACTGCAGCCTAAATGTCTGCGCTGCTGCCGTCAGAGCTTTTTCTAACTGTTTAGAGTCTAAAGGGAAAGGATTTTGATCTCCAACATAGAAAGAGCAGCCTGAAAGTCCATCTGGAGACTAAGCTGAAGGTGTGCCACCCCTTAATGTGACTGTGATCCAACCATTTGAAGCCCATTGTAGAGGAGTTTTCCAGTCTCACTGAAAAAAAGTATTCTGGCAGCACCTTACATTCTGTCGAGACAGGAACTCAGTGTATCTCATCTTCCAGCCCACCTCAAGCCCCCACTTCAGTGTGATGCCCTAAGTGTGACAGGTATGCTCATACACGATGAGTCCCAACCCAAGGCAAAGTGCTAATGGGTTGCATGTATTCCCATTCATGGAGGATCTGTCCTGGCAGTTTGGGCAGGACTGTTCCTATTGAAAAAGGCTCAAGACTGATTTGCATATGAATGTTCTAAACTGAGACCACATGGTGGTCATAAGATAGACTTATTACAAGTATTCCTCCCTTGACCTTTTGTGTGTTTGATGTATCACCATTAGGTACATAACAGGGGTTACAGGGTTAGGCCTGCAATATCTGTTGTTAGGGAAAAGATCTCTTTGAAGGGGCACTGAATCTTGACTTTCTTCCTAATCGCTGTGAAGAGTGTTCATAAATAGTTGGATGCAGCCTACTCTCACCTCTTTATACTACTGTGGTGGGCACTCCACCTGGAGACTGTTCTGCCTGGCAGAGCATCCTTGCAGACAGAAGACAGGTCAAGAAGATGGCCTTGCCAGGATACATAAAAGGGGAACGGACTCAAACCAGTTCCAAGGAAGTAGATTTGGAATACACACCCTCCGTTTGTAAAATCGTTATAAAGATGGGGGTGCAAGACCCATAAATGTTGTTGTCTCTTCTACCAAGAATTAGTTAGTCCGTAGAATATTCAGGGACAACTACACAGCCAAGGGTTGGTGGCACATTGACACCCAACTCCTCAGAGGTGCGAAAGCATTGCCTGGAGTTCAATGTAAACGAGGAATTACTGGACTGTCCAGGGTGCCAAGATATCCTACCCGTGAGAGAGGAAAGGATGCCCCAACCTGGTAGGAGGAGTGGATCATAGAAAGAACTGCTGTATTTGACCTTGGCGTAGTGTCTGTCTGACAGAGACTCACTAAGCAAGTTCACCAAAAGACTTACTGTACCGCTTGATCCTGCAGCTCAACATTCATTATTTGTCTCCATCGAATCTGCTAGGCATTTGGAGCAGTTGGTCAATGTGGTAGGCCTGAATGATGCTCGATAAGTGCCTCCTGGTGGCCTATGTGAGCTATAAAGCAACTGCATGACAGTGATATTGCTAAGTATGTTGTTGGTTCAGAGCCAGTCTGGAAGATTAAATGACCCGAGAAGTGCCCTAGAGGTGCCCTGTGAAGAATCAAGGTAATTGCCTAGAAGCAGTGTGTGCCAAAGATAGAACCTAACAAAAGAAAAAAGTCCAGGAAGGAAACATTCAAATATTAATTCCCTTATTCCAATGGTGTCAATAATATGAACACTTAATTGATTGTAATCATAGGAATGGTATATGAGACACTGTTACTGTATCAAAAATAAATTTTAATTCTTAATATACATGTAGCTTTTCTCAATGGAATAAAAGTCTGGCAACAAAATACTACCGGTCAGTTATAATAAATACAAATACAATGGTAGTATAGAAAAATACCTTTCGCATAAAACATGGACATTTGATTCAACCACATTTACGTGAATTAACACAGTACGTTTGGTAAATTGAACTCCAATTAATTCAGTATTTATGCAAAAATGGTGATAGAACCTGGCATTCGCAGCACCCAAAAATATGTTTCTAGAAGAGTAGGGCCATTACGCTCAACAAGAAGTACCAAGTACTTACCAGATTGTTGGCGTGAGTCGTGTCTTGAATCAAGTACCCAACTGACAGAGCCATGATCTGCAGCCCACCGTCCATAAGAGGGGCCCTGCCAGAAGCCTTAGCTCTGGATGTGACACTCCGAGTGACACACTGTTTTTCTGCCTTTCACCGGACTCTAGAGAAGACTGCCTTGTGGTGCCTAGAGGCTCCTGTTGCTGGTGAGAACCCACTGGAAAAGGAAGACCGAAAGCAGCCCTGGGCTGCTACTATAAACTTAGTGAGAGACTGAATGGGCCTAGGCCTGACAGACTAAGGGCCATATTTATGGCCAGGTTTGCACCACTCTTTCAGCACACAACGTGGTGAAAGTGCGACACAAACCT
The DNA here is from genome assembly GCF_964263255.1 of Lissotriton vulgaris. Classification (NCBI taxonomy): domain Eukaryota; kingdom Metazoa; phylum Chordata; class Amphibia; order Caudata; family Salamandridae; genus Lissotriton; species Lissotriton vulgaris. The sequence continues at coordinate 976,844,102 of NC_141691.1, forward strand.
TAAGTCATATTTAAAGCCTCTTTGTGGGCTCCAAAAACATGGAGTAATGCAATACAGTGCAAATCAGTCCAATACGTTACTCTACCCGGGGTATGAGCTCCATGGGTGTTCCCACGCAAATCCTATGCTTTTTGACACATTCCTAAACTTAAAATACCAAGCAAACCTGGGAATGTGGAAAGAATATGTTGTTCTCTCCTTATTTTGTCCTCTTTCTATGTGCGCTGCATCCAAAACTGTGCCAGGGCAAGGGATAAAGACAGGAAGGCATCATATTGAATAGTTACTGAACATTCCTGCTCTTTCTTTATTTTTTATTTTTAGTCCTCATTTATCCAAATTATGCTTTAATTTCCAAGAGAAAGTGTATAACCCTAACCCTTGGGCAGATATTGTTTATTCCCGGTCACTTCACAGGGGAGAGAAAGATAGGTTTTATCTCCAGATCAACACTTGGACTCTTGGTTTAGGTTAACAACAAATCTTAGAATTTTCATTTGGACCAGTGCTTTTTATAGTGGTCTAACCCCCGAAGCAGCTTCCTTAGCATATCAATAACCATTGAACAATACAACAGGAAAACTGAAGACAAGATATAGACAGAAAAATAGTGAGTAATAAGAGAAAACATAAAATAGAAAGAGCTCTTTAATGTAAAACCAAAAAAGAATGAATGAGAAGAACCCAAAGTGCAGTGTTAAGTGTGCAGTGCTTACTAATGTATAAGTAAGTAAGTAAGTAAAATCTTTATTTAAAAAAATATACCCTTAAAAGCATTACAAATTGAGTCCACAAATCGGTACATTGTAATTAAAAAATTTCAAAACATGTTTCACCACAATTGAACAGTAAAAATTGATCAACACCTGTTACTCGCGTAGCACCTTAAAACTTAAAACAATTGTGGGATAGGCAGCGATAACACTTAGTGAAAGAACAGAAGAATTTGATGTATTGACATTCGGCAGCTAAAACTCATCATTTTATTTTTCCCTTTGTCTTAAAACTAAGTGCTAAGATGCAGGTTCGGTTGGGCCTCTGGGCGGGACAAGCTGGGGGATTACTGCTCCTTCTGCCTTTGCTGTAAAAATGCAGTGTGCGTCCCGAATATATGTTGTAAAGGCAATATTTAGAGCTATGAAAGGGGGCCAAAATACAACCCTGTCTGACACCCCTAGAGCAGGGAACGGAATCCGTGGTGTCTCCCTGTTCATTATATCGGACCCGGGCTGAAGTGTTCTGGTGTAAGGTGCGTAGAATATTCACAAGTCCTGGGTCTACACCCATGGTCCCCAATAACTCCCATAGTTTAGTGCGATTGACCCGATCGAAGGCCGCTGTTAGGTCCATGAATGCCAAGTACACCGTCTCGTTACTGGCGACGGTGTACTTGGCAACAAGGAGGTAGAGGTTAAGGCATTGGTCAGTTGTTGAGCGACTCGGCCTGAAGCCATACTGGATGTCCGCGATGATTTCGTGCTCTTCTGCCCATTCCATTAGGCGGTTAAGGATTGCTCTCCCCATGACTTTTGCTGAGACTTCAATAAGGGAAATAGGTCTATAACATTGTGGGTTATCTTTGGGGCCCTTTTTAAAAATTGGAACAATTGTCACAGTGGACCATGAAGGAGGCATACCTGTCTCCACTGCTGTGTTGATCACTCTTACTAAGATTGGAGCCCATAAGTCTACCTGGGAAAGCAGGAGATTGGGGAGTATCCCATCCGGGCCCAGGGCCTTGTTATGGGTTAGTCCCTCTATTCCACCTTTTATCTCGCACAAGGCATAGGGGATGTCCAGAGAAGTTTGGTTTTCTACCCCTTCAGGTGGAAGTACAATGCTTGGGCAATCATGTTTATAGAGACCTTTGAAATGCTCCACCCAAGCCTCTGGTAGAACATGGCAGGCAATTTTAGGTTTATCCTTATCTTGAAAGAGAGGATCATTCACAATTTTCCAGAAGGAAGACATATCCCTCGCTTCAGCTGCCTCCCTCAGGTTTTCCCATGCCTCATTTTGCAGTGAGTATTTACAGTGTTTCAGAGCCTGTTTATACCTCCCCCTGCATGATGACACACAGAGCTTGTCTCTGGGGACCGACTTTAGTGCTGCTTTAAGGTCTCTACGGGCACTAGAGCATTGCTGATTAAACCACCTTGGGCTGTTTTCTACTTTTTTCCTAGTTGTGCTTCTAAGGAGCTCATCAATACGGCGAGCAACCCCCTCATATGCGGTGATTAGGCCCCTCAATGGCAGGGTACAAGCACAACCATATCTGTTGGTTTTCCCCTTCAGTAAAGCCTTATAGAATTTGTCACAGTCAATGTTTGCCCATCTTAATCTTCTCCCCTGATCCGTTGCTTTAAAAGAACCTCTGGTCTGTTTAAGCGGGGTTTACTTGACTGGGTCAGGACCCTGGAGAGTCAGGACCAGCGGGTTGTGATCGCTGAAGGGACTTAGTTCGACATTGAAGCTCAATATCCGCCAAAATAGAGTGGTGGGTACAAAAATAAAATCTATAATGGAGCCCCTTTCTTTGTCTTTAAAGGTTGGGGGGATGCCCACGACCCGACTACTCTTATCAAGTCTAATGTGTGTGTTAGAGCATGAGTGCCCAGGACCTTGCTTAGCTCCAGTCCCTCCCTAGTGTGTTCCATATGTAAACCATCTTCCCTTGGGCACGATGCCCAGACCCCCTGACTGTTAAGTAGGTGGTCGCATAGGTGGCAATTAAAATCTCCCATCACTATCAGCTGCACTTTACTCCCTCCTTGTGATTCAAATCTTGTCAGCCTATAGTCCAGCCCAGCCAGGCTGGTCAGTGTCTGTCCACCTTTGATGGCGTTATAAAAATTAATGAGAGTCAATTTCAAAACCCTACTTGTGAACTGTAACCCTTGAATACAAGCAGAGTCCCAAGCTAGGTTCTCCCATTTTCCCCTTAGCCTCAGGTCCACATACGTAATCAGACCTACTTTAGCTCGCCCAGCCAGAGAACTTTGGGCAGGGACGAAGTACATTTTATACCCTTCCATTGCTAGATCGGCCGAATCCACCTCCCATGTTTCCTGCAGGCATATTATTTTAAATCTCTTTATATATTTCAGCCAGTTCTGACTTTTTAATTTGCTGGACAGGCCTGCAATGTTCCAGGTAATTATATTAAAAATTCCCTGTCCTTCAGATAAGGAGGGGTTTGGACCCAGGACAGTAAACCCCTTATGGAGTACCAGTCCTCCGAGAGGACTAGATTCGGTGCCCAGCTCTCCGTGTGCTGTCTGTGCTGTGGGCTGTGTTTGGATATCAGTCTGATTTCCACCTACTCCTCCCATGACCGTGGCTAACAGTACTTCCTCCATGGTGCCCCCTTGAACTATAATTGACCCCTCGGGTAGTCGATTCAAAGGTCTTTATTTCGATGAACAATTATAAAAGACACAAATATAAAACAAATATTTCAATAGAATTAAAAAAGACTAATTACAGAGCATACAAGATAAATATTACATAGTCCAATTCAGGTAAGACATTCCAGGGATTTGCAGCAAGACCTATATCCTTAACACAGAATTAAGAAAATAATTTAGTTCATTAGATAAAATGTGCTGTACATACAGACTTCCATTATACTTATTAAAATGCATATAAAATTATTATTTTTTTTAAATTCCAGATAGAATATATATACAGTGGAAGGCTAAAATAATCAACTTGGACATGTTATCCTCCATATCCAGTGTAAAAACTTAGCAACTGCAATAACCACCGGCTGATTAGTATCATTTTTAAGAATCCTTAAAGCCTCACAGCCTGTTTGGAGACCAAGCTGTAAACAAATAGGTTTCAACTATATCCGTCTTGGAACTTTGTACTCAGGACATATAAACAATATGTGCCCGATGTTCTCCTTTTGGGTGGGGCAGAAGGGACAGGTGGGGTCAAGTCCTTCTCTCCATTTAGATACAAAGGAATTAGTTGGTAGGGTTCCCACCCAGAATTGATGGTATCTCTTTCTAGCCTTCGGGACAGTAATATAATCCCAATAGCCCTCATACGCAGGTGAGTGTTTAAGTTCCAAGAAATATGCAGTCAGCGACGGATCAATGGTGAAACCAAATCTCTTCATTGTGACCAGGCTCCAATAGAGATCTCTTAAGGTTTTTCTGGGGGGAAAGATGTTACCTGTAGGATCCTCCCATAAGCTGCCCAAACCCATGGCAGAGTAGATGGATTTAACCTCCCGCAACCAAAGGATATTGTGGGCCGTATCAGCATTTCTAACATCTAGAGAGGCCTGCGCATACTGGGAGAGTTCTGGGGTAACCCACAATCTCCTCCAGTACGCCACCGGTCTGTAGCGTGCCTTGTCCTGCAGACGCTGGGACCCCAGATCGTAGAAAAGGGGAGTGTGGTATATGTCTTCCATGTCTATTGTAGTTTTCTCTTTATTTAGTTTGGTAGTTCTCTCATCTCTGTTAGATTCTTAGCTATGTAATTTAGAATTCTCTTGTTGTACCTAGTGATCCAGATTCTACTTGAGTAAAGCGGTTGGAGCTGAACTGAAGAGATGCTTGGACTCAAGCACCAGTGGGTCTTATTTATACCATAAGAATAAATAAGTTTAAATCCTATTTCTGCCTCCTCCCGCTCTTTACAATGGCGATGAGGTTAATTAATTAATTATTGACCCACTGTGTAGCCATTTTTTAGAAAAGAAACGTCTACTTTCCTGAAGCTCTTCGATTCGGACCTCTGCGTGGTTGTGCCGGCTACCACAGTCCTCTTCATGAAGATCTGGGCATCGGGTGTGAAACTCCCGTAATTTTCACACGTTTTAAGGTACTGTTACGAACTTTTTATTAATGTGGATTTAAAACGGCCTTACTTTTTTCTTTTGCCGTTGGATGCTGCTCGCGCTTGTCTCATGCGCTGAAGACTCTTCCACGTCCTTTCGCGTTCTGAGCTCTGTGACTCTGCATGCAGTCACGTCTTCGCGTTTTGGAACGCATGAGCTCATTGAAACGCATCGTTTTGGACGCAACGTGCGGCCATTTTGACAACACCTTTTCAAGTTGTCACGGAAACTGTCCTTACGCTCGTACTTAAAGCGCATATTTGTTTCCATTCCTCGATGAACCTGGATTTGTTCACCAATATTTATGAATTTAAAGCGTCTTTCAAGCTAATTTCTCAGCGAACACAGTGATTCGCTCACTTTCTAAATTACTTTTCAAAATATACGCATTTATTCTACGTTATTGTGCATTCCTCAGTTGTTTTTCATTTATTTATTTTAAGCACTGCGCTTTTCTTTCATTTTACCTCAGTGATTTGCACACTCTTATTTTAAGTGCAAGTCTTATTCTCCTCCAGTGATTTGCACACTGTTATTTTAGTGCAAGTTACTCATTCAGTGATTTGCACACTTATTCTACAAGTGCAAGTTTCTGTTAATTTCAGTGATTTGCACACTTTTTCTACGATTCTTTTATTTTACCTCAGTGATTTGCACACTTTTATTTTAAGTGCAAGTTTTATTCTCTTCCAGTGGTTTGTACACTGTTATTTTAGCTGCAAGTTATCTATTCAGTGATTTGCACACTTATTCTACAAGTGCAAGTTTCTGTTAATTTCAGTGATTTGCACACTTTTTCTACGAGACCAAGTTTCTCTTATCTTCTTTGAATTTTATTCTTTGTTTAACATGGCTTCTTCTCAAATTTGCAATCAACCTTCCATTTTCCTGCAAATTCCTGGAAAACCTAAGTTGTCTTGGAAAAAATGGTTTGAGTACTTTGAAAACTATATTGTTGCAATTGATGGTTCTAAGTTCTCACCAGAAAGGAAAAAAGCTATTCTTTTCAGTTACTTGGGTACAGCTGCAATTGAAATTTTTAAAAATCTTGAACCTATCACAGCACCGGGAGGTGAAGGAGATGTTTGGAATGTATTCTTAGAAGCTGTTGCCAGACTTGAAAAGCAGTTCGAAGATGAACCGAATGTCCTGATTGAGAGACATGCTTTTCACAAAAGAAAACAATTGTCTGATGAGTCGGTAGAAGATTATGTGGCGGCCTTGAGGGTACTAGCTGCCAATTGTCAGTTTGGAGCACTTGTTGATTTTTCTATCAGAGATCAATTTGTTTTCAATTGTTTTTCAAAGAAGGTACAAGAAAGACTTTTGGCATGCCGTAATCCTACTTTAGGAGAAGTGATTGACCTAGCCAAAGGCATTGAAAGGTCTATAGAATCTTCCAAAATTATTGAAGCTGAGTCTGTTAAAAGTGCAAGTGTCTCTTCCATTTGCTCAGTTCAAACTCGAGGAAAAAATTCCTTCAAGACAAACAGGGAGTCTGGTTTAAGCTGTTTTAGATGTGGCTCTAAATCACATTTAGCGAACTTCTCTGATTGTCCTGCACTAAAAAGGAAATGTACTAAGTGTGGTAAAAGTGGTCATTTTTCTTCATTCTGTAAAACTGTTAAGAGAAATGTAAATACTAGGGTCAGTTATGTATCTGATGTTGAAAATGATATGCACAATATGATCATCACTATTTATGATGATACTTTTGAGAACTATATTAACAGTGTCATTCTCCCCTTCAAAGCTCCTTTGGGTACTGTTTCTGTTGGAAAAGTTGAGTTTGAAGCCATGGCTGATTCTGGTTCGCCCGTAACCATTTTGTCTGACGTATTTTTCAAGGAAAAATGGAGTGGTGTCAAGCTTAACATTTCTGACATAAACCCTAAGGCGTTTGGTAATTTTAAAATTAAAATGTTGGGTTTCTTTCAGGATTTTCTAAAAGTTGAGACTCGGCAAATTTTTACTAAAATATACTTGGCGATTGATGGGAAGAATATTGTGGGTTGGTTTGATCTTGGCAAGCTTGGTATTAACTTGTGTCCAGGTTCTGATCATCCAATCTGAGTTTCCGTGACAATTGTAAGTGGTGTTTTCGACTCGCACGAATATGGTCGAGTCTGGTATCTACGAACCGCAAATGACGAGTTTAGTAAGTGTGCGCAGTTTCACTGTGCTAACTTAAACCGTTCGTTTGCTACGTGGGTTTTTCATCTGTACCCACGGGTTCCATCTTAGATACGGCATCCATTTTGTCTCTTGCCCTCAAGTAGCCAGCGAACGGACGCTGTCCGCTTCGCGACCCTGGGACTCCCAAGATATTTGCGGAAGACACATGTCCTTTGTAAGTGTCTTTATGATGAGGGGGATGATACTGTAAGGCAGATGGCCCCGCTCGAGGCTCATCTCGCCGTGCCGGTTTATTGTCTCAGCCGTGCATCTCATTAGGCACGTCCCTTTGATGCCTGTAGCTCGTGTTTCTCGATACCTCCCCTTTTACACCCTTTCCAATCTCCCCACTGTTTCCATCTTCCTCTGCACCTGTCTTGTTCCTTTTTCGATCTGTTTTACTGCTGATTGGAATGTACTAATGGTGGGAAGATGGGTTTTTACAGTTGGGAACCACCAAATGTTTCCGCACTTATGTTCCGGACCTTACGAGTATCAAAGTGACCAAAGCGACCCCTCTCGGGGATAATTGTGGGAACCGGGTTGTAAACCTTTGTCTGCTATGCAAACCTATGGGAGAATCGTGTATAAAAGGAGCGATCCACAGAACCAATTTGAAGCAGTCTCCCTGAACTACACTCGTTGTACTTCCGTGATCTCTGTGTTTCCCTGCAGCAAATAAACCTTGAATCTTTGACGCCAAAGGAAGTGTCCCGTGTCTCTGTCATTCGTACGCCGGAGCAGGTTACCCACGAAGGTTTCAGGTGTTGTCCCCTGGCACCGCTGGGTCTTAAAGAACCCAGTCCTTCAGTTGGCGCCCAACGTGGGGCTGCATCAGTGGTACCGGTCCAAGCCCGACGATCGTGAGGAACTTCGTGTGAAATCTCCGAGGGAAGGTGCACTCCGCTTCATCGATCCTGTTGTCGAAACAAGTGGCCCGAAGACTTTTCCTGCGAAGATTCCCGCCTCCTGACGGCTGCGACGGACTGCTGCCCTGACTGTAGACCTGTTTTGGCGCCTGGCGTAGACCTTGGTAGAGCGAGACGATTGACGGGTCTTCCTGGTGACGCCATCGATCTTTGAGTTAAGTATTTGTGGGTCGCTCCCAGAGTTCTTGGTTGTGGTTGCTTAGTGGTTGCATGGTTCCATTGCATTTGTAGTCTTGGTACTTTGTTGTGTTGTTTGACGACTGCAGCCGCCAAAAACCGAGGGTTTTTGCTTTTTGCTGGGACTTGGTAAATCCCGTAACCCTTGAAGTTTGTGAAACTCGACTAGTGTGCAAGATGCCTGGTCGCAGTACTTTGTTTAGTTGTTTCAGACGTTGTGGTGCGGATTCCCGACTGGAGGACTCGTGTCCGATACCTCCGGTTGGAACTCCGACTTATGAACTGTACAGCAAACATGGGCTAGGCCCGATTACTTTTAATGATTATTGGATTAGCTATACAAAGAAGGACGGTGTCCTTAGTTGGCCACCTCATGGTAGCTTTGAGACCCCGATCCTAGATAACTTAGAGGCTAAATTGTTTGAGAAAAAGTCAAGGCCGGCCATGTTTGATGCCTTTCGGTTGTGGCGTAAAGAAGCCCGACAGAAAGAAATCAGACAGACTAAACGAAATCAGAGAGATGGTGTTGCTACCATTGTAAAGAAAGCAGAGCAATTTCAGCGTGATAAGGAGGTTAAGGAAAAGGAAGTGTTTGACAGGCTACAGCGTATGACTATAGATAAATGCTATCCTGCTTTGCCTACGGAGTCGGAAAAGAAGGAAGAAGCAGTTGAGGATCCTTTAATGTCCTATCTTATGAAGTCGCCACCTCCGTATGTACAGGGTACCGCAGCTCCTGTGGTTCCCCCTGTACCTATTCCACCTATTCTTCCTCCGCCTGTTCCTCAACCTGCACCCGTTCTTCCGACTGTTCCTGCTCCTTTGCCTGTTGCTATCCCTACTGCTCCTCCGCTTCCACATACTCCTGCTCCCGCTACTGCTCCCGCTTTGTTAACTCCTGCTGTTGCTTCTGTCTCTACTCCTTCGCTTGTTAGTCCTGTGTCCTATACTTCTCCCTCTACTCGTAGTCGTACTTCTCCTCTTGCGGCTAGCTTCTTCCATTCGCTCGGACCTGTTCTTGGGTCCGCTGGTTCCGATGGTCCGCAGAGACGTAGTCAGCTTCCAGGTAACAGGGAACGCGCTTCGCTATATAATATGGCAATGGGTTGGATGACACATCCTCTTAGGAATCCACCACGTGTCGTACTCGATACGTTTTGTCAATTCAATATACCAACTCAAAGGTTCGTGTTCGAAGAAATGTGTAAGGTTCTTCGTGATCAGATATCGGCCGATGCACCTGACGAGGTGCTGACCGCTTTGTCTGACCTACAGCTTCAGTTCTCGACTGGACTGATAGTGGATACCAATGTTCGACGTGCTGTTGAACGGTTGCTATCTTTCCGTCCCACTCCTATACCTCAAGCCCTCTTTGTTGAAGATGTTGAAAGACAGCCAGATGAGTCTGGTCAGTTTCCTATGCGAGAGGTTCCACCAGTGTGGATGCCAGGTAATCCTGGGGCAAACCCCCGATCTTGCCGTTCTTTCAGAGGGTTTGGATACATCTCCCATGGAAACGCTCTGAAGTGCTACAGGTGAAGCAATCTCTGCCTGACCCTCGCAAAAATCCTGCAGGGTATTATAAAGAATTATCGCAGCTTGTAGATGCTACGGTAATGAATCTTGCTGATATTGACATGTTGTTCGGCAATGTTGTACCGCAACCGGTATGGGCTAAGATTCGGCAGGAAAATCACGCAAACGAATTAGGTGGTGATTGGGCTGCCATTACAGCAGCGGATGGTCGACAAATTGGTGGTGCTAAACCCGAGCAGTTGATTGCTGCTCTTCCTCAAAGAATAATAATGCTCATGAAAACTCTTATGCCAGCTATGAGGGTGAATTGGGACAAATTGTCAGCTTGTAGACAGAAGAAGGACGAGAGTGTCTCCGACTTCTTTACGAGATTCGAGGAGGCATTCATCGACCATAGTGGCCAGGATATGAGCACTGAGGGTGGTCAACGGTTGTTTGTGGACAAATTCGTTTCAAACTTATTGCCTGATTTGAGCAATAAATTAAAGAATTCAGAAAGTGCGTGGGCCGTTTCTACTTCAGCTCAAATATTGGCTACGGCACAGTATTATGAGAATAGAGAGAAAGAAGAGAACGACCGTGCTGATAAAAAGACGAAAGAACTCAAAACTAAAGTGTTGTTACAGCAGGTCTATCCCCCACGTTCGAATCAGAATGCTTCGCAACAAAATAGATCGCAGCCGCAATCGAACCGATCACAATCTCGTAATGACTCCTCTTCCCAAAGATCTTCGTTAGGGTACAATCAATGTGCCTATTGTAGACAGGAGGGTCATATCAAATTCAACTGTCCTGTTCTAAACGATCGTAATAGCGGTAATTCATCTAGAGGAGGTCGTGGTGGTTCGCAGCAGGCACCACGTGGTAGAGGTCGTGGTCCTCAAAATGATCGCTCAGACAACTCATCAAATTCCGATAATTGTTTTGATCAACGTGGATCATCGCAAGGACGATCTGCGCAGTACAATGTAGACGATTATTACGTCGATCAGGGAACTGACGACAGTAATTACTAGGACAGCCATAGACAAGGAGAGGGAGTGGTATCAGTTCCGGTTGATCAGAGAGGGCCTTACGTCGCAGTTGCTACATCGGGCATCGTTGAGCCTTTTCTGTTGGACACTGGTGCAGCGAAAAGTTCCATGAAGCATTCGAAACTCCCTGGCGCACCTTTGTCTGGCTTAACAAATGTTTCTGTTGGATTCTCTGGCGCCCCCGTTAGCAATCCAGTTTCGCGCCCTCTGCCCCTTACAATTGGGCCTCGTAAACTGCAAGCTCCGTTGATTTTGACCACGGGCTGTGGTGAAAATCTTTTGGGTCTGGATTTGCTTAAACGTTTGTATGCAACCCTGTATTGTTCCCCTGTGGGTGTAAAGCTTACGTTGGGAGAGAGGGTTGTCTCTCCTATGTACTTGTCTCTCGATAAGCTTCCACCGGAATTGAGTTCTCTTCCTGCATCTTTGTGGGCAACAGGTCCCAACGATGTGGGCCTGCTTGACATCTCCCCTTATGTTGTTCAGTTGAAATCTAATGTGCGGTTGCCACGTATTCCCCAGTATCGTATCTCTCTTGATGGTGAACGAGCATTGTTAGCGATCATCTATGATTTGATCGAGAAAGACGTTATTGAGGAAACACGGGGAAACGTGTGCAACAGCCCTGTACTGCCCATTCTAAAACGTACTGATCCTTCAAAACCACCTGTTTATCGTTTTGTTATCGATTTACGGGAGGTGAATAAAATTGTGATTCCTCAGTTCCCCGTTGTGCCTGACATCACGGCACTACTGACTCTGATTCCAGCTTCTGCATCTTGGTTTTCGGTGATTGATTTGAAGAATGCGTTCTTCAGCATTCCCATTGCAGAAGAGAGCAGAGACCTTTTCGGTTTCTCTCTTGGTGGACGCAGCTTCCGGTTCAAACGCGCTCCTCAGGGCTACTGTGAGAGTCCATCGATTTACAGTCAGGCCTTGAAGGGTCAACTGGATGCGTTTTCATTGCCGGCTGGTGCGGCCTTAATCCAATATGTCGACGACTTATTGGTAGCTGCAGATACTCAGGACATTTGCAAAATTGCTACGGTGTCGCTGCTGCAACATCTCTGCGAGTTAAATCACAAGGTGTCACCTTCTAAACTCCAATATTGTTGTCAAGAAGTAACCTATTTAGGTCACTTATTGTCAAAGGAGGGAAGGCGGTTGACCCCAGAGAGAATTGCAGCAATCGCGCGAATGGCTGTGCCAACAACCCAAAGAGATGTTCGTGCCTTTCTAGGTATCACGTCGTACTGCAGGCAATGGATTCCAAATTTTTCATTGCTAGCGAAACCATTGGTAGCTCTTACGTGCAAGGATGTTTCAACTCCTTTACCATGGACGGAAGAATGTCAGAAAAGTTTTTCTGAATTACGTGATTCATTGTGTTCGGCTCCTGTGTTAGGTACTCCTGACTATAGCAAGCCGTTCACATTATATGTTCACGAGAGGGAAGGTTGTGCTTTGAGTGTCTTAACGCAACCTTTTGGTGGTAAGCAACGTCCATGTGCATATTTTTCATCGACCTTGGACCCAGTAGCTAGAGCATTGCCGAGTTGTTTGAGAGCAACAGCGGCAGCTGCGGTGTCCATCCGACAATCAGCAGGATTGGTCATGGATAATATGCTTACAGTGATGGTTCCGCATGCAGTCGACACTCTTTTAAATCGTACGAAAACTCAGCACTTGACGAGTGCGAGATTGTCTGGGTACGAGCTGACGCTGCTGGCAAGCCACATTCAGATAAAACGTTGCAATGTTCTGAATCTGGCGACTTTGTTACCAATTAGCTCAGAGTCAGATGAAATAACAGAACACGACTGTTATTTGAGGACAGAAGAGGAAACAAAAGGTCGAGTGGACCTTAAAAACACTCCTTTGGAAGACCCAGATGGAACGCTGTATGTGGATGGTTCATGTTTTAAATTACCGAATGGCGATGTGACTACTGCATATGCTGTTGTAACGTTGAATACTGTCGTTGAGACTGCAAGATTAAATCAGAATTCTGCCCAAGCTGCAGAACTGATCGCTCTCACCAGAGCGTGTGTGTTAGCGAAAGGGAAACGTGTGAATGTGTTTACCGACAGCCAATACGCTTTTGGCGTCGCCCATAGCTTTGGACGGTTGTGGAGAGAGAGAGGTTTTCTGACATCGCATGGTACGAAGATTCAGCATGGTCAGCTTGTGAATGATCTTTTGGATGCACTTACGTTGCCTAAGCAAGTGGCGATTGTTAAATGTAGTGCGCATCGTAAGGTGACGGATGATGTTGGTCGTGGTAATGCGTTTGCGGATGAGACTGCTAAGGAGACTGCCCGGAACCTTAGCACTCGAATGTATGTGACGAGTTCGGTTAGGTGGCCTACAGAATCGAGTATGTGTGAGGACACTATCGAGAGTGTGAAAGCAATTCAGAATGAGGCCACCGAGACTGAAAAGACGAAGTGGAAAGAAAGTACGGGAAAGTTGGATGCGAATGGTTGTTGGATTGACTTATCGGATCAGAAAAGATGGATGTTGCCTGATGCATATGTGCTGGCTGTTGTGACAATGGCACATGGGTTAGCACATATTAGCGCGAAAGGTATTTGCAAGTTGTTGTCTCCTGTGTGGAAGAATGATGGTATCACGAAATGTGCTGAACGCTTGGTTAAGAACTGTATGGTATGTATGTTGTATAATCCTGGTAAGGGAACCCCAACTCCTCCTGGTAGTTTTGCTCCCCCTTCATGTCCCTTTGAGGTGATTCAATTAGACTTCATCCATATGGAGCGATGCAATAACCTGAAATACGTTTTAGTTGTGGTTTGTGCGTTCTCCCGATGGATCGAAGCCTACCCTCTTAAGGACAACACTGCTTTGTCAACTGCGAAAATCCTACTGAAGGAATACTTTCCTCGGTACGGAATGCCTAGAGTTGTGTGGTCCGATAACGGAAGTGAGTTTGTGGGGAGTGTGATGAAGAGCGTGTGTAAGGGCCTTGGAATTAATCAAAAATTCCATAGCGCCAATCATCCCCAGTCAGCTGGTTTGGTTGAGGGGTACAACGGCACCCTTAAACTGAAGCTGGCGAAGATTCAGGCTACGACTGGTCTTTCGTGGCCCGACGCTTTACCCTTAGCATTATTGTCAACAAGGGCAACTGTACACTCCCGAGTAGGGCTTAGTCCCTATGAAATAGTGTTCGGTCGTCCTGCAAATGTTTGGGGGGTCCCTAGGCCGGGTGTGTTCTGTGATCTTGAGTATCCAATGTTGATCGATTATCTTCATGACTTGACTGCTAAACTGAGGTTAATTCACCAACAGGTTTACGAAGCATTGCCGACGCAGACGGAGGGTCCAGGCCACCAGCTCCAGCCCGGGGACTGGGTGGTGACGCGCAATTTTTCGCGCAAGAAGAATTTGGAGCCAAGATTCACTGGACCCTTCCAGGTCCTCCTTGCCACGAGAACTGCTGTTCGTCTAGAGGGGCGGAAAAATTGGGTGCATGCCACCCATACCAAAAAAGTCCCTATTCCGTTGCCGGCAGACTCGTGGGTGAGGAGAGGCATTGCATCAACCGAAACCGAAGGATTGCCGGCGTTTGTACCTTTCAGCGACGCACAACCTGTCGGAGAATCCTCAGTGCAGCAGAAAGACACTGTTGAACATTTGTCATCAAAAGACTCAAGACCAGAACATTCAACTGATCAACAGAACGCTGTCTCTTCAACGGATCCTTTGTTTGACGAACAGACACGTCCTGGGAAAACCCGATACTTTTTGCGATCCAGCACTAAAGACTAATAAAAGATCCTGTTTTGTCCCTTGACAATTGCATTATCTCGTTTTCCACGATCAGTTTGAACACTCGTATCATTGTAATTATTCTTGTATATATACATTGAGTTTCGTTCCTCGTATTTTTGCTTCCACAGCTGAGAGACACTTTGCATACACATAATTGTGAATAATTGTGAATAAAGGCCGTAGGGCCGCGCGTGTACTTCCTTCTGGTTAGTAGGTCTTGACACTAGGTTAAAGACTGTCGGTTCCTGGGAACTCCTAGGGATTGACTACTGCTACACGGAACGAAGTGCGTCAAGAAACGTTGCGGACGGTCGTAGGGGATGGCATTTTCGAAGCTGATGGACTTGGAAGAAGCTCAAGCGCAAAGGTTCAAGTTGCAACAGCTTAGTCGTACCAAATGTTTTATGTTCCAAATATTCGTATTGCTTTTGACTGTTTCTGCATTATTGGCAGGTGGGGTGTATTACATGATGTCTTGTTTTTTATCTCCTGCTATACCTACTCCTTCCTCTAATCCTCAATCTACCACTGTTGCATCTCCCCATTCTTTTCACTTCTTACCCGAACACGAACAGGCTAGACGTGCAGAATTCCGCAACAATTCCTTTATTCAGCTCCTTCACCAGCACCAGTTAGTGGTTAACACTACTAATTGTTGGGTGTGTGGGTTGATGCCACATACCACGGATAAGGGAATTCCATATCTGGTGTTACCGTATAGTTCCCAAGGGTCCGCTCGAGCATTTCAAACAATGTTTCGAAGCGCACTAGATTCTCAACCCAATCGAGAGCCACGTTCTCCCTCCCTTGGCCCTGGCTCGTACTATAAGCCTTTGTCTATAGCGATAGAAGACTTAGATAGAGATATCTACGAGCCGTCGCTCATTCCAGTTGAAGAGGTACAAGCCTATAGGGTCCTGAGTAAGGTCGAGTACAGTGCGCTCACGAGTGATAAACAGCTTAAAAGCTCGCCTCCGATATGGGTCGTACCCCACATTGGTAATTTTTGTCTAATGGGTCGTGGCCGACGATCGAAAGCCCGACTTGGAGAGAGTGCTTGCGCTGAAAATTACATGCTGCCGATGATCTCGTCCCCTGTGTTTCTGGCTGCCAAGGGTACCTACTTTGTCTGTCATGATCGTGCGTATGCATGGTTGCCCTCTGACTTCATGGGCTCATGTTTTATCGCAAACTTGTTGCCTCCGACGTTCACTGTAGATGCAGATTATCACAAGACTAGAGTTGTGAGAGGCGTAATTAGCGAAGAGGATACTGCCGGTCAAGAGGCAGGAGACTTTTTCAAGGGTTTCCTCCCGTTTTGGGGACCTATGGTTAATAGTAGGAACCTGAGACAGTTGACTCGAGTGGTAGAATCGACAGCTAATATTACTGCCAGTGCCCTTGGTAATATCACCACAGAACTTCAGGCGGATAGACTTATGACGTTGCAAAACCGTATGGTTTTAGATGTGATCTTAGCAGATCGAGGTGGGGTATGTAAGGTGATCCATTCGAGCTGCTGTATTTTCATTCCTGATAACGCTCCGACTGTCTATCAAGCCATCTCGAAGTTGCATAAGATCTCCGAATCCATACACGTGGATGTAGGGGATTGGACGCTACTTGGGTGGTTTTGGGGCCTGATGTCGACTTGGGGTTGGAAGATTCTGATGATCATCGGAGTCGTTGTGGCGTTCCTGTTCACGTGTTGCCTTTGTGTGCAGTGCGGTCCTGCCTTATGTGGCCTCTGTGCTACGACGTGTATGAGACAGCCGCCTGTTACCAATGGAACTCGGTTGGACAGAGCTATGCTACAGCAACATCTAGATGGTCTGATGAATATCGAATATGATTCCGACTAGTGCTTGCCTACATGAGGGCAAAAGGAGCGTCTGAGGTTCTGTGACAATTGTAAGTGGTGTTTTCGACTCGCACGAATATGGTCGAGTCTGGTATCTACGAACCGCAAATGACGAGTTTAGTAAGTGTGCGCAGTTTCACTGTGCTAACTTAAACCGTTCGTTTGCTACGTGGGTTTTTCATCTGTACCCACGGGTTCCATCTTAGATACGGCATCCATTTTGTCTCTTGCCCTCAAGTAGCCAGCGAACGGACGCTGTCCGCTTCGCGACCCTGGGACTCCCAAGATATTTGCGGAAGACACATGTCCTTTGTAAGTGTCTTTATGATGAGGGGGATGATACTGTAAGGCAGATGGCCCCGCTCGAGGCTCATCTCGCCGTGCCGGTTTATTGTCTCAGCCGTGCATCTCATTAGGCACGTCCCTTTGATGCCTGTAGCTCGTGTTTCTCGATACCTCCCCTTTTACACCCTTTCCAATCTCCCCACTGTTTCCATCTTCCTCTGCACCTGTCTTGTTCCTTTTTCGATCTGTTTTACTGCTGATTGGAATGTACTAATGGTGGGAAGATGGGTTTTTACAGTTGGGAACCACCAAATGTTTCCGCACTTATGTTCCGGACCTTACGAGTATCAAAGTGACCAAAGCGACCCCTCTCGGGGATAATTGTGGGAACCGGGTTGTAAACCTTTGTCTGCTATGCAAACCTATGGGAGAATCGTGTATAAAAGGAGCGATCCACAGAACCAATTTGAAGCAGTCTCCCTGAACTACACTCGTTGTACTTCCGTGATCTCTGTGTTTCCCTGCAGCAAATAAACCTTGAATCTTTGACGCCGAAGGAAGTGTCCCGTGTCTCTGTCATTCGTACGCCGGAGCAGGTTACCCACGAAGGTTTCAGGTGTTGTCCCCTGGCACCGCTGGGTCTTAAAGAACCCAGTCCTTCAAATCCAGTTAAGAGATATGCCTGTCAGTAATATTATTTTAGAGGATGATTCCCTGTCTTCTATTCTTCATAGGCATGAAAAAGTTTTTGAGGATGTTGTTGGACAGGTAAAAGGATTTTCTCACAAGATCAAACTCAAAAAAGATGCTTTGCCTGTCCAACACAAAGTCCGCATGGTACCTCTAGGAGTGAGAGACAAACTTAAAGCACATTTAGACGACCTGTGTTCTCAGGGCATTATAGAACCTACGGACAGTTCTGAGTGGGTTTCTGCTATAGTGATCGCTCTTAAAAAAAATAATGATATTAGGCTATGTGTTGATCTTCGCTCTTTAAATAAAAATATTGTTATTGAGACCTATCCCTTGCCTAGGATACAGGAAATGTTGGCGGCTGTAAATGGGGCAAAGTTTTTCTCCATTATTGATCTTAAATCTGCCTATCATCAGGTGACTTTAGTAGAGGAGTCAAAGGATCTGACAGCCTTTATCACTCCTTTTGGCCTATATAGATTTCTTAGAATGCCTTTTGGCTTAGCGTCAGCGGCCAGCGTTTTTCAAAAATTGATTGAGAGTCTGTTTCATGGTCTCAAAGGTGTACAGTCATTTCAGGATGATATACTAATTTTTGCTAAGACCATTTCTGATCATAATGCAATCTTGGAAAAGGTTTTAAGCACCTTAAACAACAAGGGAATGACAGTGAGTAAAGATAAATGTACATTTTTGGTCAGTGAAATTAATTATTTAGGCCACAAAATAACCCCTGAAGGCATCTTTCCAAAAAAAGACATCATTTCCAGTTTAGAAAATTGTAGTAAACCCAAAGACAAGGATACCTTGCGCTCATTTCTTGGTTTGAGCGAATATTATGCCAAGTTTGTGAAGGGGTATGCCTTGGTTGTGGAGCCACTTAGACTATTACTTAAGAAAGGTGCTAAATTTTTGTGGACAGATATTCACGATTCTGCTTTTGTGAAGGTTGTTAATCTCATTGCTAAGGCACCTGGTTTAAACACTTTTGACCCTGAAGGTGATTCTTTTGTGACTGTTGATGCCAGCACTGTTGGTTTGGGTGCGGTGTTCACTCAGATTGTTGAAGGCAAAGAACGTGTCATTTCTTTCATCTCCAGGGGTATTAGGGGTGCAGAAGCTCACTACAGCACAATTGAGAAAGAGGCCCTAGCCTGTGTGTGGGCTGTTGAAAAGTTCAAGAACTTCTTGTGGGGGAGGCCTTTTACTTTGGTGACTGATCACAATCCGCTTGTCTACATGATGGACGGCGTGAGAAGTGGTAATGCTTCCTCAAGGTTAGTTAGATTAATTGCGAGGTTACAGGAGTTTAATTTCGTCATTCAGCACATTTCTGGTGGAAAAAACGTTACTGCAGATTGCTTATCCAGGTTACCTCCTGTTGATGATTCCAGTGATGAAGTTCTTGATCTGCACGAATGTGTTGTAGCTTCTGTTGACGCTTTAAAATTCTGTTGTTTTGGTGTTGAGGAGAAGGAATGGAGTCATCATTTCTCTAATGATAGTGTTTTACAGAAGGTTAAATCTTATGTCGCTAATGGTTGGCCTTCTGTCAAGAATTTAGAGTTACCTCTGAGAAGTTTTGCTCAGGTCTCTGAGGAATTGTCTATTCAGAACGGTTTTTTGCTTAGACAGGATTTGTTCATCCCTCCTGCTGGTCTTAGGGATAGAATTATTCAGTTGGCGCATTCTGGACATCCTGGTGTGTCTGCCACCAAGAAGCTGTTGAAATGTCATTATTGGTGGCCTGGTTTAGATGCTTCTGTAGAAAGATTCATTGATAACTGTTCTATTTGCATCAATTCTGATAAGCACTGGAAGGTTGCTTCTGAACCTTTGTCTTTAGATAGTGGTCCTACAGGTCCTTGGCAAAGACTTTCTATTCATTTTTCTGGACCTTTTAAGTGTCTGGGTAGAGAGATGAGGTTTCTCATTGTGTTAATTGCTGACTTTTCCAAATGGATTTACTTTGCTTTTGTAGAACACCCTACCACTGATGAAGTTGTGTGTTTTTTGGACAACATTTTTAGGGTTGAGGGAGCACCTTTTTCTTTGATGTCGGACAATGGTGTCCAATTTGTTTCTAGTAAGATGCAAGTTTTTTTGAATAAGTTTGGGGTTTCTGCTATCAGAGCTCCTCTTTATAGTCCTCGTTCAAATGGTCAGGTGGAGAGGGATAACAGATTTTTTAAGGAAGGCGTTCAGGCCGCTTTAGAAAGCAATCTTGATGTGTTGGAGTTTCTAAAGGATAAAATTTGGAGTTACCACTTGACTCCCAATTCTTGCACTGGTATATCTCCTTATTTTTTAATGAGAGGCAGAGAACCTAGATGCATGTTCATGCCTTTAATTGGCAGTGCTAAATCTAATAAGATCAGGTTGGAGGATTCAATCATTAAGGCCAGGAACAATATTTGTTCTGCTCGTTTGTCTGGTAAGGCCTATCATGATTTGACTCATCATTCTAAAAACAAAAATGTTACCATTGGCGATTGGGTAAGAATTGTTAAACCATCTTTTACTCCCAAGGGTTCGTCTAAGTTCTCTGAACCTTTTCGAGTAGAGGATGTTACTAATTCCACTGTCTTGCTTAAGGACAAGGGTTGGTGGAGCAAGAGTTCTGTGATAGTTCTTAAACCTGGTCAAGAACGTTTCTTTTCCAAAATGGGAGATGGTGCCTTGTTTAATGATATTGCTCTTTCCAATGACAATAACAATGCTTGCTCTGTTCCTGGATCTGCCCATTCCACTGACAATGCTGAGAAATCTCCTGATCCTGGATCTGCCCATTCCAGTGTCAATGCTGAGAAATCTCTTGATCCTGTTCCTGACAGTGCTTGTTTGCCTCTCTCTGATTTTGTGGACACTGATCTTGGAAATGATACTTCTTTGAATTCCTCTGTTCTGGATGCTCCTATTTCATCTCGAAGAAATGTCAAATTGCCTAAGAAATTTTGTGATTATGTATTAGATTGATTTTTGTCTTCTTTATTTTGTTTGTTTTATTATGTTTAGAAAGGAACATGTGGTATATGTCTTCCATCTCTATTGTAGTTTTCTCTTTATTTAGTTTGGTAGTTCTCTCATCTCTGTTAGATTCTTAGCTATGTAATTTAGAATTCTCTTGTTGTACCTTGTGATCCAGATTCTACTTGAGTAAAGCGGTTGGAGCTGAACTGAAGAGATGCTTGGACTCTAGCACCAGTGGGTCTTATTTATACCATAAGAATAAATAAGTTTAAATCCTATTTCTGCCTCCTCCCGCTCTTTACAGGGAGTCAACGGGGTCGATACTGGTAGACCTGTGACCCCGCGAAGAAACTTGTTTTGGGCCCTAGTCAGGTGAGCAAGATTGCTGAAACCCCACAGTTCCGCCCCATATAAAATTGCTGTGGCTATTTTAGCTTCATATATTTTCAAAGCGGGAGTATTGGCCTAGTATGGGAAAGAAATACTTCCTTAGATAAAGCTCCTGTTAATTGAGCGTGCTTAATTACCAGCTGAGTAATGTGTGGTTTCCAATCTAATTTGGAAGCGAGGGTAATTCCCAAGTATGAAAACACCTGAGTCTGATCTAATCTGTCCCTACTCATTGCTACATTACCTCTGACATGTTTGGACTTGTGAAGTACCATGATCTTGGTCTTGCTAACATTTACTACAAGTCCATCAGCCTGATTCATCAAGGTACCGTTTTGCGAGTCTCTAATAGAGAATCATAAGGAATCGCTATTAGAGACTCGCAAAACGGTATTCATGTAGGAATCGCAAAATAAAATGCGATTCCTACAAATTCCTTATTTGCGATTAGCAAATTGCTAATCGCAAATAAGGAAAAACTCCCCATTCATTCCTATGGGCCAAAAGGCCCATAGGAATGAATGGGGAGTATTCCTTATTTGCGATTAGCAATTTGCTAATCGCAAATAAGATAGCGATTTGAAGGGTGCCAGGGGTGTCCAAAGGACACCCTGTAGCACCCCTTAAATGCACATTCGAACAGGTGTTGAGCACACACATGTCCAAAGGACATGTGTGTGTGTGTAACATGCAAAAGAAAAAAATGCACTACAGTGCTTTTTACTCTTTTTTTGCAATTTACCACCAAGTCACACTTGGTGGTAAATTGCGGCCAAATATTGCGATTTCGCATTTTCTAATTGGTTGATGAATTGGATTTAAGGAATCTCTATTAGAGATTCCTTAAATCCAATTCCTCGCAAATATGCGATTTCGGTAATAGCGATTTTTGCATTTGGGATGATGAATCCCAAATGCAAAAATCGCACTCGCAAAGGGCCAGATTCTCAGAATCTGGCCCTTTGCGAGCGCAAATCAGCTTGATGAATCAGGCTGCATGGTCCTTGCAGAAGACCTCAAACACATCTAAGGCCTGTTGGAGGCCCTTCTGCGTTTTAGAAATCAGGAGAGTGTCATCTGCGAACATCAACAGGTGGATCAGCTTACCGTCCAATTTTGGAGCGTTGGTTGGTTGGTTCGTAAAATAGCTGATCACCCTGTTGATGTATAATGAAAAAAGAGTCGGGGCTAGTACGCACCCTTGACGTACTCCCCTCGCTATTGGAAATTTATCTGTAACATTTCCTTGCTGGCTCCATCTGATTTGGGTGAAATTGTCCTCGTGTAACTTCTTAAGGAAGGACAAAATATTAGGTGGCATGTCCTGTTCTGCAAAAACTGCCCACATTTTTTCTCGAGGCACCAAATCGAAAGCCAATTTAAGGTCGACGAACGCCGCAAATAGCATACCACCCCAAGGACTACCAACCGCAAATAAATTAAAAGAAATCTAAAAACGTGATCTATAGTACTTGTATGACTGCGGAATCCTGCCTGGAGAGGAGGCAGTACTTCTTCCTCCTCAATCCAGCCTTGGATTCTTTGCAGAACAAGCCTTGCAACCACCTTCTGCATACAGTCTATCAAGCTGATAGGCCTGTAGTTGCCCGGGTCGGAGCGCTCCCTCTTTTTGTACATCGATATGATCTCCACACCCTTCCAGGTAATTGGTATGGGCAAACCATTGGCAATACCATTTGCTAAAGATTGGATGTATGGTACCCAAAGCTCTTCGTCATGCATAAAAAGGTCGGCTGGGATGGAATCCAGTCCAGGTGCTCTGCCCTTTGGGATGGAATTCAATACCTTTCCCACCTCTATTTTCTCAAAGTGTAAGGGAACTATACCCAAGGAGGAAGAAACAGGGGCCTCAATAACTTCCATAGTCAATTCTTGGGATGCAAACTGAGTGGCATAATGAGACACCCAGAGATCGGGCGAAACATGATTGATTGGTTCGCCCCTTTGAATCCCCCTACCCCCCTTGACCATGTCCCAAAAGGTACACATCAAGCGTTCCCTACTTGCACAGTACAGCTCCCTCCAATACTCCTCGTCCCAGGCACGTTTGGCATCATATTGTGTTTTCTTGTAGAGTGCACAAGCACTTTTAATTCTGGCTCTATCTTTAGTTTTTATTACTACAGCCAGAGCTTTATAAGCAGTCCTGCATGACTTCCCATACCACTGATCTTCCTTCTTAACAGGCCTATTTGGCTTGAAAGGGCCCTTTTTAATAAACAAAGCCTTAAGTTTATTAAAAAAAAATCTGTGTAAATCGGATTTAAATCTGCCGCTACCCCCTCTTGATTTATACACTTTTGAAGATTACACGTCGCCTGGATGGTCAATCCCCTCATTGCTGCTAACGTGGCCTCACTCTTACAACAGTTAACCCACCTAATACGTCTGGAATCGTTTGTTAGAACAATGTCAACCCTGTCAGGGGGGATTTCCTCTCTTGTGGACTTCCATAAAATGAATGTGAGTATGAGAGGATAGTGATCACTTTCGACCCTTTCTATAATGACCATGTCCTTTAAATTGGACCAGTTCTCTTTGTTGGTGAGTATATAGTCAATGCAGCTTTTACGTAGACCATTATTAAAAGTAAAGGCCCCATTTTTGTCGGAAGCTGATCTCCCATTAATTGCTCTTAACCCTTGTCCAACACAGAAGACCTTGAGCTGTAAAGGGGCCTCCGTACATTTTTTTATTGGAGAAAGTGTTAACTGAGGGATATTCCATAAACTATCTTCTTCCAGGGTGAGGTCCACATCATTTCCATCCAGCGGCTCAAAGCAGCAATTAAAATCTCCCCCTATTATAATGTTACTTCTATTAGAATAGGACTCTAGAAGGGTTTCCAGTTCTGCAACAGTTTTAGACGGTTTCCCCCGTCGCATGCCCCTTGAATAGACATTAAAAACAAAGAGGTCACTGCAATCCAAACCATGGATTTGGATTACCAATATTTCACTACTGTTGGAGTCTAATTGGGTCACTCTATATCTCCTATCTTGTTTGACCCACGTTAAGAGGCCCCCTTTTGCTCTTCCTCGACGGCTTGGGGTCGCCAGAACACTAAAGTTAAGGAATCCAGGTCTGTACTTCGGAGCGTGCAACCAGGTTTCCTGAAGGAGTACTAGATCACTCCCATCAAGAAAAGTCAACCAATCTGTTGAAGTCGCATTACTCTTGAAGCCTGCTACATTCCAAAGACCAATGATGTTAAACTATGGTCTGCAGCTCTCTCTGGGGAATCAACTGATTCCATTACCACAGTTTTCCCATCCTCTCTGGTTCCCAATGAATCTACTTCTCTGGGGGGAATAATAGAAGCTCTAACACCTATGGAGGTGGCGCTATCTATCACTAAAAGGGGAACAGAACCCTGAGAACCAAGTTCAGTAAGCGAGCACGCTCTACGGTCGTCAACTGGACTGGCTATTCCCTCTTCTGTTTTTTTCCCGCAGCAAAGTCAGTCATTGATGTCCAATGAGATTAGAGCCTCATATCTGTTACTCAATGCAACAGAACTAGTGTAGTGAACTATCTGGGTGCTGTGCCCTCCCTCACTATTACCTCCAATATCAGGAGGTGGATAGAAAAACCCCAATGGGAGTACATTAACATAATCATTATAGTTCAAGTTCAAGTTCAGTGATTTGTATAGCGCACTACTCACCCAGAGGGTCTCAAGGCGCTTGAGGGAGGGTGGGTGCATTACTTATCGAATAGCCAGGTCTTTAGCTGCTCTCTGAAGGAGAGGTGGTTCTGTGTAAGGCGGAGGTGAGTGGGCAGAGAAATCCAGGTTTTGGCCGCTAAGTAGGAGAAAGATCTTCCTCCCATGGTGGATCTATTGATGCGCAGAATTGCGGCAAGGGCTTGATTGGATGAACGTAGTTGGCGGGTGGGTGTGTAGAAGGACAGTCGTTTGTTGAGGCATTCGGGTCCTAGGTCATAGAGGGCCTGAATCCTAGCAGATTCTGCCTGCTTCAAAATATGGTCAACCAGTATGGGGCATTCAAAGCTCACAATAACACAATCACCCTTCAGGAATTTCTTAGTTTTTCCCACCCATGGTACCTGTTAGACCTGACACCCTTGGCGTGGTTTTCCCCCATCTTTTTGCCTCTGCCTCCTGTATTTTTGATGCTGTGCTGGATTTCGTTTTTGCTGGTTTAGATGCTTTGGACACTCTGCCACTGCTGATCAGTGCTAGAGTGTAAGTGCTCCCTATGTAAATTGTCATATTGATTGGGTATACCTGATTGGCGTATTTGTATCACCATGAAGTCCCTAGTAAAGTGCACTGTGTGTGCCAGGGCTGGTGATGACAGATGCTGCTAGTGGGCCTGCAGCGCAGATTGCGCCACCCACATAAGTAGCCCTAAAATGGTGTCTCAGGCCTGCCAGCGCAGTGCCTGTGTGCAGTCAGTGGACTGCCATGTCCGCCTGGCCAGTGTCCCCACTGGCTGGGCCTAACCCTTCCCTGTCTGTGCACATCAGTCACCCCTATGGAAGGCTCAAGGTACCCCCCTGGACAGGGTGCAGTGCATGGGTAAGGTAGAGCATGTACTAGTACAGGTAACATGCTCTGGTAGTGAGCAGCAGCCATTTTGTGTGCTCACTGCTGCAAGGTTATCTTGCTCCATAGGTTAACAAGGGGGAAGCTAGTCCCAATGGATACCAGCCTATCTTCCCATAGGAACAAGATGGGACATAAGTGAGTGATATCCCTGAAATCAGAATAGTACTTTTAGAAAGTGGCTGTTCTCTTGTCTAACCTTTCTGTGTGCCTGGGACTGTTTGTGGATTGACTGTCTGGTTTGAGGGTGACAGGGGCTGCAGAGCCCCCAGGAGGTTGTCTGAGTCAGCCCGTGGATGAAAGGCTGCATCTG
Source organism: Lissotriton vulgaris (assembly GCF_964263255.1). Taxonomy (NCBI): domain Eukaryota; kingdom Metazoa; phylum Chordata; class Amphibia; order Caudata; family Salamandridae; genus Lissotriton; species Lissotriton vulgaris. Next base: position 976,869,703 of record NC_141691.1, read on the forward strand.
CTGCCAAGGAAGTGGGAGGAGATAGCACCTGGGAGTGACTAGGGATGTGCCTGCCTGACCACAATGCTGGCTCCACATCCCGCTGGGTGACTGTCACCTCTGTCCCTGATACTGAAAGAAAGAAGGAAGCCAGGAAATCCCCAGTGCCCCAGCAACACCCAGAACTGGTTTAGACCGGGCTCAGGGCCCACTTGCACAAAGACTTCAAAGAACTTCAAAGACTTTTAGGGGTATAAGAGAAGGACCCCTGACAACAGAAAATCAGATTCTACAATCAAGAGGAACCTCTGCTGGAAGAAGGACTGCTGAAGAACTAAAGGAATATTGCCTTGCTGTGTGCTCTAAGGGCTGACCTGTTCTGCTGACCAACTGAAGCTGAGGAGAAGAGGGACTTTGCTGTGCGCTGTGACCCTGCTTACTTGATCTCCACGAGACTTTGCTGGGTGCTGTGTCTCCTAAACTGAATCTCCAAGGGCCTGAGAAGAGCTGGCCTCCTGTTTGGAACCCAGGGTTAAAAGGTTCCTAAGCTTTGCCAAGAACTGCTGAGGAGATCGTGTGGTGTTCTGCCCCAACGCGTGTTACTAATTGCCAGCTGTGAGGAACGATCGCTGTGCTCATCGGCACAGATTCAGGGGTGAGAAGAGGCCCGTGGTGTTTCCCTGCGCCCAGGATCCCCCCTGTCCATCTGCTGGTTAGAAACGGTCTAACCGCGACCTGTGGCCCCGAAAATCTCTTGCCCCCAAATCACCGTCGCGGCCCGGGGCCAGGAACACCCTCTGAAATTGCCGTTCGTGACCAGGAGCTGCGGTAGCAAAGATCGAAGCCGCCGCGCTCCCATTGGCCCAACGAGACGAGCCCCTCCAGCGCACGCCGCGCTAGGATTGGCCTAGCGCTGCCGCGTCACTGCCGAGGCTGTATCCTGATTGGCTGCCGGCGTCTGCAGCGTTGCAGGCCTGTCCTGGGAACAGCGCTGCCATTGGCTGACTCCCGGGCATCGGTGGAGGCTTGTCTGGGAGTCGCGATAGGTCCACGTCATCGGGACCTTCGCGAGAGCCGTGTTGGACCGCCGAAGTAGGGGAAGATTGACCTGACCTCGCAGAGGGAGCGCCGTGTGAGCCCCCTACCCCTGGCCAGTCTGTCCCTGCTCGGAGCGCCGAGCTAGCTCCCCGCCGCTCCCCGAGGAACCGAGAGCAGGCAGAGGGCTGCTGGGACCGGCCGGGGCTGGGAGCGAGTCTGCTCTGTTCAGCGCGGTGCGCCTGGAATCACGGGTGAGGCGCGCTCGCATCGTTTGGGCGCAGTAGTAGTAAAGGGCTGATTTTCAAAGTAAATTACATGCTGGCATTACTTTAGCAGAGCGGTTCTGAACTAAATCAGTAGCATTACCATTAACACTGATCTAAGAGACTGGAGACTTTTTTTGTGAATAAGATCTTCCTATTTACAAGTGCAACCACTAAGATTACGTGCAACCTTTCTACAAAGAAGCAATCATTGTGTATTGTTTTATTTTTCTTGCTGAAACTAGATGAAGATATATTTTTATAAATATACTTACCTGTGTGGTCTCAGTTTGTGGTGGATGGGGGATCATTGTTTGTGTTAGGTGCATCTATTATACACATTGCCTTGGGGATAAGCCTGCCTGCTCGTGCCAAGCTACCTAGAGGGGGAGCAGGGGTTATCTACTGTGTGTATTCCTTCACCCTGACTTGAAGCAAGGGTCCCTACTTGGCCTAAGGTACTTACCTCTGCCAATTAGAGACCCCCAGATCTAACATTGGTGGACAGCGGTGTGGATTTTGAACTAATATTTGCACTTGACCTGCAGTGATTTCTTGTACATCACTAGTCTAGTTTAGCAGCACAGATTGCACAAGATTTTTCTTTTTGGTGAAACCTATTTTTGAAAGTCTAGAAAGCATCATGTCTCAGAAAACTGTGAGCGAAGGAGTAGAATTGGAATTTGAAATTCAGGAGTTGCTCATCTATAAAAAAGAGCAGCTGAAGCAATTCTGCAAGCAGCTTGGATGCCCAGTGAAGGGCAGTTCAAACAAGGAAGAGCTACAGAAAGCTCCAAGGGTCTGGTGGGAGGCCAAACATGTTGACTCAGAAGATGTTACTGGAGAGGGAGGCACACAGGAGAATGCTTTTGTATCCGGTGATTTGCCACTGAATAGGCCAGCGTCTAGGGTTGGCAGCAACCACTCCAGTAGGGTTATTTCTCCAGAGGAGCTGGAGGATAATCAGAGAGCTTGGGCCCATGAGATTGAGGTTTTTAAACTCAAAGCCCAAGCAGAAGAGAGGAGACTGCGCCTTGAAAGTGAAAAGAAGGTGGAGGAGAGGAGAATGCTCTTGCTTTTGAAGAGAGGAAACTCCAGTTGGCTCATGAGTTGAGCATGAGGGAGCTGGACATTAAAGCTAAACAGGTGGAGTCCAGTCCTAATGGTGGCAGCGCACAACCAGTACAGGCGGGTAAAGTATACATACCAAAAGATCTGGCACAGAATTATCAGAGGGGCGAGGATATTTTTGCGTGGTTTAGATCGTATGAGCTTGCCTTGAAGATGAATGAAGTGCCTGAGAAGAATTGGGGGGCAGGTTTGTGGAAGCACTTTGAGGCCTCTGGGAGGGATGTCTTGGCACCCTTAAAAGCAGCAGGTACTTTATCCTACCCCGCTATGAAGGAGGCTTTATGCCTCAGGTATGGGCTCACTCCAGAACAGTACCGCCAGAAGTTTAGGAACTTCAAAAAGCTTGATTCAAGTACTTGGGTGGAGTGTGTGAGTATGTACACGCGTGCACTGGAAGGTTGGATAAAGGGCAGCAAAGTTACTGATTATGTGGGGTTGTGTCACTTGATTAGTTGGGACCACTTAAGTAGTCTATGTGTTCCAGAGCTGCGCCAGCATCTTTTAGACAGCAAGTTAACTGATCCCAGTGAGCTTGCTAAGGAGGCAGACCGCTGGACTAGCACCAGGGTCCACAAGGGGGTGGTAAGTACCCCAGCCAAAGGTGGACAGGGTCCCCCGCAGAAGAGTGTGGGGGACAAGGGTAATCAAAAGGAGTCTTCTAAAGGGCCCCAAAATAGTTCCCAGGAGAAGGAACCTCAACACTCCAAGCCTAAGAAGTCCTGGCCCCATAAGGCCAAGCAGGACAACAGGTCCCGCCTACTTGCTATGCATGTAGGGAGGTGGGGCACATTTCCCCAAATGTCCAAACAAACCTCCAGCACGCACTGGTGCTCCAACCCCGGGGTTGGCCAGTGTAGCTTTGGGAGGGGATTTGATTTGCAATGGGGAGGAGGGGTTAGCAGTGATGACCCTTGTCTCTTTAGGAGACCAAGAGATGGCCCAGGAAACCTTGCTGTCCCTAAACACTAAAAAATATGGGCAAAAGGTGACCATCAATGGAAAAGAGACAGAAGCTCTGAGAGACACAGGGACCTGTGTGACATCTGTCAGGTGTCAGTGGGTATCTGAAGAGCAGATCATTCCAAATGTACTCCGTCCTGTGGTGGCAGCTGACAGTTCAGTGTGCCTCTGCAAGTTGGCACGTGTTCCATTTGAATGGGGAGGAGTCTCCGGTATTTTGGAAGTTGTTGTAAGTGATGCCTTGCCTGTAGATTGTCTATTAGGTAATGACCTGGAGAGCTCTCCATGGAAAGATGTGGAGCACAGAACTCACTTGGAAATGTTGGGCTTGCCTGCGTGGATCTGTGTGACCACACATGCAATGGCAGCCAGTAAGGGTGGATTAGCAGAACTGGAGCCTGGAACAATGGCCCAGGGACCTGCCAAGAGAGGAAGGGGTAGAGGGCGCGGGAAACCAGCCCCGACCGTTCCCACGGTCCAGGAGGAAGCAGAACCTGAGGGGGATGCCCTGGAACCTACAGGGGAACAGGTGGCCGAACTGGGGGAATTGCCTGAGCTGTCCCAGTGGCAGCAAGATGGTGGTCCCTCCAGGGAGAAATTCTGCCAGGCTCAGAAGGAGTGCCCTTCTCTCACTGGTGTGCGGCAGCAGGCTGCAGACCAGGCAGCAGGCCTGGGGTCCAAGGAACATTTGATTTACTGGGAGGATGACTTACTTTATAGTGAGCCTAAGTTCGCTGAGCCCGGTGCAGCCCGTGTGCTGGTGGTACCCGAGCGCTTCAGGAACTTACTACTGGGTCTGGCTCATGACGTGCCTCTCGCAGGACATCTGGGGCAAGACAAGACCTATCACAGGCGTGTTACCCACTTCTACTGGCCCCAGATGAAGAAGCACGTCGCTGCCTTTTGTAAGTCTTGCCAAACTTGTCAGGCCAGTGGCAAGAGCGAAGGGAAGTGCGTGGCACCCCTCCAACCCTTTCCTGTGGTGAGTACCCCTTTTGAGCGGGTGGGCATTGACATAGTGGGGCCCCTGGACCCCAAGACAGCCTTAGGCAACAGGTTTGTCCTGGTCTTGGTGGACCATGCCACCCGGTACCCGGAATCAGTCCCTCTCAGGACAGTCACAGCCCCTGTGGTGGGCCGTGCCTTAATGGGGATCTTTTCCCGTGTGGGGTTCCCCAGAGAGGTGGTCTCTGACAGGGGTACAAACTTCATTTCTAGGTACATGAAGTCTCTGTGGGAGGAGTGTGGGGTGACATATAAGTTCACCACTCCTTACCATCCTCAAGGAAATGGGTTGGTTGAAAGATTCAACCGCACCTTGAAGGGCATGATTATGGGCCTAGAGGAGCCCATGAGGCGGAAGTGGGACGTCTTGTTACCATGCCTGTTGTTTGCATACAGGGAGGTGCCTCAGAAATCCTTAGGGTTCAGTCCCTTTGAATTGCTGTATGGCCACCCTGTCAGAGGGCCTCTCCCTCTGGTGAAGGAGGGTGGGAGAAATCACGGGGGAAAACCCCTCAGGATGTGTTCAGCTATGTGCTGGCCATCCGAAACCAGACCAAGCGCTTCAGGAAGCTCGCTCAAGAGAACCTGGTGGCTAGCCAGGAGGAAATGAAGAGATGGTATGACCAGAACACCTCTCTGGTTGAGTTCCACCCTGGTCAGAAAGTGTCGGTGATGGCGCCGGTGGAGCCTTGTGCGCTCCGTGACAAGTGGACTGGGCCATATGAGGTGGTGGAGCGCAAGAGCGAGGTTACCTACTTGGTTAACCTGAAGACTCCCAGGCAGCCCCTGAGAGTGTTGCATGTGAACCGCCTCAAACGCCACTTTGAGAGGTTAGAAGTGACTATGCTCATGGCTACAGATGCTGGAGGGGAGGAGGATAGTGATCCTCTCCCTGACCTCCTGGTAACCAAGGAGCAAGATGGGTCAGTGGATGGTGTGATACTCTCACCCACCCTGACCCCAGAGCAGCAGAAGGACTGTCGCCAGGTCTTGGGTCAGTTCGCCCCCCTGTTCTCCCTGACCCCAGGTGTGACCAACTGGTGCGTCCACGATGTGGACACTGGAGATAGTCTGCCTGTGAAACAGAAGTTTTACAGGGTGGCTGACAAGGTCAGAGCTAGCATCAAAGAAGAAGTTTCCAAGATGTTAGCGCAAGGGGTAATTGAGCCCTCCAGCAGCCCCTGGGCTAGCCCAGTGGTCTTAGTGCCTAAGAAAGCTGCTACACCTGGTGGCCCCCCAGAACCCTGTTTCTGCGTAGACTACCGTGGGCTCAATGCGGTCACCAAGACTGACGTGCACCCCATCCCCAGAGCTGATGAGCTTGTGGACCGGTTGGGAGCTGCCCAGTACCTGAGCACCTTTGATTTGACTTCAGGGTACTGGTAGATTGCCTTAACTGAGAGGGCCAAGGAAAGGTCAGCATTTTCAACGCCAGAGGGGCATTTTCAGTTTCGTATCATTCCCTTTGGGTTGAAAAATGCCCCAGCCACATTCCAGAGACTGGTCAACCAGGTATTAACAGGGCTGGAGGAATTCAGCGCAACATACCTGGATGACATTGCGGTGTTCAGCTCCACTTGGGAGGAACACCTGCAACACCTCTGCACAGTGTTGAAGGCTCTGCAGAAGGCAGGCCTCACTATCAAGGCCAGTAAGTGCCAGATAGGGCAGGGATCAGTGGTGTACCTGGGACACCAGGTGGGGAGCGGCCAGGTGGCGCCCCTACAGGCAAAGATTGATACCATTCTGGCTTGGGAACCCCCCAAGACCCAGACTGAGGTGAGAGCCTTTCTAGGTCTCACCGGGTATTACAGACGGTTTGTCAAAGGTTATGGCACCATTGTAGCCCCTTTGACAGAACTGACATCTAGGAATCAGCCCAGGAAAGTGAATTGGACTGAGGCCTGTCAAACTGCCTTTGACGCCCTCAAAACTGCCATGTGCACAGCACCGGTGCTTAAGGCACCTGACTTTTCCAGTGAGTTTATTGTGCAAACTGACGCTTCAGAGCAAGGCGTGGGAGCAGTACTCTCACAGATCAACGATGAGGGTGGAGACCAACCAGTTGCTTTCATTAGTAGGAGGCTACTCCCCAGGGAACAGAGATGGAGTGCGATTGAAAGGGAAACTTTCGCTGTGGTCTGGGCCCCGAAGAAGCTGAGGGCCTACCTGTTTGGGTCTCACTTCCGTGTTCAGACCGACCACAGGCCCCTCAGATGGTTAATGCAGATGAGGGGTGAGAATCCAAAACTGTTGACGTGGTCCATTTCCCTACAGGGGATGGACTTTACAGTGGAGCACCGCCCTGGTACAGAACACGCCAATGCTGATGGTCTGTCCAGATTCTTTCGCCTTAGTGATGAGGACTCCCAAGAGGTTGGGTAGTTCTCCCCACTTTCAGCTGGAGGGGACACGTGTTAGACCTGACACCCTTGGCGTGGTTTTCCCCCATCTTTTTGCCTCTGCCTCCTGTATTTTTGATGCTGTGCTGGATTTCGTTTTTGCTGGTTTAGATGCTTTGGACACTCTGCCACTGCTGATCAGTGCCAGAGTGTAAGTGCTCCCTATGTAAATTGTCATATTGATTGGGTATACCTGATTGGCATATTTGTATCACCATGAAGTCCCTAGTAAAGTGCACTGTGTGTGCCAGGGCTGGTGATGACAGATGCTGCTAGTGGGCCTGCAGCGCAGATTGCGCCACCCACATAAGTAGCCCTAAAATGGTGTCTCAGGCCTGCCAGCGCAGTGCCTGTGTGCAGTCAGTGGAATGCCATGTCCGCCTGGCCAGTGTCCCCACTGGCTGGGCCTAACCCTTCCCTGTCTGTGCACATCAGTCACCCCTATGGAAGGCTCAAGGTACCCCCCTGGACAGGGTGCAGTGCATGGGTAAGGTAGAGCATGTACTAGTACAGGTAACATGCTCTGGTAGTGAGCAGCAGCCATTTTGTGTGCACACTGCTGCAAGGTTATCTTGCTCCATAGATTAACATGGGGGAGGCTAGTCCCAATGGATACCAGCCTATCTTCCCATAGGAACAAGATGGGACATAAGTGAGTGATATCCCTGAACTCAGAATAGTACTTTTAGAAAGTGGCTGTTCTCTTGTCTAACCTTTCTGTGTGCCTGGGACTGTTTGTGGTTTGACTGTCTGGTTTGAGGGTGACAGGGGCTGCAGAGCCCCCAGGAGGTTGGCTGAGTCAGCCCGTAGATGAAAGGCTGCATCTGCTGCCAAGGAAGTGGGAGGAGATAGCACCTGGGAGTGACTAGGGATGTGCCTGCCTGACCACAATGCTGGCTCCACCTCCCGCTGGGCGACTGTCACCTCTGTCCCTGATACTGAAAGAAAGAAGGAAGCCAGGAAAGCCCCAGTGCCCCAGCAACACCCAGAACTGGTTTAGACCGGGCTCAGGGCCCACTTGCACAAAGAATTCAAAGAACTTCAAAGACTTTTAGGTGTATAAGAGAAGGACCCCTGACAACAGAAAATCAGATTCTACAATCAAGAGGAACCTCTGCTGGAAGAAGGACTGCTGAAGAACTGAAGGAAGATTGCCTTGCTGTGTGCTCTAAGGGCTGACCTGTTCTGCTGACCAACTGAAGCTGAGGAGAAGAGGGACTTTGCTGTGTGCTGTGACCCAGCTTACTTGATCTCCAAGAGACTTTTCTGTGTGCTGTGTCTCCTAAACTGAATCTCCAAGGGCCTGAGAAGCGCTGGCCTCCTGGTTGTAACCCAGGGTTAAAAGGTTCCTAAGCTTTGCCAAGAACTGCTGAGGAGATCGTGTGGTGTTCTGCCCCAACGCGTGTTACTAATTGCCAGCTGTGAGGAACGATCACTGTGCTCATCGGCACATATTCAGGGGTGAGAAGAGGCCCGTGGTGTTTCCCTGCGCCCAGGATCCCCCCTGTCAATCTGCTGGTTAGAAACGGTCTAACCACGACCTGTGGCCCCAATAATCTCTTACCGCCAAATCACCGTCGCGGCCCAGGGCCAGGAACACCCTCTAAAATTGCCGTTCGTGACCAGGAGCTGCGGTAGCAAAGTTTGAAGCCGCTGCGCTCCCATTGGCCCAACGAGACGAGACCCTCCAGCGAACGCCGCTCTAGGATTGGCCTAGCGCCGCCGTGTCACTGTCGAGGCTGTATCCTGATTGGCTGCCGGCGTCTGCAGTGTTGCGGGCCTGTCCCGGGAGCCGCGCTGTCATTGGCTGACTCCCGGGCATCGGTGGAGACTTGTCTGGGAGTCGCGACCGGATAGGTCCACGTCATCGGGACCTTCGCGAGAGCCGTGTTGGACCGCCGAAGCCGGGGCAGATTGACCCGACCTCGCCGAGGGAGCGCCGTGTGAGCCCCCTGCCCCTGGCCTGTCTGTCCCTGCCTGGAGCGCCAAGCTAGCCCCCCGCCACTCCCCGAGGAACCGAGAGAGGGCGGAGGGCTGCTGAAACCGGCCGGGGTTGGGAGCGAGTCTGCTCTGTTCAGCGCGGTGCGCCTGGAATCACTGGTGAGGCGCGCTTGCATCGTTTGGGCGCAGTAGTAGTAAAGGGCTGATTTTCAAAGTAAATTACATGCTGATATTACTTTAGCAGAGCGGTTCTGAACTAAATCAGTAGCATTACCATTAACACTGATCTAAGAGACTGGAGACTATTTTTGTGAATAAGATCTTCCTATTTACAAGTGCAACCACTAAGATTACGTGCAACCTTTCTACAAAGAAGCAACCATTGTGCATTGTTTTATTTTTCTTGCTGAAACTATATAAAGATATATTTTTATAAATATACCTACCTGTGTGGTCTCAGTTTGTGGTGGATGGGGGATCATTGTTTGTGTTAAGTGCATCTATAATACACATTGCCTTGGGGATAAGTCTGCCTGCTCGCGCCAATCTACCTAGAGGGGGAGCAGGGGTTATCTACTGTGTGTATTCCTTCACCCTGACTAGAAGCAAGGGTCCCTACTTGGTCTAAGGTACTTACCTCTGCCAATTAGAGACCCCCAGATCTAACAGTACCCTTCTCACCGTTTTGAAATTGTTAAACAGATGTTCACCTAACACTGTTTTAACACTCAGGAAGTGAAGGGCCTTATTTTTGAATGTGGTCCAGTGTTCCTCTCTACCATCCTGTGTTTTCGGTACATTTGCCAAAATTATCGAATACAGACAAGCTTCCGGAGGGAGATGCAGCGATATTTCACGGGAACAAGCCTGTGCTGGAGGACTTATTTTCCCCACAGGGGCCCTCGGACCCGGCTTTGCTCCTTGGTTAGATACTGCGCCTTCGGCTATTGGTGGAATATTTGGTGCTACAACTTGGGATACTGGAATCATCATAGAGTCCACCAGGTTAGTAACTGTAGTTGTAAGTGCACTCAAGGAATGCACTTCAGGAAGATTGTACCCCGGCATTGGTACATTTTGGAGTGCAATATGTTTTTCAATAATATTTAATCTACTGTCTATTTGCTCTAATTTATCCATTACTGGAGAGATAAATACCCTCAATCGTTCGTCCATAAGCCTGATAAACTCAGACATCATGCCCCCCATGATGTTTTCTACATTTTGATCATCATTCTCAAAACCTCTTTGTACCCTGCCTTCTGTAACGTGGTTTGTGGCATTTTCATTTTGTCTACCCAGCCCAGATGCAGAATGTTTGTTCCTAGGTTGTTTCGCTTGTTGGCGACTACCTTTAGGGGCGTTACAGGCCTTTCTTTTCCCTGATAGGGCTTTGCTATTAATGGCTAATGTGGCCCGTAGCTGCCTAGTGCGGGTAACTGGGGGAGAGGGTGGTAGACTAGGTACATGAGATGAGTTGGAGTCAGAGGAGATAGACAAACTTAATCAATCAATCAATCAATCACGAAATGTATAGAGCGCACTACTCACCGGCAAGGGTCCCAAGGCGCTGGGGGGGGGGAGGGGGGGGGGGGTCCGCTACTGCTCGAAAAGCCAGGTCTTGAGGTGCTTCCTGAAGGGGAGATGGTCCTGGGTCAGTCGTAGGTGGGTGGGGAGGGTGTTCCACGTCTTGGCCGCTAGGTAGGTGAATGATCTTCCTCCGGTGGTGGTTCCGCGGATCCGTGGAACGGTGCGAGGGCGCGGCTGGCGGAGCTGGGCGGGTGTGTGTGTAGAATGAGGGGCGGTTGTTGAGGTATTCAGGACCCGTGTTGTGGAGAGCTTTGTGTGCGTGGGTGATGAGTCTGAACGTGATCCTCTTGCTGACGGGGAGCCAGTGTAGGTCTCTCAGGTGGGCGGAGATGTGGCTGTGTCGGGGGATGTCCAGGACGAGTCGTGCGGATGCGTTTTGTATGCGCTGGAGTCTTTTCTGAAGTTTGGCAGTGGTCCCAGCATAGAGAGCGTTCCCGTAGTCCAGCGAGCTGGTGACGAGGGCCTGGGTGACCGTCTTCCTGGTTCCAGTGGGGATCCAGCGGAAGATCTTTCAGAGCATGCGGAGGGTGTTGAAGCAGGAGAAGGCGACGGCATTGACCTGCCTGGTCATCGTGAGGGAGGAGTCGAGGATGAAACCCAGGTTACCTGCGTGGTCCATGGGCTTGGGGGGGTGCCCACTGCCGGGGGCCACCAGGAGTCGTCCCAGGCGGAGATGGATGAGCCGAGGATGAGGACTTCCGTATTGTCTGAGTTCAGTTTCAGCCGGCTGAGCTTCATGCATTCTGCGACGTCTTTCATTCCTTCCTGGAAGCTGGCCTTGGCGGGGGTGGGGTCGTTGGTGAGGGAGAGAATTAGTTGGGTATTGTCGGCGTAGGAGATGATGTTGAGGTTGTGCTTGCATGCGATGGCTGCGAGGGGGCTCATGTAGACATTGAAGAGGGTGGGGCTGAGCGAGGAGCCTTGGGGTACGCCGCAGATGATCTTGGTGGCTGCTGCGCGGAAGGGCGGGAGACGGACTCTTTGGGTTCTGTCGGAGAGGAAGGAGGTGATCCATTCCAGGGCCTTTCCTTGGATTCCGGCGTGGTGGAGACGGGTTGTCAGGGTGCTGTGGCAGACCGTGTCAAAAGCAGCCGATAGGTCGAGGAGGATAAGGGCGGCGGTTTCCTCGTTGTCCAGCAGGGTTCTGATGTCGTCGGTGGCTGCGATGAGGGCAGTCTCGGTGCTGTGGTTCGCTCGGAATCCGGACTGTGATGGGTTGAGGGAGCTGTTCGTCTCGAGGAAGGCGGTCAGCTGCTTGTTGACGGTTTTCTCGATGACTTTTGTGGGGAAGGGGAGGAGCGAGATGAGGCGGAAGTTCTTGAGGTCGGTGGGGTCTGCGGTGGGTTTCTTCAGGATGGCTCACATCTAAGACTGAGCCATTGGGAACCTGACGGAGACCCAGGGGAACCGGGGGAGCAACGGTACATATGGACGGCTCTGTAGTTATTATCGGGAGAAGAGTTTGGCAAGATGGGTCCAGGGATAACCTCCTTTCTACAAGTTCGATTTCCTTAGCCACAACAGATTCTGCCCGTTTCAAAAACGCATCCAAAGTCTCCACCCCCCAACCCCAGGGAACACTTTAGAAATAGATTTGGCCATGTCGATATGATATGTCTAAAATAGTTCATAAAAGTGCCATACACAAATATAGACTACTATCCAAATAGTAACCAAGTGAAGGAAATGTCTCGCACCTTGCTTTTGGATATCACCTGAACTGTTCAGCCAAAGATGTAAGAGAGGGGGCCCAGCCCAGCCTATTCTGGCCCCTGATGGCCACAGATAGCCCGCCCTTTGTCCGGGCTTAGCCCGGCGTGTCCCGGGCGAGTCCCTCGACACGGGGAGTAAGCGTTATTTAAAGCGCCTCCGGGCGCGGAAGATGACGAGGGCAGCTTCTGCCGCTGTGCACCCTGGGAGGCGTAGTCCTCCTCTCGGCGGCCGCTGTTGTTGGAAATGCCGCGGCGGGAGGACAGAAAGCGGCAGTTCAAATTGCCCAGCAATGTCTTGAAGGTGGGACCAGGTAGGTTAGAAAATGCCCCAGTAAGAAACTGTAGCACCTGGTCCACCGGGAGTAAGCGTCTGTTCGAATTGCGCAGCAGCGTCTTAAAGGTGGGACCACATAGGTTAAACAGTTCGAATTTCCCAGCAGCATCTTAGAGGTGGGACCAGGTAGGTTAGAAAGTACCCCAAATAAAAGACAGTAACCAACGGGTAGTCAATCCAGGTCGCTTAGGGCGGAGATACTTTGTAAGGGGGTGTATTGATTGAACAGCGGTACTAAAGGCCCCCCGTCCATTATCCTTCCCCCTATTTGCCTTGGACCTTCCCTCCTCTGGGTTTGCATATGATCTCTGTAGAAGAAACCTAGTGGGAGTAATATAGCCCAGGAATTACTTGTGTCTTGGTAAATCCCCTTCTTTTGATGGTACAATAGATCTCTTCATCAAATCAAAACAGAGAGAGAGGACTAGAAAAGCTAGTCCGAATCCCCTAGGTTATATGTAGATTATCAAAAAAGACTAGCTATGTTGTGAAAGGAGACTCAATGGGTACGTATGTGGACAAAACCATTTGGTTAGGTCATGAAGCCCTCACCCACCAACCTAGTTGGTGGCATGCTTCATCATCGGGCGTACCACATGACACCGAATGTCCCGGGGGTGCTTCGACTCCAGATTACTGAGGAGCTGGTATACTTGCTGAGTGTGTAGTGGAGGTGAGTGTGAAAGGTGATAATTTAAAGCTATACAGTGGGTCCCAGTACCTGAGGGTAAATGGATAGACTTTAATCACTAGGCCCCTGTTAGCAACTAAAAAGGCAATCGGACGCGTTGGAGTGAATTATGACCTCCTTCGTTCTGTGTAGTCTACATGTTTCAGCCAGGCCTTTTCTTTACAACTGGCTTTCCTCAGGACCAATGAGTATGTGATAGTGCAATTTAATTATATTTTAAGTGATTGTGGTGTAGATTAAAAAGTGTCGCACTCGGTAAGGTGCGTTACGTGTTAGAGGGGTATTCCCTCTGCTTTACTATACACATAACATAAATGACACAGACAGACGTACAGGGTAGAGCCAGTTAGCAAGGTAAGTTTGGGAACACAGCGTATTGCCGGCTACTAAGGTGTGTGAACGACCTAGGACCGGCATAAAAACATGGGCATGCTAATTGCATGGCTGGTGTGGTTTTTTAAGGGAAAACCGATGTGTGGGTGGTGGGCTAAACAGCGGAGTAAGTGCAGGGTGAGGTACAGGTAAGTATAATACATTATCCTCACACTTGCTGTTTGCTGTTAAAACTTCCTTGGGTCACCTGGCAGGGAGAAAAGACCCTAGATTTGTTGAGATTAGTGGGGCAAGGTACAGGGGTGTCCCGCACCGCGGGAGCCCACGCTGCACTAAATAGTCCCGGATGTGTCCCAAAGCTCCCCGCCTCACGCGAGACCGCGCAGCCCTCTGGGTAGTGTAGTCTGGGCTGCGCGCGGTCCGCGATTCTTGCGGGAGCAAGTCAAGAAGGCAGCTCGGCAGAAGAACACAGTGGTCAGAGGGCTTCCCCAGGTAAACACAGGAGCAAGGCAGCAAGATTAGTGGGCCAAGGTACAGGGGCGTCTACTTAAGATGGAATATCTGAAATATCCGTCCCTCTGTTTTTATGCCTCTGGTTTGGAGTGAGAGAGTCTACAACATCCTTTGAAGCCTATTGAATCTCAGGTACTATCAAAGCTAGGCTTGTTAAACAGTTTCTCCATGTGTCCTGTGCTTTTCTATAAGCAAGTGTACACGTCCTCCGTGATATTTAAATCTCCTGGGGCTTTGCTGTCCAGATTTAATATATACCTGGTTTCTAGTTTTCTCAGAAGACCCTCTCCACGCCCTCCTCTTCTCTTAATAGGCACCGTATCAATTAGATAATATGAAGAATCTTTTAGATTACTGTCATGCACCTCTTGAAAGTGTCTTGCTACAGGGTAAGTCGGATAGTGATTTTTAATGGCTCTGATGTGCGGTAAAATTATTTTGTTGGCTGGCAATTTTGTACTACCCACATATTTGAGTTTACATGAGCACTCTCGAATGTATATGGCATGGTCTGTTTTGCAATGCAAAGGTTTGTTTATTTCTATTTCTATTTCTCTTGCATTGAATGCCATCTTATACGTTCTTTTGTTAATGCAAAATTATATATATATTGGTCATGTGATCAAGGCAAGGATCTGCCGAAACGCATCGTGACAATATGGCAAGCACAAAAAAAATACAGAACCTGGGTCTTCCTCGTCTTCCTTGTCCTTTCAAAGTAGTTGAAGTAGGACGAACCTTGCAGTATATATATATATATATATATATTCAATGAAAAAACCATTGGTTTTAGGCCATATATAGTTAGGGATTTGCATTTAGAAAACCTTATTTTACTCGCATAAAACCATTGAAATTCCATATATAGTTATAAGCGCTAACTATATATCGCGCACCCGCAATCCACTGCTGATGATGTCACATATTACATCATTCATGACATGGTTAGTGACATCACTGATGACATCACTGATGACATCTCAAATGACATCACTGATGACATCACTGATAACATCTCATTTGACATGACTGATCACATCACAGATGATATCATTCATGTCATAATACCATGAACCTCTTCAGACTCTAATATAACCTTAGATACAATCAGTGTAAACAGACAGTCACTCATCCATGGAGTTACTCACACACCTAGTCAGTTATGCCAAAAATCAATCACACCTCCATTTTCTCAACTATACAGTTATACACACCTTACTTATTCAAACATATACTAACACATATTTACTTTACTCTCTTATACAATCTCTGATACATGTTCACAATGATCCATACAGCCACTCACACATTCACTAGCTCTTATGCACAGTTATTTATAGATGTCAACTCTCACATGTACTGTGTTTTACATATGTACTTAATTTGACATGTAGCACTGAGATATCCATTCACTCACTAATACACTCATGCACAGTCAACCGCCCATACAGCTGTTTCCACATGCAGTTTTGAATCTATACATATAGTGAATCAACTACTCACACATCTATGTACAGAGTCACACACCTCCCAGCCACCCATACACACACACTCAGTTTCCCATACAAATACTTGGACAACCAATCAATAACCCATACAGTTACTCATATAGCTACTGATCAACATATGCAGCAGTTTGTAGAACAACAGATATAATGATGCACAAATTAAAACAGTTTAGTCACTAACCCATGCACTCAGTGAGACACATTTAATCACTCACTCATACAGTCAGTCTTGCACCTACTAAATCCTTCATCCAGACACTTATACATTCACTCATTCTTCAATATGTAAAACATATTTTAACTTTACAGAAACATACAGTCACTGGATGTTGTAATCAGTGATGTCATCAGTGATGTCATTTGAGATGTCATCAGTGATGTCATCAGTGATGTCACTAACCATGTCATGAATGATGTAATATGTGACATCATCAGCAGTGGATTGCGGGTGCGCGATATATAGTTAGCGCTTATAACTATATATGGAATTTCAATGGTTTTATGCGAGTAAAATAAGGTTTTCTAAATGCAAATCCCTAACTATATATGGCCTAAAACCAATGGTTTTTTCATTGAATTTTCAAGGTTTTGTAAATGCAAATTCCTAACTATATATGGAGTATAACCTATGGTTTTTTCTGTGAATTTCAATGGTTTTTTAATAGCAAACATCAAAAGCTGTCAAATGTCAAGTACGTGATAGGTAAAAACGTTTTCGTGTTTATGCACGCTGATGTGCTTTGAACACTGCCCCCCCCCCACTCCCCTCTTTTCTCTTAGTAGTACTCTCTCTTTGCAGATAGTGAACGGTAGTTAACGCAGACCTTTACACCTGTTGTAATCCGTCGTACCTGCTTGTCTCTCCATTTGATTGATTATTATCCAAGCATTTACTGTTTTACAATTGGTTCTCTTTGGATCATTCTCTATTTACAAACAAGCACAAAGTCGCAATACTCTGTTTAGTCTTTGCAGATAGTGAAAAATCGTGTAAAAAAATAAAAGTAATCGAGCAAAATCAGTAGACCACTAATTCGATCTCTTTTTAACCTCGGTAAAATACAAACATTAGGAATAACCCTTCATGAGAAATACGAAAATAGTGAAATGAATTGAGCTCCACACCATGAGGGCTGCAAAACAGCTCGACTCCGCCACCCACACCGCCCAAAATAACGGCAAACCCTATGCAAATATTATAAATATACACAACACACCACCAAAGAAACAGAATAAAACATTTTATTAAATAACTATTTACATAACTATTTTATACTTTTTATTGCCCGATCCGGCTAGCTCAATCGATCGAGCATGAAAGTCATGCACTGATAACAAGCGTTGAGAGTTTGTAGAATGATGGCTTCAGATTTTCCACATACGGTGTAGTGGCGCGAACTGGCAGGGGGCGTTTGGATTCTACCCCTTCTCCAAATAAGATTTTCATACGTGAATGTTCGTTCATGCTTTTTGTCCCTGAGTTGCTTCCATGTCACTGCCTTACATAAATGGCATAAGTCCTGGTTATTGAGTGCCATACTTCAGAGTTCTAAGCAGTTCTTGTAACACTGTTTAAACCTTATTTGCACCTGCTGCAGCTTTACTATTCAAAGTAAGTGGGGTCCATTTGTGGACCTGACTGCATTGGAAAACAATGTGATACGGTGCCTCCCTAAACCGCTTGACGGAGGCCCCCGAGGGGCGGTGAGATGGCGCGGACTGAGAGGGGGCGCTTGGCTCCTGCCCCCTCCCCAAGTCGTGTTGCCCTGGTGAGGCCTGAGATCGCCCCCGGCATAGGCGGCCGGCTCCCGGGGTCCGGCGGAATTTTTTCCCTTTTGAAGAATCTTTCATTCTGGACCTTGTCCCACAATCCGTTTCACCTGAAGACACGCTGTCGTAGGGCGCCCCTTTACCGTTTTAGTTGCCATTCCGCCCGCTTTTGGTACTCTGTGCCTCTTCCGCCATTCAGCTGTTTACCGCTCGCTCTTGCGACTACAACGTCTCGCTCACCATGTAGTTGAGTTGCTCCCGCTCTTAAGATTTGACCGAACTTTTTGGACTGCTGAAAGCGGTGGAATTCCGACCGCTGGTTGGTGGAGACATTTTGACTATATTCTGCACCTGCATTGTCGCGTAATGCGTCATATGACGCGACGCGTTAGCGCACCCGGAAGTGCTCCGGTGCGCAAGGCGCAGCTTCCCGGAAACGATCCAGAGCGCGCCGCGCAGCGCGTAACGTAAGCATAACAGGTCATGTGACTTGTTAATAAAACTTTTCATTGGTTCATTTTACTTTTCTTTTCCTAATTATGTAAGACTAGGTCATGTGACCTAAAAATAACACTTTTCATTGGATTAAAACATTTTTTTTCCCCAAACGATGAAAGCCCCACCTTGTTTCTGGATGTTTCAGACTGAAGCTGGCGTCACCATGAGAGCACCACCATCTCGTAGCTCCGTCGTGGCCATTCCGCAAGCAATCATGGCAGCCGCTCCCCACCGGAAGCCTGCGGGAGTCGAGGGCCCCCAAGACTTTTGTACAATCTTCAAGGCTGAGGGGACGCTTTCGAGAATGGAACCCAAGCCCTGGCAGACAAGCGTCCGAGTTCCAAGGTGTCCCAGGGCCATTTTACTGGACCAGGCCCAAATCCGAAGAGCCGGCCGCCATTTTAAGAGTCCTGTGGCAGCCGCCTACCGCTGCACCGCAAGAGTGGGAGCAACTCAACTACATGGTGAGCGAGACGCTGTAGCCGTAAGAGCGGGCGGTAAACAGCTGAATGACGGATGAGGCACAGTGTAGCAAAAGCGGGCGGAATGGCGACTGAAACGATAAAGGGGCGCCCCACTACAGCAGACAAGCCTCCGCCATGTGCTTCAAAACTGCATATGTATGTCGTGATATCAAGGTTGGGCAACCAGTACAGAACAAGCAGTTACGAGTCCCATTTACACCGGCGCCATTTTGGGCGCGGCCGGGCAGGTCCAGGATCTACTGAAACATAAAAAATGAGGCTGACGTCTCTGAAGCAGTTCACGAACAGCAGGACATAGCAAATAAACATGAACTCTCTAAAGCTGTTAACTCACTGCAGAACAAAACAAGTGAACCTGAAACCTCTGGAATAATTGTCGCTCAAAAGAACAACACACAAAACTCTGTAGAGCCTGAAGAAAAAAAAACAGAAGGGCACTGTAGTTTCAGACACACTTAACACTAATGACGAAACAAAGATATCGTCTGTTTATAAAGCAGTTATCATCTTGACAGAATTGACAAAGAAGTGTACAGACACCAATGCATCAGCATTCTCGGAGATAACATCTTAAGGAACAAAGAAAGACCTGTTCACTCTTGACACCCCAGGTGCTGTGTATATTGCACTATAGTGCTGCATCGAGAAAACGGGCAACCCTATTGATGTGGATTTTTCATTATT
Source organism: Lissotriton vulgaris (assembly GCF_964263255.1). Lineage (NCBI taxonomy): Eukaryota > Metazoa > Chordata > Amphibia > Caudata > Salamandridae > Lissotriton > Lissotriton vulgaris. The sequence continues at coordinate 976,888,540 of NC_141691.1, forward strand.
GATTATTGTAAAGAAATGGCGACTCCCCCCTTTAGCAGATTAGCTAAATGTTTGCGTAATTTAGGCATAAAAGTTATATTATTGTTGTTGTTATCGTTATAGTTCTGGTTAATTTCAAAAAATGGTTAAATATATTTACAGTTTTTGTTGCGTTCGTTATATTTAAATATTAATAAAGTTTTAAAATGTAACTGTCTTGGAGTACTATATTTTTTTTAAAAATCGGGTGAATGGGGCCTTGAATCGGGTTATTGTCATGTGTGGGCTTTGCAAGTGTACTGCTACAAGATCGGACATTTCAAACTCAAATGCACGTTCTTTTTCTTACCTTTCCGAAGCATGGAGCGCAATAGCAGGCAGAGAAAGGGTGATGCACGTGTTGAACACTGCCTGGCCTGCAAATTGCTGCCAGTGCCCCCCCGCCCGCTCCTGAAAGAGGACACACACACACCGCCGCCCCGAGTACTTCACAAATCTTTAAAAGACCATGCGCTTGTTCAATGGGAAGTGGATAACATGGCTAAGAGCATTTGCTGACTAATGCATGAATATCGCTGACTTTTCAGCGATATTCATGCATTGCGGCCGTTTTTTATCGCATTTGCGATAAACCTTGCTAATAGCAAGGTTTATGTGCGATAAAATTCGCCGAAGTGCGGCGATAATTATTGTCTCTAAACAAGTTAGAGACAAAAATTACCGCTAGTTGTTGGAAATATGCCCCCGGGTTTTTCCTTGCAGGAATCGGGAAGCGAAAGACTAGCACTGAAATCAGTAGTCTCACACCTGAATCGGGAGGGTTGGCATGTCTGGATACTCTACAGCTGGAGCCATAAACTACATCCGCAGGGCTAGGTGATAGCCTAGGTCCGGCCTGGACAATCGGACACAGAGGAAGAGAAGTGTCAGAGGGTGCGGTAGTGAATAGGGTGAAAGGGAGGTGTCGAGCGGACACAGGGTGTGATTCTCAGAGAAGAGCAGCGCAGATGGGGGAAGTATATGGCCCATGCATGAGAGAGAGAGCGGGGGTGACCATTGCGTGGGGGAGATGCGTGCGAGGGTGGGGAGCCATGCTGAGAATCGGCGGCGTGCAGAGAGTGGCCCTGGTCAAGGCATCTAAAATGGCTGCCGTGCACGACAAAATTGTGACATTGGACAAAAACGCAAGATGGCGCAGACAATGTTTATCAATAAGGATTCATTTATAACAAAATATTTACTCGCAGTGACAAAATGGTGTTCAACACTTCCTGATTTCCATCGAATCGAACGTTAACAAACGTCACGCAGCAAAAAAAAAAAAAAAAAAAAGCTCACGCACAGAGCGGTTTTTAGCCATGTTATCCAATGGAAGGTGGATAACATGGCTAAGAGCATTTGCTGGATAATGCATGAATATCGCTGACTTTTCAGCGATATTCATGCATTGTGGCCGATGTGCGGCGATAATTTTTGTCTCTAAACAATTAAAACGAAGCACAAAATGGCGAATTCCCGTTTCGCTACCAGTTTGCGGCCCAGTTCGCGGCCCGTGAAGCGCTTCTACCGTGAAAAATCATTTTTTTTTTATTTTCCCCACGGGACCCTTTAATAACCCCAACAACATATCTAGGGGGTCAAGAGGGGTATACCTTGCCCCCTTTCAATAAATTCCCCCTTCTTTTTTCACCTCTTCTTCTCTCTCGATCCTACTGAGAGATAAGATGGCGGCCGCTCCGGACTATTTAGAATGTTGACAGACACCGGAGAGCCAATCAGCTTTCTGTTATCCAATGGAAGGTGGATAACATGGCTAAGAGCATTTGCTGGATAATGCATGAATATCGCTGACTTTTCAATGATATTCATGCATTGTGGCCGATGTGCGGCGATAATTTTTGTCTCTAAACAATTAAAACGAAGCACAAAATGGCGAATTCCCGTTTCGCTACCAGTTTGCGGCCCAGTTCGCGGCCCGGGAAACGCTTCTACCGTGAAAAATAATTTTTTTTTTATTTTCCCCACGGGACCCTTTAATAACCCCAACAACAATCCTAGGGGGTCAAGAGGGGTATACCTTGCACCCTTTCAATAAATTCCCCCTTCGTTTTTCACCTCTTCTCTCTCGATCCTACCGAGAGATAAGATGGCGGCCGCTCCGGACTGTTTAGAATGTTGACAGACACCGGAGAGCCAATCAGCTTTCTGCGCGCAAAGTTCCGTTTCGCGAAAAGTAAGCGGACCGGATCGCTGGCCGGAGCGCTGTTACAGATATATATCTTGTTTTGAACGTTAATTTCTCAAAAACTACTGGAGCACATATATTGAGACCTAGCAAAGGCACATCGGGCTAACAGTCCCTACAATTTTGCCATGTTTCGTACAAATCCATTCAGCCGTTCGAGCTAAAAGTGAGTCCAACCGCCCTATTGAAAAATAAATGGGAAAAACGCGTTTTAGGACCCCCCTTTTTTTCTCAGCCCCCCCTTGACGAAACTCCACCAAATTTTCAGGGGCTGCTCAGAAACAAAATGTGCCATTTTCCTGAAAATTTCAGCCGATTCCGTCCTCAAACGCCAAAGTTATTAGACATAGAATTTTCAAAAATCCCATAGGGAATTAATCCTAACTATATATACCTACTGGCGATAGCCAGTAGGTAATATATATATATATATATATATATATATATATATATATATATATATTACCTACTGGCGGTCGCCAGTAGGTATATATAGTTAGAATTTTTTCCCTATGGGACTTTTGAAAATTCTATGTCTAATAACTTTGGCGTTTGTGGACGGAATCGGCTGAAATTTTCAGGAAAATGGCACATTTTGTTTCTGAGCAGCCCCTGAAAATTTGGTGGGGTTTCGTCAAGGGGGGGCTGAGAAAAAAGGGGGGTCCCAAAACGCGTTTTTTGCATTGAGTTTTCCATAGGGCGGTTGGACTCACTTTTAGCTCGAACGGCTGAATGGATTTGCACGAAACTTGGCAAAATTGTAGGGACTGTTAGCCCGATGTGCCTTTGCTAGGTCTCAATATATGTGCTCCAGTAGTTTTTGAGAAATTAACGTTCAAACCAAGATATATATCTGTAACAGCGCTCTGGGCAGCGATCCGGTCCGCTTACTTTTCGCTTATCGGAACTTTGCGCGCAGAAAGCTGATTGGCTCTCCGGTGTCTGTCAACATTCTAAACAGTCCGGAGCGGACGCCATCTTGTCTCTCGGTAGGATCGAGAGAGAAGAAGAGGTGGAAAACGAAGGGGGAATTTAATGAAAGGGGGCAAGGTATCCCCCTCTTGACCCCCTAGGAATGTTGTTGGGGTTATTAAAGGGTCCCGTGGGGAAAATAAAAAAAAAATGATTTTTCACGGTAGAAGCGCGGCCGCGAACTGGTAGCGAAACGGGAATTCGCCATTTTGTGCTTCGTAAATTAAATTACTAGTTATAAGTGGGTGCGGGAGACGTATCCTAATCCCCTATGTTTCCTGAGGGTGGGTGAGGAGGCTGATATATGTTGATACATCTCTTCCAGCGGCTGTGCGTGAGCTTTTTTTTTTTTTTTGCTGCGTGACAGTCCGGAGCGGCCGCCATCTTGTCTCTCGGTAGGATCGAGAGAGAAGAAAAGGTGAAAAACTAAGGGGGAATTTAATGAAAGGGGGCAAGGTATCCCCCTCTTGACCCCCTAGGAATGTTGTTGGGGTTATTAAAGGGTCCCGTGGGGAAAATAAAAAAAAAATGATTTTTCACGGTAGAAGCGCTTCACGGGCCGCGAACTGGGCCGCAAACTGGTAGCGAAACGGGAATTCGCCATTTTGTGCTTCGTTAATTAAAGTACTAGGTATAAGGGGGTGCGGGAGACATATCCTAATCCCCTATGTTTCCTGAGGGTGGCTGAGGAGGCTGATATATGTTGATATATCTCTTCCAGCGGCTGCGCCATCTTGCCTTTTTTCGAATGCCACAATTTTGTCGTGCACGGCAGCCATTTTAGATGCCAGGCTGGTCCCAGGCTATCACCTACCCCTGCGGATGTAGTTTATGGCCCCAGCTGTAGAGAATTCAGACATGCCAATCCTCCTGATTCAGGCGTGTGAGTACTGATTTCAGTGCTAGTCTCCCGCCTCCCGATTTCTGCAAGCAAAAACCCGGGGGCATATTACGAACAACTAGCGATAATTTTTGTCTATAACTTGTCTAGAGACAAAAATTATCGCCGCACATCGGCGATTTTTATCGCAGATAAACCTTGCTATTATCGCAGAAAAGTCAGCGATATTCATGTATTATCGACCTAATGCTCTTAGCCATGTTATCCACCTCCCATTGGATAACATGGCTAAGAACTGCTCAGGGCAGGTGTTAGATTTTGGAGATATTCGCGCTTAGCGCGAATATCTCCAAAAGTTGGTAATAGAAGGTAGCGATGTTAGGGACTGTTTCCAGTCGCTAACATCTTGGCACGCCACTTTGCATGTCATTAGTGATAAGTATCACTGACATGCAAAGCCGGGCCCAAGATGGTCGCTATCTCCTTTTAGGTGTCACTAACTGGTGTTAGCGACAGCTTGATAATAGGGAAATAATTTTATCTCCGCTTTCATGGTTTTTAAAGCCAAAAAAGCGGAGATAAACCCCCTTGATAATATGCCCCACGATTCCTTGGGGGTTTCAGCTGACATGGCTTGGTATTGTGTTACATGGTAATTTTTCCATGAAACGTCAGAGGGTCGATGTAGGGGTTCTAGAAGAGGTGATAAACCATTTAAGCCTCATGAACAAGCGCATGGTCTTTTAAAGATTTGTGAAGTACTCGGGGCGGCGGTGTGTGTGTGCCCTCTTTCAGGAGCGGGCGGGGGGGCACTGCCAGCAACTTGCCAGGTCAGGTAGTGTTCAACACGTGCATCACCCTTTCTCTGCCTGCTATTGCGCTCCATGCTTCGGAAAGGTAAGAAAAAGAACGTGCATTTGAGTTTGAAATGTCCGATCCTGCAGCAGCACACTTCCAAAGCCCACACATGACAATAACCCGATTCAAGGCCCCATTCACCCGTTTTTCAAAAAATAGATAACACTCCAACAAATTAAGGTTATAAAACTTTATTAACTTTTAACGATAATGAACAGAACAAAAACTAAAAACATTTAAACATTTATTAACACAAAAAGCAACAATGGTTAGAAGCTGTCTTTTGTGCGAATAGTCCCAAGGCAGCACAACGTGCAGAGTTCTGGACGGCACCCAGGTGATGTCGCCTGGGTGCCGCACTGGTTTAGGGATCCTACAATGCTGCTCCGAAAATTGGCGTGGGGCGTCCCGGGTGGGGCGGGGGGAGGCCTCGTCAGTAGCGGTCTGTTGTGCGAATAGTCCCAAGGCAGCACAACGTGCAGAGTTCTGGACGGCACCCAGGTGATGTCGCCTGGGTGCCGCACTGGTTTAGGGATCCTACAATGCAGCACAGAAAAACAGCGTGGGGCGTCCCGGGTGGTGCGGGGGGAGGCCTCGTCAGTAGCGGTCTGTGTCCAGTGTCACATGGCTGACACAACATGTACGACAGGCACCCAGGTGATGTCCAGTAAACTGCCGCACTGGTTTTGGTATCCTACAATGCTGCTCCGAAAATTGGCGTGCGGCGGCCCGGGGGGGGGGGGGGGGGAGGCGGCGTGAACGGGCCTCCCCAGGTGGCGGCCATCTAGCTGAGTTGCGCTCGCTCTTGCGGCCACAGCGTCTCGCTCACCATGTTGTGGAGTTGCTCCCACTCTTGCAGTGCAGCGATAGGCGGCTGCCACATGGCTGTCAAAATGGCGGACGGCTCTTCGGTTTTGGGCCTGGTCCACTGAAATGGCCCTGGGACACCTTGGAAGTCGGACGCTTGCCTGCTAGGGCTTGGGCTCCATTCTCGAAAAGCGTCCCCTCAGCCGTGAAGATTGTATAAAAGTCTTGGGGGCCCCCGACTCCCGCAGGCTTCCGGTGGGGAGCGGCTGCCATGATTGCTCGCGGAATGACCACGACGGAGCCACGAGATGGTGGTGCTCTCATGCTGACGCCAGCTTCAGTCTGAATGATCCAGAAACAAGGTGGGGCTTTCATCGTTTGGGAAAAAAAAATGTTCTAAACCAATGAAAAGTGTTATTTTTAGGTCATATGACCAAGCCTTCCATCTTTAGGAAACCAAAAGTAAAATGAACCAATGAAAAGTTTTATAAACAAGTCACATGACCTGTTATGCGACATAGGGCTACAAAAAGCGTAGAAAATCCGTTGGCACGTGAGGCGGCGTCAGTAGCGGACCGATGTGCGAATAGGCCGAAGGCAGCACAACGCGCCGAGATCCGGATGGCACCGAGGTGGTGTCCAGCAAATTGCCGCACTGGTGTGGCCATCCTACAATGCTGCGCCGAAAGACGGCGTGTCCAGCTGAATTGCGGTCACTGTTGCGGTACAGTGACTCGAACGCGCCGAGATCCGGATGGCGCCGAGGTGGTGTCCAGCAAATTGCCGTACTGGTGTGGCCATCCTACAATGCTGCGCCGAAAGACGGCGTGTTCAGCTGAGTTCCGGTCACTCTTCCGGCACAGTGACTCGAACGCGCTGAGATCCGGATGGCACCGAGGTGGTGTCCAGCAAGTGGCTGCACTGGTGTGGCCATCCTACAATGCTGCGCCGGAAGTCGGCGTGGGGTGCCCCGTTGGCTTATGAGGTGATGTCAGTAGTGGACTGATGTGTGAATAGGTCGGAACCAGCACAAGGCGCCAAGATCCGAATGGCAAGTCCTGGATGTTGAGTGCCTCAGTTGAGATTTCTGAGCAGTGCTTGTAGAACTGTCTGAAGCTTATTTGCACCTGCTGCAGCTTCACTAGGTCCGGCGGAACTTGTTGCCTTTTCCTTTCTGCTTCTTTTCCTACAATGCGTTTCTTCTGAAGACACGACCAGGTCCCTGAATGTGTGCAGGGGGACGCTATTGAATGAATGAACGCGCCGAGATCTGGATGGCACCGAGGTGGTGTCCAGCAAATTGCCGCACTGGTGTGGCCATCCTACAATGCTGCGCCGAAAGTCGGCGTGGGGTGCCCCGTTGGTTTATGAGGTGATGTCAGTAGCGGACCGATGTGTGAATAGGTCGGAACCAGCACAAGGCGCCCTGCACTGTTGAGCCTTTTTCAATGTCTGTTTTTTGTTCTTTCCCCTCCATCAAAAACAAAACAAAAATACAAGGCGCCAAGATCCGAATGGCAAGTCCTGGATGTTGAGTGCCTCAGTTGAGAGTTCTGAGCAGTGCTTGTAAGACTGTCTGAAGCTTATTTGCACCTGCTGCAGCTTCACTAGGTCCGGCGGAACTTTTTTCCTTTTCCTTTCTGCTTCTTTTCCTACAATGCGTTTCATTTGAAGACACGACCAGGTCCCTGAATGTGTGCAGGGGGACGCTATTGATTGAATGAAAATGGCGGCTTGACACAAAGCTGACTCAAGCGTTACTGTTGGTGCTATACAGACAAAAATTGGTTTTCAGTTTGTACATTCTTCAGGTTTTTTTTTCCATCCAAGTCTGATTGAGAGTTTGTAGAAAAATGGCTTCAGATTTTCCACATACTACTCTTCAACATTCTTCCTAAATGTAACAATGTGAAACTCACTAGGAGAACGGCTGTTTCTGTTTCCTTTCAAAATGCTGCCACCAATATTTTCTGAATGGAAGACACCATCTTGTAACATAAAGGGCCGAAAGGGGTTCTGGTCTGGCCGATGGTTGGTGGAGACATTTTGACTATATCTTGGACCTGCCCGGCCTCGCCCAAAATGGCGCCGGTATAAATGGGACTCGTAACTCTTTGCCCGCAAATGTATATCTAGAAAATGTTATTGTAAGTGGCCCTGTCGTATTTTAATTACAAAATGTACGTCCACCGATTCCGCAACTGTTAGACACCTTTGTTCTTGTCACCTAATGGCCCGCTCGTTACGTTCTTCTACAGTGTAAATGTCTCCTCATCATATACGATTTGAGTTTGCTCCGTGGCAGGCCCACGTGGTTATAGGCCCGTATTTGTATACTGACATTTTCACAATAAAGGTTTTTAAAACAAAACACGGTAGTAGTATTTTCATTTGTAAAGTTTTTACTTTTAGTGACTGTTTTCGAATCAGTAAAAGGCAAGTGAAATAAAGCAGTCCAATTACATGACGGATAAAAGGTATAATATGTAGGAACGCAGTAAAGATAAATGGTCAAGGGCAGTTGTGTTTTTCATGTCTGCAACATAAAGTGATCGATAAGAATCTGATAATCAGGCGTATCGGCGACTAAGACAGCAGGCCGAATCTCTTTTACTCAACGGCTCCGTCATGGAAGGAAGAAACGCCCTTTTTCTCGAAAAAGGAATATATTTTACTTGCAAGACAGTTGTAAATTTTCCGGGAAAGTACATTAGCCTGGAATATTATAACATATGTTTGAAAAAAAAATATTGTTCGAAAATAATAAAAAGCGTAATTTTTAGGTCATATGACCAAGCTTTTCATCATTAAATTAACAAAAGTAAAATGAACCAATGAAAAGTTTTATTAACAAGTCACATGACCTGTTATGCTTACGTTACGCGCTGCGCGCCGCGCCTCGGATCACTTCCGGGTGCGCTAACGCGGCGTGTCATAAAACGCATTACGCGACAACGTAGGTCAAGAATATAGTCTAAATGTCTCCACCAACCAGCGTTCAGAACACAACCCCTTTCAGCAGTCCAAAAAGTTCTGTTAAATGACAACAGAGGGGACAGGCAACAAGAACCATCAGTCAAAGAGGGGAGGGCAAGTTCTTCTCTTCCGGGTCATGTTGGGGCGCTACCGGAACTGATCGAATTGGTAGTCTACAGTGTTTCTGGATGTTTCAGACTAAAGCTGGCGTCAGCATGAGACCACTACCATCTCGTAGCTCCGTCGTGGCCATTCCACGAGCAATCATGGCAGCCGCTCCCCACCAGAAGCCTGCGGGAGTCGGAGGCCCCCAAGACTTTTGTAGAATCTTCACGGCTGAGGGGACGCTTTTCGAGAATGGGACCCAAGCCCTAGCAGACAAGCGTCCGAGTTCCAAGGTGTCCCAGGGCCATTTTAGTGGACCAGGCCCAAAACCGAAGAGCCGGCCGCCATTTTGAGAGTCCTGTGGCAGCCGCCTATCGCTGCACCGCAAGAGCGGGCGCATCTCAACTACATGGTGAGCGAGACGCTGTAGTCGCAAGAGCGGGCGGAAAACAGCTGAATGGCGGAAGAGGCACAGTGTAGCAAAAGCGGGCGGAATGGCAACTAAAACGATAAAGGGGCGCCTCACTACAGCTTGTCTTCAGGTCAAACGGATTGTGGGACAAGGTCCAGAATTGAAGAGTCATCAAAAGGCAAAAAGTACCGCCGGACCCCGGGAGCCGGCCGCCTATGTCGGGGGCGATCTCAGGCTACACCAGTGCTATAAGACTTGGGGAGGGTGTCGGAGCCAAGCGTCTTCTCCGAGTCCATGGCCATCACAGCGCCCCTCAGGGGCCTCCGTCAAGCTGTTTAGGAAGGTAACATATCACATTGTTTTCTAATGCAGTCAGGTCCACAAACGACACTCACTTACTTTGAGAATAGTGAAGCTGCAGTAGGTGGAAATAAGCTTCAGACAGTGTTACAAGCGCTGCTCAGAACTCTTAACTATGGCACCCAACATCCAGAACTTATGCTATTTGAGAATGGTAGTGACATCGAAGCATCTCAGGGACCAAAACCATTAACGTACTTTCACGTATGAAAATCTTACTTGGGGAGGGGGCAGGAGCGAAGCGCCCCCTCCCAGTCAGCGCCACCACACCGTATGTTGAAAATCTGAAGCCATCGTTCTACAAAGTCAACCAAACTTGGATTGAAAAATCTAGAAAAATGTACAAACTGAAAACCAGTTTTGGTCTGCATAGCATCAGTAACAACGCTTGAGTCAGCTTTGTGTCAAGCCGCCATTTTGATTCAACAAAGCACAGGCATTGAAAAAGGCTGAAATTCAGAACTCTAAACTATGGCACCCAACATCCAGGAGCTTGCTATCCGGATCTTGGAGCCTTGTGCTGTTTTCGATCTATTCACACATCGGTCCACTACTGACATCATCTTATAAACCAACGTTATGTAAATAGTTTTTTAATAAAATGTTTTACCCTGTTTCTTTGCTGGTGTGTTGTCTATATTTTTAATATTTGCATAGGGTTTGTCATTATTTTGTGCGGGATGGGTGATGGAGCCGAGCTGTCTTGCAGCCCTCATGGTGTGGAGCTCAGTTCATCTCACTATTTTCGTATTTCTCAAGAAGGGTTGTTCCTAATATTTCTATTTTAGCGAGGTCAAAAAGAGATCCAATTAGTGGCCTACTGATTTTGCTCGATTACTTTTATTTTTTTACACGATTTTTCACTATCTGCAAAGACTAAACAGAGTATTGCGACTTTGTGCTTGTTTGTAAATAGAGAATGATCCAAAGAGAACCAATTCTAAAACAGTAAATGCTTGGACAACAATCAATCAAATGGAGAGACAAGGAGGTACGACGGATTACAACGGGGGTAAAGGCCTGCGTTAACTACCCTTCTGTATCTGCAAAGAGAGAGTACTACTAAGGCAAAAGAGGGGAGGGGGGGGGGGCAGCGTTCAAAGCACATCAGCGTGCATAAATACGAAAATGTTTTTATCTATCACGTACTTGACATTTTAAAGCTTTTCATATTTGCTATTAAAAAACCAATGAAATTCACAGAAAAAACCATAGGTTATAGTGGATATATAGTTAGGAATTTGCATTTACAAAACCTTGAAAATTCAATGAAAAAACCATAGGTTATAGGCCATATATAGTTAGGAATTAGCATTTACAAAACCTTATTTTACTCGCATAAAACCATTGAAATTCCATATATAGTTAGCTAACTATAAGCGCTAACTATATATCGCGCACCCGCAATCCACTGCTGATGATGTCACATATTACATCATTCATGACATGGTCAGTGACATCACTGATGACATCACTGATGACATCTCAAATGACATCACTGATGACAACTCAAATGATATCAATGATGACATCTCAAATGACATCACTGATGACATCACTGATGACAATTCAAATGACATCACTGATGACATCTCATTTGTCATCACTGATCACATCACTCATGTGATAATACAATGAACCTCTTCAGACTCTAATATAACCTTACATACACTCAGTATAAACAGACACTCACAGACTGTCACTCATCCATGGAGTTACTCACACACCTAGTCAGTCATGCAAAGAATCAATCACACCTCCATTTCCTCAACTATACAGTTATACACATCTTACTTATTCAAACATATAATAACACATATTTACTCTCTTATATAATCCCTGATACAAGCTCACAGTGATCGATACAGCCACTCACACATTCACTGGCTCTTATGTTCAGTTATTTATATATCTCAACTCTCACATGTATTGTGTTTTACATACGTACTTACTTGCACATGTAGCAATGAGAAATCCATTCACTCACCAACACACCCATGCACAGTCAACCGCCCATATAGCTGTTTCCACATGCACTCTTGAACTCATACTCCTAGTGAATCAACTGCTTACACATCTATGCACAGAGTCACGCACCTCCCAGCCACCCACACACACACTCAGCCTCCCATTCAAATATTTGGGCAACCAATCAATAACCTATATGGCCACTCTTATAGCTACTGATCAACACATGCAGCAGCTTACACAACAACAAACATACTGATGCACGAATTAAGACAGTTTAGTCACTAACCCATGTACTCAGTGAGACACATTTAATCACTCACTCATACAGTCAGTCATGCACCTACTAAATTCTTCATCCAGACACTTATACATCCACTCATTCTTCAATATGTGAAACATATTTAAACTTTACAGACACATACAATCACTGGTTGTTTTGATCAGTGATGTCATCAGTGATGTCACTGACCATGTCATGAATGATGTAATATGTGACATCATCAGCAGTGGATTGCGGGTGCGCGATATATAGTTAGCGCTTATAGTTAGCTAACTATATATGGAATTTCAATGGTTTTATGCGAGTAAAATAAGGTTTTGTAAATGCTAATTCCTAACTATATATGGCCTATAACCTATGGTTTTTTCATTGAATTTTCAAGGTTTTGTAAATGCAAATTCCTAACTATATATCCACTATAACCTATGGTTTTTTCTGTGAATATATATATATATATATATATATATATATATATATATATATTACCTACTGGCGGTCGCCAGTAGGTATATATAGTTAGGATTTTTTCCCTATGGGATTTCTGAAAATTCTATGCCTAATAACTTTTGCGTTCGTGGACGGAATTGGCTGAAATTTTCAGGAAAATGGCACATTTTGTTTCTGAGCAGACCTTGAAAATTTGGGGGGGTTTTGTGGAGGGGGGGCCGAGAAAAAAGGGGGGTCCCAAAACGCCTTTTTCCCATGTTAATTTCCATAGGGCGGTTGGACTCACTTTTAGCCCGAACGGCTGAATGGATTTTCACGAAACTTGGCAAAATTGTAGGGACTGTTAGCCTGATGTGCCTTTGCTAGGTCTCAATATATGTGCTTCAGTGGATTTTGAGAAATTAACGTTTAAATCAAGATATATATCTGTAACAGCGCTCCGGGCAGCTATCCGGTTAGCGAACCTTTCGCGTAACGGAACTTTGCGATGAGAAGCTGATTGGCCCTCCGGTGTCTGTCAACATTCTAAACAGTCCGGAGCGGCCGCCATCTTGTCTCTCGGTAGGATCGAGAGACAAGAGGAGGCCAAAACAAAGGGGGAAATTACCATAAGGGGGCATAGTAGATCCTCGTTGACCCCCTAGGTTTTATGTGGAGGTTTTAAAAGGGCCTAGGAGGGTCCAAAAAAAAAAATTTTTTTTTGCGTGGTAAGCGCCAAGTTCGCGAACCGGATAGCTTTCTGGGCAGCGAACTTTATGGATAAAAGAATGAAAGACTTTTCTAATACTGTATGTTAATTGTTTGTTGTTTTTCTTGTTTTTTTTTGTTTTCTTTATTTATTTATTTTTTTTATTATGATTGTGTTTCATACTTTATTAAATTTTCTAACATTTCATTGTCAGAAATGTCATAATTTATTATAGGGTGTAATTGTTTTTCATTTTGAAGCAAGTTGTCTACTGCTTCAACACATTGTAGAAGTTCGTGGTCTCTACTGTCATCCATAAAGTCATCAAGTTTGTCTTGGCTGCTCTCCTTCAGTTCAATCGAAAATGAAACTTGCTGCTCGCCTTCCATTTTGCCTGAAATTTGGATTAAAAAAATATATATTAGTAGAGATAGGGCACTGTTGGGATTAATTTTAGATAGGCAGTTTTTATCAGTGAATTTATCTTTTGGCAGTGTATAGTATGAGAGTGGAAATAGGACTAAAAAAAAGTGTATGTGATTTAACCAAGACAAGCCTTACTCCATTGATAACTATAACAGAGAAGTCTATCTAAATACATTACTACTACAGAGGGATAGTGTATATGTAGCAGAAAAAGTCTACTATATTAAGTCATAGTGCACAATATATTAAATTATAACTTACCTTCACAAAGAAGTTGAAGTTTTTTGAAGCTTTTGAAATAGGAGGTACAACAAGAAGTAGTAGTCAAAATGGCTGTGTTTCCTTCTCTCCCTTTATATATATACAGGTATATAACCAATCAAATGTCAGGTAATAAAAGTAGAAAATGAAAGTAACATTTTCATTGGTTGTCAATTCCAACAATTCAGATGTGTTTTGTGAAGTAATTTACCTCACGGTACTTGGAGAGGTCTACAGGCTAAATGGCTAAATGGAATTTCAATGAAATTTGTGAGAATGGAAGGGATTGTTATGTAGTATGAGCTAATCTATATTTGGTGAGAGTGTTTCTAGTCGTTATTCTGTAAATTACTTTCCCGCCTTTTTTTAGGACCGCTTTCCGGGAAGCTGCCCGGTTAGCGAACCTTAAGCGTCACGGGAGTCCACCATTTTGTGTTTCGTTCGCATTAAGATACAAGATGGAGGGCAAATAATGTTTAGAATGGGTAGAAGGGGTCATGGTAGACTTATCTTGACCCCCTAGGTTTTCTGAGCGTGGCTGAGGAGGCTTATATGTGCGGGAAAAATTTTTTTTTTTTAAAAATTCCGCGAGGTTAGCTTTCGGTTAGCGAACCGGGTAGCGCTCCGGGGAGCGAATTTTGTGGAAAATTAGTGAAAAAAGTTAGAGAAAAATAATAATTGTGAGTGATCAGATGTAGGGTAGCTCTGAGAAGAGCTTTTGGGTTTATGGTACATTTAGGTACTTATAAGTAGGTACCAATGCACAGTCTTAAATTCAGAATGAAAATTCTGTTGCCCTCATCTGAGAAGTGAACTCCATCTCCTCTGTAGATATCTTGCATGTAGTAACGCAAGTTATTGTTGTACAGAGAGCCCATTCCATGGTCTCTCATGTAAGCTGAAACAGATTTGTTTACATGCTTCCTCGCTTTCTCAATTTGTGGACAAAATTGGTTGGACCACCTCCATTTCTGTCTTTGGCATATATTGGAATATACCAAGGCAGTTTGAGGAAAAAGTGCCATTAATTGCTCCAAGGTGTCCTTTAAAAGCATTTCCAGACCTACCCCTGTCAAAGTGCCCAAATCATTACCTCCACAGTGCACTATTAACAGGTCAGGTTTTGGCAAATGCATAAAGGTTTTCACCAATGGTATCAATTGGTGACATTTTAATCCTCTTTGGCCCAACCACTTAATTTCCACATCTTGTAAATTGAGGTTGTGTAAATTTCTGCTCTCAGCATACCTTTGAGCCCAGTGGATGTAACTATGTCCAACAATCCAGACGTTAAACATGGTGGAAGAAGGTTGTTCTGCAGTCAGATGAAGTGTGGTAATGAAAGGGCAGTTGAAACAGTAGGAGTTTCTAAAGAAAAAAAACTGTGGATTTACAATGCTAATGATTCATTAGCAGTGATTGGTGCATTTCCATTTCTGAAAACAGAAAGTTAGGGTGCATGGATGTGTTCTTTGAAAGATGTAATTTGAATGGTCAAGGAAGAAACATTTAATGAAAGATTGCACTGGATACGCAGGTGCACTGAGAGTTCAGAGTTCAATTGAAACATTGTTGTGTGAATTTGCAAACATGAGAGGTCTTCCAGGAGGTGGTTGCTATGGAAACAAGGCAGACAGGGCAGAGGGGGGAAGGGTTTTGATTTGAAAAAAGTGAGGGAAGAGGTATGATTGGCTAATATGAGAGATATGTGAAAAGAATATCTGTATTTCTGTGCTTTCAATAGCTGCAGCCTTTGGAGTGCATCCTTTTTCTTCTGCTGAAGACAATTTGGTGTATTTCTGAGACTGTTTTCAAAACTCAAAAAATATTTGCTAAGGTGAGAAAAGATTTATTTAATTTAGATAGAGAATAGTATGATTTAAGGAGAAAATGATGAAGAAAGCTGTGTTTTTAAAATGTGGTTTTGTCTCTAGTGATATACTAATAGAATTAGTTTCAAAGAGAAATTATAATTGCATATTTGGTGTAACATTCTGGCATGCAGTTACACAAGATATTGTAATACATGGAGGCCATTTCATGGTCTGTTATGTAAGCTGAAACAGATATGTTGCTTTTAAAAACGATTTAAGAAATCAATTACATTTCTAGATATGTACTGCTAGAGCTTCATAGGTTGTTTTGGGCCATATTTATAAGGTATTTGAGTGTCTAAGATGTTGTGTTCGCCTTTTAAAATGTAAAGTGTTCCTCATGGGACAAGTGTCTTGTAAATACGCTCCCACTTGTGCTTGGCAAATTTAGATTTTGATTATGGGAGTTACCTAGCCATGTTAATAGTGTCCCAAAAATGGTGCTAGGGCATTCCAGAAAACACTTTCATGTGTCTCAAGGACATTTTTAGTCATTTCTTCATGAATGCAGGTATACAATTGATTTATATGCTGTGTTTAAAAACGAATTTTGAAATGAATTAAATTTCAGGATATGTACTGTTAGAGCTTCATAGGTTGTTTGGGGTCATATTTAGAAGGCATTTTAGTGTCTTTGAAGTTATTTTTCCCTTTTTAAATGGAAAGCGTTCCTCATGGGGCCCTGAGCAGTTCTTAGCCATGTTATTTAATAGGAAGTGGATAACATGGCTAAGAGCATTTGCTGGGAAATGCATGAATATCGCTGATTTTTCTGCTATATTCATGCATTGTGGCCGTTTTTTTTCACATTGCTTCATAGGTTGTTTGGGTTCATATTTAGAAGGCATTTTAGTGTCTTTGATGTTATTTTTCCCTTTTTAAATGGAAAGCGTTCCTCATGGGGCCCTGAGCAGTTCTTAGCCATGTTATTTAATAGGAAGTGGATCGCATGGCTAAGAGCATTTGCTGGAAAATGCATGAATATCGCTGATTTTTCTGCTATATTCATGCATTGTGGCCGTTTTTTTCACATTGCTTCATAGGTTGTTTGGGTTCATATTTAGAAGGCATTTTAGTGTCTTTGATGTTATTTTTCCCTTTTTAAATGGAAAGCGTTCCTCATGGGGCCCTGAGCAGTTCTTAGCCATGTTATTTAATTGGAAGTGGATAACATGGCTAAGAGCATTTGCTGGAAAATGCATGAATATCGCTGATTTTTCTGCTATATTCATGCATTGCGGCAGTTTTTTTTCACATTGCTTCATAGGTTGTTTGGGTTCATATTTAGAAGGCATTTTAGTGTCTTTGATGTTATTTTTCCCTTTTTAAATGGAAAGCGTTCCTCATGGTGCCCTGAGCAGTTCTTAGCCATGTTATTTAATAGGAAGTGGATAACATGGCTAAGAGCATTTGTTGGAAAATGCATGAATATCGCTGATTTTTCTGCGTTATTCATGCATTGCAGGCCTTTTTTTATCACATTTGCAAGCACTTCTTAGCCATGTTATCCAATGGGAGGTGGATAACATGGCTAAGAGCATTTGCTTCAAAGGTTGTTTGGGGTTATATACCATTTTTGGGAAATTATTAACATGCCTATCTAACTCCCATAATCAAAATCTAAATTTGCCAACCGCAGGTGGGAGCGTATTTACAATAAATTTGCACCATGAAGAATGTAAAATAGCATACTAGATACTCAAATAACTTATAAATATGATCCAAAACATCTTATGAAGCACTAGTAGTGCATATTTCCAGAAATGTATTGGTTTTCATTTAATGATTTACTTCATTGGTAGGCCTTCACATGTTTTTTTACCTTGGTTTTTTTTCAGTGAAAATCTTATCTGCAACCATGTGTTGGCCTCACCTCAAATAAACAAAACAGGTGATGGACTGAATGTGGATCAATGACACACATTCACCCCAGTCCAAAGATCTGGGCCTAAACAAACCTTTAGATAGGCTACATCTTATCGTCATCCTGAATTAATGATTTAAAATATTAGGGAGTGATTTATGAGTGTTGTATGCCTGTTTTGTACCATTGAGTGTCATTTTTGTGATGCAGTGCTGGTGGAAAATATTTGCTATGTTAAATAATTAGTACAGCATTAAGTTTTAGATGACTGTTATTTATTTACTGTTTGGTAATAGTGGTTAATAACATTTTATATTATATTTTTTCACAGATTCAACTGCAGATTCTTTCATAGTTTGGAAAATGCCTTCCAGAAGTCGAATACGAAAGGCTAGAAAACGTCAAAGACAGCAGGATGATGTTTTATTGCAGCAGTCCTCTTCCCCAAATACTTGTCAAAACACCAAGAAAGGTCCGGGTAAGAGCACGAAATCATTCTTAAGAAATATTTGTAGTAAAAAAAATTTTGCTCAAAAAAATGTGTCTCTTAACAAAAAGAGAAGTAATTTAAATGGAAAGGAGAGACCCATCACAAATGTTACTGGTAGAGGAAGAGATAACTCTGTGCATGATAGTAGAAGGAAACAACAGTTTAGGGACATTCGACAACGAATGTTCCGTAATAGGATATTAGTTAATTTATTGAAAAATATTAAAAAGAAAGGCCAACAGAAAGCGGCATTTTATAGGAAGAAGAAAAATGTAGAGAAAATTATTGATCATGCTTTTGAAATCAAGCGAAAGTTGTTTATTTTGGTAATCAATAGAATTAGGAAACTAAGCAAGGTAATTTCTGATTTCAAAACAAAAAGTAGATGGAAGAGAGTAGTAAATCGTACTAACTTTTGTGAAGTTTTTTCTGGAGAATGGATGCATAGTTCAAGTTCTGAGGCATTTTTTAATGAGGAGACTTATTTTCAGGATAATGATTTGGTGCATGCAGTTGACATCAGTGGTCGAGCTTATGAAGTGAAGGATGGTTGTCCAGTTGAAAAAGAACAACTTGTGACAACAGAGACAGAAGAGGCGCTAAGTGATGAGGTTTTAGGAAGACGTCCTAAGGGTCCTGTGTACATTTGGAAGTGTAGTTCTATTTGCAGTGTGCGACAGGTTTCCATCAATTTGCTATGTGATTTTATACGGACATTTAATAAGAAAAGTTTGAAGCAGAAAATGAAGTTGTTGCAAGATTTAGATCCTTGCAGAGTGAGACAAATGACAGGTTTGCGTGGTCATTCACTGGCTTGTCTTTCCAGGAGAGTATGCCAGAGTGTTTTTCATCATTTCAGGATGCTAGCAGTGCATCATAATAAAGTGAGAAATTTAGTGAGAATGTTGTATTATGCTAAGAGTCCAGCAATTATGCTTAAACAGTTATGTGCTGCTCTTTTGCATGGTTCTGAAATAGATGTGAAGAATCTTTGTGAAGAAATTGAGTTTTGTTACTTTGGTAGTAAAGATGAGAATGTTCAAATTGACCCTGAAGTAGAGGGTAATGTGGAAGATAATGTACAGGTTTCCAGTACAGATAATTTTCAGAAGGAAATTGCCACGTTTCAGATGAAATCAAGTGAGAGGCCTAATTTCACTTGTGTATGTTGTCGACGCACTTATTATAAGAATCAGACTAAGGTAGTGGATTTATATGCAAAAAGTGAAAGGGAAAATAATAGTGAATGGAAGGATTTAGCCACATACTTGATGGTAGAAAATTATTTTGATTTGGGATCGGATCAACGTGTGTGTACTTATTGTTGTAATAAATTAAACCAAAACCAGATGCCTGCTAGGGCAGTTCATAATAATCTGGAATTGGTTGAGATTCCTTCTGAATTGAAGGATTTAAATACTTATGAATCTATTTTGATTCAAAGTATCCATCCCTTTCAGGCTATTGTAAGAATGGAGCCAAAGACAGGGAAATTGCCTCCAGCAGATTTACAGAGAGGATTAAAGGGAAGAGTTGTTTATTTGCCTCTAGATTTGAACAAAAACATTAACACAATTGGAATAGAAAAAGTGGAAGAGGAACCTCTGGTTATCTTGGTTAATGGGGTTCCGACAAAGAATAAGAAAATATGGCAAGATTTAGTGGATGTTAGGAAAGTCAAAAAGGCAACAGTGTATTTGAAGAAAAATAATAAGTACTATAAGAATGTATATGTTGCAGAAGAGGAAGTAAGTGATGAAGAGGATAGCGATTTGTGTGCTGGCCAAATTGAGAAAGTAGAGGCCTCTAAAAGTGAAGAAATATATGAACATTATAGTGTTCATCCTTTGCATTCCAAGGAAGTGATGGGGAATGCTATTGAGTTGTTTCAAATGAAACAAGCCAAAGGGAGTCCCATTAGTGTTTGGGAGGAAAGTTTGGAAGCTCGGTGTTTCCCACAGCTATTTCCCACAGGTCAAGGAGGAAGATATGATGAGCGACCTCGTGAAATTCCTGCGTCTGAATACCGGACTTTACGATTGTATGCAGAAGATCCTAGGTTTCGGCAATGCATTCCCTATTTGTTTCATCTCCTGTTTGAAAGTCAATGTCCAAGACAGTATTTTGGATTCTCACTTAATTAATCTCATGGCGTGTCAGCGTGGTACTAATGAGTACTGGTACCGTCGTCATGGTGACTTAAAATGTATGCTGAGGAACTTAGGAACTCCGACATGGTTCCTCACTCTGAGCTGTGCCGAGTATGGCTGGGATGACTTACTTGAATTTCTACGAGAGGCAAATGGAAATATTGAAAACATTGGATTCAAGACACCTGGAGAACTGTGTTCTTTGGATCCTGTGAATGTATGCAGGTACTTCAATCATAGATTTGAAGCTATGATGTCTTTCATCACAAATAAAAAGAATCCACCTCTTGGAGAGGTGTTGGATTTCTTCTGGAGAAAGGAGTACCAAGCAAGAGGTGCCCCTCATATACATATGTTGCTGTGGATCAAGGATGCACCTAAATTTGGAACAGATCCGGATGACTTAGTGATGAATTTCATCGAACAGTATTCTACGTGTGCTGTTCCAAACGCAACGGAGAAGAAAAGTCTAAGAGAACAAGTTCTACGTTTCCAAAGCCATCGTTGTGGAAAGTACTGTCGTCGTAAATTCAGAAACAAGGACAAGTTCTACACCAAATGTCGTTTCAACTTTCCACGACCGGTGATTTCTAAAGGAAGAGTGAACAGTTTGATGTCTTCGCTGCGACATAATGTGACGAGGAAATCACCCAAGAATACATACAATTTGAAAAGGAACGAAGAGTCCAAGTACATCAATGACTACAACCCAGTGATTTTGTCCATGTGGAATGCCAACATGGATATACAGTTTGTGGCTGACAACTGTATGGCTGTGGCTCGGTATGTGACATCTTACATCACCAAAAAAGAAAAGACCGAACTGAAGGATATGTGGGAGGACATTTCCCATGAAAAGAGCCTCAGCAAGAAGTTGTACAGTTTCAGTCTGAAGATGTTGTCGCATCGAGAAATCGGAGCTTACGAATGTTCTGATCGATTGTCTTCAGCAAGTCTCTATGCCAAATCCAGGAGTCTCGTTTGGGCGAGTCTTGGTCTTGCTGCAACGCGAAATCGAGTTCTAAAACCTGTTCGGGAAATTGAGTATTTGGCAGAAAAGGAACCAAACAGTACCGACATTTTGAAGACCAACATGTTGGATACATATTATCCAAATCGAAGCAGTCACCTTGAGAATATTTGTCTATATGAGGTTCTCCAAAATTATATATTCAAGAGGAACATCAAAGAAGATATTGAGAAAGGAGTGTATGCTGTAATTGGAAGTGAGGGATGCCTGGTCAAGCAAAGAAAATGCCAATTAGTAAACCATCGAAAATTAAGTGGCGAATCTCCAGAAAAAAAGGAGTTTTTCTATTTAGCACTTTTGCAACTTTTCAAGCCTTGGCGTGCAGAAGAGGAACTGCTTGGAGATTTCCTCTGTTACGAAGACTCTTTCAATGCAGCCAAGGAGTCCATAGAATGTCCTGCTTTTTCTAAATATCAAGAAATGCTAACTTTGGAAATTGAGCAGGAAGCAACGATTGCAGCCGAGATTGCCAGAGACAGTTCTCAGGACAGTCAGAGTTCTGTTTCATTGAGTCAAGATCCACTTGGAGGACCTATTATCGAAAATGAAGCTGCCACTGCTATGAATGAAGTAGAAAGAGCCATGGCACATGCTCAGGAGGATTCAGTTAACTTACAAGACTTGGAAAAACAACTCAACGTTGAGCAGAAGAAAATATATGATGAAGTTACCAAGGAAATTGAGCACGGATTAAGTCATGAGAAGAAAGAGTGCTCGTGTACGTCGTTGAAGCCTGTCCGACTGTACGTGAGTGGAGAAGCGGGAACTGGAAAAAGTTTCCTCATTAAAGCAATCTCTTGTTATTTGCAGGAAAGGACTGAGTCATCGCTGTCTTGTGTTGTCACCGCTCCTACTGGACTGGCAGCACATAATATTAAAGGTATTACTTTGCATCGTCTATTGATGCTGCCGGTGGAGCATGACAACAAATTACAATACAACAAGTTATCTGGAGATGCTTGCTGTGAAGTTTCAAGAGTTTTGAGGAAAATGAAACTACTTATCATTGACGAAGTAAGCATGGTTTCCAATGTCATGCTTGCCTTTGTGCATTTGAGAATGCAAGAAGTACTTAAAACTGAATATGATGTCTTATTTGGTGGGAAACACATTATTGTTTTCGGAGATCTTCTACAGCTGACACCAGTAAAAGGTCAACCTGTGTTCAAAATACTCACGCATGAAGATACCAGGAAGTGCCTAGGGAGCATTGGCAACGTCAATATATGGTTAAACTTCAATTATGCAGAACTGCATCAAAATATGCGTCAGGCAAAGGATGAAGATTACAAGAATATTCTACAAGATATTAGAATTGGAAAAGTGACCGAGCATGGGAAAGAAGCTTTAAATGCACGGTTACTGTCAAATTTGTATCCCAAACAAGATATTGTGCCTGAGAATATTTTTCAGAAAATTACTGAGAAGAAATCCGGGATATGTCTCATGCCAACTCTTGCAGAATGTGCCATCTTCAACAACAAAATGTTGAATTTAGAAAAGCAAGAGATTGTGAAACTTGAAGCTATCGACAAATTAGAGCATATGGGATCAACAATTATTTTGTCAGACAATTTGAAATCAAAATTGGATTCATTAGAGAAGACTATATCTAAAACAGCGGGTTTTGAAAAGACTTTGAATGTGTGTTTAAATTGCCGAATTATTTTGAGAAGGAATTTACATGTAGAAAGAGGTCTGGTAAATGGATCAATGGGTAATGTTGTTGATTTTGAGAAATACAGAAATAGAGATGGAATAGAATTTTTAAAAATTAAATTTGATGGCATTGAGGAAGTACAGCAAATTGGTCGTTGTTCTGCTAGGTTTTTGCTTGTTAAAGATTTATATGTTCGCCGTAAACAGTTTCCTGTTTGCTTGGCATATGCGGTGACAATCCATAAATCGCAAGGTTTAAGTGTAGACTGTGCATTGGTGAATATTGGCAGTTCTGTGTTCAAGGAGGGTATGGCATATGTGGCATTGTCACGAGTTAGAACTTTATCGGGATTGTACTTGATTGACTGTGATGTCACAAACATTTGTGCGGATCTAGATTGTGTTAAGGAATACAATAGGTTAAGAAGAGAGTATGCGCCACATTTGCCTCAATATCCTTTGTTTGAGAAACGTGTGGTAGGCCGCAAACGTAGAAATAGCAGTAATAGTAGGGAGGTTGTTGCAAAAAGACTAAAAGTCAATGAACCGAAAATTGTTAGCAGAAAGAAAGTGGATTCTGTTGAAGATGTTGTCGGTTTTCAATTTGAAAACAGTTCTGGTGTCAACTGCTATGCAAATGTAGTGGTTAATGTTCTCTTTTCACTAGAGAGTTTAAAAGAACAGATTCTGTTGAATTCTGAACAAATTTTATGCTGTTTGTTGAATTCTGTTTTCGAGAAATGTAGCAGTGATCGAACAAAAGTAGAAAGTGTGTCTGAAGTTCGTTATCTGTTAGATGAATGTTCAGGTCAAACAGACTTCTCTGAAAATAATCAGCAAGATTGTCAGGAGTTTTTAATGTATATGCTTGATATATTGCAAGTTGAGGGTGTAGATGTAGATCACCTGTTTGGGCTTTCTTATCAATGGCAGCATGACTGCGAGAACTGTATGGTATCAAGTACTACTAGTGTAGACTCAGAAAGATTTATATATTTAACTTTGCCAGACAGTAAATCAGTCTCCTTTAATAAGCTAGTAAATGCAGCGGATCACAACATGGAGTGTAGCCAATGTAAATGTGATATGATGTCAACATTATTTATACGTAGATATGGCCAGTATGTCATTTTAATGATGCAACGATGTAGGCCTGATGGAACAAAATTGTCAACTTTAATAAAAAATTTTGTGGCTTCTCAGCTGTCAATATCAGGGAGGACTTTTGTTACTGTAGCAATTATCTATCACGATGGTCCATCAACAACATCAGGACATTATACAGCTTACTTAAAGTCTGGAAACGGCTGGTCATTCTGTAATGATTCTGTTGTAACGTTCAAAAAAAAATTGCCGTTTGACCTTAAAAATTCTTACCTGGTGTTTTTAAAACCAAAATTTTAAGTAGAGGGAATGTAAGTCTGCAATGCTGTCTCGATTAAAAATTCAACTATATAAACCTAATGCAAGTAAGTCTGCTTCATAGTAAGCAGTATCAGTGTCATAGGAAAAGGAGAACATGACTGACAAAGAAGAGTAAGATATTAGTAGTCCAGGATTGTGAAAATAATCTCAAATATTTTATTTTTGAAAGTTGCGAAAATAGAAAATGTCGGGATTTGATTGGAAGAATTACAAGATTTGCGAATCGCGGCAACATGATTTGGCCTAGTGGAAACATGTGATATAATGAGAGAAGTTTTTTTTCTATGTAACATATTTCACGTATCGATGGAGGTTTTCTTTCAGAAAGTGGCGGGCTGAAAATATTTAAAGCACAACAGAGTGGATGCTGTTTATAGGAGATCCTTCGACGTCATTGAAAGTAAGTTAATTTTAAGAAGTTTTGAAATCAGATTTCTTAGGTTGTATGGGTTTTTTAAACACAGTCATTTTGATTGTGTTTTTTTTTCCCCGCTGTTACATGATGAATACCTTCAAGTCACTGATTTAAGTGAAATTTGATACATTCTGAGAACAGCAAAAATAAACCATTTAACATGTATAATTAATGTTATGCTTTTTGTCCTTATGATATACATTTAGAAATGTGTGGTACATATGGGTAAGGTGAGTTCTGTAAATATCAATTTTAATGCTTAGAGTGCTGTACTTCTGGGTAGTGTTTTTTTTTTTATAAAAAAAAGAGGCCTCACCTCAAAGAAAGCTCTTGAAAGCACACATCTTATTTGCATCCTAAAACAATCATTTACAATGTTAGACACAATTTTATTATGACTTTACATCTTTTTTGCGCTGCTATTGCATCACTATTGTGAGACATTAGCAGTGCAAGAAAAACATCATGTTTCAAAATAGGCCTCAGTTCAGCAATATCAAGATACAGTTTCTTTCGAATATATATCTTTAGGATTGTGTAGGGAACGTAGAGAAGCAGAGACTTCTGTAAATGTCAAAGTTGTTGAAAAACTGTTTGTTTTTGAACCTTTTCCCTTGTCTTTTCTAATTTTTAAATACATGTTTTAATATTTTTTGAAATGTTTGTTCTTTGTTTTACAGATTGAAAGTATGAAAAAATATTTAAAAAAGGTAACAAGAATTATAAGGTAAATGTTTTCCACTCTTTTTACCCGCAATGCACTGCTGATGATGTCATTGACAGTATCTCTCATTTACTCTCTCTAGCTGTCTTTCTTTTTACATTATTCTCTGTTTACTTCCCTTATACTAACTCTTCTTTTTTTTAAAAAAAATATTTTTTTTAGTTCGCTTAAAGTTCGCGAACCGGTCAGCGAACTTGAAGCGAACCAAAAGAAATAGAGCTTGCCAGAGTGATAAACATTCTAGCAATTTTGTTTGAAAGGGGAGGTAGTTCTGAAAAGAACTGTTTTTTTTTGTTTTTGTTGTTTTATATTTTTTTTGTTATTTTTTGAACATTTTTTGATTTTTTTGTATTTTTAGAACTGTTTTATGTTTTTTTTGTGTTTTTTAAGGAGGGGAGACAACAAAAAACAGGCTTTCAAAACGGCTCAACTGGAGCAAAAAAAAAGAAAATTACTTTTTGGGTGCATTAGGGCACTTATGATTTTCATATGCAATGTTCATGAGGTTGACACTCATGTTGCCATATGACAGCATAGCACCACAGTAAATACAAGACAACTTCATGTGCTGGAAGTTAGGTTGGATGTTTGGCACAGTCTCTTGTGCCTCTCTTCCCGTCAAAGACAATGTGGATGTAGATCTTGCGACAGGAGTTGCCGTCGGATTGTCTTCAAGATCCCTCAACTCAGCCCGGCTGTAGTTCAAGGGATGCCACCTGCTCATGTGACGGTGCATTGTATAGTTCCCCATACTGTACTTCTTTTCTGTGCCTCTCGACAATCTGTAGTCACAGATGAGGCAGGTGGCATATTTTGCATTCACTTTCTTGGTTCCAGGAGGGATGGTGAAAAACTGCCAGATGAAACTGGTTTTTCGTTTAGAAACCCGGGGCAACTCATCAACAAATTGTTGTCCCTCTCTCTCCTCTTCTTCTTCTTCCTCATCTTCCTCCTCTCTGTTAGTCATAATTTGACTGGGTGGTCCTCTCTTCTTATGGGGAGGTGGAGGTGGTGGTGGGGGTGCACCAGCTGCAGCAACAATGGAAGCCATTGTGGATCTTCAGATAAATGGTCTTTCTCTCACCAAGATGAAAGTCAGAGTGAGGAAATAAGGAGGGGTTTACTTGATTTGGGGAAAACAAAAGTTCTGAGCCAATGAAAAGTGTTATTTTTAGGTCACATGACCTAGTCATACATCATTTGGAAACCAAAAGTGAAATGAACCAATGAGAAGTTTGATAAACAAGTCACATGACCTGTTCCGCTTACGTTACGCGGCGCGCGCCGCGTCCCAGATCGCTTCCGGTTCGCGGTCCGGAGCACTTCCGGGAGCGCTAACGCGGCGCGTCATTAGACGCATTACGCGATAACGTGATACGTCGCGCTTCCGCGGCGCGTCACTGTTCCGCTAACGTAACGTTGACCGGTTCGCGGACTAGATCGCGGCATCAAGATGAGCTAACGGAAAGCTTCCCGGTTCGCGAACTAGAAGCGAAGAAAAAAAATATTAAAAAAAAAATTATCAATAAACATCTAAATATATTTTGGGATTTAAAGAATAATACATTTTACAGCTACAGATGTTAGCTTTTAAAAAACCAATGAAATTCACTGAAAAAACCATAGGTTATAGACCATATATAGTTAGAAATTTGCATTTAAAAAACCATTGAAATTCAATGAAAAAACCATAGGTTATAGACCATATATAGTTAGGAATTCGCATTTACAAAACCTTATTTTACTCGCATAAAACCATTGAAATTCCATATATAGTTAGTTGCGCTAACTATATATCGCGCACCCGCAATCCACTGCTGATGATGTCACATATTACATCATTCATGACATGGTCAGTGACATCACTGATGACATCACTGATGACATCTCAAATGACATCACTGATGACAACATCCAGTGACTGTATGTTTCTGTGAAGTTAAAATATGTCTTACATATTGAAGAATGAGTGGATGTATAAGTGTCTGGATGAAGGATTTAGTAGGTGCATGACTGACTGTATGAGTGAGTGATTAAATGTGTCTCACTGAGTGCATGGGTTAGTGACTAAACTGTCTTAATTTGTGCATCATTATGTCTGTTGTTCTGTAAACTGTTGCATGTGTTGATAAGTAGCTATATGAGTAACTATATGGGTTATTGATTGGTTACCTTAGTATTTGTATGGGAGACTGAGTGTGTGTGTGGGTGGCTGGGAGGTGTATGACTCTGTGCATAGATGTGTGAGCAGTTGATTCACTAGAGGTATGGTTTCAAAAGTGCATGTGGTAACAGCTGTATGGGCGGTTGACTGTGTGCATGAGTGTATTGGTGAGTGAATGGATATCTCAGTGCTACATGTCAAAGTAAGTACATATGTAAAACACAGTACATGTGAGAGTTGACATATATAAATAACTGTGCATAAGAGCCAGTGAATGTGTGAGTGGCTGTATGGATCATTGTGAACTTGTATCAGGGATTGTATAAGAGAGTAAATATGTGTTAGTATATGTTTGAATAAGTAAAGTTTGTATAACTGTATAGTTGAGGAAATGGAGGTGTGATTGATTCTTTGCATGACTGACTAGGTGTGTGAGTAACTCCATGGATGAGTGACAGTCTGTGAGTGTCTGTTTACACTGATTGTATCTAAGGTTATATTAGAGTCTGAAGAGGTTCATCGTATTATCACATGAATGATATCATCAGTGATGTGATCAGTAATGTCAAATGAGATGTCATCAGTGATGTCATCAGTGATGTCATTTGAGATGTCATCAGTGATGTCATTTGAGATGTCATCAGTGATGTCATCAGTGATGTCACTGACCATGTCATGAATGATGTAATATGTGACATCATCAGCAGTGGATTGCGGGTGCGCGATATATAGTTAGCGCAACTAACTATATATGGAATTTCAATGGTTTTATGCGAGTAAAATAAGGTTTTGTAAATGCGAATTCCTAACTATATATGGTCTATAACCTATGGTTTTTTCATTGAATATATATATATATATATATATATATATATATATATATATATATATATATATATATATATATATATTACCTACTGGCGGTCGCCAGTAGGTAGTTATAGTTAGGATTTTTTTCAATGTTAAATCTCAAAATTCTATTTGGAATAACTTTGGCACCGGTTGACGAATCTGCCTGAAAATTTCCTGAAAATGGCCTCGTCAAGCTCCGGTCCTTCCTTGAAAGTTTGGGGGGGATACGTCAAGCGGGGGCCGAGATAAAAGGGGGGTCCCAAAACGCGTTTTCCCCATGTAAATTTCCATAGGGCGGTCGATTTTACTTTTAGCCCGAACGGCTGAATGGATTTCCAGCAAACTTGGCAAAATTGTAGGGACTGGTAGCCCGATATGCCTTTGCTATGTCTCAAGATATGTGCTGCAGTGGATTTTGAGTAATTTAGGTGCAAAAAAATATATATATCTATAGGCGCTCTCCGGTGCGCGCACCGGAGTGCGCTCCAGGCGCGACACGCGACTTGCGCGCAGGAAGCTGATTGGCTCTTGGGTGTCTGTAAACATTCTAAACAGTCTGGAGCGGCCGCCATCTTGTGTCTCGGTAAAATCGAGACACAAGGGGTTTGAAAAAAAAAGGGGCAAATGACCATAAGGGGGAAGAGTAGACCCCCTCTGACCCCCTAGGTTTGATGTAGGGGCTAAAATAGGGTCCTGCGGGGCATTAAATTTTTTATTTTTTTTTTCGTTTTGCGCGGGGGAAGCGCATGGTACGCGCACCGGCGAAGCACGGGGAAAATCCAGGACCATATTTATGAAGGCCTTGCGCTGCCAGTTTTGCGCCTCCTGTGCGTCAATTTTTGTGACGCACCAGCGGTGTAAAAAAAATGCGCATTGTTATGCAATATTTAAAAAGTGACGCATCTATCTAGATGCGTCACTTTTTAAATATAGTGCAACGAGGCACATTTTTTTACACTGCTGGTGTGATGCGTCACTTTTCTGTGCGCACTCCTTATGACATTCCAGATGTGTCATATTTAATGTATGACGAATCATGTTGCAAGGAGTTACAGATACATCAGTATTTCTGACATATCTGTAAACATAAAAGTGACGCGAGGCAGGCGCAAGATTTTGACGCAACAGCATCCTAAAAGTGACGCAGAGAAATCTTATAGATTTCAGTACGTCGTTATTACCAAGCTTTTTGCGGGGGAATGCCCCCTCTGCATACATTATACCTGACGCAGATATAATGTGGCGCAGAGTTTTAAAAAGTGACCCATGTACCTAGATGCGTCACTTTTTAAAAATAGCGTCAGGTATAATGCATGCAGAGGGGGTGTTCTCCCGCAAAAAGCTTTGTAATAGCGACGCAGTGAAATCTTTGAGATTTCACTGCGTCACTTTTAGGATGCTGTTGCGTCAAAATCTTGCGCCTGCTTTACAGCAGGTGTTAGACTGACGCAAGACCTTTCACATGGTGCTTTTTCCATGTGAAAGGACACATTACTGGAGTTGCGTCACTTTTGTGACGCACTCCAGCAATGCGTTACTTGGAATGTCATAAGGAGTGCGCACAGAAAAGTGACGCATCGCACCAGTGGTGTAAAAAAATGTGCCTCGTTGCGTTATATTTAAAAAGTGACGTATCTAGGTAGATGGGTCACTTTTTAAAATCAAGCGCCACATTATATCTGCGTGAGGTATAATGCATGCAGTGGGGGTGTTCCCCCGCAAAAAGCTTTGTAATAGCGACGCAGTGAAATGTTTGAGATTTCACTGCGTCACTTTTAGGATGCTGTTGCGTCCTTTAAATATAGTGCAACGAGGCACATTTTATTACACTGCTGGTGTGATGCGTCACTTTTCTGTGCGCACTCCTTATGACATTCCAGATGTGTCATATTTAATGTATGACAAATCATGTTGCAAGGAGTTACAGATACATCAGTATTTCTGACATATCTGTAAACATAAAAGTGACGCGAGGCAGGCGCAAGATTTTGACGCAACAGCATCCTAAAAGTGACGCAGAGAAATCTTATAGATTTCAGTACGTCGTTATTACCAAGCTTTTTGCGGGGGAATGCCCCCTCTGCATACATTATACCTGACGCAGATATAATGTGGCGCAGAGTTTTAAAAAGTGACCCATGTACCTAGATGCGTCACTTTTTAAAAATAGCGTCAGGTATAATGCATGCAGAGGGGGTGTTCTCCCGCAAAAAGCTTTGTAATAGCGACGCAGTGAAATCTTTGAGATTTCACTGCGTCACTTTTAGGATGCTGTTGCGTCAAAATCTTGCGCCTGCTTTACAGCAGGTGTTAGACTGACGCAAGACCTTTCACATGGTGCTTTTTCCATGTGAAAGGACACATTACTGGAGTTGCGTCACTTTTGTGACGCACTCCAGCAATGCGTTACTTGGAATGTCATAAGGAGTGCGCACAGAAAAGTGACGCATCGCACCAGTGGTGTAAAAAAATGTGCCTCGTTGCGTTATATTTAAAAAGTGACGTATCTAGGTAGATGGGTCACTTTTTAAAATCAAGCGCCACATTATATCTGCGTGAGGTATAATGCATGCAGTGGGGGTGTTCCCCCGCAAAAAGCTTTGTAATAGCGACGCAGTGAAATGTTTGAGATTTCACTGCGTCACTTTTAGGATGCTGTTGCGTCCTTTAAATATAGTGCAACGAGGCACATTTTATTACACTGCTGGTGTGATGCGTCACTTTTCTGTGCGCACTCCTTATGACATTCCAGATGTGTCATATTTAATGTATGACAAATCATGTTGCAAGGAGTTACAGATACATCAGTATTTCTGACATATCTGTAAACATAAAAGTGACGCGAGGCAGGCGCAAGATTTTGACGCAACAGCATCCTAAAAGTGACGCAGAGAAATCTCATAGATTTCAGTACGTCGTTATTACCAAGCTTTTTGCGGGGGAATGCCCCCTCTGCATACATTATACCTGATGCAGATATAATGTGGCGCAGAGTTTTAAAAAGTGACCCATGTACCTAGATGCGTCACTTTTTAAAAATAGCGTCAGGTATAATGCATGCAGAGGGGGTGTTCCCCTGCAAAAAGCTTGGTAATAATGACGCAGTGCGTCACTTTTAGGATGCTGTCGCGCCAAAATCTTGCGCCTGCTTCACAGCAAACCTTTCACATGGTGCTTTTTCCATGTGAAAGGACACATTACTGGAGTTGCGTCACTTTTGTGACGCACTCCAGCAATGCGTTACTTTTGTGTTTACAGATACGTCAGAAATACTGACATATCTGTAACTCCTTGCGAATTGATTAGTCATATATTAAATATGACATATCTGGAATGTCATAAGGAGTGCGTCCACAAAAGTGACGCATTGCTGTTTTCACGTAGCGATGCGTCACTTTTCAGAAATGAGGCCTCCAGTTTATTCACTGTGTCATAACTTTCTTTTCTAACACTCACCTTCTTTCATTCCTCCTACTTCACTTCCTTTCACCTCTCATACCTTTCTGTTCTTTCTTACTCATTCTCCTTTCAATTATCAATGCACTATATTTCACTTACTCTTCATTTTTTTAAGAATATAGCTCTTTGATGAGAATTCGAGGTAGTTCTGAAAAGAACTTTTGGTTTTCTTCTTTTAACTGAACAGGAACAAAAACAGGGAATGGAAACTGCTCAACAGGAGCAAAAAGAAAACAAAAAAATTAGGGGTGGGAAGGGCAGCGATGGTTCTCCAATGCTCGAACCATGAGCAGGACACTTTGCTCCCCATAGGTGAGGAGTTGATTGCAGTATCTGCATTTGACGACCCCATGGTTAAATGCAGGTTGTATGTTTGCCACCTGCTCCTGCGATTGCTCTCTCCCAGAAGAAGTTGCTCCTCCGGTTGATGTAGAGGCCCCATCTCTGGGAACCTCTTGTGCCAGAGCCCTGACACTTTCCCGGGCAAAATTCTGGGGGTGCCTCCTCTCCACATGGCGAATCATGGTGAAGTTGCCAAAAGAGTACTTTTTTGGGGGGTTACCCCGTGACAGGACCTGTTTGCAGATCCTGCACTCCACTTTTGGTGCATTCACCTTTTTCTGGTCTGCTGGAAACTTAAAAAATTTCCAGATGAAATGCTCTTTGACCTTCGGCTGAGGAGGCTCTTCATCAATGAATTCAGGCTCATCTTCACTGCTGGATGGTCTGGCAGCCATGATTATCCAAGAAATATGCAAGAGCAAAAAGGCAGGTCTTTCAGTCACAAAAGTGAAAGAAGAAGTGAAGGAAATGGGTGGGGATTTCATTCATTGTAAAAAAAAACTGTTAGCAACCAATGAAAAGTGTTATTTTAGGGTCACATGACCCGACGCGTTTACGCTGCGCGCTCCGGAGCACTTCCGGTGCGTTTACGCAGCGCGATCGTAGGCGCTTCCGGGGCGCAAACGTGGCGCGATCGTAGGCGCTTTTGCGTGCGTTTACGCGCCGCGAACGTAGGCGCTTCCGAGGGCACTTACGTTGCGCGCCGAAGTGACGTCATCAAACTTTTACAGAAATGCATAATCATTTTCCTTATTAAAAAAAACTAATTTTATTTGTATGGTACGAAATGTTTTTCATTATTATTAACTTTTCATTCATATTTTTTTTCACGAACGACAGTTGCGCTCTGGGTGCGCTTTCAGATGAGCTCACGGAAAAGCTTACCGGAGAGCTTAGCTGAAAGCTTCCCGGAGCGCGCACCCAGAGCGCAAAAGAAAAAAATTATATAAAAAAAATGAATACTTTAAAAAAAACAGCAAATTGTAAAAAAAAAAAAAAAGGTTAGAAACTCGATATACAAAGGAATTAGCATTTAAAAAACCTATGAAATTCACTGAAAAAACCATAGGTTTCACACCAGTTATAGTTAGGAATTAGCATTTAAAAAACCTATTAAATTCACTGAAAAAACCATAGGTTTCACACCAGTTATAGTTAGCTGGAAATTTTACTGATATAAAACCATTGAAATTCCCACGTTATAGTTAGATGGACTCACTATAACTTGCGCGTGCAATGCACTGCTGATGATGTCTTAATAAGCCAGTTAACCAATCAATTT
Source organism: Lissotriton vulgaris (assembly GCF_964263255.1). Lineage (NCBI taxonomy): Eukaryota > Metazoa > Chordata > Amphibia > Caudata > Salamandridae > Lissotriton > Lissotriton vulgaris. The sequence continues at coordinate 976,921,898 of NC_141691.1, forward strand.
ATAAAAACCATCCATTTAGACACTTATTTAAACATTTATTCTTCTATCAACTTTTACATATACATATATAAAATATATTTATTTTTCAGAAAGACACACATTCACTGGATGGTGTCATCAGTGATGTCATGAGTGATGTCACTGACCATGTCATGAGTGATGTAATATGTGACGTCATCAGCAGTGCATTGCACGCGCAAGTTATAGTGAGTCCATCTAACTATAACGTGGGAATTTCAATGGTTTTATATCAGTAAAATTTCCAGCTAACTATAACTGGTGTGAAACCTATGGTTTTTTCAGTGAATATATATATATATATATATATATATATTCACAGAAAAAACCATAGGTTTTACACACGTTATAGTTAGGAAGTAGCATTTAAAAAACCTATGAAATTCACTGAAAAAAACATAGGTTTGACACATGTTATAGTTAGCTGGAAATTTTACTGATATAAAACCAATGAAATTCCACGTTATAGTTAGTTGGACTCACTATAACTTGCGCGTGCAATGCACTGCTGATGACGTCACATATTACATCACTCATGACATGGTCAGTGACATCACTCATGACATCACTGATGACACCATCCTTGTGACATAGTGACAGACCTCCTTTCACTGTAATGTAACCCTTGAAACACATATTCAAAAATAGAAACTGAAATTTAAAAAAAAATGGAGATACCCATATCAGTTACAACAAGTAATTCAGTAATTCCACCATCTATATACACATCCACTCATTCACCAACAGTTCTATATAGTCACTCATACATATACTCGCTCATCATATGAAGTGATACACCTATACATCCTGTTACACACCGACAGTCATCCAAAAGTTACTCACACACATACTCACACGTGCAAATAAACTATTGAACATCCATTTATTTGAATATAGAGTTATACACACACTTCCACCTTACTTCTATTGAAAATTACACATATTTATTCTCTTAAACAATCACTTATAGAAACACATACTTATTTAAACAGGAACTCTTACAATCTCTTACTCTCACATATACTCACTTATATACATCAATATTCACATATACTAGATTAAAACATATGTCGTTACTGATAAAGACACTAGTGAGACAGTCATTCACTCACTAACAAACACATATACACACTCATCCACCCATACAGTCCTGCATATGCTGTCTTCAAAACACATACAAACAGAGAGTCAGTCACTCATGCATCTATGTGCTAAGTAATACCCCCACCAAACCATATAGACACTCATACTGATACTAAGAGAAACATCTAATAACCCATATACATACGCATGTAGCTACTTACCAACACATGTAGCCACTTATACACAAAGTGAAACACTAATATATATATTTAAATATTTAAACATTACTAATATTTATTTTTCAGAAAGACACATATTCACTGGCTGGTGTCATCAGTGATGTCATGAGTGATGTCACTGACCATGTCATGAGTGATGTAATATGTGACGTCATCAGCAGTGCATTGCACGCGCAAGTTATAGTGAGTCCAACTAACTATAACGTGGAATTTCATTGGTTTTATATCAGTAAAATTTCCAGCTAACTATAACATGTGTCAAACCTATGGTTTTTTCAGTGAATTTCATAGGTTTTTTAAATGCTACTTCCTAACTATAACGTGTGTAAAACCTATGGTTTTTTCTGTGAATTTCATTGGTTTTTAAAATGCTAATTCAGAAAAATGTCATGTATGCAACCTATACTTTTGTCAATAAAGTTCTGGCAATATTTTTTTCGAAAACAAGCCGTTTTCTTCACTGTTCAAGTTGCATAGAGACTCCTTGTAAAGCAATACAGAATTCGAAAGTCTGTACCTTGCCTTTTTTTAAACACATTAAAATTTGTCTGTAAATAAAAATAGCCTTACTAAACTTTCGTGCGCGACCCGGTGTGCGCACTCTCGGCAACAGTTGTCAATAAAATGGATATCGCATTTCCAGGCTTTCGTGCGCGACCGAGTGCGCGCACCTGCCTATATATTTCGTGAAAACTTTGCAATTTGAACTTATTGAATTTCTTCATACACCCCTCAAAGAACTTATAGTACGTCAAAGAGACTGTACCTAGACTTCTTTTTTATTCTTATGAAACTTTTCAGTAAATGGAGCCGAATGTCTTTTTAAACTTTCGTGCGTTACCGGATGTACACACCTTGGTATATTTTTTAGAAATATAAAACGTTTCATACTTTAACAATTGTGTGCTTAAATCCAGCTCAGAAGATATACAAAATCAGGATGGTAGTTGGTTCAACCCGGACCGTTTATTAGAGGTAGATCGTCCGACTCCACCGGAGGACACCCCTAATAAAAAGGACATATATATAAAATGCGGACTAGCCGCTGTATCGTGCTAGCAAACTATAACATATAAATCGTTAGAAAAAACAAAAGGAATCGAGCAAAATCAGTAGGCCACTGATGAGATCTTTTTTTGACCTCGCTAAAATAGAAAAATTAGGAACAACCCCTCATGAGAAATATGACACTAGTGAGAGGAACCGAGCTCGATGCCATGATGGCTGCAAGACAGCTCGGCTCCGCCGCCCACCCCACCCAAAATAACGACAAATATTATAAAGATATACAACACACCAGCAAAGTAACAGGGTAAAACGTTTTATTAAATAACTATTTACATGGCAGCCTGCTGCAACATGAAAACAACACTTTCAATTGGTTCTTAATAGTTTCAATTCTGGAATTTACATGCAGCACTCCACCCACTTCCCTCACTATCTTTTCTACTCTCAAGAGAGAACAACGTCCTACATCTTTCGGAAGACTTTGGTGAAATGGCTACCGTATCTCATTCATCTTCCGAATCTGACCAAAATGATCGACTACCTTTAATAAGAAAAAATAAATCTTTCATCTGGCAATTTTTCACTTATCCTGAAGATCAAAAGAAAGTGAATGCACCAAAAGTAACCTGCACGATATGTGACTTGAATCTCTCAAGAAGAAATCCAGCAAAAAAATATTCCTTTTCCATACATACCATGGTGCGGCATGTCAAACAAGTGCACCCTCTGCAATTTGCAGAGGCAACGACAAGAGCCCTGGCCACGCTATTACCATTAGAGGTGGCCAGCACATCTTCTGATCGACGACCTGTATCTCCATCGAGTGCAGAGATGGACTTCAGATATTTAACTATATATGGTCTATAACCTATGGTTTTTTCAGTGATTTTCTTTGGTTTTTTAATAGCAAATATCAAAAGCTTTTTTGTGGAAAATGAGTAAAATTAGGTATACATAAGCGGCGTTCATTTATGTTCACCACAGCCATTGTTAAAAGTAAAGTGAAAGTCGCGAAACAGTGGCCACGCCATCTAGTCCCTTTTAGGCCCCATCATGCACGTAAGTAACAGCCATTTTCTGTGTCATGGCCTCTCTGCCCACTGCCAATAGCCTATGATTGTTCAAAATTGGTTCTCTTTGGGTCATTCTCTGTTCACAAATAAGCACAAAGTCGCAATACTCTGTTTAGTTTTTGCAGATAGTGAAGGATAGGTAGTGCACACTTTTGTCCCCTTTGTAACCCGTCATGCCTATCTCTGCCCCGTTTGTTGGTAGTTGGTTCAACCCGGACCGTTTATTACAGGTAGATCGTCCGACTCCACCGGAGGACCCCCCTAATAAAAAGGACATATATATAAAATGCGGACTATCCGCTGTATCGTGCTAGCAAACTATAACATATAAATCATTAGAAAAAACATGAAACTAGAGATAGGAACCGAGCTCGACGCCATGATGGCTGCAAGACAGCTCGGCTCCGCCGACCACCCCGCCCAAAATAACGACAAACACTATGCAAATATTATAAATATATACAACACACCAGCAAAGTAACAGGATAAAACGTTTTATTAAATAACTATTTACATGGCAGCCTGCTGCAACATGAAAACAACACTTCTAATTGCTTCTTAGTAGTTTCAATTCTGAAATTGAACACCCAGTACATCCAGAGGTGATGTCCGACAAGTTGTGTGGGGGGATGCCTTGCTAATGCCGCCACCCCCACCACCTTCTGTAGGAAGGACTCTGGATATGCTTGGTCCCTGAGAGGCTTCGATGTCCCTGCCTTGCACAAATGTCATAAGTTCTGGATGTTGAGTGCCATACTTCAGGGTCCGACAAGTTGTGTGGGGGGATGGCTTGCTAATGCCGCCACCCCCACCACCTTCTGTAGGAAGGACTCTGGATATGCTTGGTCCCTGAGAGGCTTCGATGTCCCTGCCTTGCACAAATGTCATAAGTTCTGGATGTTGAGTGCCATACTTCAGGGTCCAAGAAACGCGGACTCGGAGGGGGCGCTTGGCTCCTGCCCCCTCCCCAAGTCTTGTTCCCCTGGTATGGCCTGAGATCGCCCCCGACATAGGCGGCCGGCTCCCGGGGTCAGGCGGAACTTCTTGCCTTTTGATGCCTCTTCCATTCTGGACCTTGTCCCACAATCCGTTTGACCTGAAGACACGTCCTGCGGTGCCCTGGTCCGACCATCACATATACCTGCGCCAGGAGACGGCGTGGGGTGCACTGGAAGGGAGAGGTGGCGCGAACGAGCCTCTCCCACCTCACCAGGTGGAGGTTTCTTAGCTACACCCCAGCGCTTCACTCGGCCAGCTGAGTTGCGCCTGCTCCTGCGGCGCAGTGCCTCGCTCGGCCAGCTGAATTACGCCTGCTCTTGCTATTACACCGTCTCACCCGCCATCCGGCTGAATTGCACCCACTCTTCCGATACAGCGACAGGCGGCTGCCACGGAGCTCAGGAAATGGCGGTCGGCTCCACAGACTTGGGCCTGGCCTGCAAGGATGGCTCTGGGCAACCCTGGAACTCGGACGCTTGACTGCTAGGGCATGAGCCCCATTCCCAAAAGCGTCCCCTCAGCCTTGAAGATTCTACAAGAGTCACCGAGGCCCCTGACTCCTGCAGACTTCCGGTGGGGAGCGACTGCCATGATTGCTCGCGGAATGGCCACGACGTAGCCACGGGGTGCTCTCATGCTGACGCCAGCTTCAGTCTGAAACATCCAGAAACACTGTAGACTACCAATTCGATCAGTTCCGGTGGAGCCCCAACGACGTATCGCGTTGTTGCGTAATCCGTCATATGACGCGCCGCGTTAGCGCACCCGGAAGTGCTCCGGTGCGCGAGGCGCGAAGCACAGCTTCCCGGAAGCAATCCGGGGCGCGGCGCGGAGCGCGTAACGTAAGCATTTACATTTCAGTTGGTTCTCCCTCACAATATTTTCAATGTCACATAAAAGTCACCCATCACCCACTGCCATCTCTGGCTGTTTCCATGGTAACACCTCATTCTGCACCTGGCTGAAGGCACAGGTCAAAAGTTCATATCTCAACGTTCTACAGCAAAGTAACAACACTGTTTTCCCTCCAGAAACACCTGCCAATCCACAGCTCTGTTACATGTTTTTTTTTTTCACACCCAATAGTACTTTTCGTTTAACATAAACATTAACATGCAACGTACTGTTCAATCTCCACTTCTTACAATCAACCAATCATTTTTATTTTTTAAACCACACCCAGCCTCTTCCTTTTTCTTTATTTAGAATTTCAACTTCTAACTACCATTCCACTTCCAGAACCGATCGGAGGACGACTACAAATCCCTTGAAAATGAAGGTCTGGCTAATAGGACACAGTTATATTCACTGGAGTGAAAAATATGCAGTAAGCAGACGAATTTGCAACCTCGGCTTACCAAATGTACACATAACATGGATTGCCAAAAGAGGATTGAAATGTCACCAATTGATTCCATTGGTGAAAACTTTTATGCATCTCCCAGAACCAGACCTTATAATTGTGCACTGTGGTGGGAACGATCTAGGCACAATCACTGGGGTAGGTCTGGAAATGCTTCTAAAAGACACCTTTCGACAATTGATGACACTTTTTCCTCGATCTGCCTTGGTATATTCCAATATATGCCAAAGACAGAAATGGAATTGGTCCAATCAACATTGTGCACAATTTGAGAAAGCAAGGAGACATGTAAATAAATCTGTTTCTGCTTTCCTCAGAGATTATAGCATGGGTTCTATTTACCACAACAACTTGCGATACCACATGCAAGACGTCTATAGGAGAGACGGTGTTCATTTCACGAATGAGGGAAACAGAATCTTCCTCTGCAACATCAGGCTCTGCATCGGTACTTACTTATAAATGCAGAAAACACTCAATTAACACAATGGCTCTTTTCAGAGCCACCTTATATCTAAGCACTCAAACTTCTGATTTATCTCCATTTTCAAACTCTTGTAAAAAGATGTGCGCGACCGAGTGCGCGCACCACGCAACTTTAAAAAAAAAATATATATATATATTTTCGCCTTTAAGGGCCTTACTGCACACCCTGAGAAAACCTACGCAGCAAAACAATATCTACCTTCTCCCCTTTCCATGTTCCAACGCTTTGAAATCAACAATATATTTACTCGCAATGACAAAATGGCGGTCAACACTTCCTGATTTCCTTCGAATCGAACGTTAACAGACGTCACGCAGCAAAATTCCGCTCGCGCGCGCAGCCGCTTGAGTGCGCGCACCCGTGCGCGCGTATAGATATATAATTGACTTTAACTTTAATTTCCTCAGCAACTACTGAACGGATTTACACCATTCCAAAAAAAGCGTAATCTGCGAGCCGGACTGTACAGTTTTGCCAAATTTCTTATAAATCCATTCACCCGTTCGACCTGTAGCCGAGTCTAAAGGTCCTAAGGAAAATAACATGGAGAAAACACGTTTTGGGACCCCCCTTTTATCTCAGCCCCCACTTGACCAATCCCCCCCAAACTTTTAGGGAAGGAGCGCAGCGGACCGAGCCATCTTCTTTGAGAAATTCGCTAAGATTCTTCAACCAGGGCCAAAGTTATTCCAAATAGAATGTTGAGGATTTCCTATGGAAACTAGGTCCTAACTATAACTACCTACTGGCGACCGCCAGTAGGTAATACCCCCCAAATTTTCAGGGGCTGCTCAGAAACAAAATGTGCCATTTTCCTGAAAATTTCAGCCAATTCCGTCCACAAACGCCAAAGTTATTAGACATAGAATTTTCAGAAATCCCATAGGGAAAAAATCCTAAATATATATACCTACTGGCGACCGCCAGTAGGTAATATATATATATATATATATATATATATATATTACCTACTGGCGGTCGCCCCAGCGCCCCAGGTAATATATATATATATATATATATATATATATATATATATATTACCTACTGGCGGTCGCCAGTAGGTATATATATTTAGGATTTTTTCCCTATGGGATTTCTGAAAATTCTATGTCTAATAACTTTGGCGTTTGTGGACGGAATTGGCTGAAATTTCCAGGAAAATGGCACATTTTGTTTCTGAGCAGCCCCTGAAAATTTGGGGGGTGTTCGGCAAGGGGGGGCCGAGAAAAAAGGGGGGTCCCAAAACACATTTTTCCCATGTTAATTTCCATAGGGCGGTTGGCCTCACTTTTAGCTCGAACGGCTGAATGGATTTGCACGAAACTTGGCAAAATTGTAGGGACTGTTAGCCCGATGTGCCTTTGCTAGGTCTCAATATATGTGCTCCAGTGGATTTTGAGAAATTAACGTTCAAAGTAAGATATATATCTGTAACAGCGCTCCGGGTAGCGATCCGGTTCGCGTACTTTTCGCGTAACGGAACTTTGCGATGCGAAGCTGATTGGCTTTCCGGTGTCTGTCAACATTCTAAACAGTCCGGAGCGGCCGCCATCTTGTCTCTCGGTAGGATCGAGAGACAAGAGGAGGCCAAAACAAAGGGGGAAATTACCATAAGGGGGCATAGTAGATCCTCGTTGACCCCCTAGGTTTTATGTGGAGGTTTTAAAAGGTCCCAGTAGGGCAAAAAAAAAAAAAAGAAATTTTCTTTTTGCGTGGTGAGCGCCTAGTACGCGAACCGGAAAGCGTTCTGGGCAGCGTACTATAAGGATAAAAGAATGATAGACTTTTCTAATACTGTATGTTAATTGTTTGTTGTTTTTGTTGATTTTTTTTTGTTTTCTTTATTTTTAAAGTTTTTTTTTTATTTTGATTGTGTTTCATAATTCATTAAACTTTCTAACATTTCATTGTCAGAAATTTCAAAATTGAATATATTTTGTATTCTATGAGGGTGTAACATGTCCTCATTTTTAAGCAGGTTATCCACTGCTTCAACACATTGTAGTAGTTCCTGGTCTCTACTTTGATCCATAAAATCATCAATTTTTCCTTGGCTGCTCTCTTCCAGTACAATTGTAAATTGAACTTGCTGCTCGCCTTCCATTTTGCCTGAAATTTGGATTAAAAAAATATATATTAGTAGAGATAGGGCACTGTTGGGATTAATTTTAGATAGGCAGTTTTTATCAGTGAATTTATCTTTTGGCAGTGTATAGTATCAGAGTGGAAATAGGACTATAAAAAAGTGTATGTGATTTAACCAAGACAAGCCTAACTCTATTCATAACTATAACAGAGAAGTCTATCTAAATCCATAACTACTACAGAGGGATAGTATATATCTATCAGAAAAAGTCTACCATATTAAGTTATAGTGCACAATATACTTCAGTTTTAAAAATAACAACTTACCTTCACAAACAAGTTGAAGTGTTTGGTAGCTATTCAAATGTGATGTACAACAAGAAGTAGCAGTCAAAATGGCTGTGTTTTCTTCTCTTCCTTTATATATATTCAGGTATATAACCAATCAAATGTCAGGTAATATAAGTAGAAAATGAAAGTAACATTTTCATTGGTTGTCAATTCCAACACTTCAGATGTGTTTTGTGAAGTAATTTACCTCACGGTATTTAGAGAGGTCTACAGGCTTAATGGCTAAATGGAATTTCAATCAAATTTGTGAAAATGAAAGGGATTGTTATGTAGTATGAGCTAATCTATATTTGGTGAGTGTGTCTCCAGTCGTTTTTCTGTGAATTACTTTCCCACCTTTTTTTTGGACCGCTTCCCGGAAAGCGGTCCGGTCCGCGAACTAGGAGCGTAACGGGAGTCCACCATTTTGTGTTTCGGTCGAATTAAGATATAAAATGGAGGGCAAATAATGTTCAGAATGGGTAGAAGGGGGCACAGTACAAGTATTTTGACCCCTAGGTTTTCTGAGGGTGGCTGAGGAGGACCATATGTGCGGGGAAAAAACATTTTTTTTTTAATTTTGCGCGGTTAGCTTCCAGTTCGCGTACCGGGTAGCGCTCTTTGAGCGTAGTTTGTTGAAAATTACAGAAAAAAGTTAGAGAAAAATAATAATTGTGAGTGATCAGATGTAGGGTAGCTCTGAGAAGAGCTTTTGGGTTTATGGTACATTTTGGTACTTATAAGTAGGTACCAATGCACAGTCTTAAATTCAAAATGAAAATTCTGTTGCCCTCATCTGAGAAGTGAACTCCATCTCCTCTGTAGATATCTTGCATGTAGTAACGCAAGTTATTGTTGTAGATGGAGCCCATTCCATGGTTTCTCATGTAAGCTGAAACAGATTTGTTTACATGCTTCCTCGCTTTCTCAATTTGTGGACAAAATTGGTTGGACCACCTCCATTTCTGTCTTTGGCATATATTGGAATATACCAAGGCAGTTTGAGGAAAAAGTGCCATTAATTGCTCAAAGGTGTCCTTTAAAAGCATTTCCAGACCTACTCCAGTCAAAGTGCCCAAATCATTACCTCCACAGTGCACTATTAACAGGTCAGGTTTTGGCAAATGCATAAAGGTTTTCACCAATGGTATCAATTGGTGACATTTTAATCCTCTTTGGCCCAACCACTTAATTTCCACATCTTGTAAATTGAGGTTAGGTAAATTTCTGTTCTCAGCATACCTTTGAGCCCAGTAGATGTAACTATGTCCAACAATCCAGACATTAAACATGGTGAGAGAAGGTTGGGCTGCAGTCAGATGAAGTGTGGTAATGAAAGGGCAGTTGAAACAGTAGGAGTTTGTAAAGAAAAAAAACTGTGGATTTCCAGTCCTAATGATTCATTAGCAGTGATTGGTGTATTTTCATTTCTGAAAACAGAAAGTTAGGGTGCATGGTTGTGTTCTTTGAAAGATGTAATTTGAATGGTCAAGGAAGAAACATTTAATGAAAGATTGCACTGGATACGCAGGTGCACTGAGAGTTCAGAGTTCAATTGAAACATTGTTGTGTGAATTTGCAAACATGAGAGGTCTTTCAGGAGGTGGTTGCTAAGCAAAAAATGCAGAGAGGGCAGAGGGGGGAAGGGTTTTGATTTGAAAAAAGTGAGGGAAGAGTTATGATTGGCTAATATGAGAGATATGTGTAATGAATATCTGTATTTGTGTGCTTTCAATAGCTGCAGCCTCTGGAGTGCATCCTCTTTGTTCTGCTGAAGACAAATTGGAGTATTTCTGAGACTGTTTTGAAACTCAAAAAGTATTTGCTAAGGTGAGAAAAGATTTATTTAATTTAGATAGAGAATAGTATGATTTAAGGAGAAAATGATGAAGAAAGCTGTGTTTTTAAAATGTGGCTTTGTCTCAAGTGATATACAAATAGATTTTGTTTTTTTGGAGAAATTGTAATTGCATATTCGGTTTAGCATTCTGGCATGCAGTAACACAAGTTATTGTTGTACATGGAGCCCATTCCATGGTCTCTCATGTAAGCTGAAACAGATATGTTGTTTTTAAAAACGATTTTTGAAAACAATTACATTTCTGGATATGTACTGCTAGAGCTTCATAGGTTGTTTGGGTCATATTTATAAGGCATTTGAGTGTCTATGATGTTATTTTTCCCTTTTTAAATGGAAAGCGTTCCTCATGGGGCAAGTTTCTTGTAAATACGCTCCCACCTGTGGTTGGCAAATTTAGATTTTGATTATGGGAGTTACATAGCCATGTTAATAATGTCCCAAAAATGGTGCAAGGGCATTCAATAAAACGCTTTCATGTGTCTCAAGGACATTTTCAGTCATTTCCTCTTGAATGTAGGTATACAATTGATTTATATGCTGTGTTTAAAAATGATTTTTTGAAATCAATTACATTTCTGGATATGTACTGCTAGAGCTTCATAGGTTGTTTTGGGTCATATTTATAAGGCATTTGAGTGTCTATGATGTTATTTTTCCCTTTTTTAAATAGAAAGCGTTCCTCATGGGGCAAGATTCTTGTAAATACGCTCCCACCTGTGGTTGGCAAATTTAGATTTTGATTATGGGAGTTAAATAGCCATGTTAATAATGTCCCAAAAATGGTGCAAGGGCATTCAAAAAAACGCTTTCATGTGTTTCAAGGACATTTTTAGTCATTTCCTCTTGAATGTAGGTATACAATTGATTTATTTGCTGTGTTTAAAAACGATTTTTTGAAATCAATTACATTTCTGGATATGTACTGCTAGAGCTTCATAGGTTGTTTGGGTCATATTTATAAAGCATTTGAGTGTCTATGATGTTATTTTTCCCTTTTTTAATGGAAAGCGTTCTTCATGGGGCAAGTTTCTTGTAAATACGCTCCCACCTGTGCTTGGCAAATTTAGATTTTGATTATGGGAGTTACATAGTCATGTTAAAAATGTCCCAAAAATGGTTCCAGGGCATTCAAAAAAACGCTTTCATGTGTCTCAAGGACATTTACAGTCATTCCCAACTGAATGTAGGTATACAATTGATTTATATGTTGTGTTTAAAAACGATTTTTGAAATCAATTACATTTCTGGATAGGTACTGCTAGAGCTTCATAGGTTGTTTGGGCCATATTTATAAGGCATTTGAGTGTCTATGATGTTATTTTTCCCTTTTTAAATGGAAAGCGTTCTTCATGGGGCAAGTTTCTTGTAAATACGCTCCCACCTGTGCTTGGCAAATTTAGATTTTGATTATGGGAGTTACATAGCCATGTTCAAAATGACCCAAAAATGGTGCAAGGGCAATCTGAAAAAACGCTTTCATGTGCATTAAGGACATTTTAAGTCAATGAGGAAACACAGGTGATGTAATTCTGAAATGAGGAAAAGAAACTTCACATTTTTCAATTACATCACTAGTGTTTCCTAAGTTTATGAATGACATTGTGCAGATGAAGTTTAGGTGTGACCACAGATTCAAAAGAGGTCTGCCCTTTGTTCAAGAGTGAAGTGGACATGACTTACTTCATTGGTAGGCCTTCACATGTATTATCTCCTTTGTTTTCTTCAACAAGTGAAAATCTCATCTGCAACCATGTGTTGGCCTCACCTCAAACAAACAAAACAGGTGATGGACCGAATGTGGATCAATGACACACATTCACCCCAGTCCAAAGATCTGGGCCCAAACAAACCTTTAGATAGGCCACACCTTATCGTCAACCTGAATCAATCATTTAAAATGTTAGGGAGAGATTTATGATTGTTGTATGCCTGTTTTGTACCACTGTGTGTCATTTTTGTGAGGCGGTGCTGGTGCAAAAGATTTGCTATGTTAAATAATAAGTAGGGTGTTAAGTTTTTGATGACTGTTATTCATTTACTGTTTGGTAATAGTGGTTAATAACATTTTTTATTATATTTTTCCACAGATTCAACTGCAGATCATTTCAAAATTTGAAAAATGCCAACTAAGAACCGAATTAGAAAGGCTAGAAAACGTCAAAGACAGCAAGATCATCTATTATTGCAGCAGTCCTCTCCCCAAAATACTTGTGAAATCACCAAGAAAGCTCCGGGTAAGAGCACGAAATCATTCTTAAGAAATATTTGTAGTAAAAAAAGTATTTCTCCAAAAAATGTTTCAGTCCAGAAAAAGAAAAGCAATTTAAATGGAAAGGAAAGACCAATCAAAAATGTTACTGGTAGAGCAAGAGATAACTCTGTGCATGATAGTAGAAGGAAACAACAGTTTAGGGACATTCGAAAACGAATGTTCCGCAACAGGATAATAGTTAATTTATTAAAAAATATTAAGAAAGGCCAACAGAAAGTGGCATTTTATAAGAAGAAGAAAAATGTAGAGAAAATTATTGTTCATGCTTTTGAAATTAAGCGAAAGTTGTTTATTTTGGTAATCAATAGAATTAGGAAACTAAGCAAGGTAATTTCTGATTTCAAATCAAATAGTAGATGGAAGAGAGTAGTAAATCGTAGTAACTTTTGTGAAGTTTTTTCCGGAGAATGGATGCATAGTTCAAGTTGTGAGGCATTTTTTAATGAGGAGAGTTATTTTCAGGATAATGATTTGGTGTTTGCAGTTGACACCAGTGGTCGAGCTTATGAAGTGAAGGATGGTTGTCCAGTTGAAAAAGAAAAACTTGTGACAACAGAGACAGAAGAGGTGTTAGGTAATGAGGTTTTAGGAAGACGTCCTAAGGGTCCTGTGTACATTTGGAAGTGTAGTTCTATTTGCAGTGTGCGACAGGTTTCCATCAATTTGCTTTGTGATTTTATACGGACATTTAATAAGAAAAGTTTGAAGCAGAAAATGAAGTTGTTGCAAGATTTAGATCCTTGCAGAGTGAGACAAATGACAGGTTTGCGTGGTCATTCACTGGCTTGTCTTTCCAGGAGAGTATGCCAGAGTGTTTTTCATCATTTCAGGATGCTAGCAGTGCATCATAATAAAGTGAGAAAATTAGTGAGAATGTTGTATTATGCTAAGAGTCCAGCAATTATGCTTAAACAATTATGTGCTGCTCTTTTGCATGGTTCTGAAATAGATGGCAAGAATATTTGTGAAGAAATTGAGTTTTGTTACTTTGGTAGTAAAGATGAGAATGTTCAAATTGACCCAGAAGTAGAAGGTAATGTTGAAGATAATGTACAGGTTTCTAGTACAGATAAATTTCAGAAGGAAATTGCCACGTTTCAGATGAAATCAAGTGAGAGGCCTAATTTCACTTGTGTGTGTTGTCGACGCACTCATTATAAGAATCAGACTAAGTTAGTGGATTTATATGCAAAAAGTGAAAGGGAAAATAATAGTGAATGGAAGGATTTCGCCACATACTTGATGGTAGAAAATTGTTTTGATTTGGGATCGGATCAACGTGTGTGTACTTATTGTTGTAACAAATTAAACCAAAACCAGATGCCTGCTAGGGCGGTTCATAATAATCTTGAATTGGTTGAGGTTCCTTCTGAATTGAAGGATTTAAATACTTATGAATCTATTTTGATTCAAAGTATCCATCCCTTTCAGGCTATTGTAAGAATGGAGCCAAAGACAGGGAAGTTGCCTCCATCAGATTTACAGAGAGGATTAAAGGGAAGAGTTGTTTATTTGCCTCTAGATTTGAACAAAAACATTAACACAATTGGAGTAGAAAAAGTGGAAGAGGAACCTCTGGTTATCTTGGTTAATGGGGTTCCGACAAAGAATAAGAAAATATGGCAAGATTTAGTGGATGTTAGGAAAGTCAAAAAGGCAACATTGTATTTGAAGAAAAATAATAAGTACTATATAAATGTATATGTTGCAGAAGAGGAAGTAAGTGATGAAGAGGATAGCGATTTGTGTGCTGGCCAAATTGAGAAAGTAGAGGCCTCTAAAAGTGAAGAAATATATGAACATTATAGTGTTCATCCTTTGCATTCCAAGGAAGTCATGGGGAATGCAATTGAGTTGTTTCAAATGAAACAAGCCAAAGGGAGTCCCATTAGTGTTTGGGAGGAAAGTTTGGAAGCTCGGTGTTTCCCACAGCTATTTCCCACAGGTCGAGGAGGAAGATATGATGAGCGACCTCATCAAATTCCTGCGTCTGAATACCGGACTTTACGATTGTATGCAGAAGATCCTAGGTTTCGTCAATGTATTCCCTATTTGTTTCATCTCCTGTTTGAAAGCGATCTGTCTGGACTGTCATATGCAGTGAACCACATCTTAAAAAGTGGTATACAGATGCGAAACATCTCGGCAAGTGACTTTATGCATAAAGTCAATGTCCAAGACAGTATTTTGGATTCTCACCTAATTAATCTCATGGCGTGTCAGCGTGGTACTAATGAGTACTGGTACCGTCGTCATGGTGATTTAAAATGTATGCTGAGGAACTTAGGAACTCCAACATGGTTCCTTACTCTGAGCTGTGCCGAGTATGGCTGGGAAGACTTACTTGAATTTCTACGAGAGGCAAATGGAAATATTGAAAACATTGAATTCAAGACACCTGGAGAACTGTGTTCTTTGGATCCAGTGAATGTATGCAGGTACTTCAATCATAGATTTGAAGCTATGATGTCTTTCATCACAAATAAGAAGAATCCACCTCTTGGAGAGGTGTTGGATTTCTTCTGGAGAAAGGAGTACCAAGCAAGAGGTGCTCCTCATATACATATGTTGTTGTGGATCAAGGATGCACCTAAATTTGGAACAGATCCGGATGACTTAGTGATGAATTTCATAGAACAGTATTCTACGTGTGCTGTTCCAAACGCAACGGAGAAGAAAAGCCTAAGAGAACAAGTTCTACGTTTCCAAAGCCATCGTTGTGGAAAGTACTGTCGTCGTAAATTCAGAAACAAGGACAAGTTCTACACCAAATGTCGTTTCAACTTTCCACGACCGGTGATTTCTAAAGGAAGAATGAACAGTTTGATGTCTTCGCTGCGACATAATGTGACGAGGAAATCACCCAAAAATACATACAATTTGAAAAGGAATGAAGAGTCCAAGTACATCAACGACTACAACCCAGTGATTTTGTCCATGTGGAATGCTAACATGGATATACAGTTTGTGGCTGACAACTGTATGGCTGTGGCTCGGTATGTGACATCTTACATCACCAAAAAAGAAAAGACAGAATTGAAGGATATGTGGGAGGACATTTCCCATGAAAAGAGCCTCAGCAAGAAGTTGTACAGTTTCAGGCTGAAGATGTTGTCGCATCGAGAAATCGGAGCTTACGAATGTTGTGACCGGTTGTCTTCAGCAAGTCTCTATGCCAAATCCAGGAGTATCGTTTGGGCGAGTCTTGGTCTTGCTGCAACGCAAAATCGAGTTCTAAAACCTGTCCGGGAAATTGAGTATTTGGCAGAAAAGGAACCAAACAGTACCGACATTTTGAAGACCAACATGTTGGATACATATTATCCAAATCGAAGCAGTCACCTTGAGAATGTTTGTCTATATGAGGTTCTACAAAATTATATATTCAAGAGGAACATCAAAGAAGATATTGAGAAAGGAGTGTATGCTGTAATTGGAAGTGAGGGATGTCTGGTCAAGCAAAGAAAATGCCAATTAGTAAACCATCGAAAATTGAGTGGCGAATCTCCAGAAAAAAAGGAGTTTTTCTATTTAGCACTTTTGCAACTTTTCAAGCCTTGGCGTGCAGAAGAGGAACTGCTTGGAGATTTCCTCTGTTACGAAGACTCTTTCACTGCTGCTAAGGAGACCATAGAATGTCCTGCTTTTCCCAAATATCAAGAAATGTTGACTTTGGAAATTGAGCAGGAAGCAACGATTGCAGCCGAGATTGCCAGAGACAGTTCTCAGGACAGTCAGAGTTCTGTTTCATTGAGTCAGGATCCACTAGGAGGACCTATTATCGAAAATGAAGCTGCCACTGCTATGAATGAAGTGGAAAGAGCCATGGCACATGCTCAGGAGGATGCAGTTAACTTAGAAGACTTGGAAATACAACTCAACGTTGAGCAGAGGAAAATATATGATGAAGTTACCAAGCAAATTGAGCATGGATTAAGTCATGAGAAGAAAGAGTGCTCATGTACATTGTTGAAGCCTGTCCGACTGTACGTGAGTGGAGAAGCGGGAACTGGAAAAAGTTTCCTCATTAAAGCAATTTCATGTTATTTGCAGGAAAGGACTGAGACATCGTTGTCTTGTGTTGTTACCGCTCCTACTGGATTGGCAGCACATAACATTAAAGGTATTACTTTGCATCGTCTACTGATGCTGCCAGTGGAGCATGACACCAAATTACAATACCACAAGTTATCTGGGGATGCTTGTTGTGAAGTTTCAAGAGTCTTGAGGAAAATGAAACTTCTTATCATTGACGAAGTAAGCATGGTTTCCAATGTCATGCTTGCCTTTGTGCATTTGAGAATGCAA
Source organism: Lissotriton vulgaris (assembly GCF_964263255.1). Taxonomy (NCBI): domain Eukaryota; kingdom Metazoa; phylum Chordata; class Amphibia; order Caudata; family Salamandridae; genus Lissotriton; species Lissotriton vulgaris. The sequence goes on from NC_141691.1 coordinate 976,939,024, forward strand.
GAAGTTCTTAAAACTGAATATGATGTGTTATTTGGTGGCAAACACATCATTGTTTTTGGAGATCTTCTGCAGCTGACACCAGTAAAAGGACAACCTGTGTTCAAAATACTCACGCATGAAGATACCAGGAAGTGCCTAGGGAGCATTGGCAACGTCAATATATGGTTAAATTTCAATTATGCTGAACTGCATGAAAATATGCGTCAGGCGAAGGATGAAGATTACAAGAATATTCTACAAGATATTAGAATTGGAAAAGTGACCGAGCATGGGAAAGAAGCTTTAAATGCACGATTACTGTCAAATTTATATCCCGAACGAGACATTGTGCCTGAGAATATTTTTCAGAAAATTACTGAGAAGAAATCCGGAATATGTTTGATGCAAACTCTTGCAGAATGTGCCATCTTCAAAAACAAAATGTTGAATTTAGAAAAGCAAGAGATTGTGAAACTTGAAGCTATTGACAGAATAGAGCATATGGGATCAACAATTATTTTGTCTGAGAATTTGAAATCAAAATTGGATTCATTAGAGAAGACTATATCTAAAACAGCGGGTTTTGAAAAGACTTTGAATGTGTGTTTAAATTGCCGAATCATTTTGAGAAGGAATTTACATGTTGAAAGAGGTCTGGTAAATGGATCAATGGGTAATGTTGTTGATTTTGAGAAATACAGAAGTAGAGATGGTATTGAATTTTTAAAAATTAAATTTGATGGCATTGAGGAAGTACAGCTAATTGGTCGTTGTTCTGCTAGGTTTTTGCTTGTTAAAGATTTATATGTTCGCCGTAAACAGTTTCCTGTTTGCTTGGCATATGCGGTGACAATCCATAAATCGCAAGGTTTAAGTGTAGATACTGCATTGGTGAATATTGGCAGTTCTGTGTTCAAGGAGGGTATGGCATATGTGGCATTGTCACGAGTTAGAACTTTATCGGGATTGTACTTGATTGACTGTGATGTCACAAACATTTGTGCGGATCTAGATTGTGTTAAGCAATACAATAGGTTAAGAAAAGAGTATGCACCACATTTGCCTCAATATCCTTTGTTTGAGAAACGTGTGGTAGGCCGGAAACGAAGAAATATCAGTAATAGTAGGGAGGTTGTAGCAAAAAGCCCAAAAGTCGATGAACTGAAAATTGTAAGCAGAAAGAAAGTGGATTCTGTTGAAGATGTTGTCGGTTTTCAATTTGAAAACAGTTCTGGTGTCAACTGCTATGCAAATGTAGTGGTTAATGTTCTCTTTTCACTAGAGACTTTAAAAGAACAGATTGTGTTCAATTCGGAACAAAGTTTATGCTGCTTGTTGAATTCTGTATTAGAGAAATGTAGCACTGATCGAACAAAAGTAGAAAGTGTGTCTGAAGTTCGTTATCTGTTAGATGAATGTTCAGGTCAAACAGACTTCTCTGAAAATAATCAGCAGGATTATCAGGAGTTTTTAATGTATATGCTTGATGTATTGCAAGATGAGGGTGTAGATGTAGATCACCTGTTTGGGCTTTCTTATCAATGGCAGCATGACTGCGAGAACTGTATGGTATCAAGTACTACTAGTGTAGATTCAGAAAGATTTATATATTTAACTTTGCCAGACAGTAAATCAGTCTCCTTTAATAAGCTAGTAAATGCAGCGGATCACAACATGGAGTGTAGCCAATGTAAATCTGAAATGATGTCAACATTATTTATACGAATATATGGCCAGTATGTCATTTTAATGATCCAACGATGTAGGCCTGATGGATCAAAATTGTCAACTTTAATAAAAAATGTTGTTGCTTCTCAGCTGTCAATATCAGGAAGGACTTTTGTAACTGTGTTGCGTGCTTATCTAGGTTCCTGATCGATACTGTGACCTTATGCCCCTATTCGGCTATAAATCCATTTATTCCCTATATTGGCATAACCGTTCAAGTGCGATTTTCTGAAAAGTCATCTCTGGCCTCACACGAACAGAGCCACATTCCAGCATGACTCTCTGCTACTTCCTTTGCGACCAATTAGTGCAATGACAGAGCAGCAGTCACTATCTGATATTCCTAGATAACACTCCGAGTTCTTCAACAAGATAAAAACTTAGCAAACCTGGAAATCCCCGCTTGCTATGTTTTGATTAGTAATGGAACTCTAATGAGCAACTGATAACTGTCACTTCCTAGTGACATCTTTAATTGACGTCTTATGTCCAGCAAACTTGCGTCAAACCCGGCACCTGTCAGGTATAAATATTACCAACGTTGCCTTAAGCAAAGAGAGAGATACGAGCTGTGAGTTCGTTCCCTGTTGCTGATGCCAGCTGCCTGCATGACCCTGTGTTGGTAAAAACTAGCACTCTGTCGCTGCAGCCTGCTATCCTGTGGTGGTGAAGCTGCTGATTACCATTATCGCCGCTACAGCGCGAACTATGGTGCAGTACGCTTGAGGAGCCGAGCAGCCGTCCTCTGCGAAGACATCCAGCCGATTCCAGCTGCCCGCGGACGCTGTCACCCCTCCTTCCTCGACGCGCTGAGAGAAGCCGCTGCATTTCTCGTGCAGAGAAATCCAGTCCCGGCGCTTCCGGTTTACCCTCGCAGGTGACTGGGATATCGAGAGAGACCCCTGAAGGAGATACCAATCCTCCATCATTCTATTCAGAGGTATGGTGTTGACTAAACCCTTAGACGAGAATTCTTGAAACAAACCTTGGCAAAACCAACTTAACTTAAGCTACTTACTTGCTCCCCTTTCACGTGTTAGGCTTAGGTCAGGCACACTGGGGTAGGCTTAGTTAGAAGCACCAGTTGAGTATGTTAGCCTAATGTATATATGACTGTATATATGTTTTATTACTTTTAAACCATTGTATGGCTAAGAAACCATATCAATGCTTTTACAGTTCTATTTCGCAATACTTATCTTACTGTACGTACTTTTTATAATAACAATTATTGCAATTGTGGCAATACATTTCTCTTGTACGAGAAGAAAGACTGTTCAATAAATGTTAACCCTTTATTGACTAACGCCCGTCTCTCTATTCTCTACATACCGTGAAAGTAAACTGCACTAGACTGACTGAGTGAAATCTATGTCTACTGTTTCACACGACCCTAGAGATTGACTCTTGATCTGAGGAGCAAAGTTGTCATGTTGCACGGTTGTTGGAAAACTGAATCCCTTCTTGTCTGTGCCAAGGAAGCTGATCACTTCCTATGCAGAGAAGAAAGTTTCCAGTGACCTCTGAGCTAGTTGGTAACACAACCCAATTAAGTTTAGCATAGTCAGTGGAGGCCTGGAATATAAGCAGTTCCACGTCGATACTACTGTTTATGTTATTCCAATGCGCAGGGCCTAGTGGGAAACTAGGAACTACACTACATGGCGCCCAAACGTTTGGTAAGGCGATAAACTAACGCAAGACAGTTAGAGTAACTCAGTCGTGCATATTTCACACAGACCCCTTTCTCCCGTAAATACTCCAATAGACGTCTGGAGTGGGTGAAAGGTTAAAATCCGCCCGACCTTAGTAGGAAGAGATTCCTATGTAAAGCTCTGGTTTATTCAACGTTGAAGGATACAGTGTTCCAAAATATTGTGCACCTAATCTTTGTCTCCTTGGAGACCTACTCTGCAAACCTCGCATTTTTACAATGCCAGAAAACGGAACCTCTGGGGCCGCAGCAGATGCGACTCAGCAAGGTCCCGAATACACAGACCCGGATGCTATTATCATCCCGGTCCAGTTAAGAAGATCTATAACTTTAAAACTTATAGAAAACGGACTGACACCTCAAGGTGGTACAGTAATTTTCGTGATAGAGGCTCACGAGTATCGGCAGACAGAGGTATTCTATTCATGGATAAACTTTCCAGCGGTAAACGCTATAACACAAGAGTTTCACTATTACAAAATAGAGAAACCTCCGGAAGAGTACGCTCCTTTCGAGGAGATTGAAATTCCACTTAAATTTCAAGAGCACCTGCTCTGGTTTAATGGCGCCCTAAAACATAATGATCACATAACTAGGCTCGGTCCACTAGGTAGACCAGGAGCCACGTGGCCGGTTCTAGCCAGCTACACACCACATCCTGACATTGCAAAAATGTCTAAAGAAGAGCTGTTAGCACAGCTCAAAACACTAATTAAAATACATAGGCAATTAGTCCAATATGTAATGCGGACTGCAACAGTCCAGCCAGCTGTTAATTCACACCAGCTGACCCCTCACCAGGGGAACACAAATAAAATTACACCACAGAACATACAGTCATGTCTTGGTAAAACACCCGTAAAACGGGAACAAATTCCTTTCTGGTTAGCCCAGAATATCACTCAAATAGAGGCAGTATTTCCTGATACTACCCCTATTGAGAAACACAGAATCTTGACCATCTGCCTTCCTATGGGAATCGCACCACACGTGGAGGACTGTGACACTTGGGGTACAGTCTTTGCTTCCATTTACACAAAAACACACGGTGTTCCGTCTATGGCGGTAATACCAGAAGTGCTAAAACAGATTCAAAATGAATTCGGTCCAGAGCCCGCTTTAAATCTAGGTATGAAATTACTGAAAGACTTCAAGCAGGTCACGGCTATTTTATTAGCCAACATAAAGGGAGAAGCAGCATCTGTGGCGATTCACCAGAAGTTGAGGGAAACAGATATAAAAGATCCTGTTGAACTTGCAAAAATCATAGAAAAGTGCTATGAAGAATTAGGTAGAGACAGCTTGGGTGGGAAACCAGTTAAGCCCCAACTGCTCGAAAATCCTGAAAAATTATTTATTAAAAATAATTTAAACACTCCTAAAAAGAGCTGGGATGGAAATAAACAATCCACTCCCAAGGAAAAAGTTTTCCAGTCCAGAGGAAGGTCTCCTCGACGGAGGGAAAGAACTCCGACTCGAGAACGCCAGTCTCCCCAACGGGAGCCCTCTGAGAAAAGATATAACCTTAGAAATAGGGATAATATAAAAAAACCTGATAGATATCAAAGTATTGATACACGTCCCTCTCGATCTTCTCCACAGAATTCGGAAAGAAGAGGACGGTCAGACCCAGGAGAGCACACCAAGTCCAAAGACAAGGAACCTGCTCAAAATAAGAAATCTCAATTTCAGAAAAAGAAGGTAGCCAGTATTAGAGTAATCAACCATGCCGAGAATACTGAGGAAACAGTTGAAAAACGGGGAGTGGGCATTGACAATGTTGGACAGTGCAGCAGAAATCAGTATAGCGCGCAAGATCTTGATGAGTCATCTGGAGACAGTGGACACGAATGAATACATTCAGGTTGAAACTGCCGACGCCAGACTTAGCGAGCCCCATAAAATATACGAAATAACATTGCGTATAGAGGGTGATAAGACTAGGAAAATTAAGGGTCTATTTTGGGATAAGCTCTCAAAAGGCTATGATATTCTGTTAGCTGAAAAAGATTGGCCCCCAGAGTTTGTCAGGGAGTGCCCTCGTGGCGAAGAAGTGATTATGCCTGCCTTCTCGAATCACATACCGATTCACAAAAAATATACATATGCAAGGAAATGGGCAGTAGCCCAGGCACCTGCATTATATAAAAATCATGTAGGATGGGATGAGGATTCACCGCCTCACAAAATCCAACTAAAAAGTGAACCAACTGCCCAACGGCAGTATCCCATAAAGCAAGAAGCTAAAAAACAGGTCAGGGAGATCTTAGATCAACTTGAGTACCAGGGGGTGATTGAAACATGCACCTCTCAAATGAACAATCCTTTGTTTCCTGTCTCCAAGCCAGACAATTCATATCGTCTAGTTTTGGACTACAGACATCTTAATACATGTTGCAAAACCTTTGCAGTACAAAACTCGCATAGTGCAGCCCTAATGAATAACATAGTTAGGAAAAAATACAAAACGACATTAGACATTTCTAATGGTTTCTTTTGTCAAAACATTGCACCAGAAAGCAGATATTTGACCGCTTTCTCAGCATTTGGGTCACAGAAAAAATTCTGTCGACTCCCACAGGGGTTCAAGAACAGCCCAGGACTATTCTCAGCTAGGGTAACAGAGTTACTACAAATCTATGATGATGAAGCATTATCTTACGTAGATGATATTTATCTCACAGACGACGACTTGGATACTCACTTGAAAAGAGTGAACACCATTATACTTGGGTTCGCAGCAGAGGGTTACAAATTCAACTTTAAAAAGTCCCGAATTGCCCATCTGACAGTACTGTTCTTAGGGTACGAATTATCAAGTGAAGGGAAAAGCCTAGCGGACAACTTCTTAGAGAAGTGCGCTGTACTCCAAGCTCCAAAAACGCTGAAGAATTTACAATCCATACTAGGTTTTCTGAATTTCGGAAGAACTTACATCCTAAATTACGCAGAGAGGGTTAAACCTCTCTACGAACTAATAAAACCTGATTTAAAACAAATCAATTGGACTCAAAAACACACAGAAATTTTGAGATCACTGCAAACAGACATGTTAGCAAAAACAAAATTAGATACGCGTGACAACACGATCGATCTTGTAATCCGAGTCATCCCAGGAAGATGCGGATTCACGTACCTAACCTCTAATGAGGGAGAAAAGGTACCAATTTCAATTAAATCTCACTTGTACACACAAGCAGAAAAAACATTCAGTCACACAGAAAGAACTGTGAAAGCAGTGCAAATCGCATTAGCAAATGAACGAGAACTAGCACACGGCAAAAGGATTAATATCCTTACAGCGGAATCCGCCTTCGAGGCGCTATTCAGCCTGGTAAACCTGCCTACAGTGTCACTGGATCCGAAATGGATACAGTACATAGATTCTCTAGGAGCGGAAGATGTGAAATACTATTTCGCCCCGCAATTTGAAGAACTGAATGATTTAGAATATGAAGAAGAATATCCTCTGCCAATCGAAATCCTGCCTCTCCCACAATACGCCTGTATAATCTATACAGATAGCTTTGTACAGCATTTCAACGTAGAGAGAAAATCCTACGATGCAGCATGTGCGATCATTAAAGGTCGTTGGCTGTGCGGTAAATTCAGACCGAAAGTAACAAAAACTGAATCTGTAAGAAACTGTTCGGTTCAGAGAACTGAAATCAGATCTTTAAAGATGGCGCTCGAAAATGCAGAACGTGAATTCCCGACACTTATAGTGTGCGATTCTCATTTTTGCATCAACTCTTACAACAATAAACTGCAGAGTTGGATCGAAAACGATTACAAAGATGACACAGGTGCCACAATAAAGCATAAATTGCTCTGGAACGAGGTAGCTCTTTTACACAAAGAACTACAAAAGACTCACGTGATTCACGCACAGAGTCTTCGACGTGATGGCGTTCACGTTGCAGGGAATTCATTGGCTAATACAGCCAAAGCGGAAGCAACTAAACCGGCTTCCGTAGCCACAAAAAAGCGTACAGATAAGTACATAGACGGGGAAACCATGCTGGCAGTAAAAACGACCGTAAAAGGCGACTGTGCAGCACTACCCGTAAACTATCCACTCAATTATGCATACATAATCGATGCAAACTCCGTTCCTTTTGCTCGAATCCCTGGAGTGGGGGACAGAGTAATTCCAAACATGAACAGGAGAATATTTTTAATAGCAGACGCACACATGGGTTTGGGTCTACGGCACAGAGAGATCAAGGAATCACTGACTGAATTACAATCAGTATTCTGGTGGCCGGGAATGAGTGTAGAACACCAAATATATGCAAACAACTGTGAAAACTGTAATAGGGATCGCAGTAGCGAACCTTGCTACCGGCTACCAGTCAGAAAGAGCGTAACGCTGCCTACACCCCACCCTGCGTCCTATTAACAGTTAAGGCGAAAAGCACTTAAAAAATGAGGTCCCCAGCGCTCGGCTGACGCTAGAACGGTTATAAAAGATTTGCGAGTCTTTATCGGGACATACGCAATTACCACGTTCCATTCTGACCAGGGTCCTGCTTTCAGCTCTCGAGCTTATAAGGAGGCCATGGCTAGCATGGGAATTGGGTTGTGGTATTCTTGTCCGTCGCACCCCGAAGGGAATAGTGTGGTAGAAAGAAAAAACCGGGACATAAAGCAATCTATAACAGCGAAGGTATTAGGTTCAGGCGCTGGGTGGGTCAAACATTTAATAAGTGTCCAGACTAGTCTTAACAACATGCCAAGAAATTCTCTAAAAGGTTTCAGCCCATACGAACTATTGTTCGGAATTAGAATGAACGTTCAGGACCTCGATAGTCAGATGTCAGTGGTACAAGAAGAAACAACGCAGTTTGATGTAAAAGACCGTTTGGCTGTTTTACAGGAACTGAATGAAACAAGAAAATCATTAAGCAACATAAAGTTAAAGCAACAGCCAAGTACCACTGACGAGGCACCACCCGCAACAGCCCCAGCAAGGCCTGTCTGGATTCCAAAGATCGGGGATCTAGTCAGAGAAAAGATCGCGGTTAAGAAGGAATTTGGGCCTTCTTACAGAAAAGCAGTACCTGTCTTAGCAGTCACCGGAACAAGATCAGTAGTACTACCGCCCCTTGCTGGTAAAAAGGAGAACAGAGTTGTGTCTATCGATCTGGTAAAACCACAAGCATGTGGCCTATAATCAACAGTAGGCCCAGTGGACTCCCAAGAAACAACAGAATACCCAAACTTGCAACAATCCAAGAGGTTCAAACTGAAAGACTCATCACATTCGATCAGCCTGCAGTGCACAATGAAGGACTATGCAATAATGCCATGGAACTCGTGCCTCTTGAAACACAGATTGAAACAGTTCGTCAAGAAACAACACCAGTCTACACTAATGTGGCATCAGAAAGTGCTACCGAGAGACAGATTGAAAGAACAATCCCATCAATTGACAGAACTGCCTCTGGTTATTTCATCAACTTCGACAACTTCTCTGAAGATTTAAACGACCCCGAAGTGATGCCAGAAACAAAAAAGTCTTTTAAAGAAAAAGCATCGGAACTCTTTCATCAACTGAAGGAAATCTACTTAATTTCCCCTTGGCTAGAGTTCTGGTTTGGTCTAGGTGTATTTTTCCTCCTGCTTTGGCTCATCATGGTACTGTGTTTGGGAAAATTCATTGAAGGAAAATATATTACAATGGACACAGCAAGTCAGAACATCAACCTAGTCTTGAAACCACACAGATCATCCCACGTGAAGAAAAGAGAACTGTCAACAGTAAATGTCACAGCAATTCCAATACCTGGTGGGGTAGTATGGGAGAAAACAGACTATGAGATCTATGGTCCGGTCGAAATCCTGAAGTATCCTCATCAACTAAAGGTTTCCTTAAGTGACTTTGTGACACCTAGTACATTCTCTGATGATTGGGACTTTAACAGTATTAATGACATGATGTCTGATTTAGTAATGTCAGCTAGATTCACAGATCATGATTATTTACAAGGTTCATCTAGTTATGAGCAGTTATTCTGTTACACCCATTATGGGGATCATTACTTGCATAAATCTGCACAGCCTAGAAATGTTTTTATGTATAATCAATGGGAACATTGTTCTACACCACCTAAAAGCAGTTCTAAAGCATTTTTTGAGAAATTCAAATACTTCTCAGGGTTTAACACCAGTGATGCAGAAACGTTTTATTACAAACTGTTAGATAAAACAGGAATGAAAACAATGCTGACAAATTCTAAATTGATATATTCAGAAGCATTTTATGACAAAATGATGACATTTGGTTTTGATTATTGGAAAAATAATATTGAAACAAAAACAATTTGGGGTACAAAAGATTGGCAGGTGCAAGGCATAGAAGCACTATTTAGAACCTGCATGATACCAGAACAAATGTTATTTTTAAATGACACTGTACACCAAACATCCTGTCTTGGCCTAGCTAAGATCAAAGACCTTAAAACACCGTCTATTCCAAAGCCAATACCTGAAAATGCAACAGCTGATATTGAGTTAGACGTGTCACAAATTTTACATTTCAACAGAACACATCCTGATTGGAAAAAGTGGTTAATCTGGCCTACAGACACAAATAGCTGTCAAGATAGGTTCCTGAATAAAACACAGGGGTTAAAAATGACCAGATTAGACCCTAGATACTCCCAGAGACAACATCCAGGGATTATAACAACATACAGTGTAGGGAAACTCTGCCTTGAATGGCTAACTTCGTCCACACTGGCTGAAATTAAGCAACACTTGTCTTTGCTAAAAGATGGTGCTGATTTGCGCGATTTCATTCTTGGACCACGCAAACAACGTCAAAAGCGTTTCATAGCGACCAGCATCTATGCTGCTTACAACGAGGCTTGGAAAGTAAAGCAAATTGAAACTGCTGAAAAAATACGAGAAATTGATCGTATTAATTTGGAGAAATCACTTTCTGTGGTAGACAATGGGTTAATGACTCTGTCTTCCAGAATATATTCTTTGGACAATATTGTATCCTCTGCCTTTGATGTGATAGACAGAGATTTGCTAATGTTACAACATGGCCAGTCTCAATTACGCTCTATTATAGAACTAGGCTGGACGCTGCAAAATCTTCGTTCAGGCTATGTGCCTTGGCGTTTAATCAACACAACGTCATTATTTTCCAGTTTTAACCTTACTGATAAACAGATCAGTTTGGCACAGAAAGGAGCAGACTATACAATCCTGAGCATCGAAAAACTCGAGAGATTACCATTGACAATGTCAGAGAGCCCTGTCATTGAATGGATAATACACAGAATTATCACAATTCCGATAACAACTTTCCGATTTAAAAAGTGCCTTGAGTACATACCTGCTGGCCAATATGAACAATTGGGTAAAGGATATGTAAAATCCGAATGGAAATTACCATACACTCATTCTTGCTATAGTGACAGTGACAAAAATGTATTTCTTAGTGGTAACAACTGTAAACATTCACTAAGCGGTATACTTTTGTGTCAGGGTATTAATTTACACGGAGCATGTGATGGAAATTCAAACAACCTTTCATGCCACCAGCTAGTCACACCTGCAACTCAGATAGAGCCCTTCTTTATGCAACTCGCAAACGGGAGTTACATTCTTAGAACGGATCACAGATGTTGTGGCCTGACGCCAGGGAAAAGTTATCTAATACAAGTAACGTCCATGGTCAAATGTTGTATGCAAGCATTGTTCCCGAGCGGGCCTCCAGACATAGTGACTCCCCTCTGGCCTCGTCTGAATCTCTATTCTATACGAATTGATACATTAAGCAAAATGAAATCTGTGCTTTTACAGACAACCGTGCCTATAACGTCATCTAAAGAGACGTATGATCTTCTAGTCGCAAGGACGGCTACTGAAGTCCATGACCTTTTATCAACAAATTGCCCCGTGCATTTCGTAGAAATGTTCAGCCAACTCCTTAACATGTCTAGTGCAACAAGCATCCCAGGCATATTTAAGACAGTCTTTACGGGACTGCTAACACCCTTCCAGGCAATTTTGGGAATCTTTCCTAATTTTGTGCACTCCATTTTTGGCGGCATACCACTATTTTTGGGACTCGTTGCAGGGATTCTATTTTTGACCATCCTGCTACGTTATGGCAAGCCTCGGCTCAGACATAGCTCCCATGGGAATGGAAGAGACAATCCTAGCAATGCGCTACAGGGACAGGATAACTAACGTCCTCGGATTGGCCAGGCTGAGAGATCTAAACATGACCTGGTTCCTTTCATTCAGACCGATATGGCAAAATTGCATTTTACCTGTGCTACGGTGTATGCTTTGCGGCGATGAATGCGTGTTGGACAACTGTCTTTCACTTCCATCAGCAGTACCAATGGACGTCGATACTTTGCTCAGTCCAATAACGGCTCACGCATTGTGTTGTCCCCAGCGGCTACCAATCCTGATGACGGCATTCGTGGAGACTCCTGTACTACAGCCAAGTGGTAACAGTGGAGCGAGTGACAAAAGCAACATCATCCAGGTACAACATTCTGTGAGCATTGCTGGTCCGGCCTTCGATGACAGCAATCATTCTCACACCTGCCAAGTTACAGCGCTATCTAATTTGGTTGAACTATCACCTGATTTTGTAGACCAATTCTTTGCGAGCCTGTCTGATACGATGTTCTCACCCACAGAGAAACAATAACTTTTTGAGAAGCTTTCCGACACACAGAGTTCCCATGAACTCTGAATTCGGCCTTCAGTTTTGATCAACAAAAACTGCCAGGAGCTTTGGAAAATCTATTTTCTTTGAATTGGACAATTTTTTAAAATATTGACCCTCGCTTTTTGGCACGAACAATTCTTTGCTTAACGTAAAAACTATTCTTAGAGAACAGAAGCTTCACACTTCTATTTCTAAACACATCTAGAGACATAACAACATAACACCAGCCTCTAGCACACATGTTATTACAATGCATTTTTATGTGATGATTTATCTCGCATTTCTTCTGTCGGAGATACTTTATGTGTAATTCCTTTTGCATAATCGTTCATTGATTTCATATGCAATAATTTTTTGAATGATTACTATGCTTTAAAAAACGTACAGTACCTAAATTCCATGTATTACAAGTACGCCTATTTCGGATGCATTTATGTATTTTGGGGTGGGCAATGTTACACATACATCTAATTGCTTAGTTTTAGTAATTTTGATGGACATGAAAACGTGGAGTGGGTGTTGCGTGCTTATCTAGGTTCCTGATCGATACTGTGACCTTATGCCCCTATTCGGCTATAAATCCATTTATTCCCTATATTGGCATAACCGTTCAAGTGCGATTTTCTGAAAAGTCATCTCTGGCCTCACACGAACAGAGCCACATTCCAGCATGACTCTCTGCTACTTCCTTTGCGACCAATTAGTGCAATGACAGAGCAGCAGTCACTATCTGATATTCCTAGATAACACTCCGAGTTCTTCAACAAGATAAAAACTTAGCAAACCTGGAAATCCCCGCTTGCTATGTTTTGATTAGTAATGGAACTCTAATGAGCAACTGATAACTGTCACTTCCTAGTGACATCTTTAATTGACGTCTTATGTCCAGCAAACTTGCGTCAAACCCGGCACCTGTCAGGTATAAATATTACCAACGTTGCCTTAAGCAAAGAGAGAGATACGAGCTGTGAGTTCGTTCCCTGTTGCTGATGCCAGCTGCCTGCATGACCCTGTGTTGGTAAAAACTAGCACTCTGTCGCTGCAGCCTGCTATCCTGTAGTGGTGAAGCTGCTGATTACCATTATCGCCGCTACAGCGCGAACTATGGTGCAGTACGCTTGAGGAGCCGAGCAGCCGTCCTCTGCGAAGACATCCAGCCGATTCCAGCTGCCCGCGGACGCTGTCACCCCTCCTTCCTCGACGCGCTGAGAGAAGCCGCTGCATTTCTCGTGCAGAGAAATCCAGTCCCGGCGCTTCCGGTTTACCCTCGCAGGTGACTGGGATATCGAGAGAGACCCCTGAAGGAGATACCAATCCTCCATCATTCTATTCAGAGGTATGGTGTTGACTAAACCCTTAGACGAGAATTCTTGAAACAAACCTTGGCAAAACCAACTTAACTTAAGCTACTTACTTGCTCCCCTTTCACGTGTTAGGCTTAGGTCAGGCACACTGGGGTAGGCTTAGTTAGAAGCACCAGTTGAGTATGTTAGCCTAATGTATATATGACTGTATATATGTTTTATTACTTTTAAACCATTGTATGGCTAAGAAACCATATCAATGCTTTTACAGTTCTATTTCGCAATACTTATCTTACTGTACGTACTTTTTATAATAACAATTATTGCAATTGTGGCAATACATTTCTCTTGTACGAGAAGAAAGACTGTTCAATAAATGTTAACCCTTTATTGACTAACGCCCGTCTCTCTATTCTCTACATACCGTGAAAGTAAACTGCACTAGACTGACTGAGTGAAATCTATGTCTACTGTTTCACACGACCCTAGAGATTGACTCTTGATCTGAGGAGCAAAGTTGTCATGTTGCACGGTTGTTGGAAAACTGAATCCCTTCTTGTCTGTGCCAAGGAAGCTGATCACTTCCTATGCAGAGAAGAAAGTTTCCAGTGACCTCTGAGCTAGTTGGTAACACAACCCAATTAAGTTTAGCATAGTCAGTGGAGGCCTGGAATATAAGCAGTTCCACGTCGATACTACTGTTTATGTTATTCCAATGCGCAGGGCCTAGTGGGAAACTAGGAACTACACTACAACTGTAGCAATTATCTATCACGATGGTCCTTCAACAACATCAGGACATTACACAGCTTATTTAAAGTCTCGAAACGGCTGGTCATTCTGCAACGATTCTGTTGTAACTTTCAAAAAAAAATTGCAGTTTGACCTTAAAAATTCTTACCTGGTGTTTTTAAAACCAAAATTTTAAGGAAAGAATCTCGGGATTTCCTCTGAGGAATTGCAAAAGGTTTATGAAGTAGAGGGAATGTAAGTCTGCAATGCTATCTAGATTATTGGTCCAAAACTTTTAATTATAATGTCAATTTAAAAATCCAACTATATAAACCTGATGCAAGTAAGTCTGCTTCATAGTAAGCAGTATCAGTGTCATAGGAAAAGGAGAACATGAGTGAGAAAGAAGGGTAAGATATTAGTAGTCCAGGATTGTGAAAGTAATCTTAAATGTTTTCTTTTTGAAAGTTGCGAAAATAGAAAATGACGGGATTTCATTAGAAGAATTACAAGAGTTGAAAAACGCTGCAACATGATTTGGCCAAGTGGAAACATGTGGTAGAATGTGAGAAGTCTTTTATTGTATGTAACATATTTTTCAAAACGATGGAGGTTTTCTTTCAGAAAGTGGCGGGCTGAAAATATTTATAGCACAACAGAGTGGACGCTGTTCATAGGACATCCTTCGACGTTATGGAAAGTAAGTTAATTTTAAGGAGTTTTGAATTCAGATTTCTTAGGTTGTATGGGTTTTTTAAACACAATCATTTTGATTGTGGTTTTTTTCCCCGCTGTTACATGATGAATACCTTCAAGTCACTGATTTAAGTGAAATTTGATACATTCTGAGAACAGCAAAAATAAACCATTTAACATGTATAATTAATGTTCTACTTTTTGTACTTATGATATACATTTAGAAATGTGAGGTAGATATGGAGAAACTGAGGCTTCTGTAAGTGTCAAAGTTAATGCTTACAGTGCTGCACTTCTGGGTACTGTTTTTTTTTTGAAAACTGAATAGGCCTCACCTTAAAGAAACTTCTTGAAAGGACACATCTTATTTGCATCCTGAAACAATCATTTAAAATGTTAGACACAATTTTAAGATGGCTTTACATCTTTTTTGCGCTGCTATTGCATCACTATTGTGAGACATCAGCAGTGCAAAAGATGCACCATGTTCCAAAATAGGCCTCACTTCATCAGCATCAAGATACTGTTTGTTTGAAATATATATATTTAGGATTGTGTAGGGGACGTAGAGCAGCAGAGGCTTCTGTAAATGTCAAAGTTGTTGAAAAACTGTTTCTTCTTGAACCTTTTCCCTTGTCTTTTCAAATTTTAAAATACATGTTTTAATATTTTTGAAATGTTTCTTCTCTCTTTTACAGATTGAAAGTATGAAAAAATATTTTAAAAAGGTAACAAGAATTATAAGGTAAATGTTTTCTACTCTTTTTACCCGCAATACACTGCTGATGATGTCACTGACTATGTCATGAATGATGTAATAAGTGGACATGACTTACTTCATTGGTAGGCCTTCACATGTATTAATGCATACACTGCTGCACTTCTGCGTACTGTTTCATATGCTGGACTACATCTGCACTATGAGATACCTAAGCAAAGGCAACACAGGTGATGTGATTGTGAAATGAGCAAAAGAAACTCCACGTTTTTCAATTACATTACTTGTGTTTTCTAAGTTTACGAATGACATTGTGCAGATGAACTTTAGGTCTGTCTATGGACACAGAAGAGGTCTGGCCGTTGTTCAAGAGTGAAGTGGACATGTTTTACTTCAATGGTAGGCCTTCACATGTATTATCTCCTCTGTATTCTTCAACAAGCATAAATTTGATATGCAACCCTGAGTAGGCCTCACCTTAAACAAACTTTTGGAGAGGACACACCTTATCGTCATCCTGAATCAATCATTTAATCTATCACATTTAACATCTATAAGTTCTACTGCTTCATTTCTTTAATCCTTACTTTCCTGCGTTTGCTACTTCCCTCATTCCTTTCTCTATTACTTAATTATTCTACTCCTTCCAGTATTTTTCTCAGTCCCTCTCTTCTCATACTTCTTCATTCTTATTCACTCATTCTGTCTCTATTAATGTTACTGTTTCTGAATGATCTCAAAAAATTTTTTAAAACAAGAACAGTAAGTATAAGGGTAGGAAACAGACATTTATGTTACAAGAAAGACAGCTATAGGAAGTAAACAAAAGATACTGTTACTCGCAATCCACTGCTGATGATGTCACTGACCATGTCAAGAATGATGTAATATGTGACATGATCAGAAGTGGATTGCGGGTAACAGTATCTTTTCTTTACTCCCTATAGCTGTCTTTCTTGTAACAAAACTGTCTGTTTCCTTCCCTTATACTTACTGTTCTTTTTTTTAAAAAAAAATGTTGGTTCGCTCCTGGTTCGCGTACCGGAGTGCGAACTGGGAGCGAACTAAAAGAATGGACAGGGGCGACCACTCGGTCCCCCCGAACGTATGGTGGAGTACCCCGATCCCCCCGGGAAGCCATCTTGGGCGGGAGGCGAGTCTCGGCTGGTATGCCCGAAGCGGCGTAGCCGGGGCGCGCTTTTTCCCGCCCTAGAGTGGGTTGTCCTAGACACTGAAGCCGTCAGCCACGCCCCCGGAGGCGGGCGGAGGCGGGTTTACGCCCGCCCGAAGAAGGATAAAAGGAGCAACAAGCCAAAGAAGCATCCTCTTGTTCCTGTGCTCTGAAGCTGCACCTCCCCGCTGCACGTGAGCTCGAGACGGAACGAAGAGCCATTTTTGAGCGTTGTAATTTTGTCTTTGTTCTTTCAGATATCATCGTTGGAGAATGCCGGGCAAGAAGGTCGGAAAGCGGGTCGGTACCGATCAGATGCTACGCATGCTCGTAAAAGACATGGCCGAGATGAAGAAGCAGATGGCTGCAATGAACGGTGTAGGAGGCCCTAAGCGAGTCGTCGGACCAGCATTGCCGGGAGTAGTCCCCAGCGGGAGAGGCAAGAGGTCCAAAAGGGGGGCATCTGGGGGAGAGGCCCCGGTTCCTGATACACCGACTGAGGAGCCAATCCCGGTTCCGAAGGAGGGGCAACCAATCCCCGTCGTAGTCACCCCTGTGAACGGGGGGGATATGCCTCCCGAGTTGGCTGCACAACTGGCAGCGTGGTTGGGGAAAGATAGTGAGGGCACCACGGCAGATGATGCCAGGGCAGTAATGAGGCAATTGCGAGAATCTAGAGAGGCTGCGAAGGCACCATGTTCTTCTGTTCCCCCACAGGCTCCGGTGGGTGAAACCGCAGCGGGCACGAGTTCGGCAGCGACTACAGCTTCTAATTTAGGTAAGCGGCTACTGCCGATTGCGGGGGAGGGGTCTGTACCCTCACGAAGGGAGAAAGTGGCTCAGCATATTCCAATTGAAGTCAAGGAAAAGATTTGGGCTGATAAGTATGTAAACATGTTTTCTTTGCTAACTGATCACTACGAGATCGAGCATGTGAAGGGTCAAAAAGAGTTTCTGCATCCGAGTGTTTGGCGCGCCAAGATGGCCGCCTTTAAGGTCGATGAGAACATAGGTAACTGGGGCAGAGCGTTTGGCATATTCACTTCAATTATGGGGGAACGAAGGCCTGAGATGTTGACCGAGTTGCCTATATATCAGACACGTATTATGGAGTATTCTCAATCATATGAGGGCAATCAGTGGTTTTGCTATGATAATGTTTTTCGGAAGGCCAAGGAGCACGACCCAGCTTTGACCTGGGATTGTTACGACTCCATTTCTTGGCAAAAGATGGAGAATTCAGGCATGTTAAAGGCACCATTGTCGGGGGGTAACGGGGGTGAGTTTTCCCGCCATTCATCTGGGACGCCCTTTCGGATGGGTGCAGGTAACGAGCATCACTCGAAGTCGAGTGGCAACGCAGGTAAAAAGGGAATCTGTTGGAATTTTAATAGGGGAAAATGTACAAGGCCCCAGGGGTCATGCAAGTTTAGGCACGACTGTGGGGGGTGTGGACAGTCCTCGCATCCTGAGACCATGTGCAGAGCCAAAACGGGTGATAACGGAGGTAGGGGAAGCGCCAAACAGGTCTGAAATAGTCCGAGGGGCGCCTTTACCCACCCCGGTTGATACCATGGCAATGATTCCTTGGCTCAATGAATACCCGGATCATGTCTCCGCTGGGGTGTTGCGAGACGGGTTTTCGTATGGTTTCCGCATCCCAGTGGGGAATTTTCAGGGTAAGACGCATTGTAGGAACCAATTGTCGGTCCTGCAAAATACGGCGGTGGTACAGGTAAAGATTGGGAAAGAGGTGACCCGGGGGCGGGTTGCCGGACCATTCGACATACCACCAGTTGCTAACTTTGTTTGTTCCCCATTGGGAGTGGTCCCCAAGAAGGACCCGGGTGAGTTTAGATTAATACATAACTTGTCAGCCCCGCGAGGTCTTTCTGTGAATGATGCGATAGACCCGGGGGTGTGTTCGGTGCGGTACGCATCTTTCGATGAGGCCGTCGCCATGTTGAATCGCCTGGGGCCCGGTGCGCTGATGGCCAAATCAGACATCGAGTCAGCGTTCCGGTTGCTCCCGGTACACCCAGACGATCAGCGTCTCCTTGGTTTTATGTTTCAGGGTCGCTATTACATGGACAAATGTATGCCAATGGGATGCTCCATATCTTGTGCTTATTTTGAAAAATTCAGTTGTTTTCTGCAATGGGTATTCACGAGAAAGACGGGGTTTCAGCATGTTATGCATTATCTCGATGATTTTCTGTTCCTGGGGGCAGCCGGGGACCCAGAATGTGCACAGGCTTTAAAGGAATTTTGTGGTCTGATGAGTCATTTTGGTGTGCCATTGGCGCCAGGTAAGACTGTGGGGCCATCAACTTCGCTCGAGTTTCTTGGAATAGAGCTCGATTCAGAAGAAGGTTGCTTCCGGTTACCCAAAGAAAAGGTGGTGAAATTCAGGGCCTCCCTTGAAACATGTATTCGGGAGACTAAGGTGAACTTGCATCAATTGCAGCAAACTGTGGGTCAGTTGAATTTTGCCCTTAGAGTAATGCCAATGGCCCGCCCCTTTTCGCGCTCGATTGCACAAGCCATGGTCGGTCTTAAAGAGGGACACCACCGCACGAGGCTCTCGGCAGAGATTCGCCAGGACATGCGCATTTGGTTGGCATTCCTGGCGGATTTCAATGGTCGGATTGTCTGGAACAAGCCGGCGGTGTCCTCCGAGGAGCTGGGGCTGTGGACAGATTCGGCGGGGAGGATAGGTTTTGGCGCCATATTCGGTAATCAATGGTCGGCTCAAAAGTGGCCGTCATGGTGGCACGAGTGCGGGCTGACGAGTAACATTGCTTTTCTCGAACTTTTCCCTATTCTGGTGGCCCTGAAAACATGGCCTGAGGGGTTTCGGGATCACTCTGTGGTGTTCTGGTCCGATAACATGACCGTGGTTGAGTGTATCAATAGTCAGGCAGCACGTTGCAAATGGATTCTGAGATTGCTCAAGGAAATTGTGTTGTTGTGTATGCAATTGAACGTGCTCTTTAGGGCAAGACATGTACCGGGGGTACTGAACCAGGCGGCTGATGCGCTTTCTCGTTTCCGTATGCAGGCCTTCTGGGGTTTTCTGCCCACAGCGGACCCGGTGGCGGCACCCTTTCCCGAAGCTCTCTGGACTCTCGGTGCCCCGAACTACAAAACCTCGTGGGAGAGAGTTTAGCACCCAGGACAAGGAAGGCATATGAAGGGGCGTTCCGTTCCTATTGGTCCTTTTTGGGTTCTGCTAGGGGGGAGCTTTGGGGTCAAGAGGAGTATGTCGTAAAATTTTTGCTGTCTTTACATCAGGCAGGCAAATCGGTAGCTACGGCCCAGAGGCATCGGGCCGCCATTTCCTTTATGGCAAGGGCTCATGGGATCCAGGACCCGACAGCGTCTTTCGTTGTGCAGAAAGCGCTACGTGGGTGGCAACGCCTTGAGGGTCGCAGAGTAGATGAAAGGCACCCGATAGGTCTGGAAAGGTTGGCCCTGTTATTTTCCGTACTCCCTGCGACATGTTCATCCCAGTATGAAACAGTGTTATTCCGGGCCGCTTTTGCATTAGCATTCCATGGGGCGATGCGAGTAAGCGAACTGGTGGCAAAGAACAAGCAGGATACGGTGGGGGGACTGTGCCGAGAGCACATTCAGATAAAGGGGGAGACGATGAGTGTCTCGTTTCTCAGGTCCAAGACTGATCAGGGTGCGATCGGGGACTGCGTAGTCATACATCGGATTCCCGGATCTCCCATGTGCCCCGTTGTTTGCGTAGAGGATTATTTAGCGCAGAGGGCGGCATCATGGGGGGGGACCTTGTTGAGACACGCTGATGCCACCCCACTGACGAGGTTTCAGTTCCAGCGGGTGCTTGCAATGGCAATTTCGGCCGCGGGCTTGAACCCCGGCGAGTTTGGGACCCATTCCTTTCGGATAGGGGCTGCTACAGAGGCTACAGCCAGGGGTCTGAGTGTGGAAAAAGTGAAACAATTGGGGCGTTGGTCCTCGAATTGTTATAAAAGGTATGTGCGGTTGCACATGTTGTGAAGCCGATATCATGTACTCACGCTTCTTGTTTTTGTTTGGTTTACAGTTTCGCAAGCTTACGAGGCGGGGCGGACTGTGCAGTCGACCCGACACCTGGGAACCAGCGGTCAGAGATCACCGGCTGCGGAAAAAGTGGTGTGGGTCGTGGGCCACTCATACGTGAGGCGTGCCGCGGACGTATTCAAAGCAGGTGACATGATTCACATAGCTGGGGAATACGGGTACAGGGTGACCTTCTACGGAAGGGGCGGGCTCTGTATTGACCAGTTTCAATCCTTTTTCGAGGGTTTGTTAGGGCGGACAAGGTCACCGCCATCTATAATCATAGTGCATCTTGGGGGCAATGATTTAGTGACCACTGGTAGACGACTTCTTCTCGAGGCGATACTATCCACAGTAAGCTGGTTAGCGAGAAGGGTTGCAGGGTGCACAATTGCATGGTCCCATATGATTCCACGTAAGGTGTGGCGGGGGGCGAATTCGGTGTCTGCTATAAATCATTCGGTGAAGAAAGTGAATAACAAATTGGGTAGACTGTTCCGTTCAAGTGCATTGCATTCTATTCCTCATGGTTGTATCAAGGGAGACAGTATGTATCTAGAGGATGGGGACCATTTGTCCCGGGTGGGGAATGCGTTACTCATAGGAGACCTCGTAGCCTGGCTAAAGTGTTTACAGCATGACCTTTAGGTAGGAGTTTTTGTGGGGGGTCCGGATAGCCGGTCAACTATCCGGCCTGTGGCGGTAAGGTCATGATCGGTGAGCAGTAATTGGAAGATCCCTATGGGGGGGGCGTCACCCATTACGGATGGGAGCGCCCGGGGGGAGGTGGCCATTGGCCCATCAACGGGGAGGCGGTCCCTTCTAAGGATGGGATGCCGAAAGGAAAGGGAAGGCGGTCAAGGCCCCTCCCTGGATAGGAGGGGCTACGGGCCCCTCCTGGGAATTTCCCGGGGCCAGGACATCTGCGACGGCAGATGTGGTAAGTTGTGTGGGGTGGGGAGGGGGGTCTACGCTACCTTCTAGACACCTCACACGAGTCCTCGGACGACCATAAAATGGCGTCGAGTTAATTGGGGCCCCCGTCAAGACAAGGGAAATTGGTATGTGCACATGAGGTACAGCCCTCTGTGCGGTCGCCCCTCGCAAGTGAGGGGGTATTTCTGGTTTAGGGATCTGACACCGGTTACGACCTTGCCGTTGGCCCTTAACGTTAGGATGTACAATTTCAAGTTAAAAATGTATTGGTAGGATGTTAGTTTCGGCTAGGAGAACTTTTGTATTAGAAATATGTTAAGGTTAGCCAAAACATCGTAATGTGGAAATGAAATTGTACATGATATGAAACCGTTATTTTAATGTTTTTAATTTTGTTTCATATTTTAATAAATACGGCCGGGAGGGTAACTCCCTCCCGCCTTCCAAAAGTTCAGAACTGTTTCCGGTTTCCCATCCTTGGGGATTGTGTTGAGAGGGGGTGGCGGGTATCTCAGCCAGATGGAAAGGGGCGACCACTCGGTCCCCCCGAACGTATGGTGGAGTACCCCGATCCCCCCGGGAAGCCAGCTTGGGCGGGAGGCGAGTCTCGGCTGGTATGCCCGAAGCGGCGTAGCCGGGGCGCGCTTTTTCCCGCCCTAGAGTGGGTTGTCCTAGACACTGAAGCCGCCAGCCACGCCCCCGGAGGCGGGCGGAGGCGGGTTTA
The DNA here is from genome assembly GCF_964263255.1 of Lissotriton vulgaris. Lineage (NCBI taxonomy): Eukaryota > Metazoa > Chordata > Amphibia > Caudata > Salamandridae > Lissotriton > Lissotriton vulgaris. Next base: position 976,961,504 of record NC_141691.1, read on the forward strand.
CGCCCGCCCGAAGAAGGATAAAAGGAGCAACAAGCCAAAGAAGCATCCTCTTGTTCCTGTGCTCTGAAGCTGCACCTCCCCGCTGCACGTGAGCTTGAGACGGAACGAAGAGCCATTTTTGACCCACCCACCAGCCCCTGGAGACAGCAAGCGGTTTTGAAAGAAAGTTTTGATGTGCTAACTCTATTTTCTTACAGGTTGTTGTGATTAAAGTAGTGATTCAGTATGCAATAAAGTGGATAATTCCTTACAGTATATTTTATCGAATAAAGTATTTGCACCAGTGTTGATCAGTGATGTTTCAATAGTCATACTTTGAGCATCTGTTGTCTTTTAGTTTTAGTATTTCTAGTTTAATGTCGTATTTATTTCGGTCGGGCGGTAAGGTCATGATCGGTGAGCAGTAATTGGAAGATCCCTATGGGGGGGGCGTCACCCATTACGGATGGGAGCGCCCGGGGGGAGGTGGCCATTGGCCCCTCAACGGGGAGGCGGTCCCTTCTAAGGATGGGACGCCGAAAGGAAAGGGAAGGCGGTCAAGGCCCCTCCCTGGATAGGAGGGGCTACGGGCCCCTCCTGGGAATTTCCCGGGGCCAGGACATCTGCGACGGCAGATGTGGTAAGTTGTGTGGGGTGGGGAGGGGGGTCTACGCTACCTTCTAGACACCTCACACGAGTCCTCGGACGACCATAAAATGGCGTCGAGTTAATTGGGGCCCCCGTCAAGACAAGGGAAATTGGTATGTGCACAAGAGGTACAGCCCTCTGTGCGGTCGCCCCTCGCAAGTGAGGGGGTATTTCTGGTTTAGGGATCTGACACCGGTTACGACCTTGCCGTTGGCCCTTAACGTTAGGATGTACAATTTCAAGTTAAAAATGTATTGGTAGGATGTTAGTTTCGGCTAGGAGAACCTTTGTATTAGAAATATGTTAAGGTTAGCCAAAACATCGTAATGTGGAAATGAAATTGTACATGATATGAAACCGTTATTTTAATGTTTTTAATTTTGTTTCATATTTTAATAAATACGGCCGGGAGGGTAACTCCCTCCCGCCTTCCAAAAGTTCAGAACTGTTTCCGGTTTCCCATCCTTGGGGATTGTGTTGAGAGGGGCTGGCGGGTATCTAAGCCATAATAGAGGTTGGCAGAATTTCAAAAATTCTACCAATTTTTTTTATAATGGGGAGGTAGTTCTGAAAAGAACTTTTTTTTTGTTTTTTGTTGTTTTAAATTTTTTTTATTATTTTTCTGAACATTTTCTATATTTTTTTGTTTTTTCTGAACATTTTGTAATTTTTTTGTTTTTTGGGGGGGAGGGGGGAAACAAAAATGATTCATTGAAAAGGGCTCAACAGGAGCAACGAAAAAAAGAAGAATTTATTTTTTGGGGCGTTTCGGGCAAACATGATTATTGATAGCTTTCACTATAAGAGTAATGCTACTTTCTCGGTAGCATATTAATTGGTTGCACCGCACGCACACTTGCTTTACTTCCCCCATGTCCATTTGAATGTTCGGGACCACCTCCCTCGCCTCTGGTCCCGATACTTCTTGGACGACAGATGTTCTCGCCATTGCCGGGGGATTTTGCTGTTCATCGCGAAGCTGGGCAGCACTATAATTGTTTGGGTGCCACCTACTCGTATGCCTGTGCATCGTGTAATTTCCGAAGCTATATTTCTTGTCAGTCCCCCTTGAAAGTCGATCGTCGCAAATACGGCAAAAGACATATCTGGCATTGACTTTTTTTTGCCCTTCTGGAAATTTGAAAAATTGCCAGATGTAGTTTTCTTTTCTATTGTATCTCCTGGGCTCCTCTGGCAAAAACTCAGGCTCTTCCTGCTCCTCCTCCTCTTCTTGATCTTCCTCTTCTTCAAAGATTGCTTGAGCAGGTGGTCCTCTCTTCCCATGAGGAGGTGGAGGTGGTGGTGGGGGAACACTAGCTGAAGCAACTATTGAAGCCATTTCTCAACAATGAAAAAGGGTCTTTCTCTCACCAAGATGAAAGTCAGAGTGAGGAAAGAAGGAGGGGTTTTCATCATTTGGGAAAAGCAAAAGTTCTAAACCAATGAAAAGTGTTAATTATAGATCACATGACCTAGTATTACATCATTAGGAAACCAAAAGTGAAATGAACCAATGAAAAGTGTTATTACCGAGTCACATGACCTGCTGTGTTTACGTTTCGCGCTTTGCGCCGCTTTCCGGTCCGCTTCCGGGTCCGCTAACTTGGCGCGTCCAATGACGTATTACGCGACAACGCAAAACGTCATGCTAACGTAACAGTTACGCTAAAGGAACGTTTACCGGTTCGCGGACCGAGCCGCGGCTTTAAATTGAGCTAACGGGAAGCAGACCGGTTCGCGGACTGGGAGCGAAACATAAAAAATTTTTTTTTTTTTAAATTGTCTAAAAAACATGTAAAATATATTTTAAGATTTAAAGAAGAATACATTTTACAGCTACAGATATTAGCTTTTAAAAAACCATTGAAATTCAATGAAAAAACCATAGGTTAAAGACCATATATAGTTAGGAATTTGCATTTACAAAACCTTGAAAATTCACTGAAAAAACCATAGGTTATAGACCATATATAGTTAGGGATTAGCATTTACAAAACCTTGTTTTATTCGCACAAAACCATTGAAATTCCATATATAGTTAGTTGCACTAACTATATATCGCGCACCCACAATCCACTGCTGATGATGTCACATATTACATCATTCATGACATGGTCAGTGACATCACTGATGACATCACTGATGACATCTCAAATGATATCACTGATGACATCACTGATGACATCTCATTTATACATCTACTCATTCTTCAATATGTAAGACATATTTTAACTTTACAGAAACATATAGTTTCTGGATGATTCAGACTGAAGCTGGCGTCAGCATGAGAGCACCACCATCTCGTGGCTCCGTCGTGGTCATTCCGCGAGCAATCATGGCAGCCGCTCCCCACCGGAAGCCTGCAGGAGTCGAGGGCCCCCAAGACTTTTGTAGAATCTTCACGGCTGAGGGGACGCTTTTCGAGAATGGAGCCCAAGCCCTAGCAGGCAAGCGTCCGAGTTCCAAGGTGTCCCAGGGCCATTTTAGTGGACCAGGCCCAAAACCGAAGAGCCGTCCGCCATTTTAAGAGTCATGTGGCAGCCGCCTATCGCTGCACTGCAAGAGTGGGAGCAACTCAACAACATGGTGAGCGAGACGATGTAGCCGCAAGAGCGGGCGCAACTCAGCTGGATGGCCGCCACCTGGGGAGGCCCGTTCACGCCGCCTCCCCCACGCCCCCCCCCCGGGCCGCCCCACGCCAATTTTCGGAGCAGCATTGTAGGATACCAAAACCAGTGCGGCAGTTTACTGGACATCACCTGGGTGCCATCAACATCTCAGCACGTTCTGCTGCCTTGGGACTATTCGCACAACAGACCGCTACTGACGAGGCCTCCCTCCGCACCACCCTGGACGCCCCACGCTGTTTTTCTTTGCTGCATTGTAGGATCCCAAAAACCAGTGCGGCACCCAGGTGACATCACCTGGGTGCCGTCCAGAACTCAGCACGTTGTGCTGCCTTGGGACTATTCGCACAAAAGACAGCTTCTGACCATTGTTGCTTTTTTTTGTGAAAAATGTTTAAATGTTTGTTACAGTTTTTGTTCCGTTCGTTATATTTAAAAGTTAATAAAGTTTTATAATCCTACTTAGTTGGAGTGTTATATATTTTTTTTAAAACGGGTGAATGGCGCCTTGAATCGGGTTATTGTCATGTGTGGGCTTTGCAAGTGTACTGCTACAGGATCGGACATTTCAAACTCAAATGCACGTTCTTTTTCTTACCTTTCCGAAGCATGGAGCGCAATAGCAGGCAGAGAAAGGGTGATGCAACTATTGAACACTGCCTGGCCTGGAAGTTGCTGGCAGTGCCCCCCCCCCCGCCCGCTCCTGAAAGAGGACACACACACACCGCCGCCCCGAGTACTTCACAGATCTTTAAAAGACCATGCGCTTGTTCATGAGGCTTAAATGGTTTATCACCCCTTCTAGAACCCCTGCATCGACCCTCTGACGTTTCCTGGAAGAATTACCACGTAACACAATACCAAGCCTTGTCAGCTGAAACCCCCGAGGAATCGTGGGGCATATTATCAAGGGGGTTTATCTCCGCTTTTTTGGCTTTAAAAGCCAAGAAAGCGGAGATAAAATTATCTCCCTATTACCAAGCTGTCGCTAACACCAGTTAGTGACAGCTAAAAGGAGATAGCGACCATCTTGGGCCCCGCTTTGCATGTCAGTGATATTTATCACTAATGACATGCAAAGTGGGCGTGCCAAGATGTTAGCGACTGGAAACAGTCCCTAACATCGCTATCTCCTATTACCAACTTTTGGAGATATTCGCGCTAAGCGCGAATATCTCCAAAAGCTAACACCTGACCTGAGCAGTTCTTAGCCATGTTATCCAATGGGAGGTGGATAACATGGCTAAGAGCATTTATTTTCAAAAATCCCATAGGGAATAAATCCTAACTATATATACCTACTGGCGATAACCAGTAGGTAATATATATATAGAGAGATATATATATAGAAAGATATATATATATATATATATATATATATATATATATATATATATATATATATATATATATATATATATATATATTACCTACTGGCGGTCGCCAGTAGGTATATATAGTTAGGATTTTTTCTCTATGGGATTTTTGTAAATTCTATGTCTAATAACTTTGGCGTTTGTGGACGGAATTGGCTGAAATTTTCAGGAAAATGGAACATTTTGTTTCTGAGCAGCCCCTGACAATTTGGGGGGGTTTCATCAAGGGGGGGCCGAGAAAAAAGGGGGGTCTTAAAACGCGTTTTTCCCATGTTAATTTCCATAGGGCGGTTGGCCTCACTTTTAGCTCGAACGGCTGAATGGATTTGCACGAAACTTGGCAAAATTGTAGGGACTGTTAGCCCGATGTGCCTTTGCTAGGTCTCAATATATGTGCTCCAGTGGATTTTGAGTAATTTAGGTTCAAAAAAAGATATATATCTGGGCGGAACCTAACCACACATCTGATCTGATTGGCTGTCAGCACTTCATCCAAGAAGTGTTGGCAGCCATCTTGGGACCAATATACATGATAGCACCTCATTAAAAAGCATTGTAGTTAATAGAGGGTTTTAGGACTTTAGTTACATTATAAATCATTTGTTGATGGTACCATACTCGTTTTAGGAATTGTGGTGGGTTCTAAGGTGATTTTACCATGTGAAAAAACCTTCTGCTGTGATATCATGAATATTGTTTGAAAGAAAACTAATATCTCATGATTTTCCCACAGTGGTTTGGAAGGGGATCTATAAGCTAAACTGAAAGCATATTTTCTGTAAATTCACATTATCTTTCTCAGTCATGTGAAAATGAAGTCTGACATTCTCAGTAAAACATGTACATCCAACAAGGACAGAGATTGTCAGCTGATTCCTTTGTGTTCTACTGCAGCCTCCTAGAGTGTTCTAAAGAACAACTAGAGCGCTAACAGTCCTACTTATTACAAAGGTATGGCACACCTGAAGCCATCTTGATTGGAATAAAGTGGTAACTCTTAAAACATTTAATTTAAAAAGAAACAACATGAGGGGGTATATTTTGCCATAGAAAGTATGATTAGTGCTGCAGAATGAAAAATTAGGGCACATTTTGAGTGACTTCTCAAATCCTTTTCTATTTCATTAAAACATTCTGACATGCAGTCTCCCAAAATGGCCACCAGAGACAAAAGAGCCCAAATGTAGCCCAAATATCACCCAGATGTAGCCCAAGTATAGCCCAATGACAGAATGTCCCAGAGTGTTCTAAAGAACAACTAGAGCGCTAACAGTCCTACTTATTACAAAGGTATGGCACACCTGGAGCCATCGTGATGGGAATAAAGTGGTAACTCTTAAAACATTTAATTTAAAAAGGAACAAAATGAGGGGGTATATTATGCAATAGAAGGTATTATTAGTGCTGCAGAAAGAAAAATTAGGGCACATTTTGAGTGACTTTTCAGATCCTCTTCTATTTCATTAAAAAATTCTGACATGCAGTCTCCCAAAATGGCCACCAGAGACAAAAGAGCCCAAATGTAGCCCAAATATCACCCAGATGTAGCCCAAGTATAGCCCAATGACAGAATGTCCCAGAGTGTTCTAAAGAACAACTAGAGCGCTAACAGTCCTACTTATTACAAAGGTATGGCACACCTGAAGCCATCTTGATTGGAATAAAGTGGTAACTCTTAAAACATTTAATTTAAAAAGGAACAAAATGAGGGGGTATATTTTGCCATATGAATTATGATTAGTGCTGCAGAAAGAAAAATTAGGGCACATTTTGAGTGACTTCTCAAACCCTCTTCAATTTCATTAAAAAATTCTGACATACAGTCTCCCAAGATGGCCACCAGAGACAAAAGAGCCTAAATGTAGCCCAAATATCACCCAGATGTACCCCAAGTATAGCCCAATGACAGAATGTCCCAGAGTGTTCTAAAGAACAACTAGAGCGCTAACAGTCTTACTTATGACAAAAGTATGGCACACCAGAAGCCATCTTGATTGGAATGAAGTGGTAAGTCTGAAAACACTCAATTTAAAAAGGAACAACATGAGGGGGTTAATTTTGCCATAGAAAGTATGATTAGTGCTTCAGAAAGAAAAATTAGGGATCATTTTGAGTGACTTCTCAAATCCTCTTCTATTTCATTAAAAAAATTCTGACATGCAGACTGAAACATGCACTTTGAATACCAGCAGCAGACGTCCCTGGTGAGCAGTAGCTTTACTACAGTGATCTAATGTGCAACTAGAGTGCTAACATTCAGAATTTATGGCAAATGTGTGACACATCTGAATGCCTTCTTGATGGAACCAAAGTAAACAAGCATTGAAAATGCAATAGATCTCGCCCTCGTTTAAGTTAAAGCCATTCTGTTTGTAATGAGGTGGCTTTTTAGCTTTGCTTTTATTAGTGTTTTTTCAACTTTCATGTAAATAACATGCATCTGTATGCATATAAGTATATGTATGCATGCATTTATGTTTGTATTTAAATAGATATACAGATGATATATGTTTATATATGTATGTATATATATATATTCACTGAAAACACCATAGGCTATAGACCATATATAGTTAGGAATTAGCATTTACAAAACCTTGAAAATTCACTGAAAAAACCATAGGTTATAGACCATATATAGTTAGGAATTAGCATTTACAAAACCTTGAAAATTCACTGAAAAAAACATAGGTTATAGACCATATATAGTTAGGAATTTGCATTTACAAAACCTTATTTTACTCACACAAAACCATTGAAATTCCATATATAGTTAGTTGCACTAACTATATATCGCGCACCCGCAATCCACTGCTGATGATGTCACATATTACATCATTCATGACATGGTCAGTGACATCACTGATGACATCACTGATGACATCTCAAATGACATCACTGATGACATCTCAAATGACATCACTGATGACATCACTGATGACATCTCATTTGATATCATTCATGTGATAATACGATGAACCTCTTCAGACTCTAATTTAACCTTAGATACAATCAGTGTAAACAGACACTCACAGACTGTCACTCATCCATGGAGTTACTCACACACCTACTCAGTCATGCAAAGAATCAATCACACCTCCATTTCCTCAACTATACAGTTATACAAACTTTACTTATTCAAACATATACTAACACATATTTACTCTCTTATACAATCCCTGATACAAGTTCACAATGATCCATACAGCCACTCACACATTCACTGGCTCTTATGCACAGTTATTTATATATGTCAACTCTCACATGTACTGTGTTTTACATATGTACTTACTTTGACATGTAGCACTGAGATATCCATTCACTCACCAATACACTCATGCACACAGTCAACCACCCATACAGCTGTTTCCACATGCACTTTTGAACCCATACATCTAGTGAATCAACTGCTCACATATCTATGCACAGAGTCATACACCTCCCAGCCACCCACACACACATCCAGTCTCCCATACAAATACTTGGGCAACCAATCAATAACCCATATAGTTACTCATATAGCTACTGATCAACAGATGCAGCAGTTTACAGAACAACAGACATAATGATGTACAAATTAAGACAGTTTAGTCACTAACTCATGCCCACAGTGAGACACATTTAATCACTCACTCATACAGTCAGTCATGCACCAACTAAATCCTTCATCCAGACACTTATACATCCACTCATTCTTCAATATGTAAGACATATTTTAACTTTACTGAAACATACAGTCACTGGGTGTTGTCATCAGTGATGTCATCAGTGATGTCATTTGAGATGTCATCAGTGATGTCATCAGTGATATCACTGACCATGTCATGAATGATGTAATATGTGACATCATCAGCAGTGGATTGCGGGTGCGCGATATATAGTTAGGGCAACTAACTATATATGAAATTTCAATGGTTTTGTGTGAGTAAAATATGGTTTTGTAAATGCTAATTCCTAACTATATATGGTCTATAACCTATGGTTTTTTCATTGAATATATATATATATATATATATATATATATATATATATATATATATATATATATATATATATATATATATATATATATATATATATATATATATATATATATATATATATATATATATATATATACATATATATATATATATATATGTCAATATGCTGTATGTATTTCTAAAAATTTATAACTTTTGGGAAATTGCAATTTAGCTTTTTGTAAGTTATGTTGATGCTAAAATTAAGAAATTTATAGGGTCATTCGGTGAGGACAAAACTATCCAAGTCTCTAATAGTATGATTACAGAAATCTAGATGTGGTTAGTTGATTAATCTGAATAATTAATATAATTATAAATATCTAAGTAGATCTTTAAATAGACTGACATAGAGTATGTTTCTAAAGAAAAATCCAAATATCTCCAGCTCGTCTCCAAAATAACATGTCTTTTATAATGTTTTAGGGGAAGAATGCATACATAGGTTCATAGAATGACACTACATAGGTTTCTATTAAAAATGTTTCATTCATGACATACAATAGCTTGTTCAGCTACAGTGGAGCTCAGTAAGTGACCTTGAACTTGTAATAGAAACACTTCCTTCCCTCCAGACTGGAACCACTATTATGCATTAGTATGGCTGTGGCTGTATTGTTGTTGCTAATTGATAAGTAGATAGATAGATAGATAGATAGATAGATAGATAGATAGATAGATAGATAGATAGATAGATAGATAGATAGATAGATAGATAGATAGATAGTCACTGAAAAAACAAAGGTTAAAGGGATATAGTTAGGTGAAAATGTTGGTCACAGCATACCATTTAAGAGAAACAGAAGCACTGAAATTCACCATTTAAATTTATCACAAGGAACTATAACTCATGCCCTAAAGAAACTATAACTGGTACCCCCACTATGCCCAGTCTTGTTATCAGAAATGTAATTTCAGATTTTGCATCAATGTTATCAACGATGTCAAACAGCATGTCATATGTGATGTAATATGTGAGGTAATGAGCAGTGATAACTACTCATCTGATTTACCCCAAATTTCAAAAAAGCACACTTTCTGGGTAAAGATCCAGGCTTCTACCAAATGTGGTGTAATTCTGTGCTGTCATTTTGGCTGTAGAGCTGTTAAAATATCCCTATGGAAACTGCAAGGATATTTGTGTTTTTGGACACTCTTCTCAGCCCACACTTGACACATCACCCCAAACCTTTCTAAGAAGGAACTGAGGTGGATGAACTTTTTTCTAGGAAAGTTTTGTGTAGATCTTTCAAACGTCACTGAAGGTATTAGCAAAATAAAAAATTAATTTGGTAGGGTAACTAGGTCCTAACTCTAACGACACAGTGGTGACTGCCAATATATATATGTAACTTTAGAAGTTTGTTTTCTGAATTGCAATGTTCTTTTGTGGTTGTGTGTTTTGTACTAGTGTGTTTCTTTAGATTCCTGCCTTAAATTTCCCTTAACCTCACCCATTTTTGAGTATTCCTTTCCTCATTTTCCAAGCACTCCCCAAGTCCCTCCCAAATTTACAACAAAATAGTATGCTTATGTGTGCGGAGATCTCTGCGGCTGTGGCAGATGTCTCTGCACAAAAAAGACTGGAGAGGCGGATTTCACTGGTTGTAGGTTTGTGTACTGCATTTTGTAGCACAAAAGAAGCGCTACTTAACATACTTCAAAATGTAGTTTCTGCCTGGGCCCAGGGTTTTCAGCATGGAAATGCCTCCAGATATTACCTTGAGGTAAGTGCTGATTCAATCAGGTCAGAACAAGGGAAAATGTGACTGATTCCACACGTTAATGTACTTTCCAACCCGTGAAACGTAGAATCAAGATGTAAAGCTATTCAGCACAAAAAACTTTGAGGTGTATTAATAGTGTTTCACTAGGGCGGTTTTACTTCCCAATAATTCTCACCCTCATCTTTTAGGAAAGAAAGTTACAAAAATGCAGCATGTATCATACAAACAGGTATTCATCCACAATCAATAATTTTGTAATGCATGGAAATCAGAGACACCATCACAAGACTTATCAGACTCTGACCATAAATTTGTGTAAACACAGCACAACATATGTCTTGGGGAAAAAAAGTAAGGTGTGCCTTTTTTGGTCTTGCCTCGGACAGCTCATACACTGTCTGTTGCAGAATATTTTGTTGCCTTACCATAGGCTTAGAGCAAGCCAATTTCTTACCATTGCTTGACTTTATTGTGGCTTTGTTTAGCTTGCTTCTAATTCATTAGCATGTGTGGGCCTAACTTTCTGTTTTTGAGTATGTCCCACTCCAGGGAACATGGTGGACCCATTACTTGTGTTCTTCCATTGCTCCATTTATTTTCACTACTTTTTCCTTTTTTTAGGTACACTATGAGAGTGCATGTGTTTTTCTGCTGTCTCTCTAGTGTACATCTCTCCATCATTCACTGAGTCTGTGTTTCTCCCTAACTTTGTTGCTTATTAGCCCATTTGCTTCTTCCCTCATCACCGTATTATGCTCTCTTGGTTTTGCTACCCCCATTTTCTTCTCTCTCTCCGTTTGCTCTCCCATGTTCCTTCTCCAAGCTCTCCATGTTGCTTTCTGCCACCCGTGCCCTACTCCTGCTGCTTGCCCAATCTGTGTTGCTTCCCATCCCTGATTTTGCCCGCCCCTGTTGCTTCCTTCCCCCTGCATTGCTTCATACCCCGTTCTCTTGCTTTCCCATCTGTGTTGTTTTGCCCTACCCTTGATGTTGCTCCAACTACATTGTTTACCCCTCCCATGTTGATTCCCACCACGCCATGCTTGTTTCTTGTTGCATACCAATCCAACGCGGATTGGCAAACAAAAAAAAACGCTTGAGTGATATTGTAGGTGTGTGCATGCTTAGTGTGCACAAGCACAAAATAATGCAGCTGGCCATGTGTGGTTTCTTTTGTTTTTAAATGATGCTTTACAACATCAGGGGTGCTGTACAGCATGTTCAGAACTGTTGGCATAACCAATGGGTCACAAAGGCGAAAAATATTGGCTTTGCTAATGCTTGTTCATTGTGTCATTTCTAGATATGTTTCAAATCAAAATCTTTAACATGGATTACAGCATTGTGTTTATTCACGCTTCGGACTGATGGGTGCAACCATTTCCAACCCTACAGGACATAATGCACATTACCAATGTATTTTGAGAGTATCTCTTTAAGGAGTACTATAAGAATCAATATACAGAACCTTCACACATTTGTAAAATGTTCACAGTTTTTCTAACAACACTTTCAAATAACTGCTGCTTTGCAGATATCACTGCAAAACATGAATTGCCAGCAACAGAGATAATACACTTGTTAACAAGTACATTTATACAAATTTAAAATAAAATGTCCACTCTGACACAAGTCTAATACGCAGAGTATTTGCCTGGGCTAAAATGATACAGGTGACATTGTTTTTCTTCTCATCTGTTATGTGTTCCATCTACTAAAATATTTGTTCAAAGACGTTTCAGTGAAAATTATGTAATTATGTAATTGATCTTTGTTTCTGTGGAAGCCAAAACACAAAAACACTCCGTTAGGAGCTGTATTTTAAGACTGTAACACCATCTAAGAAGAGGTTACCACCTTGGCAAACAAAGGAAACAGCAAATACCTGTTGCATGTCATTTCACATTCTACATATCTTGAAACTTAGTTGTCTTAGAAACTGTGGCCTGATTCACAAAGATAACTGAAAATTCTGAGTAATTTCACACATTGGATTAATTTTATCACTTTGTGTATTCACAAACTCTGAGTTTAAACTCACTACAAAAGAGTAAATTACATGTCTCAACCTCCTGATTATTTATATTGGCTAACTCTTAAGTCAGTGGATGACGTCTCTCCCTGAAACTCTCCCTGATCCTTATTATACACCCCTTAATCATCCAAATCCCATCCCTATTGTAGTAAATTTGTATTTAAGCTACTGGACCTGTGTCCCACATTTATTACTAAAACCTATAGAGAACTCCACACACATAAGTATAGGAATTGCAGAGTTGAAAATATCTGCATATAGGGGGTCATTATGATTGCGGATTTTCCGCATCCTCGGGGCCGGCGGAAGCCACCGCCAGCCCCGAGGATGCGGAAAATCCGCAGCGGACTGACCAAAGACCCACCGCCAGATTAGGATGGCTGGTGGGTCCTGGTTTCCGTCCTCAGCTTTTCCGCCGCGGTCGGATTACAACCGCGGCGGAAAAGCTCTAATATGGTGACTGTGTCTTCCAGACACCGTCCACCATATTAGGATGGCCAGTAAAGTATGCTTTTCCGCGGCGGGTTTTCCGCCGCGGAAAAGCATACGGAACTTCACTGCGGGGGTCCGTTGCGGGCCCCCTAGGTGAAGGGGGGGTGGGGGGTGCACATGGGGGGTACCTATGGTACCCCCCTGCATTTGCATGCAGAAAGCGGCAGGCACTGCGCGGTGCCTGCCTCTTTCTGCATGCAAATGCAATGCGTGCATTTTTAACAATGCCGCGGGTGCAGCTTGAAGCTGCACCCGCGGCAATGTTAAAAATAGAGGATGTGACCGCCAGGGTGGCGGTCACATCCTAATTGCACAGGAGGGAACTCCGCATGCCATGCGGAGGTTCCCTCCTTCTCTGGGGTCGCGGACGGACGCAAGTCCGTCCGCGATCCTAATCGACCCCATAGTTTGTGAATTGTAATTTGTAGTATGTTTTCCAGTACTGGAGCTGCATGATTTAGGCTCCACTCTTTATACGTCACAATCGTACGAATATATTTCATATAAGACATTTGTGAACAGTGTGTATTGTAACTTTATTAATGTGTGTGATGCATTTAATCCAATTAATGAATGTTGCTATTGTAGTCATCTGAATCCATGCAGAGGAGTATTAGATTTATCATTTGTTCGATGTAATCATGTTTCCTTGTATTCATTTCTCACATTTATTCTCAATATACACATGTGCATGTATAATTGTGTAACCAAAGTTCATGTTGACTATGGAGTTAAATTAGACGGACTTTAGGCACTAACTGAAAATGTGTTTTAACCTTGGCAGTATGTCGTTTCTTATTTTTGCATAAGTATGAGAAAGATGAATTGTTTGCATTAGATGTTGATAGTGAAGCCTGCAGGGAGGAAACTGGCAGCAAAGTCTGTGAAGTAATGATCAAAGGAGGCCTTCTGTTTATCATATACCAGTATGGTGGGATGTTCAAGGCTGACCGCTGTAGTCGCAGTTTCGAGGAGATGGGAAACTTAAGGGAGTGTATGATGCTCTTCACAGTCAACAATTTAGTTGGTTGCTGGTGGTGTAAGGAGAGATAAGGATGTTTTGAAGCTACTATTATATCTAATTGCTATTTCCATAAATAGTTAGGCAGACTGTTCCCCAACGCCGAGAGGGAACAGATCTTTCTCTTGCTGGGCTTATCTCGATATGTTAAACTTCATGCTGAACGCTCCTTTTATTTCCCTGAACTTCTCCCGGAGTTCGTCTCCATGCAGACACCTTCTATGCTCTGGGAATAGAAATCCCCTTTAAAACGTATGGTCTCTATCTATGTTCAGAATGGTAAAGGGAAGTTTCTTAATGGAAAACTTGTTTGCAACCAGTTGCTTTCTTTTCGTTGTGGGTATTAACATTCTGAATCTCATACTATTACACCCCAACTTATTGAGACATTTCAGCACCCACGGCCCGCGGAGGGAGTTTCGGTGGGGCGGAGAGGCGGGGCGGGGGGTGCTAAAAACTGGAGTATGGATAACTGGAGGTAAGTAAACAATTTAATAAATAAAATGAATTTCGTAGCGCACCCTGCATCACATTTTGCGATGCAGGGCGCGCTATGAAATTTGTTTTATTAATTAAATTGTTTACTTACCTTCAATTATCCATACTCCAGTTTTTAGCACCTCCCACCCTGCTCCTCCCCGTCCCCGCCTCTCCGCCCCACCGAAACTCCCTCCACGGGCCGTGGCTGCATTTCAGTCTGCATATCATATTATTGTATCTTGTGAACTTATTTTTATTCTGTTTATATGCTGGACTGATAAATATTCTGTATAAGTCCATGTAATCCTAGTTATTGATGCCTGGTTCTTATTGTGGTGTGTATTTGTCTTCACAAGTTAGAAATTTATTTTTGATGTTTTCTCCCTTACAGCGCTTCAAGTCAACTAACAAAGGTCCATACGGCTAATGGGGAAATCTCTTCAATGATTTTACAAAAAGATTAAGGTGTAAGCACTAGGACATCATCAGTACTACAAAACATACTATAAAGTGCAGTTTGTGAATCAGGACCTATTTCGTTGCTGAAATCTGCAGACTGTGCGGCAGGTGATCATGTTTATGGGAAATGAGGCAGTTTTCAAATTATGTCGAATTTTCAAGGCCCACTGGATCACATACTTCCAGTAGCGTTCCCTCTGTCCCTTTTGTCCTTTGGTTCCCAGATACAGCTGTCAATGCAAGCCCTCTGAGCATTTTTCAAAAAGAAGAATTGGCAATTTAAATATCAAGCTCGGCGAAATAAACATAACGGGGCATATTACCAAGCAATAGCGATAATTATCGCTATTGCTTGGTTAGAGACAAAAATTTACCGCTGAGCTGCGGCGATTTTTATCGCAGATAAACCTTGGTATTACCAAGGTTTATCGCAAATGTGATAAAAATCGGCCGCAATGCATGAATATCGCTGAAAAGTCAGCGATATTCATGCATTACCGAACTAATGCTCTTAGCCATGTTATCCACCTCCCATTGGATAACATGGCTAAGAACTGCTCAGGGCAGGTGTTAGCTTTTGGAGATATTTGCGCTTAGCGCGAATATCTCCAAAAGTTGGTAATAGGAGATAGCGATGTTAGCGACTGTTTCCAGTCGCTAACATCTTGGCACGCCCACTTTGCATGTCATTAGTGATAAATATCACTGACATGCAAAGTGGGGCCCAAGATGGTCGCTATCTCCTACTAGCTGTTGATAACTGGTGTTAGCGACAGCTAGGTAATTGAGAGATAATTTTATCTCCGCTTTCTTGGCTTTTAAAGCCAAAAAAGCGGAGATAAACCCCCTTGATAATATGCCCCGAGATTTCCATCAACAGTTCAATAAATGGCAAACTAGAATGTGTTTTCCCTCAAGACCACAACACAAGGAGAGATGAGGTTCTACTGTGGCATGGAACTGGCGAGTCTTGAATCAATTTCAAATGATAATGTGGTGCCAAATTGAAAACTGACAAGATTTTAGCCAGTAGCATCATTTAAGCAAAGCGGATCAAACCCGCATGCCCTTTCACCTCTTGCCCCACTGATATCACAGAACGTAATAGCACACAGCTTTAGGCTCAATCCTACACCAGCCTAAATTGACTTAATCAGTGCTTATTAAATCTGGAGGCTGAAGTGTGTAGTAACCTGTGATAAACTGGACAAACAATAGCTACTGCTGAGCTACTGCAACTTAAAAACCCTGAGATGCAGTAATCTCACATACCACAGCATCACTGATTGCTGCAAATGACAGCGGGCCAGTGGAGAAAAAGTACTACTAAAGACAGCCTGGTGACATGCGATATAGTGAAATAGTCATAGGTCTCAGCGTAATCTCATTTGCTGGTACCAAATATTTTTCTAGTCTGGTTTTTCCATCTTTTGATGCTCGAAATTCGTCATTCAGGACAATGCATTTCATTGGGAGGTCAAAGATGGGCTTCTAAGTGTGACTTAATTCTGACAATAGTAGTACATGCTCGTAAATTTTCGATAACAAGTCACTCTTAATAAAGGGAAATGAGATACGAAATAAACTCTCAAATTTTAGTGGATCCACTTTGAAATACTGAAGGTTTAAGCAATATAGATAGTTTCAAAGAAGGTTAGCTCAGGATAGACAATGTTGCAGGAGCTTAAAGCCACAGCATACCGCCGAAGTGAGTTAAAAAATTAAAAAAGAGGTATGGTAAATCCACTGCAAATATTTCCTCTGCAGTCAACAAGAGTGGTTGGCCATAAATTGACTGGGAACCCTTGCCAAGTGCAAAAGGGCCACTTTCTTTGCAGGCCTGTTCATGTTTATTGTTTCTGCTTAGAAAACAGAATTAAATTCATGGCCGTGGCAGAAAAGAGACAGCAATGAGTTATTCACTAATTCACAGTCCACGATTTATGAATATTACCTACCTGTAAAATCCAGCATTTTTTCTCTTTATTGCTGCTTGTAACCTGTAAGTGGCATAAAACTAACTGTGTACCTGGCAGGACTTGCTATACAAATGAGAGGCAAACGCCCGCATTAGAAAAACTGCAATACATGCACATGTGGCGAGGGACATAAATTGTGCCTTTCTGTTTAACTTGTCTAATCAGCTCTCCGCATCAAAACTTAATAAGTTGCTGCTCCTCATTTAAAGGTCTAGTAAAACTGCAATTACTATGGCTGTAAGATGCCTTGTTTTAGAAAGTGCATTAAATAGTTTTATAGATATTGTTGGAAGCACTTGTGTAGTTGTTTTTATGGAAGTGAATGAGTTCATTAATAACATCAGCCAGGGACAGGGGCACCAGCCTGCAGCTAGATTAGAAGCAGAAATTCTGCTTTTGAATCTGTTTAACAAATAACATCAAAGGCAGATTTCCTTGGAGCCACATTCGTGTCTGGAATTTAGGCCTGAGAATTATTGATGCTGTTAAAAATGGAGAAAGATGCATGTATGTATGTGGTGATAGGATGGCGGTTAGATTACTGAAAGGGAGTGTGAAGCACTGTATAGGGTCGAAGGGAAGAAGACAAGTGTTTGGAATGGTGGCTGGTTTCAGAGAGAGGAAGTAGACTGTCTTCAGGTGTCCATCTGCTGCCAACCTGGCATAATGGCTGGCGCTGGCCACAGTCGGGACGCGGATAGGTGCAGACGCGCTTGCCGCAGGCGCGCCTAGGTAATCCCGTCTGCACCTGTCCGCGTCCCGACTGTAAGACAGATCTATACAGCATCAGAGCTGTGAAGTATGGGGGGACCAAACATGTATTATCCTTTTCTTTTATACTGTGTAGTTCCCACTTCTTGTGCTCAATGCAAACATAGCCTACATTTCCTGAATCAGCCAAATATCACGTCTGAATAAAGCAAGAATCAGACGGAATTTTAGACCGTTTTGATGAATATATGTTCCCTGCATAAGCATACCTTGGACATTTACAATTACAATTTGCCAGAGGAGAGTAGTTTGGATGCTCTCTTACTAATAGAAACCAGGATGATTGAGGGCTCATGTCCAGATCTGCAACTGGCCATTCATATGGACAGGGTGGGAAAAAGAGGGGGAGGGGTCGCCATCATATTTAAGAAGGCCTGCAAATGTAGGAAGTTTAAGCTAGAGGAGGTGACTGGAGCAGAATCCCTTGGTTTAAGTGTCTCTGCCAGAGCGAAGCACACTCTCTCTCACGGGTGTTGGTCTACCACCACCTGGAAGCGCATGTAATTTCATAGCATCCCTGGATCAAGCTTTAGCCCCCAAATGTATCACCTATGCAAACTTCACTATTTTAGGAGATTTTACATACACCTGGGTAGGGCAGATGACCCGGTGTCCAACACAACAATACATAGGGAGAACCCGCACCAGATGACCTAGTCGGACCATTTTTTACACCTGTTTTCTTGGGAGATTGAATGTCTGAAGGAAATCATATCCCCCTCCCCCAAACTGAAGAGTGTGAATACGTGTTGGACCAAGGTTTCTACTCCAGGTCTTAGTAGGATTCTCACTGAATCCAAATCAGTAATCACAGACTAATTCATAGAGGATGATATTGCTATTAGGTCATGGCTCACGAAGGCCGCCGATTCAGAGGCTCCTATTGCGGGAGCTAGGAAAGTAGCTTTGGCCCGTTCAGCAAGATAGTTCTCTCAGGAGTTAGTCCTGGAAAGAGCAGCATGCAAAAAACAGGAAAGGGTGTGGCATCGCCACTATAACGAAACAGACAAAACTTACAGCTGGCCCTTAAGGTTTATCATAAGAACTTAAAAGTGACGCAACAGCGGCGCAAAAGAGGCGCAGGGGGCTTGTAAATCTGCCCCATTATGTATAGGGCTCTGACACCGACTCATCATGCCCTCTATACAAACCGGCCCATGTGCTTGAATGAGAGGATCGCGAAATATAGACATGGGAGGTCTCCTCGTTTAAAAAAAACTACAAAGAGAGGGTTCCCCTTTCACAGTCAGGGTAGCCAGCATGCGGAATCAGGTGCCTGGGCATTTGAGATGTATCACGGAGGAAACGAGATTAAAGAAAGAGCTGAAAACCTATGTATTCAAACTATAGGCATTGTAGTACTCCTGACTAACCATGCCACTATTTCTGTCTCTGATCGCTTAAGGGCCAGGACACTCCTGGAGTAGCAGTGCACTGTATAAGAACCTCGCATTCATAGTTGTGTCTATAGCTACCCGAGATATGTGTATATGCGTGTTTAGTCTCCCCAGTATGCTTCATGATATGATGTACAGTCTTTGTCAAATGAACACCATGGGCCGCATCCTGATCACATTTCCACTGGTGCACATGTGCAGTAAAGGGGCAATGATCCTTTTTCAACTAAATCGTGTTCTACTATGTCTGCACAAAAAATAATTGTTGTCCCCTGGGAGTGAGGTTTCTCCGAGCTCGCAATAGTGACACAGGTTCATACTATACAGTTTTTAGAGCTGGAGAAAGATTAATCAAATGATGTACCTCACACTCATACGTTTGGGTGGTGGTGGGAAAAAGAGTGTGTCCATACAGTTGACGTAGCTGCAGTCTCACTCTGTTCAACAATTGTATGATAAGATATGAATTATGTTTATAAAGCACACTAAAGCCCTCAAAGCGCTATTGAGAGAAAGACTAATCAGCAGAGTATAACCAATCATGAAAACTGGAAACTAGAGTGAGAAAAGCCAGGTTTTAAAATGTTTTGGAAGGACACAAGGTAGTCTGCTTCAGAGATATGAGTGGGCAGGGTGTTCCACAGCTCAGCAGCAGCAACTGAAAAGGAGCGCCCTCCCCATCTTTACTTCCTAAATCTGGGAATTGTAACTTTTTTAAGGCAAGTAGATCTGAGAGACTTACTAGGTGTGTACCAGTAAAAAAGTGCATTCAGTTATCTGGGGCACAGCTTAATCAAATCCAAAGAAACAGGACACAGAGCCTTGAAGGAGATGCACTTATTATTTGGAAGCCAATGAAGAGAGCAGATGTTTCTCTGACTTAGAGCCTCTATCTTAGGGATGTTTAAGAGAAGGTGGGCAGTCCCGTTCTGTACAACCTGAAGTTTATTCATAGAAGAACTGTTAATGTTGAGGTACAACGTTGAGCTTACAATAAACAAGCCACAAAGTGACTGAGGTGATGATGACTGATTGGTACAACTCTTCCAGGATATAACAAAAGATGTTTTTTACGATCCTTAGATGTAGAAACAAGTACTATTAGTACGACTGAGCTGTGTGTCAAAGCTCAAGGTATCGTTAAATATAACACCAAGATATTTTTTTGTCTTTACTATACAGAATTCACTGCTGTTCTTCTACTCTAATCAGAAGGTGCAATGGTAGAGAATATAGACTAAGTCCCGCGTTGCATGGGTTGCTGCAGTAAAATTGCTATGTGCAAGGAAGACAGATAAGATAAGGTGCAATAGATCTATGAGTCAGGTGGACACTGCAACTTGCTCTTTCTCAAGTGGCCATTTTGTGTTCAAATTAGTATTTGCTGGCTAGAAGAAGGGAAGTAGTCAGGCCACTCTAGCACACAAAGTAACATCAATCACATGGCTCCATTTCCCAGCATTAACTTGTCTATATCTCCGCAGCTTCAAAACAATGAGTCATTGCCATGGCCTTCCTTTTCAACAAGAAACAATGCCGCAGGAGCTGTCCTGGTTTGTAGAGTGGGAGTTTGAGTTAACATTTGTTTAAATGTGCACAAAAACAAGAGATTGGCTGTTTGGGGCAGTTCATGTATGAGGGCATATGAGACATTTCAAGTTGGCCCTGAGGCACCTTCATGACTCAATAGCTGATAAATTTGTAGCTCAGATATTGCATGATTTATAGGTTACCTATTAGGCAAACCATGGTTATATCACACTATTCATTGATATTTATGATTTAGAGGCTCATCTAACAAATGCATGACTCACATGTAGGCAACTTAATGGACAAAGCTTTCTTTGTAAGTTCATGGCTCAGATTTAATAAAATGTTTATGCTGGAAAATGTTATGATTCACATTCTAGAAAATGTATGGCTTCCACATTTATGTTGTTTCTGACGGAAGATATATTGGGGCATGTTCAGTACAGTAACAACTTTATTTCTTTAAAAACAAAAATCATAAGAGTAGCGTACAGTACATAATCAGCTAATAATAAACAAATAATGAACCAATCAAATTGCTGTCACGGACGCTGAGCCTTTTCCGAGCACCTTTGAAACAGCTTGCTGCAGCCGCTGCGTCTCGCCGGACCCGCTCCGCGGGTCCCGCTTCGCGGTTTGCAGCAGCTGTTAGGACAAACCAAGGGGCATTACTTCACCTGACTGGACCGGCAGGGCTGCGAGCAACGAACGGTGGACTCCACGGACCAGGAGTCCCCGTGCGCCCGTTTCCAGCTGGGCTGCTCTCCCTGCCGGCAACGCCCCCACCTCCACGGCGTTTAAGCGGCGCATCTGCAGAACCAAGGTGGATTGCTGTCACGGACGCTGAGCCTTTTCCGAGCACCTTTGAAACAGCTTGCTGCAGCCGCTGCATCTCGCCGGACCCGCTCCGCGGGTCCCGCTTCGCGGTTTGCAGCAGCTGTTAGGACAAACCAAGGGGCATTACTTCACCTGACTGGACCGGCAGGGCTGCGAGCAACGAGCGGTGGACTCCACGGACCAGGAGTCCCCGCGCGCCCGTTTCCAGCTGGGCTGCTCTCACTGCCGGCAACGCCCACTCAGTGACCTCTGTACAGTTACAAAGAGGAAGTATCATCCCCGCAGCGCGGGAGCGCGCGGGAGGGCGCCGGGAGAAGCCCGGGACAAGGGCGGGACCGTCTGTGGCCGTCCGGGGCCGCAGGAGGCCGGGCTGGGCCCATCCTCTTAGTCCTTCCTGGTAATCCACTCTTCCCATCAAGTGTTCTTAATGTCATTTTGTTTATTTGCCCTTTTATTTGTCTTTTACTGCCCATGGTGATGTCTTTTTCTGAGGCAATGCAGGCATCGGCTGTACAAGGGTCTTCTCTGTTAGGCCCTTTGGACAAATTCTTTGCCAAAATCAAGACTGACGTAGACCGGGAGCTCTTCCTGGCTGAAAAAAGGGCGGGTCGCCGCCTTTCCATTGACAGGTTGAAATTAAGACCTTCAACTATACTGGACCCAACAACAACAGCCAGTTCATCTTCAATGGATTTAATCTCACCACTGGATCATGTTAATATTTCACCTCCCATAGATGACATTCCCCTCATTTTTCAGATTAAACCCATTGCACAGAATGATATTATCATTATTTCTGATTCCATTAATTCTCAGGTACTTGATACCCAGCCAATAGATTTAGGTACCCCCATTGCAGAACCAGCCCCTCTTTATGACCCAGACATTCCATCTCCTGTGTTCACACCAAGTACATCTGACGACCATACTAAGTGTACTTCCGTGGGCCAGCCTCCATTGCCATCACTCAGGGGCACCACAAAAAGCTCTAAAACCCCCTCTAGCATATTCTCCTTTGGCTCCCCACCTAGGAAGCGAAGAAAGAAGCTGACAATTAAAAAGAGAGCCATGCCCCCTAATCCAGCGTTACCTTCCATATTCACTATTTCAAATAAGGCTGGGCCTGTAGACCCTGCGAAAGAGATGCCTTCCAGCTCCATCTCGGTACCTAGTTACGCGGGCCTACTGGATGACATCGATTGTATTATTAAGGCATTGATCCTTCCCCTTACCGAAAGGATTAAAAGATTAGGGGAGAATGTGGAAAAAATTCTACAGGGTCAATCGGAGTCATCTTCCTCGGCTCTGAATGCCCCTATAGTCCCAACACAGCCTTCTAAAGAATCTAATACACCTAAGACAGTGTCTGGTACACCCAAGGCAATCGCACTCCCAACACCCGGGCCACGAAAACCGGCCCCGAATTCTATATCACATGCTAAAAATAGTAATAAAAGTATCAGTAAAACAAACGCACTGGAAAAACCTACGACGACTGTGGATAAACCCCATACCTCTATAACGCCTCATAGTACGTGTCCCACCAATAGCACTAACTCAAAACCCTTACCCACCATGCCACATCATTCAATTAGGAAAACACAGAACATCGTAGATTTACCCCCCGAATGCTTAAATTATGTTATAGCCCTCACAGGAGTGCTGCCCCCGCCAGAAGGTGCGCGAACATCAGGCCAACCTAAAAAATAAGGTCATCTACTGGCTGAGGAGAAATAGACCACTCCCGCCTAACCTCAATGGTGATATTGTCTCGGCCAGGCGATGTCATTGGGTAGGTTCCAGACCCAAGGATATTGAAGGAGACGTGATCCTAGTAAATTTCAAGGATCACAGATTGGTAACTTATATTAGTGACTGGTACCCTGGAATAGGGGAGGGGGGAATTTCAACTCATAACCTAAGCTATTTCTACCCTGAGGCTATGCTGAGGAAACCACCTCCCCAGCCAAGACCTTACCATCCTCATAGCTACGGTCGTTCAAAAACCCCCGGTGGCTGTAACACTCCTACATTTAATAATCATCATAAGGGCCATAACACTTCTCTTCCCTACCATCCAAATACTTTCGCCCCATTGCCATATAGACCTTCCGTTCCAGATAGCCTACCCTATGTAAAGATACTAAGGGATCAGAATCTACTCGATAACACTAATGATTTCTGGCCGCAACCCAGCCAGGCACCATTACCACCAAGAAAACCTCATAATTCCAACTTCCATTGGGGCGATCCTCGTCTTTACAACCCAAAAGACTTTTGGAATATACCTTTGTCCAATTTTTATCATCCGTTATCAGGATTAGATGACAACGAATGACTCCATGAATCACTTACCGTAGAGAAATCTTCGGAGGACCCGTGGATCAGCCATTGCACTCCCACCCACTTCTTGTCATTCAGTCCGTCTAAAAACCATCCTAAGAGTAATATTGGCAGAATAGAAGTGGGCACGGATGCACTGAATGAGCCACGGTTACCTGATCATCCGCAGTCCCAACAGCCTGTGAATAGCGGTCCCATTTCCAATCCTTTGAACCCGCCACATACCCCTACTATCAGAACACAACAACTTGATTTATCCTGTGTGAACCTAGGCAGCTCCTGTCGGGACACCAGTAATGTCAATGCCTCTAATTCACTCATCTCATGGAATGTGGCGGGTCTAGACAGCAAGGTTTCCAACAAAGCTTGGCTGAATGTTATTCATATGTATGACATCTTATGTTATCAAGAGACCTGGTGCCGTGAGGAAGTACACCTACTGGGGTACCAAACCTTTCACTCTCCTGCCATACCATCAGCCCAAGGTCACAATAAGGGGGGGCTTTGTGTCTATGTTTCTACAACTGCTAAGGTTAAGATCCATAAATTCTTCTCTAATACCCACTTCCAAATTTTACTCTTTAGGTGGGGCACATTGGAGAACATAGTACTGTTGAACTTTTATAATAATATGGCCGACATTGAACTGGAGTCCACTATGTCGAATATATCCTGTTTGTTGTCACACATTGTTGATCACCTCAAGGGGGCAATAATAATGTGGGTAGGGGATTTCAACTGCACCATCTGTCCACAGTCAGAATCTCCTTTGTGTGGTATTGCGGATCTTGGCGAGGAAAATTTAACTCATTTTGTGCACACAAAGAGGGGGATGTTGTTAAATACTTTCCTCCTTAAATTTAATCTTTGTTTTGCCAACCTGCTATGTTCCTCACCCGTGCAGTTTGAGCCAACGTTTTTTGGTAGAGATTGCAATTCAATTATTGACTTTATATTAATTTCTACTGCCAATTCTGGGATTCTGACCTTGTGTGTGGTCGGCAAGGATGTATTTAGTGACCATTACCCTCTTTCTATTCGTGTAAAAATAAAGGAACGTAACGCTAAGAGCCCTACCCTTTCTAGGTATCCCTATAGCGTAGATCTATCTAAAACTAATGGCTACGTTGTGAAATGGGAGAGGATTGTTCCCGGTGTATTTCTGAAAAAGCTACTCTCCGATTCCACAAAGGATGTTAACCTCTGTCTAGAGGAACAGGCGGACTCTTCTTCTGTTATGGCCGCCTTTGCCAACATCCAACAGGGGATAAAAAACTTGTTGACCCGGGCAGCGAATAACAACTATTTACCTAGAGAAGGGTGGTTTGATGGGAAGTGCACAAAAGCACTAAAATCTCTTAAGAAAGCTTTGGCCCTCAAACCTAGGGACCCCGACACAATTCGTAGTGCAAGGAAAGCATATAAATGTGCATTAAAAGAAAGAACCCAGGCCTTAAAAAAGCAAGCGTGGGCTACACTAAGAGAAGCCTCTGCCCAGAAAAACACCACCAAGTTCTGGAGGCTTGTCAAGTCCCTGTACCAATCAAATAACAACGGCAATAAAATAGATCTGGCAATAACAGGGGATAGATGGTTGACACACTTTAGGCAGTTGTATATGGACACAAAGCCAACTGACTCTGAGGTTCCGTGACAATTGTAAGCGATGTTTTCGACTCGCACAAATATGGTCGAGTCTGATATCTACGAACCGCAAATGACGAGTTTAGTGGGTGTGCGCAGTTTTGCTGTGCTAACCTAAACCGTTCGTCTGTTTCGTGGGTTTGTACATCTGTACCCACGGGTTCCATCTTAGATATGGCATCCATTTTGTTTCTTGCCCTCAAGTAGCCAGCGAACGGACGCTGTCCGCTTCGCGACCCTGGGATTCCCAAAACTCTTGCGGAAGACACGTTTCCTTTGGAAGTGTCTTTACGATGAGGGGGGTGATACTGTAAGGCAGATGGCCCCGCTCGAGGCTCATCTTGCCGTGCCGGTCTGTTGTCTCAGCCGTGCATCTCATTAGGCACGTCTCTTTGATGCCTGTAGCTCGTGTTTCCCGATACCACCCCCTTTTTACACCCTTTCCGATCTCCCCACTGTTTCTGCCTTCCTCTGCACCTGTCCTTGTTCCTTTTTCGATCTGTTTACTGCCGATTGGAATGTACTAATGGTGGGAAGATGGGTTTTTACAGTTGGGAACCACGAATGTTTCTGTACTTATATTCCGGACCTTGAATGCATCAAAGCGACCCCTCTCGGGGATAATTATGGGAACCAAGTTGTAAACCTTTGTGTACCATGTTAGCCTATGAGAGAAATATGTATAAAAAGGAGCGATCCACAGTAGCAAATTGAAGCAGATCCCGAAAACATACCCGTTGTGTACTTCTCGTGATCTCTGTGTTCCCTGCAGTAAATAAACCTCGAATCTTTGACGCCGAAGGAAGTGTCCCGTGTCTCTGTCATTTGTACGCCGGAACAGGTTACCAACGAAGGTTTCAGGTGTTGTCCCCTGGCACCGCTGGGTCTTAAATAACCCAGTCCTTCAGTTGGCGCCCCCGTGGGGCTGCATCAGTGGTACCGGTCCAAGCCCGACGATCGTGAGGAACTTCGTGCGAAATCTCCGAGGGAAGGTGCACTCCGCTTCATCGATCCTGTTGTCGAAACAAGTGGCCTGACGACTTTTCCCGCGAAGATTCCCGCCTCCTGACGGCTGCGACGGACTGCTGCCCTGACTGTAGACCTGTTTTGGCGCCTGGCGTAGACCTTGGTACAGCGAGACGATTGACGGGCCTTCCTGGTGACGCCATTGATCTTTGAGTTAAGTATTTGTGGGTCGCTCCCATAGTCCTTGGTTGTGGTTGCTTAGTTGTTGCATGGTTCCATTGCATTTGTGGTTCTTAGTACTTGGTTCTTTGTTGTGTTGTTTGACGTCTGCAGTCGCCAAAAATCGAGGGTTTTTGCTCTTTGCTGGGACTTGGTAAATCCCGTAACCCTTGAAGTTTGTGAAACTCGGCTAGTGTGCAAGATGCCTGGTCGTAGTACTTTGTTCAGTTGTTTCAGACGTTGTGGTACGGATTCCCGACTGGAGGACTCGTGTCCCATACCTCCGGTTGGAACTCCAACTTATGAACTCTACAGTAAACATGGGTTAGGTCCTATTACTTTTAATGAATATTGGATTCGTTACACTAAAAAAGATGGTGTCCTTAGTTGGCCACCTCATGGTAGTTTTGAGACCCCGATTTTGGATAACCTTGAGGCAAAATTGTTTAAGAAAAAGTCAAGGCCGGCCATGTTTGATGCCTTTCGGTTGTGGCGTAAAGAAGCCCGACAGAAAGAGATCAGACAGACTAAACGTAATCAGAGAGATGGTGTTGCTACTATTGTAAAGAAAGCAGAGCAGTTTCAGCGTGATAAGGAGGATAAGGAAAAGGAAGTTTTTGACAGGCTTCAGCGTATGACTATAGATAAATGTTATCCCGCTTTGCCAACAGAGTCGGATAAGAAGGAGGAATTAGTTGAGGATACTTTAATGTCCTATCTTATGAAGTCACCACCTCCGTACGCACAGGGTACCGCAGCTCCTGTGGTTCCCCCTGCTCCTGTACCTGCTCCTCAACCTGTTCTTCCGACTGTTCCTGCTCCCTTGCCTACTGTTGTTCCTACTGCTCCTCCGCCTGTACTTCCACATACTCCTTCTCCCGCTACTGCTCCGGTTCTGCTTACTCCTACTGTTTCTTCTGTTCCTACTCCTTCTCTTGTTTTTACTCTATCGTATACTTCTCCAACCACTCGACGTCGTACCCCTTCAATGGCTGCTAATTTTTTCAATTCTCTTGGACCTATTCTTGAGTCCGCTGATTCGGACGGTCCACAAAGACGTAGTCAGCTTCCTGGTAATAGGGAACGTGCCGCGTTGTACAATATGGCGATGTCATGGATGTTGCATCCTCATAGAAATCCTCCACGTTCGGTGTTGGATACGTTCAGTCAATTCAATATACCAACACAGAGGTATGTTTTTGAAGAAATGTGCAAGGTTTTGCGTGATCAAATATCGGCAGATGCCTCGGAAGATGTACTAACTGCTTAGACTAACTTGCAGCTTCAGTTCTCGAGCGGAATGGTGGTGGGTACCAACGTTCAACGTGCTATCGAGCAATTATTAGCTTTTCGTCCCTCTCCGATACCTCAAGCATTGTTCGTTGAGGATGTTGAGAGACAATTGGATCCGTCTGGTCAGTTTCCCATGCGCGAAGTTCCACCAGTGTGGATGCCAGGTGATCCTAATGCTAACCCCATTATTTTACCATATTTCCAGAGAGTATGGATACATCTTCCATGGAAACGATCAGAAGTTTTACAGGTGAAGCAATCTTTGCCTGACCCTCGCAAAAATCCTGCAGGGTATTATAAGGAATTGTCGCAGCTCGTAGACGCTACGGTAATGAATCTTGCCGATATCGATATGCTGTTTGGTAATGTCGTACCGCAACCGGTATGGGCTAAGATTCGTCAGGAAAATCATGCAAACGAATTAGGTGGAGATTGGGCAGCTCTTATTGCGGCAGACGCACAACAAACTGGCGGGGCAAAGCCTGAACAGCTTATTGCTGCTCTCCCTCAGAGAATAATTACCTTAATGAAAACGCTTATGCCAGCTATGAGGGTGAACTGGGACAAGTTGTCAGCTTGCAGACAGAAGAAAGACGAGACTGTCTCCGATTTCTTTACAAGATTTGAGGAGGCATTTATCGACCATAGTGGTCAAGATATGAGTACCGAGGGTGGTCAGCGGTTGTTTGTGGATAAATTTGTTTCAAACTTATTGCCCGACTTGAGCAATAAATTAAAAAATTCTGAGAGTGCGTGGGCTGTTTCTACGTCCGCCCAAATATTGGCTACGGCACAATATTATGAGAATAGGGAGAAAGAAGAGAATGATCGTGCCGATAAGAAGACGAAAGAACTTAAAACTAAGGTGTTGTTGCAGCAAGCGTACCCTCCGCGCTCGAATCAGAATGATTCGCAACAACGTAATCGATCGCAGTCGCAATCTAATAGGTCGCAATCGCGAAATGACTCCTCTTCGGAAAGATCTTCATTAGGGTACAATCAGTGTGCCTATTGTAGACAGGAGGGTCACCTAAAATTCTATTGCCCTGTCCTAAATGAGCGTAATAGTGGTAACACATCTAGAGGAGGTCGTGGTGGTGCTCAGCAGACATCACGTGGTAGGGGTCGAGGTGCTCCCAACGATCGCTCAGACAATTCATCAAATTCTAACAATTGTTTTGATCAACGTGGATCATTGCAAGGACGATCTGCGCAATACAACGTAGATGATTATTACGTCGATCAGAATGCTGACGACGGTAATTACTAGGACAGCCGTAGACAAGGAGAGGGAGTGGAATCAGTTCCGGTCGATCAGAGAGGGCCTTACGTCCCAGTTGCCACCTCGGGCGTCGTTGAGCCTTTTCTGTTGGACACTGGTGCAGCGAAAAGTTCCATCATGCATTCGAAACTCCCTGGCGCACCTTTGTCTGGCTTAACAAATGTTTCCGTTGGATTCTCTGGCGCCCCTGTTACCAATCCGGTTTCGTGCCCATTGCCACTCACAATTGGGCCACGTGAGCTCGAAGCTCCGTTGATTTTGACCACTGGTTGTGGTGAAAATCTCTTGGGCCTGGATTTGCTAAAACGTCTGTATGCGACTTTGTATTATACTCCTGCGGGAGTAAAGCTTACGTTGGGTGAGAGAGTTGTCTCTCCTATGTATTTGTCTCTCGATAAGCTTCCACCGGAATTGAATTCTCTTCCTGCATCTTTGTGGGCAACAGGTCCAAATGACATGGGCCTGCTCGACATCTCCCCTTATGTTGTGCATGTGAAATCTAATGTGCGATTGCCACGTATTCCCCAGTATCGTATCTCCCTTGATGGTGAACGAGCATTGTTGGCGATCATCTATGATTTGATCGAGAAAGATGTCATTGAGGAGACTCGGGGAAACGTGTGCGACAGCCCTGTACTGCCTATCCTGAAACGTACCGATCCTTCTAAGCCACCTGTTTATCGTTTTGTTATCGATTTGCGGGAGGTAAATAAAATTGTGATTCCTCAGTTCCCTGTTGTGCCTGGCATCACGGCGCTACTGACTCTGATTCCAGCTTCTGCATATTGGTTTTCGGTAATCGATCTGAAGAATGCGTT
Source organism: Lissotriton vulgaris (assembly GCF_964263255.1). Taxonomy (NCBI): domain Eukaryota; kingdom Metazoa; phylum Chordata; class Amphibia; order Caudata; family Salamandridae; genus Lissotriton; species Lissotriton vulgaris. The sequence continues at coordinate 976,991,449 of NC_141691.1, forward strand.
CTTCAGTATTCCGATTGCTGAAGAAAGCAGAGACATTTTCGGTTTCTCTCTCGGTGGCCGTAGCTTCCGCTTTAAACGTGCTCCTCAGGGCTACTGTGAAAGTCCATCGATTTACAGTCAAGCCTTGAAGGGTCAACTAGATGCGTTTGTGTTGCCAGCTGGTGCGGCTTTGATCCAATATGTCGACGACTTATTGGTGGCTGCAGATACTCAGGACATTTGCAAACTTGCCACTATATCATTGTTGCAGCATCTTTGTGACTTACATCACAAGGTGTCTCCTTCTAAACTTCAATATTGTTGTCAAGAAGTAACCTATCTAGGTCACTTATTGTCAAAGGAGGGAAGAAGGTTGACCCCAGAGAGAATTGCAGCCATTGCGCGCATATCTGTGCCGACAACCCAAAGAGATGTGCGTGCCTTTTTAGGTATCACGTCATACTGCAGACAGTGGATTCCGAATTTTTCATTGTTAGCAAAACCATTGGTGGCTCTTACGTGCAAGGATGTTTCAACTCCTTTACCATGGACGGAAGAATGTCAGAAAAGTTTTTCTGAATTGCGTGACGCATTGTGTTCGGCTCCTGTGTTAGGTACTCCTGACTATAGCAAGCCGTTTACACTATACGTTCACGAGAGGGAAGGTTGTGCGTTGAGTGTTTTAACGCAACCTTTCGGTGATAAGCAACGTCCATGTGCATATTTTTCCTCGACCTTGGACCCGGTAGCTAGAGCATTGCCGAGTTGTTTGAGAGCAACGGCGGCAGCCGCGGTCTCCATCCAACAATCAGCAGGATTGGTCATGGATAATATGCTTACGGTGATGGTTCCGCATGCAGTTGACACTCTTTTGAATCGTACGAAAACTCAGCACTTGACGAGTGCGAGGTTGTCAGGGTACGAGTTGACGTTGTTGGCAAGCCATATTCAGATAAAACGATGTAATGTCCTGAACCCGGCGACTTTATTGCCAATTAGTACAGAGTCAGATGAAGTAGCAGCCCATGATTGCTATTTGAGGACTGAGGAGGAAACAAAAGGTCGAGTGGACCTTAAAAACACTCCTTTGGAAGATCCCGATGGGACTTTGTATGTGGATGGTTCGTGTTTTAAATTGCCGAATGGTGATGTGGCGACTGCGTATGCTGTTGTAACTTTGAATACTGTCGTGGAAACTGCAAGATTGAATCAGAACTCTGCCCAGGCTGCAGAGCTGATCGCTCTAACTAGAGCGTGTGTGTTGGCGAAAGGGAAACGAGTGAATGTGTTTACCGACAGCCAATATGCCTTTGGCGTCGCCCATAGCTTTGGACGATTGTGGAGAGAGAGAGGTTTTATGACGTCGCATGGTACGAAAATTCAGCATGGACAGCTTGTGAATGATCTTTTGGATGCACTTACGTTGCCTAAGCAGGTAGCGATTGTTAAATGTAGTGCGCATCGTAAGGTGACGGATGATGTTGGTCGTGGTAATGCGTTCGCGGATGAGATTGCTAAGGAGACTGCCCGGAACCTTAGCACTAGAATGTATGTGACGAGTTCGGTTAGGTGGCCTACAGAGACTAGCATGTGTGAAGACACTATCGAGAGTGTGAAAGTAATTCAGAATGAGGCCACTGAGACTGAAAAGACGAAGTGGAAAGAGAGTACGGGAAAGTTGGATGTGAATGGTTGCTGGGTCGATTTGTCGGAGCACAAGAGGTGGATGTTACCAGATGCGTATGTGCTGGCTGTTGTGACAATGGCACATGGGTTAGCACATATTAGTGCGAAAGGTATTTGTAAGTTGTTGTCTCCTGTGTGGAAGAATGATGGTATTACGAAGTGTGCTGAGAGATTGGTGAAGAATTGCATGATATGTATGTTATACAATCCTGGAAAGGGGACCCCCACACCTCCTGGCCATTTTGCTCCCCCTTCATATCCCTTTGAAGTAATTCAGCTAGACTTCATCCATATAGAGAGATGCAATAATCTGAAATACGTTTTAGTTGTGGTTTGCGCATTCTCCCGATGGATTGAAGCCTACCCTCTTAAAGACAATACTGCCCTGTCCACTGCGAAAATCCTGCTGAAGGAATACTTTCCTCGCTATGGAATGCCCAGAATTGTATGGTCTGATAACGCAAGTGAGTTTGTAGGGAGTGTGATGAAGAGTGTGTGTAAGGGCCTTGGAATTAATCAAAAATTCCATAGCGCCAATCATCCCCAGTCAGCAGGTTTGGTTGAAGGGTATAATGGCACCCTTAAACTCAAACTGGCTAAGATTCAGGCTACGACTGGTCTTTCGTGGCCTGACGCTTTGCCCCTTGCCTTGTTGTCAACAAGGACGACAGTACACTCCCGAGTAGGGCTCAGTCCCTATGAAATAGTGTTCGGCCGTCCTGCGAATGTTTTGGGGGTTCCTAGACCGGGTGTATTTTCTAGTCTTGAGTACCCAATGTTGATTGATTATCTTCATGATCTGACTGCTAAACTGAGGTTAATTCACCAACAGGTTTACGAAGCACTGCCGACGCAGACGGAGGGTCCAGGCCACCAGCTCCAACCCGGGGACTGGGTGGTTACCCGCAACTTTGCTCGAAAAAAGAACTTGGAACCCCGCTTCACTGGACCCTATCAGGTTCTCCTTGCCACGAGAACTGCCGTCCGTTTGGAAGGGCGGAAAAATTGGGTGCATGCCACCCATACCAAGAAGGTTCCTATACCTTTACCGGCAGACTCGTGGGTGAGAAAGGGCATTGCTTCATCTGAAACCGAAGGACCACAGACTTTTGTACCCTTTAGCGACGCACAGCCTGTCGGAGAATCCTCAGTGCAGCAGAAAGACATCGTTGAACATTTGTTATCACAAGACTCAAGATTAGAACACTCAACTGATCGGCAGAACTCTGTTCCTTCATCGGATTCTTTGTTTGACGAACAGACACGTCCTGGGAAAACTCGATACTTTTTGCGATCCAACACCAGAGACAATTTCCGTTCTGTCCCTTGACAAATAGCATTATTCCATTTGCCACGATCAGTTCAAAACACCCGTATTATTGTGATTATTTTGTAAAAATTGAGCTTCGTTCCATCTATGTGCTTTTACTTCAACAGCTAAGAGACTTTCTGTATATACATCGTGAATAAAGATACCTTGCATCCAGGTGTACCGTAGGGCCGCGCGTGTACTCCCTTCTGGTTAGCAGGTCTTGGCGCTAGGCTAAAGACCGTCGGTTCCTGGGAACTCCTAGGGATTGACTACTGCTACACAGAACGGAGTGCGTCAAGAAACGTTGCGGACGGTAGTAGGGGATGGCGTTTTCGAAGCTGATGGACTTGGAAGAAGCTCAGGCGCAAAGATTCAAACTGCAACAAATTATTCGTACCAAATGTTTTATGTTTCAAGTGTTCCTACTGTTTCTGACTGTTTCTTTGTTATTGGCGGGTGGGGTGTATTACATGATGTCGTACTTCTTACTTTCTGTCATACCTACTCCTACTTCTGAACCTAAATCTACCTCCACTGCGTCTCCTCATTCTTTCCATATCTTACCCGAACACGAGCAGGCTAGACGTGTGGAATTCAGAAATAATTCCTTTATTCAGCTCCTTCATCAGCATCAGTTAGTGGTTAATACTACCAATTGTTGGGTGTGTGGGTTAATGCCACATACCACGGATAAGGGAATTCCATATCTGGTTCTACCTTATAGTTCCCAGGGTTCAGCTCGAGCGTTCCAAACAATGTTTCGAAGTGCACTAGATTCTTACCCCAGTCGAGAGCCACGTTCTCCCTACTCTGGTCCTGGCTCGTATCATAAGCCTTTGTCTATAGCGATAGAAGATTTGGATAAAGATATCTACGAGCCGTCGCTCATCCCAGAGGAAGAGGTACAAGCCTATAGGGTCCTGAGTAAGGTCGAGTATAGTGCGCTCACAAATGAAAAACAGCTTAGAAGCTCGCCTCCGATATGGGTCGTACCCCACATTGGTAATCTCTGTCTAATGGGTCGTGGCCGAAGATCGAAAGCTCGTCTTGGAGAGAGTGCTTGCTCCGAGAATTATATTCTGCCGATGGTCTCGTCCCCTGTGTTTCTGGCTGCCAAGGGTACATACTTTGTCTGCCATGATCGTGCGTATACATGGTTGCCCTCCGACTTTGTGGGCTCATGTTTTATCGCAAATCTGTTGCCTCCGACGTTCACTGTAGGTGCAGATTATCACAAGACTAGAGTTGTGAGAGGCGTGATTAGTGAAGAGGACACTGCCAGTCAAGAGGCAGGAGACTTTTTCAAGGGTTTCCTCCCGTTTTGGGGACCTATGGTTAATAGTAGGAACCTGAGACAGTTGACTCGTGTGGTGGAATCGACAGCTAATATCACTGCCAGTGCCCTTGGTAATATCACCACAGAACTTCAGGTGGAAAGGCTTATGACGTTACAAAACCGTATGGTTTTAGACGTGGTCTTAGCAGATCAAGGTGGGGTATGTAAGGTGATCCATTCGAGCTGCTGCATTTTCATTCCAGATAATGCTCCGACTGTCTATCAAGCCATCTCAAGGTTGCATAAAATCTCTGAGTCCATACACGTGGACGTAGGGGATTGGACGCTGCTTGGGTGGTTTTGGGGCCTGATGTCGACTTGGGGTTGGAAGATTCTGATGATCATCGGAGTTGTTGTAGTGTTCCTGTTCACGTGTTGCCTTTGTGTGCAGTGTGGTCCTGCCTTATGTGGCCTCTGTGCTACGACGTGTATAAGACAGCCGCCTGTTACCAAAGGGACTCGGTTGGACAGAGCTATGTTGCAGCAACATCTAGATGGTCTGATGAATATTGAATATGATTCTGACTAGTGCTTGCCTACATGAGGGCAAAAGGAGCGTCTGAGGTTCCGTGACAATTGTAAGCGATGTTTTCGACTCGCACAAATATGGTCGAGTCTGATATCTACGAACCGTAAATGACGAGTTTAGTGGGTGTGCGCAGTTTCGCTGTGCTAACCTAAACCGTTCGTCTGTTTCGTGGGTTTGTACATCTGTACCCACGGGTTCCATCTTAGATATGGCATCCATTTTGTTTCTTGCCCTCAAGTAGCCAGCGAACGGACGCTGTCCGCTTCGCGACCCTGGGATTCCCAAAACTCTTGCGGAAGACACGTTTCCTTTGGAAGTGTCTTTACGATGAGGGGGATGATACTGTAAGGCAGATGGCCCCGCTCGAGGCTCATCTTGCCGTGCCGGTCTGTTGTCTCAGCCGTGCATCTCATTAGGCACGTCTCTTTGATGCCTGTAGCTCGTGTTTCCCGATACCACCCCCTTTTTACACCCTTTCCGATCTCCCCACTGTTTCTGCCTTCCTCTGCACCTGTCCTTGTTCCTTTTTCGATCTGTTTACTGCCGATTGGAATGTACTAATGGTGGGAAGATGGGTTTTTACAGTTGGGAACCACGAATGTTTCTGTACTTATATTCCGGACCTTGAATGCATCAAAGCGACCCCTCTCGGGGATAATTATGGGAACCAAGTTGTAAACCTTTGTGTACCATGTTAGCCTATGAGAGAAATATGTATAAAAAGGAGCGATCCACAGTAGCAAATTGAAGCAGATCCCGAAAACATACCCGTTGTGTACTTCTCGTGATCTCTGTGTTCCCTGCAGTAAATAAACCTCGAATCTTTGACGCCGAAGGAAGTGTCCCGTGTCTCTGTCATTTGTACGCCGGAACAGGTTACCCACGAAGGTTTCAGGTGTTGTCCCCTGGCACCGCTGGGTCTTAAATAACCCAGTCCTTCAACACCATCACTCCAATAGGGCAGGTCCCAAATGTCCCACAAACTATAGACAGGAGGAGAGAGACCAATTCCCACGTCTCTGCATTCCCCATTGACATAATATTTACTGTGGGGAGATGCATGAAGCAATTAGGGATAGTGCACCAGGCAAAGCCCCAGGGCCAGATTGTACCCCGGTGGACGTGTACAAGGCTGAACCAGATTTTTGGGCCCCTTTGCTCACAAATGTGTTGAACAAAGGCAACCAGCAGGGGTTTATAGAAAGCTGGTCGGACGCAATAGTGGTCCCCATTTTTAAAAAAGGCAGGCGTGATGATCCAACCTGCTATAGGCCAATATCTTTATTAGATGGCCTTATGAAATTAGCAGGGAGGATTATCTTAAAGAGACTTCAAGAGTGGGAGGAGGAACACAATGTAGTTTTGCACCTCCAATATGGATTCAGGAAGGGTATAGGGACTGCGGAGCAGTGTTTAAACCTGGCCCTTCTCTGTGCTAAATACACGCAGGCTAGAGGTGGGTCACTTTTTATTACTTTTGTTGATTTGAGTTCTGCGTTTGATTGTGTGGACCATTTTCTGTTATGGTCAACATTGGCCGAAATGGGTATTGAGGAACGTTTAATTATTTTCATTAGTGAATTGTATCATAACTGCGGGGCAAGAGTACGATTCGGCAGGCAGGGCGAATGTACTGACAAATTCGCCCTGTCAAGAGGGGTCAGGCAAGGGTGTATCCTAGCCCCCAGGCTATTTACTTACTATATCAACTCAGTGGGCCATTATCTTTCTCTTTTTCAAAATGACTACCCTACTGTGAAAGGTCTACCGGTGCCAATCCTTCTGTACGACGACGATGCGGCTATAATGTCCCAGACCCAGGTGGGACTACAGAGGGCAGTGTCTAAATTTGCAGGTTTTATGCAGGATAGAGGGCTGAAAGTAAATATTTCGAAGACCTTTATGATGCCATGCACTAATAAGCGCAGTAAGGTGCCTTGTAAAGTGTTCCTGAACAAACAGAACATAGCCACCGTAGAGAAGTTTTGCTACCTTGGTATAATGTTTGACAGGAAATGTTGTTGGAAACAGGCAATTGACGCAAGGAAGCTGGCCTTTATCCACACTATAGGCGCCTTACGCGCATTTTCAAACAGAGTGGGTGGTAAACCAGCCAAAGAACTGGTCCAAATATATCAGGCGAACTGCGTGTCCACAGCCACCTACGGGGCGGGACTTTGGGGCATCGAAAAGGACCAAACCTTGCAGAGCTGTGAGAACCAGTTCATCAGCTACCTTCTGGGTGTCCCAAAGACTACATCCTCATTTATGACACACATAGAGGCGGGAGTCAAGCACTTGGGCGACACAATTAAGATGGCCCCAATTCTCTTATGGCACAAGGTATGGACAACTAGAGAGGCCAGTTTCAATAGGGACCTCCTGGAGGACTGCTTGGCCCTAGATGGGGTCGCAAACTTCCGGTGGTTGTCGTACGTAAGATCTGTACTTAGTGACATAGGCCTCCCTGATTATTATGTAAATCCCAGGAGCATGGAGGGTGTATCTAGATCAGTTCTTAAGAAAACACTGACCGCCCATCTGAAAATTCTGAGATGGAATACTGAAAAGAACAAACTAACCATCCTAAATTTCCAAGAAATCACCCCCAATGAAGGCATGCAAAAGTATTTAAAAGTGGACCCCAGCCCTTATTATAGAATGCTTTTGACTCGTTTACGTTTTGGTATTTTCTTTCGTATGGTTTCTGTACCGGAGATGAACAACTGGTCCTCATTGACTTTGACATGTTCGTGTGATAACATCGCACCTCAATCTAATCTGCATTTAATGTTCTTTTGCCCCTTTTATTCCACCCCCAGAAAACTTTATATAAAACCTTTGTTAAAACGCTGGGGAGTAAGAAACTGTAGGCCTGCCTTCACAAGACTGTTAAAATTGGAAGATGAGCATGTGATCTTTGCAGTATCTCGTTTTTTAGGATCTGTTATGCTGTTGCGGAAAACCATGCTGTGAAATTTTTTGACTGGGTCTTCCCATGTCTTTGTGTGTTGGTTAGTACTAATTGTATTCCAAACTGTATGGCATTGAATGAAATTTTTAAAGATTTGACTATGTAAATAGCTGCTCTTTTTAACTGTTAAATCTTATATGTAAGCTCCTATTAAGTGTGATGCTTTTACATGTATCTGCTGTGCTTTTATGATTTTACGAAAATCGAATAAAGCTTATTTTTTACTTTTTTTTTACTTACTTTACTATGAACCAATAAAAGCAGAAATCACCAGAAGCTACAGTACCATAAAAGACTAATTGGGATAGAACACATGTCAAACATGATCGCAAATGGAAACCCTCAAATATCTTGCAGAGACAAAACCGTATACAGACTTTTTTATAACTCCTGATAAAAATCCAGACACATAAAAGCAAAGGCAGGTCTTGCGTGCCTAAAACTACTGGACATCAGAAGCAGCCAATGAATTTGTGCTGAAGCATCTTAACCTCTTTGGTGCTCATAACCGCTCCCGGCCGTCCTGAGTCACGGTAGGCGTGTGCTCATGACAGCGGGGAGCCGTCCGAACATTGCCGCTCCCCCCACGCGGTGTTGATTCCCCACCTGTGCGGGAGAATTAATTAGTGGGCAGAGTTCGACAGCTCCCAGCCATCATGAGAACACGCCCACCGTGATTTATGACGGCTGGGAGCCATTGTGAGCACTGCAGCGCCACCCCCACCCCGCGGCAAAGGGGTTACGACTTGGACAGATAAAAATGATGTGCAACATAATGCAGGCAGAGATCTTGTCACACTCACACAAAGGGAGATTTGCCTTCTTCAACTAGGAGTCAGAGTACAGAAGCTGATGGAAAATGCCCAGTCTTAAGTAGACGTTACCAAACTAAGGTAAGGTTCCATCCCACTGACCTTACTCACCAAGGAGTACTGTCGGATGGAGCTCTTGCAAACAGCAGTTTTCTCATGACTCGCTGATGCCCTTGAAATATAACTCTGCTTTAGCCAAGCAACATCTTATTTAACTATCTTATCCAGATCAGAGAAGAGTTCTGGTCTACCAAGCTCTTTCAAATTCTTCATAATGTAGTGTACCCAGAGAATGTGCAGCATGTTATCCAGATCCAGACAGTCCTGGATAATGAACTTATCTAACTTCAACTCCTCTTTCACCCAAATATTTAACCAAAGCAAAAAGGGTTGGAGTTGTATCTGGTCTGTAATGTAGCATAGACCAAGTTCTTCATGGGCAACCTTAGAAGGAATCCCCTGTGGAACACTCAGAGGAACCCTCAGAAACATGTTTTTCACTATCTGGATCTGTTCGATCCAGACATCCCAGCCTCAACTGGTATACATTTAGCCTTTAAGACTTCTACCAGACTCTTGATTGGCTTTTGGCCTAGTCATCAAGAGAATTTCCCAATGCCCACTGTGGCCCTTTTATAGCATATTGCAATCTTCTTGACCAGTGTGTTCCAGTTACAGCATGAGTGAAGTAGAATGCCCAGGTAGGAAAAATGTTCCGCCCAACTGAATTGATGACCTTAACAGCAAATTACTTCATTTTGTTATTTTATGAGCCCACCACCATCATATGGGATGAAAAAAAGTAATTGATATGTCAAGAGTATCTATAAATTAAAAAATGACATCTAAAAGATGCTGAAGGACCTGTGCCTTGGGGGCAACCAAAACTGCATCATCTGCATATAGGATAGCCGGTATTAATCTATCACCCACTCTCGGGACATCCAGTCCATGTTCAGTGGTTACTACTTTGATACAATGGATATACAGAATAAAAAGAAAAGGAGCCAAAATGCATCCCTTATAGACTCCTCTCCTCAAATTAAAATACTCGGTGCGTTCGCCATTGGGCCCAGATCTTATTGATGCCGTTAGAACATTGCGTAAATCTCTCAGAAAGGCAACAAGTGCAGGTTCTAACCGCATGGGCCCCAGCTCTTGCCAGAGGTTAATTCTATTCACTCTGTCAAATGCAGAGCTGAGGTCCAAGAAAGTTGAATGCACTGAACCCTTTTTTGCTTTCATATATTTGGGAAATTAGCAACAATAGGTTGAGATTTTGCTCCACTGTTCCCCGCTCCGGTCTGAATCCATACTGGATGTTGGACACAATATCATGCTTGTTGGTTCAGCTAGTAAGACATTCCATGATCCCCCAATGAATCTTTTTGCCTTCTGTATTCACCCAAAAATTGGCAGGATGCAGGCAGGGTCAGATCTTTTCCCCTTCTTGAAAATGGACACAACCACAGAATGGCACCACCCAGAAGGTATGGAGCCATGGAGTGCTGCATTTATTGTCTGCATCTCAATGTATGCCTAGAGATTCACCAAAGACTTGAACAGGACACATGTGACCCTGTCTGGGCCAGGCGCTTTTCCCGATGGCAGGGATATGATAGCTTGGCGCTGTATTGCCAGCCTCACAGCTGACTGCACTTCCATAGTTGGAGGATAAGAGCCCTCAAAATCATTCAGGGTTGAAAAGTGATCAGTCCAGGCCTGCACAGAGACTGTCATAACCTGGACTGTGGCCTGTGCTAAACTAAACAGGGGGTGATTGAAGACCCTCCAAAATGTAGCGCTAACCTGAAATTCACTAGCCATCTGAGGATTCTCCCACAGTTACTTTATAATGTAATTCTTCTTGCCCTTCAGTACCAGTGGTGGGAGGCCTTGGCCTTATTCACCCCACCACTAACACAGGATTTATTTTTGAGAGTCGAAAACAACTCTTTATTGGCACTTGATCAGACCTAGTCAAACCACTTACATGGAGGTGGTGGCAAAGCAACTCCTGTTTTAGTGAGGGTGGTCTTAATAGATCCACTCGATGAGTCAAATGCAAAAAGAATATGGTCATTGATGCATCTGCATCTAGACAAGTAAGATAATCGGACTGACAGGTACACAACATATTAAAATCAAAATCCTCTGAGATAATTCTGGCCCATTTAACTCTATGGCCCTGATCATTAGATCCCTCTTTAAGGGCGCTGAGAGCGGATTATGGTCACTATAAATGTCCCAATCAGTACCACATTTTAAAAGTGAGGAAAATCATCCAGTAAAAACAAATATAAAATCGATTATGGACCACGCCCCCAAGCCTTTAAAAGTAGGTGTTCTCTATTCAGCAATCAAATTTTTCTTACTAAGCAAACTGACCAAGTTAAAATCAAATATTAAATTAACAAAAAAGTCACCCTGAACAGAGAGCTTAGTGTGACACTCTGAATCTGGTATATTGTATGTATCATACAGGTAGCAATCTAAGCAAGGATGTAAATTAAAATCCCCCATTAGAATCAGCCTGATGTATTGAGAGGCATGAGAAAGATAGTCATTTAGAAACAAACATAAATCGTTGAGAACATGTTGCTCTGCCTCCCCCCCGACATTGAATGATACACTTTAATGGGTAAAATCCCTAAAGCATTAATTAATTAATTGTGGGTTTCTAACGCGCTAGAATCGACTCCCGAAGGAGTATCTCTGCGCAATAGACCGCAGGGGTACCCGTCCTAGCTTTCCCTGTTAGATGGTCCCTACTGGGTATCTCCAAGGTGAACCAGGCATCCCCGGCGTATGTGGGGGGCCGTTGTGGAGATGAGGCAAGCTAATGCCCAGAGTTGCCAAGTGGGATCCCTGGTTAGAGTAGGCACTGACGTGAGAATTATCGAGTCCGCTGACCCTGGTCCACGACCCTGCCACGTCGGGAATTGAACCCTGGTCCCGGGCCGTCCTCTGCTCCCGGGTCTGCCACCTCTAACCAGTGAGCCACACCAGTCCACTCCAGAAAGGACAGAAGGACGCCCAGAATATAAGGTGAGTTGCAAGAAATCCTCTCCAAAGTACAATTCAGATCCAATTTGTTTAACATAGCTAAACTCTCTCTTGCTCTCCCACCAGGCGAGCGGTACAAAAGGGGGTGGTGATGGACGGAGCATCTGAATCAATCAAACACTCACACCCAGTGAAAAGATCTGGGTTTAATCCATCACCGTTCTTTAACCCACTCTGCCACCCCAGTTCAGACATGGCTATATGGAAATCAGTCTGACCCTGTGCCTCATGGGAACAGTCCAGCCCAAACTGCCAAGCCATGTCTTCCCTGGACCGGAAACAAGCTTCCGAGGACCGGTTTCTGGCATTCCAGCCGTCTTCAGCCCGGCTTGCTTGAATCAAGTGGCAAAGTGAGCAAGGGACTCACGTCTGAGCATACCCTGCCACACTTATGGCGGCCAAAAGCGGTACAAAAGGGGGTGGTGATGGACGGAGCATCTGAATCAATCAAACACTCACACCTAGTCAAAAGATCTGGGTTTAATCCATCACCGTTCTTTAGCCCACTTTGCCACCCCAGTTCAGACATGGCTATATGCAAATCAGTCTGACCCTGTGCCTCATGGGAACAGTCCAGCCCGAACTGCCAAGCCATGTCTTCCCTGGACCGGAAACAAGCTTCCGAGGACCGTTTTCTGGCATTCCACCCGTCTTCAGCCCGGCTTGCTTGAATCCAGTGGCAAAGTGAGCAAGGGACTCACGTCTGAGCATACCCTGCCACACTTATGGCGGCCAAAAGCGGTACAAAAGGGGGTGGTGATGGACGGAGCATCTGAATCAATCAAACACTCACACCCAGTCAAAAGATCTGGGTTTGATCCATCACCGTTCTTTAGCCCACTCTGTCACCCCAGTTCAGACATGGCTATATGCAAATCAGTCTGACCCTGTGCCTCATGGGAACAGTCCAGCCCGAACTGCCAAGCCATGTCTTCGCTGGACCGGAAACAAGCTTCCGAGGACCGGTTTCTGGCATTCCAGCTGTCTTCAGCCCGGCTTGCTTGAATCCAGTGGCAAAGTGAGCAAGGGCATGGCTTTACAGTAAATTGAAACATAGTCATCTACAAACAAATCTGCCTTTGTATCACAAGTCTCCAAGAAACTTATGATATCAAAGGGGTTGGTCTTTTCCAGCCAAGCTATATCGCCTGTTTTTCCCTGTATCCCGGCAATAATTACGTTCATCACTTTCAACTCTCTGTCAGGGCTTTTGACACATGGAATAGCTAAAGGATCATTGTCGCAGGCCTGTTAGTCCTGGTCATTAAGCCTGCATAGTTCTCAAAGTGACTTTTCAGGGGGAGGTGAAATGTCTGTCCCTGAGAATGCTGGAGACTTGAACCATCTCTATATCTCTGGTCCGCCTCCACCTGACATTGACTACCTCCAATTGTAGGTTTGTAAAAAATAAAAAAAAGATAAAGGGAGTGTTTCAGTTCTGGCACTAAAAGTAGTAGAGGGTGGAGAATTATGCAGTAGGAAACCGGCCCTTCTAGCATTGAAAAGTTCACAATCACGCAGTCCCCTTGGTACATTTTGAGTGAGTTTCCGAGCCATCCCACTCTCCGGGTCATTATAATCTCCTTAAAGAGAGGCTGGGTAAAATTGGGATTGAACCTGCTAGATAGCCATTGAAATACTTTATATTTATTTGGCGATAATCCTCATTTTCATTGAATTTGAGAGGTGAAACATTAGCCAGAACAGCCACATATGGAGTAGATGCAGGGGAAGCCGGATGGCCACCTCACTTTGGCAGACTGCCATAAAAGGGCATGCTTGGATTTTGAGCAGGAGGATGCAATGGCTTCCACAAGCTTCCTTTTGCTGCTCGCAGTACCCTATTAACCAGAGGGGTTCGATCACCCAAGTTCATAAAAGCGGACCAGTCTGGCAATGCAGAGTCCCCATGTGGGTTTAACGGTGCTGGCAATGTGCCTAAAGAGGTAACATTAGAATTAACAGTGCACATCTGGTCCCTTACTCCAACCCCCATGGAAAGAGGGAGGCTTCTTAAGGGGATCCACCTGGGGAATTTTATAGGTATCGCCACTGACAATTGGCAGGCAAGACATTTTATTTAAGATATTTGATGAATAAGCAAGAATGGATCCTGCCCTTTCAGCCAATGTTTCCACCATCCCCTCAAGTTTAGAAATTCAGTTAGCAGAGCTTTAAAGGCAGTGGAAATATTTAGCTGCAGTTTAAAAAAAAAATCTGAAAGAGACAAGACTCAGGAGGAGGTGCCATAGCAGGAACCAGGGCACCCTTTTTGCCCCCCTACTTGGTTTATATTGTGCTTGAGATGGACGCAGTGGTGACCCCTTTTTGCGTTTCATCCTAGTAGCCCCCCTGCACACTGCCATTGGAGTTGGGGGTTCAGTACTGCCCTGATCTTGACTGCGTACCTCACTGGCCAACAAACTTGCCCTCTCCTGTCAATCAATCAATCGATCAGGGGTATTGCAAGGGTGCTACTCACTGGTGAGGGTCTCAAAGATCTGAGGGGGGGTCAGCAGATCTATTTAGCTGAAGAGTCAGGTCTTGAGAGTCTTCCTGAAGATGTTCAGGGAGGGAGCACATCTGATGTCTGCTGGTAGCTCGTTCCAGGTTTTGGCTGCAATGTAAGAGAAGGATCTGTCGCCTGCTCTGGCCCTGAGGATGCGCTGGGTTTCAGCCAGTGCAAGGTTGGCAGATCTGAGGTTTCTTTTGGGGACGTGGAAGTTGAATCTGTCGTGGTATTTGGGTCCGTCGTTGTGTAGGCATTTGTAGGCGTTAGTGAGGATTTTGAAGGTGACTCTTTTCTCCACGGGGAGCCAGTGGAGTCTACAGAGGTGTTGGCTGATGTGTCCGTGCCGCGGGTTGCCGAGGACGAGTCTGGCAGCGGTGTTCTGTATAGACTGGAGTTTGCGGAGTAGAGACTTGTTGATGCCGGTGTAGAGGGCGTTTCCGTAGTCCAGTCTGCTGGCGATGAGTGCATGGGTGACTTTCTTCCTTGACTCTGGGGGATCCATTTGAAGGTCTTGTGAAGGATGCGGAGGGTGTTGAAACAGCTGGAGCGAGTATGATGCTAAGCTTTTTGGCATTGTCTGAGGGGGTACGTGGGCTTCCGAGAGCAGTCAGCCACCAGGTGTTGTCCCATGCTGAAGGGGTGGTTCCAAGGACGAGGACTTCAGTCTTTTCAGCGTTGAGCTTCAGGCAGCTGTTGGTCATCCATCTAACTGTGAGGTAGGACAGTCCTAGGGACCCCCTAAAGTATGTGTTTTTCCATCGCATTGACCTTAGGAAATGTCACCATGTGTCCCCCATGTTTGGCAGACTCTAAAAATGTTTAAGACAACAGAACTTCAACACTCGAAATTTCTTCTGATAAAACCCCCACAGCATTGTTCAGTAAGCACAACATTGTACAACTATTCCTAGGTCTCTTATCTGCCACATTCAGAGAGATCATTTTCCTCTTCCCCATAGCATTGACAATAGTGAGGTAAAGGAAAAGGCGAAAGGAGGGGGTTCAGGCAGGTCAAGGCACACAATAGATTAAAAAGTTACTCGCAACAGCAGCAGAGCACCCCTGATGCAAAAGATGAAATCTCAGAGGGGTGGCCCAGCCCACCCTCCTCCGGGCATGGACAGATGTGAATGGGTCTTTCCTTGGCCCGGGCACGGCCTGCGCTGTGGGAGTCAGAAAGCACTAATAAGCATATCATCTGCAGCAGAGCATGCTGGGAAAACACATTGGTGCCACCAGGCACGGAGCCTGATGGGTTATGAATTTCCCTGGTAGCAGCCGGGTCAAGTTTGGTGTCTTCAGAAAGACTTGCATCAATTGAACTTATTTTGTAGGTGTGGCGGGAGATCAGACCCTTCTCAATGGGTGTAGCGAGAACCACATCCACAAAATCTCAGGCGGCTCTAGACCTTAACGTAATACTGAAAACGTATTGCTCGAGCCCCCAAATTTCAAAAGGGAAAGATTTATGGCTCAATCCTTCTCAGGCAATGCTGCTAGAATCTGGAACCCACTTCCTGCAAACCTCCAACCCACTACCTTTATCCGGAGTTTCAAAACAGATCTTAAATCTCTTCTATTGCAAAGTTCTTCCAGGACTAATTCACACCTTTTCATGACCCTCAAGCCTGCTTTGCATTTACTTGAGCGCAATGTTGTAAATATGTATTCTATACCTGTATTAACCTAATTTTGCCACCTCTTGTTTTATTTTTACTTTTTAAATTATCCTGATTGTATTTGTACCTTGTTAGTGTGTAAATCTCCTTATGTAACGTACTTGGTTCTATTGTATAGCTCTCTGACACCTTTGGGTAAAGTCTGCGCTATATAAAATGCTCTAGATCTTTATATGTCGCATGTTCGTGTTACACAAGGAAAGGATTATTAATCTTCACGCGTGTAAGGATATTGGTTCACCCTTACTAGTCAGTATCTTGTGGAGTCCCTGCTTTGTAAATCGAATTTCCCTTTTGTTTCTTCAGATTTGGACTATAATCTGAACTTAAGTTTTGTCTTATCTCCGGGCTAATACCTTGTGGGAAATTACTGGATCGGAATTCGGTGGGTATTGATTTCAGGACTTATTTTTCTTCTTCTTTTTTCTTAGCTTATAGTTCTCAGTGTACGTGCACATAGACAACTCAATTTCCAGCTTAAGGAACTTTTTTGTACTGACGGGCCCCTTCATTGCCTCATTTGAAGTGGCCAGTGGATAGGGGATCTTGTACTTGCTCCTGAAACATGAGACGACCTAGTATAGACTCACTTAGGTTCGGCATACAAGTGTGTTTCGGGCTTTGTAGTTTATTTCCCGACAGTTGAACCTATTTGCATCCTTACTTGACTCCAGTTGGCAAATAGGTATGAGCGTCTTGTACATAAATTGTGAGAGGAACTATGATAGTTACATTTAGGCTCAATACAAATGTTTGCGTCCAGTTTGGCAGGGTATTTATTTATCATTGAGAGGGTATTTATTTATCATTGAGCCTTTAGGAAAGCTAGAATTCTCTCCTTTTCTGTTCTTCTTTATCAGTATTGACTTTTGTCAATAAAGCTTCTAATGCTTGCCACTTTTGGACATGAGTGGTATTGGAAATATGTATTTGAACTGTTTGTCTTTTATTAGCACTTGTGAATTAAGATATTGTTTGTTTTGCTAATTATCTGCAGATTTGAGACGGTAAACAGTCAAAATATCAAGTAAAAAATATTGAATGGACATCATATCGAGTTTAAAATATAGAATGGACAGAATATCGAATGGACAGAATATAGACATCAAAAATATCGTATTTAAGGTAAGCAATGTAATATCGAAAGTTAAAAATATAGAAAGTCAAAATATCGAAGTATATATTATAGGTTATGAAAATTATCGAATTTTTAATAATATCAAATTATTTATTGTGCTTTTATGTTATTATATGTGTGAAAAGTGTGTATTTATGTTAAAATCAATTTTAATTAATGAATTAATTTTTTTTAATTTTTGCGTAATTTAATTCTGTAGCGGGTTGTGGGTTTATAGGGGAATAGGGTGGGAAGTAATTTAATTATATTTAATTAAATATGTAAATTTATTTATTGATATTCATTTTTAATTAATAGTTAATTCATTTATATTTGGTAATTATTTAAATTTTAATTGGCAATTAATTTTAATTAATTGATTAATTACTAATTATGTAAATTTTACTAATTTATTTTCTGTAGCGGGTTATGGGTTTATTGGGGAATAGGGTGGGAAGTAATTTTTTTATAATTAATTAAATAAATAAATTTATTTAATTGTATTTACGCTATCTAACGCTTTCCCTACTGTTGCACTCACTGGAGTGGGAATAATAATTTTTACCCCTACGCTATCCGACGCTTTCCCTACAGTTGCACCCACTGGAGTGGGAATAATAATTTTTACCCCTACGCTATCCAACGCTTTCTCTACTGTTGCACTCTTTGGAGTGGGAATAGTAATTTTAACCCCTGCGCTATCCAACGCTTTCCCTACTGTTGCACCCACTCGAGTGGGAATAGTAATTTTTACCCTACGCTATCCAATGCTTTCCATACTGTTGCACTCTTTGGAGTGGGAATAGTAATTTTTCCCCCTACGCTATCCAACGCTTTCCCTACTGTTGCACCCACTCGAGTGGGAATAGTAATTTTTACCCCTACGCTATCCAATGCTTTCCATACTGTTGCACTCTTTGGAGTGGGAATAGTAATTTTTACCCCTACGCTATCCAACGCTTTCCCTACTGTTGCACTCTTTGGAGTGGGAATAGTAATTTTTACCCCTACCCTATCCAACGCTTTCCCTACTGTTGCACCCACTGGAGTGGGAATAGTAATTTTTACCCCTACGCTATCCAACGCTTTCCCTACTGTTGCACTCACTGGAGTGGGAATAGTAATTTGTACCCCTACGCTATCCAACGCTTTCCCTACTGTTGCACTCTTTGGAGTGGGAATAGTAATTTTTACCCCTACGCTATCCAATGCTTTCCCTACTGTTGCACTCACTGGAGTGGGAATAGTAATTTTTACCCCAATGCTATCCAACGCTTTCTCTACTGTTGCACTCTTTGGAGTAGTAATTTTAACACTCTTGCTATCCTACGGTAATAATATTGTATATTTATTAATAATATTATGTTAATATATATATATATGTTTTAACAAATAAAATGGTATTTTTTTATAACTTAAATTAATTATTTAATAATTTTAAGGTTATTTAAGTATTTTTAAGTATATTTTAGTTATTTATTTTTTATATTTTATTAATTGTACATTAATTTTAATAAATTCGATATTTTTACAAAGTACATATTTTTAAACCATATTTTTGATTCAATATTTTTGTACTTACCTGTTTGTAGATAGGACTTCGATATTTTGGTAGTCGATATTTTGAAGTCAATATTTTCAATGCCTATATTTTTGTAGTCGATATTATGTCAGTGATCCATTTGAGACACGTCTGCAAATTAGACATCACTTTTATATGTTTCATATATGTGTTTTATACAATTGGTATATATGTATTTAATGATATGTGGATGTGTTTGTCTGTATGTAATGTGGTGACAGTGTTGTATTGTTATGTTTACAGCCCTGAAGAAGCCAGCATGGGCGAAACACATTGGCTGTGTTGCACAATTCGCTTGTATTGTGTTCAGACGTCTCTATTAATGTGCCTTCCTTATTGTGTGTTTATACGCTATATAAAACTGCATTAAATAAATAAAATAAAATAAATTAAATTAAAATTATTTTCTAGTGCAGCAGGAGGTTACAACCATCTCGATTAATGTAGAATGGGCTGCGGTGTTCTCCTACACAAAGCCTAACTTTGCCTCCGGGTGGTGTCAGCATGATATTTTCATTAGGGAGTTACAATTTTTACTATCTACTGTCCTGATGATGGTCTTGAAGAGTTGCCCATAAAGACCGAAACGTCGACTCTCAGCCTTATCCAAAAGGAAATTCTTCTAATCTTTATTTTGGATAGGCGGTCAACAGGCCTTACAGAGATCTTGATTTATTTTCAGACATATATCCTGTATTCCTGTTTTGCATACTTTCTTTTGCATTGTATATTTCCCTTTGTGACCTAATTTTGATAAAATTCACTTTTTTGCCTATACACATGTCTATTTATTTTTTGTCTCATTGTTAAGTATTGTCATGTTTAATCAGTTATAAGTGTTTGAATGTTTTTTTAATTAATTGGAATTAATTTTGTTCAGGACAATTAAGTTACCTGTATTCGACTCAGTTTCATAGTTAAGTCAATTCAATCAAAGACAACAAACTCCTTTGCAGGCAATATTACCCATTCTACTTTATTTTTACCCAAGCCCCCAAAGGTTTACTGGGTTGCTCACTTTATTTACCATAATCTTGCGCAGACAGCTGTCTGTTGTGAGCCGCTTAACTAAGTGGTCTTTTCTGTTTTTGTCTCAATACCTATGTCTGAGGCTGAAACTTTAGCATACACAGATGAATACATCTTAAAAGTAGCATCTGGCCCTTCTTTGCTTGGCAACAAAGGTCCAGTCACACAACTTCCTTATGAATCTGATATTAATCAGCTAGAACGCTTAAAGAAGAAATTGGTAAGAACAGAGCTTCATGCAAAATTCTTAACCGATTGTCTCAATTCCAACATTATACCTGCAGGGCTTCAGATACGCAATATCCCCATCATTTTTGTTGACGATGAGGAGTTCAAAATAGGTTTCAGTTTCTCTGCAAATCGATGTTCAAGAACATGGATGGTCTTGAGTATCGAAACTGCATTTAGACAAATTAAAATCCTCACTAAGGAAATTGAGACTCTTGAAAATAAAATTACAGGTGATAGCACAATCACTAACAGCAAGGCTTTATTAGATAAAGTTAAACAAACTGTGAAAGAATTCGAAGAATTCAATTCACATAAAAAAACTGAGAAACTACAGAACGATATCAGGAGATACAATAAAGAACGTACGTATCCCTATCTTAGGAAGGACTTCTACACTAACCAAGGAGCCAATCAACAACAATCTAAAAGAGTCACTTTTTCTGAATCAGGTTCTGACTCAGGCAGTGAAAAATCATATGATCCTAATTTCCATCGATACGATCAACAACCATCTACATCTAACAAAGGTTTTTTACCACAGGACCAAAGATCAACCAGACCCCCTCGGAGACCCCAGCCACCCAAGCGAGGATGGTACCGCAATCAGTACACTCCGGGATTCCGGCAAACCCGGAACCAGTACTACGAATGGTAGAAACTGATCAAACCATTCCTATTTTCAATCTCTCCTCCCATCTATTATCAGAGCATGAAATATCGGTTTTATCACAAGGTCTCAGCTATGTACCAACCTACAAAAATGACATTTTCAACACTAAACTTGAGTTATATCGTTTCTTTTGCACCATCCGCTTACGAAACTACTTTGCAAACAATACCAGCGACCCGAAGAAAGGTATTACAGGGCTTAGAAATCCTTCAACTTTCTATCCTACTAATACAATGGTGTGTAAAGAAATCCTTACCTTTGAAAATGCAACACTAATAGAAATAGAGAATTTATTTTAAAAACCTTTAGGCTTCAAATCTAACTTAACCAGACTATAACAGCAGGCTTTACAGCATTTACAGAACCTTCCAACAGCCATACTAAAACCTGCAGATAAGGGAGGTGGAATCGTGATCTGGGATAAAACGAAATATGAGACAGAAATGCTGAGACAAATAACAGTTCCATCTCACTATAAAAAACTGAAGCGCAATCCCTCTATACGCATTTTGAAAGAGATTGAAATCCTAAGCAAACAAGGTCTTGATGGGGGCTGGCTGAACGAAAAAGAAGCCTCTTTCCTTGTAAATAAAACAGCAACCATCCCAGCAATCTACTTGCTGCCTAAAGTTCACAAAGATCAAGTGGACCCTCCCGGCCGCCCAATTGTGTCAGGGTGCAATTCGATTCTTAAGCCCCTGGCACAATATGCTGATTTTTTCATCAGACCCTTTGCAGTAGACAACCCCAATTACATCAGGGATACCATGTCTGTTATTAATGCAGTAGAGAATCAGAAGTTCGATCCGATTGGTGATATCCTAGTCTCTATGGATATAGAGAGCTTATACACCAATATTCCTCAGTCTGAGGTACTTGACCTTTTGAACAAACTGCTTGAATCAAGAACTCGACCACATCCAGTACCAACACCGTTCATTATGGAATGCATTAGAATATCCTTGTGTGAGAACTTTTTCCTATTTCAAAATTGCTACTTCCAGCAACTCAAGGGGGTAGCTATGGGGGCAATTTATGCCCCAGACATTGCTAACATTTATGTTTCTGCCTTTGAGGATGAACATGTTCTCGATGTAGCTAATCCATTTGCTGATCACATACGCAAATGGATTCGCTACATCGATGATGTCTTTATGATATGGCATGGCAGTACTCAAGAACTTGAATCTTTCCATGAATGGTTGAACACTAGAAATGTCAATCTTAAATTCACTTTGGAACACAGCTCGAAGGAAATGCCATTTCTGGACATTACCATCAAAGTAGACGACAACAGTTGTCTATACACAACACTGTACACAAAAAAACTGCTAGGAATACATTACTTAGCTACAAAAGCCATCACCCACAAGCCCTCAAGGATGGCCTTCCTTTTGGCCAGCTTCTCCGCCTTCGGAGAAACTGTACCTTTAAAAATGACTATTTCTCTGAGGCGAACAAGCTGAAACTCAAACTAATGGCACGAGGATATCCTGCAAGGTTACTTCGTAAATCAATGAAGCGAGCTTGGTACTACAACCGAGAGGCCCTCCTAAGCGTTCATGAGCGCGAGAACAAAAATGACATAGTATGTGTATCAACTTTTGGCACCCACTCTAATATCATTAAAAAAATAATCACAAAGAACTGGAATCTATTGACATCCATTCCTGAATTAACAAATAAACCACTGTTCGCCTTTAAAAGAGGCACCAATATCCGTGATAGATTGATTCATTCATATGAAGAACCGGTTGAAAAAAACTCACTGAGCAACATGCTACAAACTACACCTGTTATAGGGCATTTCAAATGTCATAACTGTACAGCATGTGTAACGACTACAACAGTTAAGTCATGTGAAATTAATGGGATTAAATTCACAGCCAAAAGCTTTTCCAATTGTAACACAACCAGTGTAATATACTGCATTCAATGTCCGTGTCATCTTCATTATATTGGTAAAACAATTCAACCTGTCAAAAAAAGGATCCTACAGCACCAATCACGCATTAGGTGCAAGAAAGAAAATGCTCCACTTGTGGAGCACTATCTTTGCTCTGGCCATAAAGAAACCGACATGATCTGGTGGGTTCTTGAGGTCATCAAACCCAATAAAAGAAATAACAATGTGGACAGAATACTCTCACTAAGAGAGGGTAGATTGATATGTATCACGGATACAGTAAATAAGGGATAAAACTCTGCCACTGAATGGCACTCATTGGCATGCTTAAAATAAAATTCTGGCTCAACTGTTATTCACCTGTTCTTTTGTAATCACCTAATAGTGTGAGACATATTTTTGACTAGCATCCTCCATCAACAACTGTTCTGAATTTCAACACAAGCTGATGTTAGCTCTAATATTGTCTGACCAATGAATTGCATTACTATGTTGTAAACTATTTTCTTGTATATAAAATTGTAAATCCTATGTGTCGATATGAACAGCAAGCTTATATAACTTTCACCATCGCATTCTAGTAGCGCTTTTTAATACAAATGTCCATGGTAGCAATGGCAATTTTTATTCTCCCTAGTGAACATACTTTCATAATTTAGGAGTAGAGTTAACTCACTTTAAAATTACACACCCGATATATTTAAAACATCGCTGTCGGACACACTAACACCATTCTAAGATGGCGCCCAAGAAAGAGGCAGAGTAGTCCTCTGTCGTTTTCCAAACAATCCAGCCCTTTAAAACACGCGATTCCGCTCTGCAGCTTTCTGCTTGCGGAATAACGACGGATACTTTCCTTGCACGCGGATGCTTTAAACAGGTAAAGGCTCCTTGTCCACATGCTCGTTCAGCCGATTTAACTACACCTTGCTATGTAATTTGGGGTGTAAATCATGCCTTTGCATTTTCGGCATTTAAATTCTTGACCTGTTTTATCTTTCTAGATTGGTTCTTGTCGAACGCAACATTGACTGTGCCCCCTTTGACATTTGTGCGAGGAGTGAGCTTAATGAAGAGAGCCTTATTAGCTACTCTAAATTCACTTAAAGGTAAATTCACTCGATCTGTGCATCATATTGCCAGGCTTATAACTCTGTTTACCCATGGGTCTAATTACCTCACCCATTTCATCCCTATAGATTGATCTATACATTTCCTTGCGACCCCCATGTAAGAGAGGACAAGATTTGACCAAGATTTGACCAAAGCTTCAAAAGCGAACCTTTTCTTCTTGAAATAGGTAATGGCACTATTTTAAATATTGTAAAAATCTTAGTTAAAGGGTAGAAGTGGTTATTGATACACCCCCCCCCTTTTTTAATGTCCACAGATACAACGCTGATTCTGCTACACATAGCGCATCTTTAAATACACGGAGCATATTATCGATATAAGGTACAGATAACATTACGCTCGTAGTTTGGTCATAGTTAACCACAATGAGGTTAACATCAAGTGCAATAAGCTCCTGTCATTTGATCTCAGGTTCATGACAAAGAAACTATGTATCTCGAATTTAGAAAGTCATGTAATCAAGTTTCTAGCGAAATAAGCCATACAACTGAAAGTCATACAATTGAAAATCAGCAATATGTTCCTTATAAGTTGTATATGAGAGCCCGACTACCTGCTCTATTTATTAATTGGGGCATGTCACACATCAGTTGGTTCAGACTGAGAATTCTTTGATACATTGAATTGCGCAATGAATTGATGCACTGTAAAATAAGTCTGATTTTGCTTTTTGTTATATTCACTGTGTTCTTATTGTCCATGTTAATATTGTTTTTTAATTTCTCATTGGTTATTTATGTGTTTTGTTAATGTGTATAGCGCAGCAATGAATGTTTAAATCAGCCATTAGATTATAGTCAAATTGTTTTATTCTATTTTCATTAGGGAGTTACAATTTTTACTATCTACTGTCCTGATGATGGTCTTGAAGAGTTGCCCATAAAGACCGAAACGTCGACTCTCAGCCTTATCCAAAAGGAAATTCTTCTAATCTTTATTTTGGATAGGCGGTCAACAGGCCTTACAGAGATCTTGATTTATTTTCAGACATATATCCTGTATTCCTGTTTTGCATACTTTCTTTTGCATTGTATATTTCCCTTTGTGACCTAATTTTGATAAAATTCACTTTTTTGCCTATACACATGTCTATTTATTTTTTGTCTCATTGTTAAGTATTGTCATGTTTAATCAGTTATAAGTGTTTGAATGTTTTTTTAAATTAATTGGAATTAATTTTGTTCAGGACAATTAAGTTACCTGTATTCAACTCAGTTTCATAGTTAAGTCAATTCAATCAAAGACAACAAACTCCTTTGGAGGCAATATTACCCATCCTAGCATGATAAGGAGGCGCCCAAAGAGTGTGTCTGTTGTTATATTCAGTTTGTTGTTCCTTTTGCTGTTTGCTGTGTCCCAGTCATTACTTTCAAGAGGAGAATAAGATGGTGTAGAGAGCCATCATACTGCTGTGTATGAATGTATCTGTTTTTATGCAGTGCAAGTCTCTGCCCACATCCATTATGTGTTGATCATGGATGACACATTCACATTTTGCATAACCGCATATTACAGCAACTAGATTACACATAATTTGGTAAATTCCGAACCCATATGTTGGCAAATACAGGGTTTTTTCGAGGAGAACCTGTGGCTGATATTGCCTCAAATTCGGAAACCCACTGCAGATATATTTGCAAAATTTGAGCGCATCCATCTCCCTGGGATGTTTCTAATAATCTATTTAGATATAGAACTCTGGATGCTAGTTCTGCGTTGTGGGAAAGGACTGCTAAATAGGTCTCAGCCACATGGTCTCTATAAAATGGAATGCCTCTCCCCGCATTGGCCAGATGTCACAAATATAGGCCGGTCCAGACACTATTTCAGGACTCTATGCTGTCACCAACAACAGTTCAAGTTATGAAAAACGATACCCTTTAAGGTAGCAATAAGAGTGCAAGAGGACCTGCCATGTGCCTGGGACCAGGTATAAAATGGTGCAGGAGGATCCCCACAGATTTGAATATGTCAGAAAGCTTTGATGCTGGAAGGCCATTTGAAAGCTGCCCTGCAGAGTCCTGTGCAGGAATGCAAATTTAGTGTTATTGTGGATCTAGAGTTTAGTGATTGTGATCAACTCCAAAATCATAGCCTATTTGTAAATTGTGCCTAGAAGCTGAAATCTCTAAAATTCATATTTGGATTACCAATTTTAGTTTTGCTATATTTGAGACATGCAATAGGGTGTGCCTTCTCCCACCTCAGTGGCATATGAGATTCATCTTTGTGACTGAAGGACTTCTCAAATGTTATGCTACCTAAACATGATAAATTGCCATTTAGAAGTCAAAAGGAAAATACAAAAATCCTCAGGAAAGTGATTTGACCTGATGTCACTGCTATCCTTTTAAGACTAAATAGATCTTGTAAAATCTACCTTCTTTGATGAAAGGGTCAGTAGAAAACTAATCCGAAAGCCATTGGGTACATCCTGGAAAAGTAAAGATGATAGAATGCTTCTGATGTCAATAAGACTTAACTGGTTGGCAGTTGATGGCTTTGGAGGGAAAGGGACAACTTTTTAATTACAAAGATATTGCCACCCATTTTAGAATATTTATCACCAATAACAATTTGAGAATTTTGGTGCCATAGTACACAGTAACTACATATTTCTGGTAAAGTGGAAGGAGTTATGTCAGAACCTTTTATGGGTTACATAAGTATTATCAACCAATGGCATGTTAATTCCCTTGTCATGAATACTTCTGTGACCCATTCACACTTAAGAACACACATTGATGTAGAAGGACTCCCTGTCTGCTGCGAAATTACTTGAATTCTGCCACCTGACATGGTATCACTGGAAAAGCATGTTCCTCCTCTGTATTGAATCTCTGTTTTAAGGACTTCATCCCAGAACTGAATGGGACCAGTTTCTACATTTGGCCCATGGGCATACTTTGGACTGCCTTTGCTGGGAATACTGCCTGCTGTAGTAGCTTACTTCAGGGGTCATAACTTCTGAGGTTTTGACCAGAGAATACCCAAACAATGTAGACTAGAACTAGTCCTGAAGAACTGCGCAAGAATTGGGTTTTGGTTAAAATACCATTTCCTTGTGAATTGTTGAACCGGCAATAATAGCATTAAATTATGGATTAATTCAAATGCTTATCACTAAATTTACGTTGAGCCATTGCCTCATGGTGTTTCTTCACTAGATAAGAGTTATCTTGCTACAATTGATACAGCTGACACAACATATTTGAACCATGAGTTCTACATTTCTGAGCTCAGACTCCAGACAGAGAGTTAGCTCAACCCAAACTTAGACCTCCCCTTGATGACAGTAGCATGATGGCTTGACTTGTTATACTGGCATGTACTTCAAATGTCTCCTGTTGGCTTCCCAACAGTTTTCTAGCTAACCACATGCATGTCTCGATCACATTGCTATCAAGCTAAGTGCATCCTGATCAATGTTGGCCCAATGGGCATCGACACATTGATTCGTACTTGAAAGGTCTGAAAGTTAGATCATTTCCCTTAGGCCCTTAACACTTCATCAAGGAATTGTTTTGAATAAAATTGAATAGTATGTAGCCCGTGCTTTTATTAAAATAATTACATTTCCTTTATACATTTTTAAACACTTGATCAGTCTACTTTGGCTCTTAAGTTTGTTTTTTGCAGTTTTCATAGTTTTTTACTTGAAGTTTGTTTGGACTACAAATTTCTTAATTGTATGATTGTGTGTTGCTTGGTTGCTCTATTATATATAACTCACACATTTTCTCTGAGAACTGTCTTACTACTCTGGCCTTGCTACCAAAAGAGAACTTAGGAATTCTTAAGAAAGCAAGTTTAACTGAATATAATGAACTGCTGGGCATTCCTTGCCAGCCCCATTACTCACACAAATCCATTGCTGGCAAGTTGGCAAAATTGCAGTCCTGTGTGGTATTTTAATTGTTGTTTCATGGAAACTTGTTTCCATGGTTGTTGCAGAATTTCATGGTGCTATCAAAAAATGATAATTTGGGAGAACTGGTGTGACATGTTTGCACGTGCATGCGTGTTTGTGTCCAAGCATGTGTGTGTCCAAGTGAATGAAGATTCATTCAGGTGTAATTTCATGCTGATATTAGGGTCATTTAAAAATCTGTTTTGGGGCCATTTCCTGACTAAGTTTGAAGCACTTATCATTTACCTAAATTTGCTAAGTAATTTCTTTATTGCATAGCTTGCAAAATATCCATTTTACAAATAATAAACGCGCAATTGCATATTTGCTCTACAAATTGGGATAAAGTGCAAAAAAGATAAAAACTAATAATAAATGTAATCAGAAACCCTGCCACCTTTCTGCTCATATCCAACTACAACTTGGTATATGGTCAGTAGATAAATACATAACCATTCACTTGTTATTTTGCAAAAGATTTACCATCGTTTTTCAATAATATCCATTTTGGCATCCGATAAAATATCAGTCTCTTATTCCCTTTTATGATCAATTTCCACTACCAAGTACAGAGGTGACCAAGTTTAAAACTGGACATTCGTAGATATGTACTAAGGTTCTCAAAACTCACACTGCAAGAATAAACATGTTGACTAAACTTTAGTCAGTTCTCAGGAGATTAGGGGTATGAAATAACCCGCTTATAGCACTCTTCTTTATTGTACATACTGCAGGCCCGATTTTTGGCACTCCGCTTTTATGAAAATTGCAATATGAACAGGCTAGCTACATGTTCAACATGAATGCATTTACCAATTTTATGAACAGTCATACTAACTTTGAATTGAATATTTCATTTAACATACCAGATTAACCCATTCATTCAACATAGTAAGAATTGTGATCAAATTACCATTTCCTACATTCTGAAGTAGTTACTTTCAACATGGGTCACAGGCTTTTAAAATATTGGGCAATGCCTTATAAAAAAAACTATGTATACAGCTAGATCCAATTCAAATCGTTCTTGCTCTATAGGTGTATGTCAACAGAAGGTAGGTAAAACCTTCCATGCCATACCCCACAATTTATTGAGCTTTATCAGGAACCGACTTTCCGAAGTGTAGTATCTAACACCGATTCGGGGTGGTGGAACCAATTTTTTTTCTGCTTTTAGAGCAAGTAAAATTGTCCCCTTTCCATATTCTCTATTATATCTAGCAAGAATTATCATTGCATTCATCGGCAAATCACAGCATCATTCGAAAGTTGTATGTTGCTTCCATTTGGAAAGATAGTGTAAGATAGGTAAATGAAAGAAGTCACTACTGCTAATTGGCACATGTTAATATGTAATTTTGGTTGTATACCAGGAATACCATCTTTTAAATATCAACCTGCAAAAATAGCATGGAAAAATATATTAACTATCAGAATATCACAAAAGTAGGATATATAGGCAAGTATATATTAGATTTTCTTTACTCCAAATCTATGAAACTGAACATATATTTATATATCATCAAGGTACATATATGTGCAGTTAAGTATAGTAAACCTATCTCTTACTTAGATATACTGAACTGCACAATATTCTGGTAATCAATATTTTTATCACAATTTTTTGACGGATCAATATTTAAAACTGAATATTCTGGTAGTAGTCTACCATTTTTCATTTTTTGGATTGTTCCTAGAAACATTGCTTTAGATTTTTTAGAAACTGGACTTTAATAGGTAGATATCTGTCCTCAATATGCAGGGACAAGAAATCTAACTGTCTCTGAAGACCTTCCTGAGTAGTAATTTAATGGGCTGCATATCTTGTCAAGTGAAACAATGTGACCACATTTGCTATAGTATTTTTTTTTTGCTTGGCATGAGCAGACAGGCTTAT
This sequence comes from Lissotriton vulgaris, assembly GCF_964263255.1. Classification (NCBI taxonomy): domain Eukaryota; kingdom Metazoa; phylum Chordata; class Amphibia; order Caudata; family Salamandridae; genus Lissotriton; species Lissotriton vulgaris. Next base: position 977,020,810 of record NC_141691.1, read on the forward strand.
CTCAGAGGCAGTGTGGAAAGCATTTGTAAACACATACAGTAACCCAGTGACAACACTAGAGATGGACACCACACAAGTTGTAGTATAAAAAAAGTATTTTTATATAGACTTAACACAAGACCACAAAAATCCACAATGCTGTACTTAAAAACGGAAGAATAAGCTCAGTTCTCTTAAGATGTAAAATGTGACACTTTGAGTTCAATGTACCTTCTATTTTTCTATTTAAAATTATTTGTACAGCGCACGTACACCAGCGGTTTCATGGCGCTAAACTGACAGAGAACTGGGCAGAAAAACCAGGGGCTGAATTGGAACAATAAATGAGAAAATGATGTATTAATTAAAGAATTTGGCAAAAAGATGTGCCTTGAGCTGTTTCCGGAACAGCAGGTACGAAGTTGAAGCTCTGAGCTCTACCTTTGGATGCGTAACTATATACAACAAAAGTGTTGCAGCGAAGGTGATGCATTGGTTCCTTACATGCAAGAACAGTGATGCGGCGGGTCCCTACTGATGCATAGGGGATGCGTTGGTTCTTCTCTGCGAGGTGAGGAGATTCGTCTGTTTCTTACTGCGCTTCCGAGATGATGCGACCAGCAGTGCGTGATGCAATGAAGATCCGGTGCAATGAAACAAAGATGGTGTCTTCTTCTTGATGAAACACGATGCGTGCACACCCGTCGGCCGTGCGGCGACTCAACAATTCTTCTGACACCAACAGGCCCTGCCACACGCTTCCCGGCGATGAGGCGGCGTCTGGTGCGACGTCGGTCCTCTTCTCAGGCGATGAGAGGCGCTTCGGCGATGATGCGACAGCTGCAGGGGCGGAGACAAGCTTCTCCGTTGATGCGGCGGCATCTGATGCGATGTCAATCCTCTTCTCTGGTGATGCGACAACAGCGGTTGCGGTGGCGACACACTTCTTTTTTGTAATTTGCGCTTCCAGCTCCTTGCGACACGCAGTCCCTCAGAAAGCCCAACACAACAGTAGGCACTTCCAAAGAACTCTTGGGGAGCCAGTTAGTGAAGTCTGTTGTCCCTGAGACTTCAGCAGGAGGCAAGCTCTATCTCAAGCCCTTGGAGATCCTTCACAAGTTTAATGAAAGAAGCACAAAAGTCCTTTCTCCTCTCTTTGGCAGTCAGCCAACCACTGCAGGCCAATCCCTAATGATTAGGGATAGTCTCTCTAGGTCCTCTCCTCAGCAAAGAATTCCTATTGTTTCCCAAAAGTGATCTAAAGTTCTGGGGTCTGGGTCCCCCCTTTTATACTAATTTTCTCTTTGTTCTCTGAAGGCAGAGAGGCCTTTTCCTAGTCCAAACCAGTTTGGGTCAGTCCTGGAGCACCTTGTTTACATGACTCCTTCATTCCTTTCACAGTGCAGGGCAGGGACATCATAAACACCACAGGAGGTGGAGCCAGCATTGCGGAAGGAAGGCACAGCCCTATGCAGGTCCCAGGTGCAACTCCTCCCACCCATCTACATGCAGAACTCTCTATTCAGCCCGGTGCTGACTCACCCTGTCTCCTGGAATCCCCCAACCCCTGTCACTCAAACTCCAGACAAGGAATACACAACCTAGGAGAGGCAGGCTTGGATGGTTAGACAAGAAAATACCTACTTTCTAAAAGTGGTATTTTCAAGCACATAATGTCAAAACCAAGTTCACTAAATGATGCATTCTATCATTTTGAGTTCAGGCAATCTAAACTCGAATTTCTACCTCGTTCCCTGAGTCAGTTAGGATTATAAGATGTAATAATCAAACTGCCCATTCTGGCCTATTAGGAACAGGTAGCCTTGCAATAGTGAAAAACGAAAATGGCTGTAATTCACTATTAGTACATTCCACACATCAGGGTATGTCCTTCCTTTTACCTACAATGCACCCTGCCCTTGGGCCTACCATAAGGGGGACTAATACGCAGAAAAGAAAAGGTTTAGGGGCTGGCAAGTGGGTGCACTTGCCCAGTCAACATGGCAGTACCAGACTGCACACAGGCTCTGCAATGGCACACCTGAGACACAATTCTACAGGCTGCTTCTGTGTGTGGCATAACCAGTGGTGCAAGCCCACCAACAGCATTTGGTTTACAAGCCCTGGGCACACTCTGTGCACTGTACTAGGGTCTGACAAGTAAACCAAACCAGCCAATCATGGAGTCACTAATTCATACTTCAATTTACAATAGGGAGAGCATATGCACTTTAGCACTGATCAGCAGTGGTAAAGTTCCCAGAGTCATAAAACCAACAAAAACAGGTCAGACAAAATATATGAGGAAGGCAAAAAGTTCAGGGATGACCCTGCAAAAAGGCCAAGACCAACAAGGCCTATATAGGGGTGACTAATAAATATTGAAAAGGAAGCTTTTGACCTGTCAAAAGAGGTTATTGTGACAGGTCGAACTTGCAATTTAAAACTGCAAAAGCCAAGCTACACATGGTAGGTCTGCAGTCATGTTTGCCCTGTCACTGTAGGGAATGGCACAATGGATGCTGCAGCTCACTAGTGACATTTAACCTATAGGCCCTGCAAACCCTTTGTAGAATATAGTAGGGATTTACAGGTAAGTTTAATATGGCATTCAAGTGTATATCAATTTCATTATGCTTGAAGAGAGAGTATAGGCACGTTATCACAGGTTAGCAGGAGTACAATGCACAGTTCTACAGCCAGAGAAAATTGTCAAGGCAAAAATCTGGAGTTACACTACACAAATGACAGTACTTTCCTACATGGGTCCATCCCAACAGAAGGTGGGGAGAACTACCTACCTACCTCCATGGGAGGTCTCATCCCTGAGGCACAAAAATGTGGAAAGATCGTCAGCATTGATGTGGTCAATCAATTAATCAATCAATCTGGGGATTGTATAGCACAGCTACTCACCCAAGAGGGTTTCAAGGCACTGAGGGAGGGGGGCTGCTGGTCCGTCTGAGTGTGGGGGGTTCAGTCAAGGAGCCAGGTCTTGAGGTCCTTTCTGAACTGTGTCAACGACGTGGCTTGCCTGAGGGGGAGGGGCAGGGTGTTCCAAGTCTTGGCGGCGAGGTAGGAGGAGGATCTTCCTCCCGTTCTGGTCTTGTGGATCTGTGGAATGGAGGCCAGAGCGAGATGGGCAGGGTGGAGTTGTCTGGCGGGTGTTTGGAAGTTAGGGCAGTAGTTGACATATGGTTGTCCTGCATAGTGAAAAGATGTAGGCATGTGTGAGGCGTGGCCACTCCCAGGATGATGTTCCACCATAAAGTCCACACCCTGTCCAGAGATGGGCCACCACAACAGTTTAGGATTCTCACCACAAGTTTGCATCTGTATTAACCTGGAAATGAGTCCCAAACAGCTGCGGTTTCAGTTTCTGCAGTGCCCAGACCACTGTAAATTTGTCTATCTCAATTGCACTCCACTATTCTTCCACAGGTAGTAGCTGTCTGCTGATGAAGGCTACAGTTTGGTCCAGGTACTCATCATTCAGCTGGGAGAGAACAGCCCCTGTACCATGCTCTGAAGCCTCTGTCTGCACAAGCAATTATTAGATGCCTTGAGTACTGGTGCTGAACAGATAGCTTCCTTCAGGGTGTCAATTGCTTTTTGGACACCTCAGTTCATAGGCCCTTCTGTGGGTGCTTTTTGGAAGTCAGTTCATTCAGGAGGGCAACAATGGTGCCATGTCTCTTGCCACATTTCCTGATATACCCAGTAGGCCCATGAAGGCTCTCACCTGGGTATTTTTCTTGGGTGGTACCCAAGCCATAATAGGCTGGGTCCAGGGTTGGAGAGGTTGAACATGGCCCGCCAACTTGGTGGCACAGGTACTCCACTGAGTCTTGTCCTATCTGGCACTTACTGCGTTTGATAGTCAGCCCTGTCTATTTCAGGACCAGAAGCACTTCTTTGAGGTGGTACAGGTGATCATTCTAGCTGGAACTGAAGACAGCGGTGGCATCATAGGCTGCACTGAAGTAGTCAAGCTAGGACCTGGTTTCCCAACCCCTTGAATGTAGCAGGGGCATTCTTCAACCCAAAGGGCATATCTGTGAACTGAAAATGCCCCTATGGTGTGGTGAATGCTGACATATCCTTAGGACGCTTGTTAAGGGCAATTTGCTGATATCCTGAGGTCAAGTCAAAGGTTCTGAGGAATTTGACAGCCCGTATTCTGTCAATGAGATCATCGCCGCCTTGTGTCTAAGGGAAATATAAATATGCTCCAGATCTACTAGGATATGGTGCAATTTATCTCTCCCCATCACTGGTGCACGTTTGGCAGCGAATGCACTCCCTTGTGCTTAAGTTCAAGGGTGTTGCATTCTCAGAGGCATAGTTTTGTTCTGGAAGGGGTCATTTCCATTACAAAAATTATGCTTTAAGACTTTTCCTACTTTGTATGTGTGCTGTACAATGCAGCATACATGCAAGGTTGGAAAAACTATGAAAAATTAGCAAATGTTTCCTTTTTATGCCTGCCTTGTTGATGTATAAGGTTTTGCAATATATTATGATGCTGACTTGATCACTGAGCGTTCAGGGGCATAATACCTTCGACACGGTCTGCAATAACACTCTGAAGACACGCCTCCTGGAATCCAAGAGAAGGCCCTTGACTGGACCACGTCCTTCCTCTGCGGCAGAACCCAGAGCGTACTCCTCCCACCCTTATGATCCGAAGCCACCGTCATCAACTGCGGAATCCCCCAGGGCTCATCCCTCAGCCCGATGCTGTTCATCATCGTAAATAAATAAATCGTAAATCATACGTTCTTATATAGCGCCTTTCACCGTAAGGTCTCAAGGCGCTTGCTTTGGGAACCCGTCCTGGCCTTTCCCTGCGAGATTACCCCTACTGGGCATCCCCAAGGTGAAGACCAGGCATCCCATCGTGGTGGGGCCGTAGTGGAGATTAAGCAAGCTATTGCCCAGAGTTGCAGAGTGTGAACCCACGATTCGAATAGGCACCGAGGAGAGAATTATCGAGTCTGTGGACATTTTGAGCTCAAGGCCCTGCCGCGTCGGGGATTGAACCCTGGTCCCGGGTCTGACCTCTGCATCAGGGACTGCCTCCTCTGACCGGTGAGCCACACTTCTCCACATCGACATGGCCCCCCTCGAACAAGTAGCCCACCATCACAACCTCAACATCATCTCCTACGCCAACGAACCCAGCTCATCCTCTCCCTCACCAAAGACCCACACACCGGCAAAACCAACCTCCACGAGGGAATGAAGGCCGTCGCCGACTGGATGAGGAGCAGCCATCTGAAGCTGAACTTGGACAAGACGGAGGTACTCATCCTCGGACCCACCCCCTCAGCCTGGGACGACTCCTGGTGGCCAACCACACTGGGAACAGCACCAACACCCACGACCATGCACGCAACTTAGGATTCATCCTCGACTCTTCCCTCACCATGTCTAAGCAGGTCAACGCCGTCTCCTCCTCTTGCCACAAATCCTCTGCATGCTCTGCAGGATCCAAAAGTGGATCCTGATCGAAACAAGAAGAACGGTGACACAGGCCCTCGTCAGCAGCAGACTGGACTACGGCAATGCACTCTCCCAGCCAAACACCTATGACTACAACGCATCCAAAACGCCTCCGCCCGACTGATCGTCAATGTCCCTCGGCGCAGCCACATCACCCCCCACCTGAGAGACCTACACTAGCTCCCCTTCGACAAGAGGATCTCCTTCAAGCTCCTCACTCATGCACACAAACCACTCCACAACGCCAGACCAGCCTATCTGAACAGCAGACTCAGCTTCTACACCCCAACTCGCCAGCTCCGCTCCGCCAGCCTTGCCCTCACCATTGTCCCCCACATCCAACAAACGACCTCCGGCAGTAGATCCTTCTCCTACCTCGCTGCCAAGACCTGGAACACCCTCCCTACCCACATACGACAGACCCAAGACCTTCAGAAGACTCCTCAAGACCTGGCTCTTCGAGCAGTAGCATCACCCCCCTCCCCTCAGTGCCTTGAGACCCTCACGGGTAAGTAACACGCTTTACAAGTACTCTGATTGATTGATTGACAGCGAGCAATGGACACACGTCTGGGCATACCTATCCCACTTAGGGCGAAAAGTGCTGTGGCAACAAATGTACAGGAATTTATATAGCGCAAATCACCAAGCGGTTTCTAAGCGCTTGCTTAGGGAACCCGTCCTGGTATTCCCCTGTGAGATAAGCCCGGCAGGGTATCCGCAAGGTGAAAGCCAGGCATCCCGCCGCGAGGGGCCGTTGTGGAGATTAAGCAAGCTATTGCCCAGAGTCGCAGAGTGTGAACCCGTGAATCGAGTAGGCACCGGAGCGAGAATTGTCGAGTCCATGGACATTTTAGGACTCAAGACCCTGCCGAGTCGGGAATTGAACCCTGGTCCCGGGCTGACCTCTGCTTCCAGGTCTGCCTCCTCTAACCAGTGAGCCACACTTCTCCACCAAATGATGGACAGAATGCTAAATGAATCAAACATTCACCCCCAGTCAAGAGATCTGGGTTAAATGTATTGTTCTTTTGCTCTCTACACCACCCCAGTTTGGACCCAGCCATTTGCAAATCAGTGTTGACCCTGCTCATCATGGGAACAGTCCAGTCCGAACTGCCAAGCCAGATTCCCCCTGGACCGGAAACAAGTATCTTGGGATTGGTTTTGTTGCCGGAGGCATTGAACCCCTTTGCAAGTTACACACTAGTCTTGGGGACCCCATCCCCCAGGGTCCAAAAAGACTGTGTCCCTGGGACCCCATCTCCTGGAACACTGTTGTTGCCTGTACTGGAGAGAAAGGCATTCCCTGCACACACTCTCCTAGGCAGGAAATACAACTTTGCTCCTGAACTGGTGGGAGCACAGAAAAAATGCTACTGCCCAGGCGGGAGAGGCAGGCTTCCACCAGCACCACTATGAGTGGTGGCTGGCAAGCCAGCAGGGGCCGTTGGGGCACTGGGGCTCCCCACATGGCCACTAGTGCTTTAGGGAATCGTGGGTGCCCAAGTTTGAGCCGCCAGGACACCGTGTTGAACATATAATAAAAAATGACCTCCTCCTGGTGCTCTCCCCAAAACCCCCAGCATAAACTTGTTACGGGTGCCCCGGCTGGGTTCTACTTGAAAATACAATGAAAAAAGCTGGGCTTCCCCCACAGTGATGCCTGTGCAGCTAGCAGTGGTTGTGGGGGTCCCAAAGTGGCCCCCTACTTATACAAATACATTTTTAAAAAGTGTAGGTGTCCAAGGTGGCCACTGGGGAACCCCAAATAAAAAGGGGAAAAAACATAATCAATAAGTCGCAGGAGATGTCTCAACAATCTAATGAGTGATTTTATAAAATAAACATTTTATTATCACTAGTGGTGACTTTTTGCCAAAGCCAGTAGCTCTCCTTATATATATTAATGTGCTGACCCCTTTATTAAGCCAATAGGCCCCATGCCATTTATATTTTGGTGTTTTCACCCTTTGGCAAAGCCGGTAGGTCTCCCTTACCTAAACAGTTTAAATTGGTACATGACATAGCTGTGCGCACCCAAATCCACAACACAGGCAGTGATGGATATCTTACTTTATGTTAAAAGAACATAGATATTCACTGACAAAACTAAAGGTTTAAGTGAAATAGTTAGAAATTGAAATACTATCGTACTTTACATTTGGAAAACCATTAGAACTTCACAGAACAAATAAAGGTTAAAGGGACATTATAGTTAGGTAAAATGTCAGTGAAAATATACCATTTTAAAGGAAAAAGAATAGCTGAAATTCACCAGTTGTAGTTATCTCAGATAACTATAACTTGTACCCTAAAGTAACTATAACTCACTTATTATTCACTGCTTCCTGCAAGGAACACTTAATAGAGTCTTTTGTTGGCTAATTTGTTTATGTGTTACTGCTTTGTGTAGCTTCAATCTGGGCAGGGGGACCACCAACATGTTACAAAAGTGTTGTGGGGGTTGTTGGGAGTGCAGAAAAAGCCCAGAATTCATTTATTAAAAATAACCCTGTGCTTCCTGTGTTTCCTGTGGCATGTAGAACGTGACCCCACGAAAATGTCAAGTGTTTCCAAGCATTTCCATTTGCTGGAGCATTTGCTCTATACCTGAGGGTTGCAGGGTCATATTGGGGTTGGTCTCACGGCAGCCTTATGTTTAAAGATGTTTCAATACATGTTTCATTCAAAGGTATATTGACACAGCTTGTTATTATTAACACACAGGTTTGGATTCGATTGGTTTGAATGTTTAATCATAACATGATTGCCGTTTTATTAAGGTAGTGACCCCCTGACAAAATCAATAGCTTTGAGTTCATATTTTGATGTGGGACCCATTGGCAAAGTCAAAAGCTTTTGGTTGTACGTCGGTCACCCCTTGATGAAGCCAATAGGCTTGCTTTCATGTAATGATGTGCTAACCCCTTAACAAAACCAATATGCTTGCCTTGTAAATTGATATGGTCACCCTCTGTCAAAGCCAATAGGCCTGCTTTTTTAAAATGACACCCTTCTATATTGTGATGAGTGCTTTCAGTGTCTGGTGGTGCACAGGGGTTTTAGCTTCCCCCAGTGGGGTTGAGTGCAGTGCCTGCCAATCACAGGCCAGAGACATTATAATTAGGTATAGTAATAAGATCGTACTTGGGGGGAGTGTGGCTAACAGCCCAAGATGGAGGTCGCATTAGCGGCGAGCTCCGGGCCAGGGACGCTAATCCGCCATTAATCCTCCGCTCCTGGCTGACCTGTATTCCAGTGGGGCTGTGCTTTTGTAGCAGATATCTCAGCAACAGCTGCAGGCTGAGCGCAGGGGTTGCGGAATGCTGCTGGGTGTCCTCCCACACTCCGGAGTGATAGCGATCAAGACAAGCCTGCAGCGCCTGCGGCAGGCCTCACTGCACAGGCCTTTCCTGTTTCCCCAGATGGAGGTGGTGGGTGCCCATGCCGGTGCGCTCTTCTGCCTTAGGTCCTAGCTGGCGTCCTGTCTGCTGGGCCTTGGGCGCAGTCCCCGCTGCGGATGGTGGTGACTGTGGCGCTTCTATAAGGGGTGACTGTGGCCCCCCACCTACCCGCTGGTGCCATTGGGGCTAGTGGGGTTTCTCCTGGAACCTGCAGCGGCCTCTATCTGCACAGAGCTGAGTGAGTGCTGGTGATCCTGCTCAGCGGGTGGACTCATGATGTGGGGGTGCACAGATACCCTCTCCCCACAGCCTTGATCCTATATGACACATGTAGCAGGCCTGACGGCACCAGCCTTTCCTGTCTCCCCAGACGGAGGTAGTGGCTGTGCATACCGGACCGCCTTCCTGCACAAGGTCCCGGCTGGCGGGCTGTCTGGTGGGCTTTGGGCAAGGTCCTGCTGTGGCTGATAGTAACTGTAGCACTTTCTGTGAGGGGTGTCTGTGGCCCCCCACCTACTTGCTGGTGACATAGGAGCTGGTGGGATTTCTCCTGGGGACCTACGGCAGCCTCAATCTGTACAGACTTACAACTGTGTTGGTGATCTTGCCCAGTGGGTGGACTCGCACAGAGGGGGAGAGCCCAGGTAACCCCCTCCCATGCAGCCTTGCTCCTGTTTAGTGGTGCTGGCTGGGGCTGCCCTCATCTGTTATCCACAGTGCTTGGACCTGGGGGGTGGAGATGCCCATGTAACCCCCTCTTCCCCCTCCTTTTCTTCACTGCTTGTGTGATCCTGGTCTCCGGAGGAGGAGTGGTCACCTAAAACGACTTACCGCTGCAGTGTGCATTGATCTGTTGTGCCTCCCTCCTTCTCCCAAATGCCTTACTTCACGAACAGTGGCCCAGCTGCACAGCCCCCTTTTGGGTACCAGATCCTCTCCTGGTCTCAGGTGTGAATAGTGGAAGGGAATGCCATTCTCCCCCATCTAGTAGCTGACACGGTTGGCTTTATTTCTGGACCTACACTGTCCCGTCACTTGCTCTGCGCGCAGCCTGTTCGCGTAATCTACTCTGCAGCTCGACTGGGTCACCAGCGGCAATGGGCCGAAGTAGGACAAAGGCAGCAGCGGACACTGGCAGTGCTGGCTCGCCCCCTTCGGAGACCTCCTCGGTACAGTCTCGTCGGGCTGATGATAGAGCAACAACCCCACCTCCTGCTGACAAGCTGGACATGATACCTCAGGAGATTCGGGAGTCAAGATCAGCTATTGTGCAGCAAATAGGCACTATATCTACAGAATTGAATTTACTCAAAGATGGCCACAAGAAACTGCAGACAAGGTGAGGATCTCTGACCAATCGATTCTCACACTACTGCCGCAGGTGAAGGAACACAACGTGCAGATATAACAGATGTGTCAGCAAATGGAGGCCTTGCAAGCCTGTGCCAATGATGCGGAAGGTATTTATTATTTATTTTTATTTATTTAGCTTATATAGCGCAACAGCTACCAACAAAGGGTTTCCCGGCGCTGTGATTCAGTAATAGCTGACAGGACAACTGACTTAGATGTTGAATAGCCAGGTTTTCAAGGCTTTTCTGAATTTCATGTAGTTCACCTCAGAGCGCAAAGCCTGTGGCATGGCATTCCACAGTGAGGGTCCAAGGAAGGCGAAGGATTTGCCACCCATGCGTGAAAGTTTTATTTTAGGGATAACAAAATTGTTAGCTGTTGCAGATCTTAAAGTCCTAGATGGATGGTAGCGGTGGACCAGATTTTGTAAATACTTTGGGGCTTTTTTTGTAAAGATATTGTGCATGAAGCATAGGGACTTGAATTTAATCCTGTTCTCTATTTTCAGCCAGTGCAGCTCACGGATAAATTTGGTGGTGGATGAGAAAATAGGAATTTTACCTAACAGTCTCGCAGCTGCGTTCTGCACAATTTGCAATCGGCGGATTGTAGCTTTATTTGCCCCCATATATAACACATTGGCGTAATCAAGCCTTGATGTTATTAAGGCATTGATGACCGTTTTTTGTGTGTGTTCTGGTAGCATCCAGCAAATTTTCTTTAGCCACTTTAGGATAGCAAAGCAAGTGGCCGATGTTTTAATCTCTTGCTGGTGCATATTCAACGAGTCATCCACAATAAAACCTAGATTACGGGCCTGTGTAGTTGGAGTTGGGGGAGTACCCATTTCTGATGGCCAATGTTGGGGTCCCCAAAGTTCTTTGTTTTTCCCCAGGACAATTAACTCGGTTTTTTCACCGTTTAATTTCAGGAAATTTTTTTGCATCCACCCTGCCATTTTTCCCAATCCTAGATTTAATGTGGAGGGGTTGTTACTTCCTGATGATGAAAGGGAGAAGAGAAGCTGCGAATCGTCAGCGTAAGAGAACATCAGCAAACCGGTCTCTTCAACTATTTTTGCAAGCGGACTCATGTACAAATTAAAAAGTAATGGGCTTAAAATCGAGCCTTGTGGAACTCCGTGTTTGAAGGTAAGGGTTTCGGAGCAGGCAGATTGAGAAAAGACTTGAAACGTTCTATTCTCTAGTAAAGATTTAATCCAATTTAAGGCAGCGCCACAAATGCCTAAAGAGTGGAGAGTCCGTATTAGTACCGCATGTGACACAGTGTCAAATGCGGCACTGAGGTCAAGAAGCACTAGTGCCACCGTTTCTCCTCTGTCTATCATAGCGTGGATATTCTCTGTCACACCTAATAAAGTAGTCTCAGTTGAGAAGCCAGCCCGAAAGCCTGACTGATAGGAAGGCAACAAGTCGTGTGTGGTTATAAAATCTGTGAGACAACGATGGACATGCTTCTCCAGAATTTTAGCAAAAATGGGGAGAAGAGAAATTGGACGGAAGTCAGAGGGCACATTTGGATCAGCGTCAGCTTTTTTTAGTAGTGGATGGATCATTGCGTGTTTCCATTCATCTGGCACATGTTCTTCCTGCAAGGATATGTTTAAGAGATCGGTAATAATGGACATAGATTCCCTACTAAGTAATTTTAAAATGGAACATGGTAGAGGGTCTCTTGGTGAACCTGATTTGATTGTGGTAATTAGGTCTATGACGGTGTCAATATTAAGCATGGGCCAATTGTCTAGTAAGACGGTATGAGTATCACAGACATTGGGATCTAGGATGTCATCTTGATTGCTCGGTCTGTCAAGGAAGGAGTTTCGAGCATCTATGAGAGCTTCGTTTTGTTCATTCTGTTCTTGTTCAATGCTCTGATATATTTTATCTACTTTGTTTACAAAAAAGGTAGCTAGTTGGTCACATTGTGTTTTATTAAGGTCAGGTGGAGTTTGTAAAGTATTTGAGCCAGCCAGCTCTTTAACTATTTTAAAGAGAGCCTTGGATTGATTTAAGGCTGCAGTGATTTTGATGCAAACAAATTCAGCTTTAGCTTTACTACACATCTTTTGATAGTGTGTTAATTGTATTTTATATTCCTTCTTAGTTTCTATGAAGTAAGACTTTCTCCACTGACGCTCAGCGTTTTTACATTTAGTTTTTTCTAGCTTTAAAGAATCATTGAACCAGGGGGCAGGTGGGCGCTGATTTTTACCCTTTAGCTTTGTTTTAGGCAGACACGAGTCGATGGCTGTCAAAAGCCATGTCTGAACAGAAGCCGAAAGATTTTGCACTCTTGATTTAGTGCAAGGTGTCGTGTCTTCTAGAAAAGTATTCAGAGTGTTAATATCTAATCTTTTCCATTTCCTAACAACAGAAGTTGAAACCAACGATGTGTCTTTATTTGACAGTTGTGCTCGAAATGAGAATTTAATAGGAAAATGGTCTGACCAGGGAATAGGCAAAGCGGGGAAAGTGTCCATATTAGCAATGTTGGAAAAAATTGGGTCTAATAAATGACTAGCAGTATGCGTGGGGCCAGAGTTCTTTAAGCTTAGGTTAAGAGACGCAAGATCGGCAATGAGTTCAGTGCCATTTATACAGTGATCCTTGTCCAGGTGTAAGTTCAGATCGCCAATAATTGTGAAGTTGGCAGCATTCATGGCCAAGGGGCCAATAAGTTCTGACATATTAGTCAACCAGTTTGATGCCGCACCAGGTAGTCGATAGAAGGTAGGGCCCGCCACAACAACCTATGCATTATTAGGCTCCCTGAGGGTGTGGAAGAGCAAAACCCCACAACCTTTATAGAGAACAGGCTGAAAACCAGTATAGCCCCCACTGGTTTATCTGCGTTTTTCACGGTGAGGCGTGCCCACCGGGTACCTATGCGTAAACCTGCTTCTAGGGCGATCCCATGCCCGATGCTAGCCAGAATCCTAAATTAGAGGGACCGGGATCATATCTTCAGCCTGAGATACTGGCTCTATCCACTTTGATAATACCAAAATCTCCATCTTTCCAGACTATACATTGGCTCTCCAATGCATGCCCAACGCATGCGCTATTCCTTCATGGAGGTCAAAAACCCAGCCCGAGCTGCAGGCTTGACATTTGCACTTGTGTTCCCTGCCAAGCTCAACATTATTCACAACCAGCCTACTTTTTTTTTATACTCCCGAAAGAGCCTGGGAATGGCTGGATTGCAACTTTCCGGACACTATGCATGTTCTACGCCCCACATCATTGCAGCCAAGGGCACAACGCCCTCCACGTCGAAGGCAGAGGGGGCTTCCCACGCGGGCCACAACAGCTAGTCCCCCGTAACGACAGTCAGTATTGGAGGGCAGGTGTGAGGCCTCTGTTCAGCCTCAGCATTGCGAACTGCTCACGCACCCATCAGCACTAGTCCATCAGTGGAGGTGACCTTGGATTTGGACTCTGGGGGCAGCGTGTCATTGTTTCCTTCTGAATCTATGCAACTTAGTAATGACCCACTCGCCTAACACTTTAGTGAGTGAGTGTACTGTGAACTGGAGTATTGTGTCAAGCTTGTTTGAAATGCGTTCATTTCCGTGGGGAAACTGTCTTGTACACCATTGTTAGCACTGTGACCTATGCTTGGGCGGCCCCACTGGAAGTTGCATGATATGTCTGGCTAACATGGTCCCTTGGCCCCGCCCAGCCTGGATTAGTCCACTCTTTGTAACAGATACCTACTTCTCTAGTGTAAGCAGCCTACCCGTCAGACAAGAAGCCCTTACTGTTATATAGTGTGTTTTGTTTGTACAGTTTGGTCGACCGAAGCTTAGTTGTTTGACCTTGTATTGGAATTATGTTTCCTTGTTCAGCAGCTACTGCTCTGTTTCCTGAGAATCTGGGGGGGCCTGGAGGGGTTGGGGGGGGGTTGGATGGGTGTGGAGTGGTTCATCATTATGATATCATGTCTGTAGCAAAGTCATATAATGTCATCTCTTGGAACGTATGGGCTTGATACAGAAACAACATAGGATAGTGGCCCAGCTTCACCGTCGCCGGGCACAGATAGTATATTTATAAGAGCTTGGTAAGGTGCAGAGAAGATGGAGAGGTCAGTTATATGGCACTGCATACTCTGCTTTCTCACAAGGGGCTGTAATCTATTTACGTGCAGGAGTCCTGTTCTCACTGACTAATAGCAGGATAGATGACCAAGGGGTTATGTACTTTTGCAAGGGAAGCTGGATGGCGTAGCAGTGGTCTTGGGATCAAGCTATGCACCTAACACTGACCAAGACGCCTTCCTTTCACGTCTCTCGCATGCACTCTCGGACTGGATGCAATATAAGTGGATATAGGAGGGGACTTCAATGCAGTGTTTGATATTCACTTGGACCACTCTCACCCTCCCTTAGCTAATGTGGGGCTACTGCGCAGGCTAATGTCTTGAATAACTGGGCCGGGTATGGGGACTGCTAGACATCTGGAGACTGCAGCATGTTGGATTGCGTGAATACTCTTTCTATACCTATCCGCACTACCTGCATACACGTCTTGATCATTTCCTATGCACTCCAGACATGTTCCTCACAGTTGTGAGTAGCACTTACTTGGGAAAAACCATATCAGACCACAGCCCATTGGAATTGGTACTCCGTTGGGGTCATATCCCCACACCAATTCCCACATGGCGCCTCCAACCACCACAACTTGAAGACTCAGTGTTCCGAGATAAACTAACTACCACCATCAGTTTATATTTCTCTGAAAGCAGGGGAACTGCAACATCTAGGGCTTTTGAATGGGAGGCATTAAAAGTGACAATCCAGGGAGCCTCCATAGGAACATTGGTGGGGGTTAGGTAGGAGGCGGTCAGGGATCTTATGCATCTGGAGGTCTGGTTACGAATGGTGGAGGTGGTGGATCAGGCAGATGTGGAGAGAGGACCAGACCTCCAGGAAGCTAGGATTGATTAGGCCGAGCAATTGGAATGCTTACATATGATAGATTTGCATGAGTACATGCTGCGCACTCATGCAGAGGCAGATAGGTCGGGCACTTTACTAGCTAGACTTATTAGGCTGCAATCCACCCCTACACCTACCCTGGCCATATACAACAACAGCCATACTTTGATCACTACACATGTAGACATTAATAAAGCATTTCACAACTATTATGCAGCCCTTTACGCTGCCCTCTCTTGCGATATGACACAAGCAACTGCAACATTCCTAGAGTCAGTGGAGATCCCCACTATTACTGTTGCACAAGCTGAAGACTTAGCTGTCCCCTTGACCACTGCTGAGATTTGTGGTGCAATACAGGGTCTCGCCTGTAATAAAACCCCAGGATCTGATGGGCTCCCCATTGAGTTTTACTCCACTTTTGCAACGCCCCTGGTTCCCAACCTGCTACAACTGTATACCACTGACTTGACAGAGAGTATGTTACCCCCTACGATGAGGGAGGCGATAGTGACCTCTTATTAAAGCCGGATAAGTCCCCGACTGACCTTACTGCATATAGGCCCCTCTCAATTCCGAATATAAAATTCTTAGTAAACTTCCCATGTTATGGCTCCTTTCCTTACTCCTCCAGTTAATCCACGCAGACCAATGTGGTTTTATACCTAAACGCAGTACCTCATTGAACATCCGACGTCTCTATGCTCTTATACATTATGCCTGAGCTGATTTCCCACACGCTGGTTGCATCTCCTTGGATATACATTAGGTATTCAATTCCTTAAGCTGGTCATACATGCTGGTTGCTTTGGCCAAATATGGGATCCCTCCAGAATTTATGAAGTGGGTGGAACTGCTTTATACTAGACCCGCAGCGAGGGGAAAAACTGGTACCAACATCTCCCCAGCCTATGATGTTTTTCAGGGCACACAACAGGGTTGGCCCTTATCACCCTTGCTGTTTGTGCTCGTCTTAGAACCCCTGACACAATGGTTGCGTTGCACAATGGCTCTCTATGGTATTCCAGTAGGCCGGATATGTCACGCTGTCTCAGCTTATGCAGATGGCATATTGTTCTACTTTGCATATCTGATTGTGGACACAACACCTGTAGCCTCTCTGTTTGAGAAATTTGGGGAGATCTCTGGCTTGCACCTTAACGCCTCCAAATCTGTAGCTTTCTCCTTCTATGGTACATATCCTCGTCCTATTTTTCAATTCGGTCCAATGCAGTTCAAGGTGGAATCTTCTACCTTTAAATATCTAGGAATCCACATTTACAAGTCCACATCAGACACCATCGATGGAAATGTGGTCCGTACATTTAATAATCTTAGGGCCCAATTGGCGTTTTGGAACACTCTGCCTTTAACGATCGCCGCCGTATTGCCATCTCTAAGATGGTTGTGCTCCCTAAGTTGTTATACCACTTAGTGAATCTCCCTGTGGTCCTTCTTGCTTGGATTTATAGAGTGCTAGATACTTTATTAACCTCATTATTATGGGGACAAGGCCATCACAGATTGGCTCTTACCAAAATGCAGTTACCAAGTACTGAAGGGGCAGGGGAGAACCGGATTTTAAAGCTTATTCAATACTGGACCAGCTGCAGTGGTTGTCTTATTGGTTGGCCGGTCATAACTTATTTGAGATTGGTTATTCCCCCGGACAGTTGCAAACGGGCTCCCTACAATCACTATTATGTTCCCCGGTGCAAACCGAATGAGAGACCCCCCATATCTATTGCATATTGCACTCCAGTATTGGAAATTAGCGATGAAATATACTGGCACACCAGTACCATACGCCTCCAAAATCGCCCTGTGTGGCCTGCCCACTTTACAGGGAGTATTATCTACCACTAGATAACGCAGTTGGGCGGAGACTGGAGTGACTACAGTGAGTGACTTATTTTTAGACGGAAACTTGATGACCCATGAAGAATTCATGCAGACTTACTCGGCCCCTCCCACGCTGTTTTTAACATATGCTGCGATCCCACAATATGTGTGGAAGTACTGCTTGGTCACCCAGAAGGAGCCCCGACCTACGGACTATTGCAGACACTTCACATAATAGGTCAAGGTAGTCATCTGGTCAGATGGCTATACAGCGATTTACGGTCCGATCTCGGGCTCTCACTGTTGACTCTTCAACATAAATGGGAAGCGGACTTGGTTACCAGATTCTTGAGTATCCTAGGCGTGTCTCCCAAAATGCTCGGCACAAAACAATAGAATTGTTTGTACTACACAGGGCCTACCTTACGCCTCAGGCGATAAAGTGTATATTCCCAACCTCCCCTTCGGAATGTCCTCGATGCCACTGCCCGGAGGCAGATTTTGTACACATGCTATGGGTCTGCCCCTCTCTTGTGGACTTGTGGACGGATGTTATACTGGGCCTCACACGCTTCACTGAACGCTCTATGTGGAATCCTTCTGAAACCTGTCTTTTGGGTCTCCTTCCTCTTCCTAAAAAGGCGAAAGTATTAAGGCGTTTCACTGGCCTCATCTTGATATTGGCCACAAGGCTCATCACACAGCAGTGGAAGTCATGCAAGGTACTGCTCGAGGGGAAGTGGCGGGAGGAGGTTATACAGTGGGCCACTTCTGAGAGGAAAGCGCTGCAACATGAAGACTATAGAGGCTTGAGAAAGAAACAGATATCAATGGAGTGGGCTCAATTATTAGAACATTTCCAAATATAATATAAAACCCTTACTGATGAATGAGGTATTTTTTAGGTCATGACCCTTGTCCTCCCCTCTGGTCGTCGCCCCCCATTCCTCATCCTCCCTCTTTCCCCTCCCCCTACTTCCCCCCTCTCTCCCCCCTTGCTACCGCCCCCCCTCTGCCCGGTCCGGTGGCCCTCTGCCGCTGCCTGTCCCGCCAGATGTATGAAACAGACAATCAGTTAGTAGTAGCTTAGTTCTTTATTGTTGTTTTTTGTTGCACTCAACTCAGATTTATTACTTGTATCTCTGTGGGTGAATACTACATATATGATTGTAGACCGCATGATATTCAGCTAGGTATGACATATGCCACAGCCTTTTCCACTGTTTTTGTATATGTGATCAATATGTACACATGGATGCTACGGAGGATAGTATTTTTGTAACCTTTCCTGTTATCATATAACTTGGTAAACCTTGGATGTAAATGATACCAACGATCACATGTATACATGATGTAACGTATCCTCAGCCGCAAGCAAATTCAAAAACGTAATAAAATTTGTGTTAAAAAAAGTGATAAGATCATACTTTCTGGTCTAATTCACTGAAAAAACGAAAGGTAAAAGTGATGCTTCAGTTAGGTAAGGTAATAAGATCTTAATTCAAGTTAAAATAACCTCCAAAATCCACTAAAATAGACAGGTTAAAGTGACATTATAGTTAAATCTAGTAATAATATCTTAGTTTAAGTAAAAAAAAAACAAATCTATACTGATTTGTAGAGTAAAATGAACAGAAGATTATTAGATGATGTCATCAGTGATGTCATTTCAAATGTCATCAATAATGTCATTGAACATGTCATGAGTGAAGTAATATGCGAGCTCATAAGCAGTGAATGGCAAGGCCTTAAGTTACAGTTAGCTCAGTCAACTACACCTGGAGAATTTTAATTGTTTTCTGGTTTAAAACATGATGTTATGACTGACTTTACCACCTAACTATAACTTCACCTTAACCTTTCTTGCTTTTTAGTGAATATATACATAAATATATATAAATATACATATATATATATATATATTTGTATATATATAAATAGCTGCACACATTCGCACACAGATATATATTCACTGAAAAAACAAAGGTTGTAGGGGCGTTAGAGTTAAGTGAAAAGTTGATTTTTTTTTTATAAAGAAACCACTGAAATTCACTAGTTAAAGTTTTCTTAAGTAACTACATCTTATGTTTTAAAGTATCTTTAACTCGCACCCTTCTCATTCACAGTGTTGTTAAAAATGATGTCATTTGAGATGTGACTAAGGATTGTCAGGATTTAGCCCTCGCGCCTACCAAAAACTACAGTTCCCAGGTGATAAGGGGCTGGAACTACAAGTCCCATGAGCCTTTGCCGCCGATCGGATATAGCGCAGGTGAATCGGATACTCGGCGCTAGTGATTCATAGTTAGTCAGCGGGAGCGGCTGCTTTCGCATTTTCCTGTGTTTCCGAGTAGCGTTTCCAGCGGGAGTGTCTGCAGCGATCTGGAGGCCAGCTGGGGTATCGTTACAAGAAAACGACCTGTTCTTATGCTTTGTTTGTAGGAGCGCTATTGCGCTCATGTTCTGGAATCATAGAGCCACTTCAGGCTCCATTGTGGTTCGTGATTTGTATTACTCGTCTACCCTGGCTAGGGAGGGACTAGTTGACTTCAGAGGCTTCTGATTTGAAGAGTCAGTGTATTCAAGTGGCGGAGTGTAGGGGGAGCCCTTCACATTGCCGTCATGAAGAAATGACTCTAATTGAAATACTATTGTGGACTACAAATGCCAAAGCGGGCGGCAGTGGGCTTGACGCTGAGCCCCACCGTATTTGGTACTAAAGTGAATCTTGAAGGATTAATTAAGACATTCATATGGTGTGAATGACGCAATCTATACCAGTTGCAGTGCCACAGGAACTAGCACTTTTCTTTACTGTTTATCACGTTGTTTATCCTGTGGTCTTCTATTAAGCAGGATTTGGCCAAGACTTGATTGGATACATAGGTTACTTTACTGCGATTGATTTTCACTCTGGGGGTATGTCACTTATATGAGCAGCACATTCATTGGGTAGTGTATTGATGAATGCCTTGTTGGTAACTGTGTTTCTTAAGTACTGTAGGGAAAAGAAGGCAAGGAGAATATCGTCGTTTGGACGCTAGAGTCATAGACAGCACAGGTGATATATACCTTTAGTGAGACTTTAATGAGAGTAGCATTAGGAAGTGTGCTAATCTGTTCCTTTTGTTTTACCGCTTCCTTTCCCTGCTGTCCCTTCCTTTCCCTCCCTGGGTTTTCCCCTTTTGGGGTTTTTCCCTCACTGTATCGCTCGAATACCCTGTGATTATACATTCAGGGTGTTTGGGAGGTCCGGAGGTGGAGCTTATCACTGCGAGCGAATCCTGCAGAGTGCTGATCCTGACAGAATCACTAGCCCAAGAATTACACTCTGCCCGGTTCGTTTGTAGCGATAATGGCCACCATGGAGGACGTGTTACATGCTTTGGTGTTGGTCCAGCAGGAGCTGGCCTCGTCAAAAGCAGAAACAACCGCCTTAAGAGATAAGGTTGAGCAGTTGTCTAGAAATCCTTTCAACGCCTCTTCTCCTGCATCTTCGGTACAGGTGATAGTGCCCCCACCCATTCCTTTGGCCACGCCTGAAAGGTTCTCAGGGGATCCTCGTAAAACGCAGGTTTTCCTAACCCAGATATTACTCCACTTCTCTTGTAAACCGGCTTTGTTCCCTAATATCCATTCAAGGGTGGCTTTCGCCATATCCTATTTAGTGGGGGATGCAGCCAACTGGGCTGTGCCGTTAGTTAAAAACAACAATCCCATCTTATCAGATTGGACGGCCTTTAGGGCGGAATTTGAGAAAGTGCTTGATCGCAGGGCCACTACGTTCAGTGCAGATAAGGAACTCCTGGAGTTAAGGCAAGGGAAAAGCGAGTTAATCACATATTTGACTACATTCAATAGGTTGGTGGCTGAGGCCGAATGGCCTGAAGAAAAAAGAATGTCCCTTTTTTATCAGGTGTTAAAAGAGGATTTAAAGGATGTGGTGGCTCAAGTAGACCCTCAACCCAAAACATGTGTGGACATGATTAACCTGGCATTAAGATTAGATAGTCGGATGACAGAAAGAGGGGGTAACAGGAGAAGATGGGATAGGGGAACGTTCCATTTTGACCGTCCCTCTCAAAAGACATCAGTAGGGGCAGAAAGCAGTCCGGAACCTATGGAGATAGGAGCACTAAGAGCCCTGTTATCTAAGGTAGAGAGGGAAACCAGGAGAACACAGGGCCTGTGTATGTACTGTGGGAAGAAGGGGCATTATGTTAGAGAATGCCCCTCCAAACCCAAGTCGTCTAGTGTCAGCAGATTCAAGAGAGTAGCTGTTTCAACCACAGTGCCTGAGATGGAACAGTTGGAAATCAAAAGACCAGGGGCGGAAGGGGAACCGGAATGGAAATTAACCTCTCTATCCACAATCGGGATAGGGGAAACCGAGTCACATCTGGTCATCGGTATGACGCTTGAATGTGAGCACAAGTTCCATCAAGTGTTGGTTATGTTGGACTCTGGAGCAACAGGTAATTTCATTGATGATGGCCTGGTGTCTCGCCTGGCTTTACCACGTATTCCGAGAGAGAATCCTGAGGAAGTCCTAGCGGTAGATGGTCAGCCTTTGAAATCAGGCCATATAACTGAAAGGACCAGTGAGGTAGGGCTGTCTGTGGTTATGCTAGGGAACATACACTCCGAGCTTTTAACCTTGAACATCATTGCAGCCCCTCAGTATGAGGTAATCCTAGGCATGCCATGGTTATGTCGCCATAATCCTGTTGTCAACTGGAAAACTAAGACTTTCAAGTTCCTGCCTGAGTTCTTCCAGGATCATATGGTGCTGGGCCCTTCTGCTCACGTGGCTTTCCTATCTACCCCTTATTTGGCAGCTACGGCCGTGGAAACAAACGTACAACTCCCTGATGAATACAGTCTCTACAGAGATGTGTTCAGTGAAGTCAAAGCAGAAACCCTTCCTCCACACAGGGAGTATGATTGTCGCATAGACTTGATAGAAGGGGCTACCATTCCTACCTGCAGGGTATACGCATTGTCAGTACCGGAGACTACCCACTTGAAGGAATACATGGACCATTACCTTCGCTTGGGGTTTATCCGGCCTTCCCGATCCCCTGAAGCCTCTCCTCTGTTCTTTATTGCGAAAGCCAATGGGGACCTAAGGGCTTGTGTGGACTATCGCGTCTTGAACAAAAACACAGTGCGCAACCGCTATCCTCTCCCCCCTCATCACTGTCGTGCTAGATCAGGTGAGGGAAGCAAAGATCTATACCCGTTTGGACTTACGGGGGGCTTATCATCCGGTCAGGGTACGCGAGGGGGATGAACGGAAGACGGCGTTCAAGACACGATATGGTCTCTACGAATATCTGGTGATGCCCTTTGGGCTTTGTAATGCCCCAGCAGCTTTCCAATTTTTTATCAACGATGTTTTGAAGGATTACCTGGACCACTTTGTGGTGGTGTATATCGATGATATACTGATATACTTCCAGGATGAATCCTGTCATACTGATCAAGTGAGAAAAGTTCTGGAAAAGTTGAGAGAGCATTGCTTGTATGTGAAATTGAGCAAGTGTGAGTTCGGGGTACAAGAGGTGGAGTTCTTGGGGGTGAACCTCAGCCCTAAAGGATTGCAGATGTCAGATCGGAAGGTCCAGGCGGTCCAGGAATGGCCAGTTCCAAAGAACGTGCGGGAAGTGCAGAGTTTTTTGGGATTCGCCAATTACTACCGCCGTTTTATTGTACAATTTTCACAAACGGCTGTCCCAATTACCAGGTTGTTGAGAAAAGGGGTACCTTTTGCATGGACCAAAGAGGCTGATGAGGCATTCAAGACCCTAAAGAATGCGTTTGTTACTGCTCCTGTGTTGGCGCACCCTTTATAGAACATTCTTTTGTGGTGGAAGCCGACACTTCGGAGGAAGCGAAAGGGGCGGTATTGTCTCAGAGGGATCCACTTACAGGTCAACTCCATCCTGTAGCATACCTGTCTAAAAAACTGAGCCGTGCTGAGTTCAATTACACTATTGCAGAAAACGAGCTGTTGGCCATAAAAAGTGCTTTTCAGGAGTGGAGGCAATATCTGTGGGGGGCTTGTCATGCTGTGACTGTATACACCGACCACAGAAACCTTCAGTACATGACTTCTGCTAGGCATTTGACGCAAAGACAAATACGTTGGATGCTTTTCTTTGCTGAGTATAATTTTGTTGTGACCTTTAGACCTGGCATAGACAATAGGAAAGCAGACGCCTTGTCCAGACAAGCATTGCCAGAGGAGCAGCAGGAAGAGGTCCCTCATGCCATAATCCCAGCAGCCAAGATGTTGTGTGTGGTTTGTGCGGAGAGTTTTTTGGATGAGGTTAAGAACTCCAGGTCTTTGATGGCATGGGAAAGATGGGCTAATATCAAACCTGGGAGGTCTGTGAGACAAGGGCTGCCTTTCCAAGATGACAGTTTGTACCTACCCACAGTTGATATACAGAAGAAGGCTTTTTTATGGTGTCATGTAGCACCTATGGCTGGTCACCCAGGAGTTACTAAAACAGTGAGCCTGCTTCGAAGGTATTTTTGGTGGGATTCATTGGTGAATGATGCTACTCACTGGGTGAGGTGTTGTGAAGAGTGTGCTAGAGCAAAGGGGGAGAATACAAGTAAGAAAGGACAATTGATGCCCATGCCCACACCTTCTCGCCCGTGGCAGAATATAAGGCTGGATTTCCTAACGGGTTTGCCCTGTGACCAGGGGTGTTCAGATATCCTGGTAGTAGTTGATAATTTGACTAAGATGGGCCATTTTATTCCTTGTAAGAATCTCCCCACGGCAGGCCAAACTGCCCAGTTACTGGCTTCTCAGGTCATACGGCTACATGGCATATCTCAGGTGATTGTGTCTGATAGGGGACCTCAATTCATTGCTCGTTTTTGGAGAATGTGGTGTAAGGCTTTGGGTGTTGATTCAGCTCTTTCAACAAGCTTTCACCCGCAGACCGATGGGCAGAAGGAAAGGCTGAATCAAACCTTGAAAAAGTACTTGCGGTGTTATTCTAAGGAAGCACATGAATCTTGGGTGGACTTGTTGTGGATGGCTGAATTGGCGTATAATAACGCATGGCATAGCTCTACTGGCATGTCTCCTTTCAAGGCCAATTACAGGTATGATGCCAGCACCTTGCCCATCACCTTCCCACCCGAAGTAGGCAACCAGCCCACGGTGATGGCTCGCATGCGTACGTTGAGGAGAGTGCACAGAGAGGTGCAGAAACATTTGTTGAAAGCCAAAGAGGTGTATAAATGTTGGGAGGATAAGCACAGGATTCCTGGCCCGCAGTTTAAGGTGGGGGACAAGGTGTGGCTATCCACTAGGTACATTCGTTTTAAGCTACGAAGCGTATTCCACCCCGCTTTATTGGCCCCTATCCAATAGTGAGACAAATCAACCCTGTGGCATACAAACTCAGGTTGCCTTGCAATTTGAGGATTCATCCAGTATTTCACGTACAGTTGTTGAATAGGGCTTTCACGTCCCAGAGGAGGGCACCCCCACCAGTGGAATGCGAGGGTGGGCTTGAGTACGAGGTGAAGTCCATTTGTGATTCCAAGATGCGCAGGGGTGTACTATGGTATTTGGTCTCCAGGAAGGGCTATTCAGTGGAGGATGACTCGTGGGAGCCTTGGAGTAATGTGCATGCACCTAGAGCCATTGCTTCATTCCATCGGAGGTTCCCGGCCAAACCAGGCCCTAGAAGGCGCTTGGGAGGAGGGCGTACTGTCAGGATTTAGCCCTCGTGCCTACCAAAAACTACAGTTCCCAGGTTATAAGGGGCTGGAACTACAAGTCCCATGAGCCTTTGCCGCCGATTGGATTTAACGCAGGTGAATCGGATACTCGGCGCTAGTGATTCGTAGTTATTCAGCGGGAGCGGCTGCTCTTGCATTTTCCTGTGTTCCCGAGTAGCGTTTCCAGCGGGAGTGTCTGCAGCGATCTGGAGGCCAACTGGGGTATCGTTACAAGAAAACGACCTGTTCTTATGCTTTGTTTGTAGGAGCGCTATTGCGCTGATGTTCTGGAATCATAGAGCCACTTTAGGCTCCATTGTGGTTCGTGATTTGTATTACTCGTCTACCCTGGCTAGGGAGGGACTAGTTGACTTCAGAGGCTTCTGATTTGAAGAGTCAGTGTATTCAAGTGGCGGAGTGTAAGGGGAGCCCTCCGCATTGCCGTCATGAAGATATGACACTAATTGAAATACTATTCTGGATTACAAATGCCAAAGCGGGCGGCAGTGGCCTTGACGCTACGCCCCACCGTATTAGGTACTAAAGTGAATCTTGAAGGATTAATTAAGACATTCATATGGTGTGAATGACGCAATCTATACCAGTTGCAGTGCCACAGGAACTAGCACTTTTCTTTACTGTTTATCACGTTGTTTATCCTGTGGTCTTCTATTAAGCAGGATTTGGCCAAGACTTGATTGGATACATAGGTTACTTTACTGCGAGTGATTTTCACTCTGGGGGTATGTAACTTATATGAGCAGCACATTCATTGGGTAGTGTGTTGATGTATGCCTTGTTGGTAACTGTGTTTCTTATGTACTGTAGGGAAAAGAAGGCAAGGAGAATATCGTCGCTTGGACGCTAGAGTCATAGACAGCACAGGTGATATATACCTTTAGTGAGACTTTAATGAGAGTAGCATTAGGAAGTGTGCTAATCTGTTCCTTTTGTTTTACAGCTTCCTTTCCCTGCTGTCCCTTCCTTTCCCTCCCTGGGTTTTCCCCTTTTGGGGTTTTTCCCTCACCGTATCGCTCGAATACCCTGTGATTATACATTCAGGGTGTTTGGGAGGTCCGGAGGTGGAGCTTATCACTGCGAGCGAATCCTGCAGAGTGCTGATCCTGACAAGGATGTTATGAATGCATTCACTAAACATGTTTTGAGTGATGTAATATCTGAGGGTACAAGCAGTGCATGGCAAGGGCTTGGCCAGGTCCTACACCTAACCACCCATGAGCAGGCCGCCCTCTATTTGTATTCCTTTGCGGTGCAGCAAATCCACCTCCATTCTGCTGATGACAGCATTAAGCATTGTGGTGGATGTGCGGATCCATGAAATGGGCAAAAAAATTATGCATTATTAACTTTGACCACAGTGATATTTTAAAACTGCCCACCTCAAATGTCTGTTTTTCTAGCAGAGTCTTTAAGAATAGATTTAGCACAGTGATATCAACACCAATGAAAAAAAGAGACAAAGCCTTTTACCATTTTTTCAGCGAACTCTTCAAGCATAGGATTAGCTAATGCAATATGCACTGACCTTTTACCTCTCCTGGAATAGTGTTACTGCTTTGGATTGACAAAATGCCATCCACGCCAACAAGAAAGAATAAAAGCATCTCCTGATGCTTGCGTTTCACTCTCATTAGAGGTCAACAGAGAGGTATAACTTTGTCTTGAAACAATTGGGTGCCCTGTATAGGTCAAAACCAAAACCTCACAAGCAATAAAAGTTTATATACACAGTGGCAAACATCTAAATAATATATATATATATATATATATATATATATATATATATATATATATATATATATATATATATATATATATATATATATATATATATATATATAATATAAAAAAAAATATATAGGTCCTGCTGAACTAAAGAACTGGTTCTTGTAAAGAAAATTCTAACTGCGCTGAAGTTGCACCAAGTCGAAATCATATTAAGACTTTCTATTTCATAAGATCTTGATTTGAATGTAATTTTTCTCTGTAAATATATGTTTCTTGTACAAACTTCATGTATATACTGTTGATAAGTGAGTTTTTGGTATCAACATGGATTTTCTTTGCTTTCACTAAATCACATTATTACTTATTTGTAGGAATCACTTAGGGTCTTGGTATATGAGTTGAGGCACTTATAATGTACATTCTTAAAACCTAGTCATGAGTATACAGCACACAAATGAATTGTGAGACTAGTAGAGGTACCTAATATGGTGGTATAGGTCTATCAAGTCATGATTTGTGAATATGTATATAGTATTGTAAATAGATAGATGGTGTGTATATTTTTGTACATAGGAAGTGAGTATATATAGATATTATATTTTTCTATATGTTTATACTTTCTTTTGTATTTAAGTTGGATCTTTTTCTCCAACATAATTAATATGAACATGACTTTATACCATTTATGTACAGGATGTTACAGTCAAAGTTTTTGCATTCATGCAGCTATTTTGTTTCAGTGCCCTTCTCACTGTTTTATAAATTGTTTAACGGTGTGCACTTATATAAAACCACTATAGTGTGTTTTTTATGTCTATACACCATGTGACTCACTGAATAGGTGGAGCATCACGTAACCAAAAAAATGTGTATAAATTTGTTTGCTGACCAGGTGCGCGGTGTGTGACCAAGAGCACAAGTTGCTCGAAACACGTAACCTGAGAGGTTTGGATTAAAATCTCCCTTACTGAAGCCTTCGTGGTCCGTGTCTTCATTTCTGGCAGGAGTGTACTGTTTGAAGATTTGTATATATATATATATATATATATATATATATATATATATATATATATATATATATATATATATATATATATATATATATATATATAATTTAAATGAGTTGAGCGCCTCCGCTCTTTGCACATCTTGACGAAGCCCTCTGGCGAAACGCGTCGTATGCTGTAAAGTTCCCAAATAAAATCCACGTGGAACTACCCCCTGTGTGTGCTGCTTTCTTTACGAACAGACGGTTCGTGGATGCTTAAAGCTGTGATATATATATATATATATATATATATATATATATATATATATATATATATATTACCTACTGGCGGTCGCCAGTAGGTAGTTATAGTTAGGATTTTTTTCAATGTTAAATCTCAAAATTCTATTTGGAATAACTTTGGCGCCGGTTGACGAATCTGCCTGGAAATTTCCTCAAAATGGCCTCGCCGCGTTCCGGTCCTTCCCTGAAAGTTTGGGGGGATTCGTCAAGCGGGGGCTGAGATAAAAGGGGGGTCCCAAAACGTGTTTTCCCCATGTTAATTTCCATAGGGCGGTCGATTTCACTTTTAGCCCGAACGGCTGAATGGATTTCCACCAAACTTGGCAAAATTGTAGGGACTGGTAGCTCGATGTGCCTTTGCTATGTCTCAAGATATGTGCTCCAGTGGATTTTGAGTAATTTAGGTTCAAAAAAATATATATATCTAGAGCCGCGCCCCGGTGCGCACACCGGGGAGTGCACCGGGCGCGCCACGCGACTTGCGCACGGAAAGGTGATTGGCTCTCGGTTGTCTGTAAACATTTGAAACAGTCCGGAGCGGCCGCCATCTTGTCTGTCGGTAAAAATCGAGTCACAAGAGGTGGCAAAAACAAAGGGGGGAATTGACCATAAGGGGGCAGGGTAGACCCCCCCTTACCCCCTAGGTTTGATATGGGGGCCATTAAAGGGCCCCGCGGGGTCTCAAAAAAAATATTTTTTTCCGATTTTCGCGGGGGGAGCGCCCGGTACGCGCACCGTGGAGTGCACCGGGGAGCGCACTATGGGGAAAAAAGAATCACTTTTAAAAATTGTATGTTTAATAATTGGTTTTTTTTGTTGTGTTTTTTTTTTATTTAAGTACCAACATGTAGGTACCAATGCAGAGTGTATAATTTAATATACACCGTTTCCTTTGTAGATATCTTGCAAGTTGTTACAGAAGTTATTGTGGTATATGGAATCCATACCATAGTCTGTCAGGAAAGCAGAAACAACATGAAGGCAGGAGATGATAAAGAGATGTTAAATACACATTGGAGATAATATAGTGGGAGAAAGGAAGTAACTATGAGCAAACTTTCTATGTAACACAAAAAAGTTGCACAGTATACTATAAGTCTCACTTTATATTTTAAACATTTTTGATCTACTTGATGAATTACATATAAAAATGAATAATGGCTCCTTTTTCATCCATCGTTCTATATTAGCCTCATTCCCTTCATCCCTTCACTCTGTGACTCCCCTTCACTCACTCTCAGTCATCTTCTATTCCTCTTTTTTATTAATAGTTCCTCATTCAGACTTCTCTCCTTTTCACTCATTTTCCTTTTACTTTCTTATCTTTCCTGATTTCGTTTTGGTATCTCACATTCTTTTAGTATCTTACTTAACTTCAGTAATTTGTTCTCTTTCTATTTCTTTTCCCTTCTTTTTTCTCTTTCTACATTACTTTATTTCTGTTTTTGTATCCTTCACTATTGCTTTATTTCTTAGTAAACTTTTTTAGATTTTTTACCTCTTGAACTGTTTCTTCTATTTTAATATATATTTTGTACTAATTATAATGTGTTTTTTCTTTTGTCTTTCACAGATACAAGTAAGTTTTCATTAATTATATGGTAAGTGTGTTTACAAAATGTAGTTTGTTATCACCCTTTGCTTTAACCTCACTACTTTTCTCTCACCCACCTCACCCTTGTTTCCTTACTTTGCTTCCCTCACTTATTCTTATCCTCCATGTTTACTTCCTACCACATTCAACTTCTTTCAGTACCTCTGCTTATCCACACTCCTTCACTTACCGTTTTTACTGGTTCACTTAGTCCCTTTCTGACACTCCTTCCTTTACTCTCTCTCTTCTTTCTCTCTGTCACTCCCTATGTCTTACCCTTATTCACTTATATACACCCTCTTTCACTCCTCTTTACTTACACTCACTGCTATTTTCTTTCCCTCCGTCACTACTGGTTTTTTTCTCTGGTTCCGTCACTATCTGTCATTCCCCATACTTAAGTCTCCTTCCTTTTACTTTCATCACCCATTCACATTTTCCCAGAACCTCTGCTTTAGTCTTCTTCCTCTTTCTTCTCTTCTTTTGCTCCCTTATTCATTTTCTTTTTCTCAGTTACTTTCTCTTACACCTTTTCTCTGTCTTACTATCTATTACACAGTCCCTCTGTGTTCCTCCCTCTAGCTCTCTTTCTCTTAACACCACTCTCTCTGTCCCCATTCCTCATGCTCACTCCTTCATTCTTTTTTTTTTCTTTTTTGTTGGTGCGCTGACGGGACGCGCACCGGTACGCGCACCGGGACGTTCACCGGTACGCGCACCGGGAGCGCACCAGAGTCGAATATGAAAAAAAAAAATACTATATTTAAACAAAAATATTATCATAATATACAATGTAGGGTTCATTTTTAGAAAAACATACCTTTCTCAGCTAAAGACATTTGCGAAAAAATAACCTTAGAAATTCACTAAAAAGTACATAGGTATGAAGCCCTATAAAAAGTTAAAAATTAGCAGTTAAAAAACCTATGAAATTCACAGAAAAAACCAAAGGTTTCACACCACTTATAGTTAGGAATTTGCATTAAAAAAACCTATGAAATTCACTGAAAAAAACAGAGGTTTCACACCAGTTATAGTTAGGAATTAGCATTTAAAAAACCTATTAAATTCACTGAAAAAACCATAGGTTTCACACCAGTTATAGTTAGCTGGAAATTTTACTGACATAAAACCAATGAAATTCCACGGTATAGTTAGTTGGACTCACTATAACTTGCGCGTGTAATGCACTGCTGATGACATCACATATTACATCACTCATGACATGGTCAGTGACATCACTCATGACATCACTGATGACACCATCCTTGTGACAGAGTGACAGACCTCCTTTCACTGTAAAGTAAACCTTGAAACACATATTCAAAAATAGAAACTAACATTTTCAAAAAAGTGGATATACCCATACCAGTTACAACAACCAATTCAGTAATTCCACCATCTATGTACACATTCACACATTCACCAACAGTTTTATATAGTCACTCATACATATACTCACTCATCATATGTAGTGATACCCCTATACATCCTGTTACACACCGACAGTCATCAAAAAGTTACTCACACACACACTCACACATGCAAATAAACTAATAAACATCCATTTATTTGCATATACAGATATACACACACTACCACCTTACTTCTAAGGAAACTTACACATATTTACTCTCTTAAACAATCACTTATAGAAACACATACTTATTTAAACAGGAACTCTTACAATCTCTCACTCTCACATATACTGACTTATATACATCAATGCTCACATATACGAGATTAAAATATATCTTGTTACTGATAAAGACACTAGTGAGACAGGCATGCAATCACTAATACACACATTAAGCATGGGCGAATTTTGCGAATTCGCGATCCGCGAATTTGCGGATTTGCGAATTCGCGATCCGCAAAATTCGCGAATTCGTGCGAATTTGCAGATTTTTGGGTTTTTGCGTGTTCGCGCGGTTTTTGCGTGTTCGCGGGGTTTTTTGCGTGTTTGCGGGGATTTTTGCATCTTCGCGAGCCGCTTGCATAGCGAAGTTACCCATGCAGTCGTTTATGGGAGAGGGAGAGAGAGATAGATAGATAGATAGATAGATAGATAGATAGATAGATAGATAGATAGATAGATAGATAGAGAGGGAAGGAGAGAGGGAGAGAGAGAACGAGAGAAAGAAAGAGAGGCCGGATCTCTGAAGGGCCAGATTCTTGAGTTGCCCCTACAGAACATACAGCTTTTTATTTTTAGCAAAATGCATATGAAAATTGTGCTGTAAAGGTCTCTTTTAGTTTAACCCCTCCTGACAACTCAAAATGGTGTATTTGCCATCCTCTCCCTTCTTCCTGTTTTTTATATCTGTAAGTGCTTCCTGATGAGGTTTAATTCCTTGGACAGGTGCCTCGTTGCCTACTTGTAACTATTCTCTGACCCTGCTTCAAGGGTCAGAGCAGGGTCAGAGAATAGTTGCAAGTAGGCAACGAGGCGCCAGGAAGCAATTAGCAGCAGGTGTCCAAGTTGAAGTTAATTTGTTTGTAACCCTTTTGTAAAAGGTTACAAAGAAATTAGGTTCAACTTTTGCACCTGCTGCTGTAACCCTTGCTTGGCTGAAAATTCGTCCCCGCTGATTCGCGGATTTTACCGCGATTTCACGAGATTCGCGGATCGCGAAATCGCGGAAAATCCGCAAATTCGCCCGCGAAACGGATTTTACGCCCACCCTTAACACACATATACACATTCATCCACTCATACAGTCCTTTACATATGCTGTTTTCAAAAAACATACAAACAGTGAGTCAGTCATTGATGCATCTATGTGCTAAGTAACACCCCCACCAAACCATACAGACACTCATACTGATACTAAAAAAAACATATAATAATCCATATACACACACTACTCGCTAATGTATGTATTCACTAAGATACACTTAATAAGCCAGTTAACCAATCATTTTTTAAAAAAAACATCCATTAAGACACTTATTGAAACATTTATTCTTCCTTCGACTTTTACATATACATATATAAAACATATTTATTTTTCAGAAAGACACACATTCACTGGATGGTGTCATGAGTGATGTCATGAGTGATGTCACTGACCATGTCATGAGTGATGTAATATGTGATGTCATCAGCAGTGCATTACACGCGCAAGTTATAGTGAGTCCAACTAACTATAACGTGGAATTTCATTGGTTTTATGTCAGTAAAATTTCCAGCTAACTATAACTGGTGTGAAACCTATGTTTTTTTCAGTGAATATATATATATATATACATGTATATATATATTACCTACTGGCGGTCGCCAGTAGGTATATATAGTTAGGATTTTTTTCCTATGGGATTTCTGAAAATTCTATGTCGAATAACTTTGCCGTTTATGGACGGAATTGGCTGAAATTTTCAGGAACATGGCACATTTTGTTTCTGAGCAGCCCCTGAAAATTTGGGGGGGGTTTCGTCAAGGGGGGGCTGAGACAAAAGGGGGGTCCCAAAACGCGTTTTTCCCATTCATTTTTCCATAGGGCGGTTGGAATCACTTTTAGCTCGAACGGCTGAATGGATTTACACGAAACTTGGCAAAATTGTAGATATGGTTTGCCCGACGTGCCTTTGCTATGTCTCAATATATGTGCTCCAGTGGATTTTGAGAAATTAACGTTTTTAAAAACAGATATATCTGTGACAGTGCTCCGGTTAGCGCTCCGGTTCGTGTACCTGACGCGTAACGGAACTTCGCGAAGCTGATTGGCTCTCCGGTGTCTGTCAGCATTCTAAACAGTCCGGAACGGCCGCCATCTTGTCTCTCGGTAGGATCGAGAGACAAGAGGTGGAAAAAACAAAGTGGGAAATGAGCATAAGGGGGAAGAGTACATCCTCCCTGACCCCCTAGGTTTGATGAGGGGGCTTTGAAAGGGCCCCGCGGGTCAAAGAAAAAAAAATTATTATCGTTTTTTTTGCGGGGGGAGCTCTCGGTACGCGCACCGGGAAGCAGACCGGGAAGCGTAATATTGGGAAAATGGGATGAAAGAATGTTCAAATATTGTATGTGATTGTTCTTTTTTATTTTTTTTATTTTATTTAAGTACCAAGATGTAGGTACCAATGCAGAGTCTAAAAATAAAAATACACCGTTTTCTTTGTAAATATCTTGCATGTTGTTTCAGAAGTTATTGTGGTATATGGAATTCATAGCGTAGTCTGTCAGGAAAGCAGAAACACCATGGAGGCAGGAGATGATAAAGAGATGTTACATACACATTGGAGATAATATAGTGGGAGAAAGGAAGTAACTATGAGCAAACTTATTATGTAACACAAAAAAGTTGCACAGTATTTTTAAAGTCTGATTTTACATTATAATCAATTTGCAACTAGTTTACAAAATACATATAAAAATGAATAATGTCTCAAACAATTTTTGAATTATTAAATAAAAATTTATTTTTCTTATTCGTTTTCAAAATTAAAAAGAACTTCTAATAATTCATTGTCAGATTTTTTTTCATTTTCAATTAGGAAATCTACTGATTCCACACATTGCAGAAGTTCAAAGTCTTGTGATTCATCATAGAATTCAGAGTCAATTTCTGTATCTGTGTTGCTTCTTGCAAAAATTTCCAAGTTAGTTTTGTTCTCTCCTTCCATTTTTGTGCTGTAAAACGAATTTTTAAAAAATATATCAGTACAGATAGGGCACTGTTGGGTTTAAGTACAGACAGGTAGTTTGTTTTTTTAAACAGTGATTTTATCTTTGGGCAGTGTATGGTATCAGACTGGAAGTAGAAATATAAAAAAATGTATGTGATAAAGCCTAAGTTAATTCTTAATTATACAAGACAAGCCTAACTCCATCCATAACTAAAACAGAGATGTCTATCTTATTCTATAACTATTACAGAGGGATAATATATAACTATCAGAAAATGTTTTCCTACTTAACTTAAAGTGCAGAACATACTTCAGTTTTTAAAATATCATCTTACCAATCAAAAAGAAGTTTAAGTTCTCAGTTGAAATGCACTTGATATGTACTTCAGGAAGTAGTAGTCAAAATAGCTGTGTTTCTCTCTCTTTCTTTATATATATTCAGGTACATAACCAATCAAATGTCATAAAATAATAGAAGATATTGAAAGTAGCATTTTGATTGGTTGTCAATTCTAACACTTCATAAGTGTTTTTGTTAGGTAATTTACCTCAGGATATTAAGTCAGGCTTACAGCATAATTTTCTTAATGGAATTCCATCAAATTTGGGTAAATGGTAGGGACTGCTAAGTAGTAGGCCCTATTCTATATTTGATGAAAGTGTCTGTAGTAGTTTTTCTGTAAATTACTTTCCCACCTTTTTTTATCGAGCGCTTACCGGTGCGCTCCCGGTACGCGAACCGGCAGCGTTACGGGAGTCCTCCATTTTCTGTATTGGTTGAATTGAGTCATAAGATGGAGGACAAAGAATGTACGGAATGGGTAGAAGGGGGCACGGTAGACACTTTGTGACCCTCTAGGCTTTCTGAGGGGGGATTAGGACGCTGATATATGCAAAAGTAAAAAAATTAAATTTTTAAAAATTTCGCGGGGAGAGCGCCCGGTACGCGCACCGGTAAGCTAACCGGGGAGCGTACTTTGGTGAAGAAAAAAAACACACAAAAAAAAAACGTTTTGAATGATAAGAGGTAGGGTAGCTCTGAAAAGAGCTATTGTGTTCTGTGGATAATTTAGGTACCTACAAGTAGGTTCCAATGCACACTTTTAAATAAAGGACGAATATTCTATTCCCTTCTTCGGAGAAGTGTACACCATCTCTTCTGTAGATGTGTTGAATGTTGGAACGCAAGTTATTGTTGTATATTAAACCTATTCCATAGTCTCTCATGTAAGCAGAAACAGATGTATTCACATGTTTCTGTGCTTTCTCAAATTGTGGAAAAAAATTAATTTGACCACTTACATTTTTGTCTTTGATATATATTGGAATATACCAAGGCAGTTTGGGGAAAAGTGGCATTTAAAAGAAGAATACATTTTACAGCTTTTGATATTTGCAATTAAAAAACCATTGAAATTCACAAAAAAAAACATAGGTTATAGACCATATATAGTTAGGAATTAGCATTTACAAAACCTTGAAAATTCACTGAAAAAACCATAGGTTATAGACCATATATAGATAAGGGATTAGCGTTTACAAAACCTTATTTTACTCACACAAAACCATTGAAATTCGCATATATAGTTAGTTGCACTAACTATATATCGCGCACCCGCAATCCACTGCTGATGATGTCACATATTACATCATTCATGACATGGTCAGTGACATCACTGATGACATCACTGATGACATCATCCAGTGAATGTATTTATTTATTTATTATGCAACTTATAATGCGCAGACTAAACCCGAAGGTATCAAGGCGCCTATCAAAATCAATCAACAAAATTTGCAGAGCACCACTACGGGTATGCACGTGTAAAAAGGTGAGTCTTTAGCGCGGATCTAAAAGTTTGGAGAGAGGGACTGGATCTTACTTCCAAAGGGAGGGCATTCCACCATTTAGGTGCCAGGAAGGAAAAGGCCTTACCTCCCCATCTTGCTTTTCTGACACGGGGTACAGAAAGGAGAAGTTTGTGACTGGAGCGAAGATTCCTACTGGGGTTATGCTGAGAAAGAATGGATCCCATGCTTGTAGGGCTGGATTTAGCTAAGGCTTTATACACCAGGCACATGGATTTGAAAAGGATCCGGTACTCAACGGGGAGCCAGTGAAGTTGTTTTCGGGCTTCGGTGGCAGAGGCACGTTTCGGTAGGTCAAGAGCAAATCTCGCTGCCGCGTTCTGGACCACCTGCAAGCGCTGTAGATGACTCTTGTTCAGTCCTGCATACAGCGCGTTGCAGTAATCCAGTCGCGAACCCAAGAGAGCGACAGCAAGTTGCTTTCTTGCCTGGGGTGACAAAAAGTGCCTGATTTTCCTTAGAATGTGGATAATCCCCCAGCAGGTCGAAACAGTCCTGTTGACCTGTTGGCACATACTAAGGTTGGGGTTGATCATAACTCCCAGGTTTTTTGCTGACGAGGTGGGCTCGGGACATACGCCTAGCGAGTTCGGCCACCACTCCGCCGACCAGATCGTTTCCTTTCCTCCAAAGACCATCACCTCCGTCTTCTCCCCATTCAGTTTTAGTGAATTGTGGATCATCCACTGGCCAACTGCCTCCATGCAAGATCTAAAATTGGCGGCAGTTGACGTAGCTGGCTGGGAGAGAGAGACTAGGATCTGAGTGTCGTCCGCGTAGGAAACTACCTCCATCCCAAAAGATCTAATGAGTCTGGCAAGGGGGGTCACATAGATATTAAAAAGGGTAGGACTGAGCGCAGACCCTTGAGGGACCCCACATTGCACAGACAGGGATGGAGATAGAAACGATCCCAGCATTATCCTTTGTTCTCTATGGTCGAGAAAAGAGGAAAGGAGTCCCAGAGCAGGCCCGCGGACCCCAATCTCCCTCAGGTGAGATGTTAACACCACGGGGGACAGGGTATCGAAGGCCGCTGTGAGATCTAAAAGGATCAGGAGGGAGGTCTGACCCTCATCAACTCTAGTGCGGATGGTATCCAGCACTATGGTGAGGGCAGACTCGGTGCTATGTTCCCTCCTGAAACCATGCTGGGAGAGATCCAAACAGCCCGAGCTCTCCACAAATGCAGCCAGATGTTTATTCAGATGGGCTTCGAGCATCTTTGCGGGAGCCGGGAGCAGTGAGATGGGGCGAAAGTTTTTTAACACCCCGGGGTCCAGAGAAGGCTTTTTAAGCAAAGGTTTTACTACAGCATTCTTCCACTGCTGGGGAAAAATGCCTTCCTTCATCGCTCTGTTCATGATGTCAACCAGAGGAGGAAGGAGAGATTCTCTGCACTGCTTGAGGATCTTTAGCGGGCAGACATCCAACGGAGAGCCAGATTTGGTTTTATCAAGCAGGATTTCAAGATCCTGACAGGAAAGGGGAGGAAAGGAAATCAAATGCTGATGTTGAGAGGATTCAACAACACCGGGCTCAGGAAGAGCAGGCAGCAAAGGAACGGCGGTCAAGGATTTTTGAACCTCCAGAGCAGCATAGATGTCGGCGATCTTTGACTGAAAGAAGGCAGCTATCTTGTTACACAGGTCCTGAGAGGCAACCACAGGATCCGGTGTCTGAAGGGCCGTAAGGGAATCAACAATCCTAAAGAGTTCTCTAGGAGATGACAATGAGGAAGTGAGTGCCGTGAAATATTCCTGTTTGGTCTTAATAACTTCCAGTTTGTAATTTTTAAGCAGGACCCTATGGGCTTCTCTATCCTTAGGGGCCCAGCTAGAGTGCCATAAGCGTTCCTGCCTTCTTACTTCCTGTCTCCGAAGCCGGAGCTGTTCGGAGAACCAGGGAGCTGAGGGTCTTTTCCTAGCAGAATAACAAGATCTTGCAGGAGCGAGCTCCTCTAAGGCCTCAGCAATGGTGTGTATCTGTAAAGTTAAAATATGTCTTACATATTGAAGAATGAGTGGATGTATAAGTGTCTGGATGAAGGATTTAGTAGGTGCATGACTGACTGTATGAGAGAGTGATTAAATGTGTCTCACTGAGTGCATGGGTTAGTGACTAAACTGTCTTAATTTGTGCATCATTATATCTGTTGTTCTGTAAACTGCTGCATGTGTTGATCAGTAGCTATGTGAGTAACTATATGGGTTATTGATTGGTTGCCCAAGTATTTGTATGGGAGACTGAGTATGTGTGTGAGTGGCTGGGAGGTGTATAGATGTGTGAGCAGTTGATTCACTAGATGTATGGGTTCAAAAGTGCATGTGGAAACAGCTGTATGGGCAGTTGACTGTGTGCATGAGTGTATTGGTGAGTGAATGGATATCTCAGTGCTACATGTCAAAGTAAGTACATATGTAAAACACAGTACATGTGAGAGTTGACATATATAAATAACTGTGCATAAGAGCCAGTGAATGTGTGAGTGGCTGTATGGATCATTGTGAACTTGTATCAGGGATTGTATAAGAGAGTAAATATGTGTTAGAATATGTTTGAATTAGTAAGGTGTGTATAACTGTATAGTTCAGGAAATGGAGGAGTGATTGATTCTTTGCATGACTGACTAGGTGTGTGAGTAACTCCATGGATGAGTGACAATCTGTGAGTGTCTGTTTACATTGAGTGTATCTAAGGTTATATTAGAGTCTGAAGAGGTTCATCGTATTATCACATGAATGATGTCATCAGTAATGTTGTCAGTGTTGTCATTTGAGTTGTCAACAGTGATGTCATCAGTGATGTCACTGACCATGTCATGAATGATGTAATATGTGCCATCATCAGCAGTGGATTGCGGGTGCGCGATATATAGTTAGTGCAACTAACTATATATGCGAATTTCAATGGTTTTGTGTGAGTAAAATAAGGTTTTGTAAATGCTAATCCCTAACTATATATGGTCTATAACCTATGGTTTTTTCAGTGGATTTTCAAGGTTTTGTAAATGCTAATTCCTAACTATATATGGTCTATAACCTATGGTTTTTTCAGTGAGTATATATATATATATATATATATATTCACTGAAAAAACCATAGGTTTCACACCAGTTTCACACCAGTTATAGTTAGGAATTAGCATTTAAAAAACCTATCAAATTCACTGAAAAAACCATAGGTTTAACACCAGTTATAGTTAGCTGGAAATTTTACTGATATAAAACCATTGAAATTCCCACGTTATAGTTACTATAACTTGCACGTGTAATGCACTGATGACACCATCCAGTGAATGTGTGTCTTTCAGATAAATAAATATGTTTTATATATGTATGTTAAGGTCGATGGAAGAATATTTGTTTAAATTATTGTCTTAATGGATGTTTTTTTAAAAAAAATAATTGGATATCTGCCTTATTAAGTGTATCTTAGTGAATACATATATTAGCGAGTGAAAGTAGGTCAGTCTCTCTGTCATCAGTGATGTCATGAGTGATGTCACTGACCATGTCATGAGTGATGTAATATGTGATGTCATCAGCAGTGCATTACACGTGCAAGTTATAGTGAGTCCAACTAACTATAACATGGGAATTTCAATGGTTTTATATCAGTAAAATTTCCAGCTAACTATAACTGGTGTTAAACCTATGGTTTTTGCAGTGAATTTGATAGGTTTTTTAAATGCTAATTCCTAACTATAACTGGTGTGAAACCTATGGTTTTTTCAGTGAATTTCATAGGTTTTTTAAATGCTAATTCCTTTGTATATCGAGTTTCTAACTTTTTTTTTTTTTACAATTTGCTGTTTTTTTTTAAGTATTCATTTTTTTTATATAATTTTTTTCTTTTGCGCTCTGGGTGCGCGCTCCGGGAAGCTTTCAGCTAAGCTCTCCGGTAAGCTTTTCCGTGAGCTCACCTGAAAGCGCACCCAGAGCGCTACTGTCGTTCGTGAAAAAAATATGAATGAAAAGTTAATAATAATGCAAAACATTTCGTACCATACAAATAAAATTAGTTTTTTTTAATAAGGAAAATGATTATGCATTTCTGTAAAAGTTTGATGACGTCACTTCGGCGCGCAACGTAAGTGCCCTCGGAAGCGCCTACGTTCGCGCCGCGTAAACGCACGCAAAAGCGCCTACGATCGCGCCACGTTTGCGCCCCGGAAGCGCCTACGATCGCGCTGCGTAAACGCACCCGGAAGTGCTCCGGAGCGCGCAGCGTAAACGCGTCGGGTCATGTGACCCTAAAATAACACTTTTCATTGGTTGCTAACAGTTTTTTTTACAATGAATGAAATCCCCACCCATTTCCTTCACTTCTTCTTTCACTTTTGTGACTGAAAGACCTGTTTTTTGCACCTGGATCTTTTGTGAATTACCATGGCTGCCAGAGAATCCAGCAGTGAGGATGAACCTGAGTTCATCAATGAAGAGCCTCCTACCCCAAAGGTGAAGGAACATTTCATATGGAAATTTTTTAAGTTTCCAGCAGACCAGAAGAAGGTGAATGCACCAAAAGTGGAGTGCAGGATCTGCAAACAGGTCCTGTCACGGGGTAACCCCCAAAAAAAGTACTCTTTTGGGAACTTTACGATGATCCGACATGTGGAGAGGAGGCACCCCCAGAATTTTGCCCGGGAAAGTGTCAGGGCTCTGGCACAAGAGGTTCCCAGAGATGGGGCCTCTACATCAACCGGAGGAGCAACTTCTTCTGGGAGAGAGCAATCGCAGGAGCAGGTGCCAAACATACAACCTGCATTTAACCATGGGGTCGTCAGATGCAGATACTGCAATCAACTCCTCACCTATGGGGAGCAAAGTGTCCAGCTCATGGTTCGAGCATTGGAGAACCATCGCTGCCCTTCCCACCCCTAATTTTTTTGTTTTCTTTTTGCTCCTGTTGAGCAGTTTCCATTCCCTGTTTTTGTTCCTGTTCAGTTAAAAGAAGAAAACCAAAAGTTCTTTTCAGAACTACCTCCAATTCTCATCAAAGAGCTATATTCTTAAAAAAATGAAGAGTAAGTGAAATATAGTGCATTGATAATTGAAAGGAGAATGAGTAAGAAAGAACAGAAAGGTATGAGAGGTGAAAGGAAGTGAAGTAGGAGGAATGAAAGAAGGTGAGTGTTAGAAAAGAAAGTTATGACACAGTGAATAAACTGGAGGCCTCATTTCTGAAAAGTGACGCATCGCTACGTGAAAACAGCGATGCGTCACTTTTCTGGACGCACTCCTTATGACATTCCAGATATGTCATATTTAATATATGACTAATCAATTCGCAAGGAGTTACAGATATGTCAGTATTTCTGACGTATCTGTAAACACAAAAGTAACGCATTGCTGGAGTGCGTCACAAAAGTGACGCAACTCCAGTAATGTGTCCTTTCACATGGAAAAAGCACCATGTGAAAGGTCTGCTGTGAAGCAGGCGCAAGATTTTGACGCAACAGCATCCTAAAAGTGACGCACTGCGTCGTTATTACCAAGCTTTTTGCGGGGGAACACCCCCTCTGCATGCATTATACCTGACGCTATTTTTAAAAAGTGACGCATCTAGGTACATGGGTCACTTTTTAAAACTCTGCGCCACATTATATCTGCATCAGGCATAATGTATGCAGAGGGGGCAATCCCTCGCAAAAAGCTTGGTAATAACGACGTACTGAAATCTATGAGATTTCTCTGCGTCACTTTTAGGATGCTGTTGCGTCAAAATCTTGCGCCTGCCTTGCGTCACTTTCATGTTTACAGATATGTCAGAAATACTGACGTATCTGTAACTCCTTGCAACATGATTCGTCATACATTAAATATGACACATCTGGAATGTCATAAGGAGTGCGCACAGAAAAGTGACGCATCGCACCAGCAGTGTAAAAAAATGTGCCTCGTTGCACTATATTTAAAGGACGCAACAGCATCCTAAAAGTGACGCAGTGAAATCTCAAAGATTTCACTGCGTCGCTATTACAAAGCTTTTTGCGGGGGAACACCCCCTCTGCATGCATTATACCTCACGCAGATATAATGTGGCGCTTGATTTTAAAAAGTGACCCATCTACCTAGATACGTCACTTTTTAAATATAACGCAACGAGGCGCATTTTTTTACACCACTGGTGCGATGCGTCACTTTTCTGTGCGCACTCCTTATGACATTCCAAGTAACGCATTGCTGGAGTGCGTCACAAAAGTGACGCAACTCCAGTAATGTTCCTTTCACATGGAAAAAGCACCATGTGAAAGGTCTTGCGTCAGTCTAACACCTGCTGTAAAGCAGGCGCAAGATTTTGACGCAACAGCATCCTAAAAGTGACGCCGTGAAATCTCAAAGATTTCACTGCGTCGCTATTACAAAGCTTTTTGCGGGAGAACACCCCCTCTGCATGCATTATACCTGACGCTATTTTTAAAAAGTGACGCATCTAGGTACATGGGTCACTTTTTAAAACTCTGCGCCACATTATATCTGCGTCAGGTATAATGTATGCAGAGGGGGCATTCCCCCGCAAAAAGCATGGTAATAACGACGTACTGAAATCTATGAGATTTCTCTGCGTCACTTTTAGGATGCTGTTGCGTCAAAATCTTGCGCCTGCCTCGCGTCACTTTTATGTTTACAGATATGTCAGAAATACTGATGTATCTGTAACTCCTTGCAACATGATTCGTCATACATTAAATATGACACATCTGGAATGTCATAAGAAGTGCGCACAGAAAAGTGACGCATCGCACCAGCAGTGTAAAAAAATGTGCCTCGTTGCACTATATTTAAAAAGTGACGCATCTAGATAGATGCGTCACTTTTTAAATATTGCGTAACAATGCGCATTTTTTTACACCGCTGGTGCGTCACAAAAATTGACGCACAGGCGGCGCAAAACTGGCAGCGCAAGGCCTTCATAAATATGGTCCTGGATTTTCCCCGTGCTTCGCTTCCCGGTGCGCGTACCATGCGCTTCCCCCGCGCAAAACGAAAATAAAAATAAAAAATGTAATGCCCCGCAGGACCCTATTTTAGCCCCCACATCAAACCTAGGGGGGCAGAGGGGGTCTACTCTTCCCCCTTATGGTCATTTGCCCCTTTTTTTTTCAAACCCCTTGTGTCTCGATTTTACCGAGACACAAGATGGCGGCCGCTCCAGACTGTTTAGAATGTTTACAGACACCCAAGAGCCAATCAGCTTTCTGCGCACAAGTCGCGTGTCGCGCCAGGAGCGCACTCCGGTGCGCGCACCGGAGAGCGCCTATAGATATATATATTTTTTTGAACCTAAATCACTCAAAATCCACTATAGCACACATCTTGAGACATAGCAAAGGCACATCGGGCCACCAGTCCCTTCAATTTTGCCAAGTTTGGTGGAAATCCATTCAGCCGTTCGGGCTAAAAGTGAAATCGACTGCCCTATGGAAATTAACATGGGGAAAAACGCGTTTTGGGACCCCCCTTTTATCTCGGCCCCCGCTTGACGTATCCCCCCCAAACTTTCAAGGAAGGACCGGAGCTCGACGAGGCCATTTTCAGGAAATTTTCAGGCAGATTCGTCAACCGGTGCCAAAGTTATTCCAAATAGAATTTTGAGATTTAACATTGAAAAAAATCCTAACTATAACTACCTACTGGCGACCGCCAGTAGGTAATATATATATATATAATATATATATATATATTTTTTCAATGTTAAATCTCAAAATTCTATTTGGAATTACTTTGGCACCAGTTGACGAATCTGCCTGAAGATTTCCTGAAAATGGCCTCGTCGAGCTCCGGTCCTTCCCTGAAAGTTTGGGGGGGATACGTCAAGCGGGGGCCGAGATAAAAGGGGGGTCCCAAAACGCATTTTCCTCATGTTAATTTCCATAGGGCGCCGGGCGGTCGATTTCACTTTTAGCCCGAACGGCTGAATGGATTTACACCAAACTTGGCAAAATTGTAGGGACTGGTGGCCCGATGTGCCTTTGCTATGTCTCAAGATATGTGCTCCAGTGGATTTTGAGTAATTTAGGTTCAAAAAAATATATATATCTATAGGCGCTCTCCGGTGCGCGCACCGGAGTGCGCTCCTGGCGCGACACGCGACTTGCGCGCAGGAAGCTGATTGGCTCTTGGGTGTCTGTAAACATTCTAAACAGTCTGGAGCGGCCG
Organism: Lissotriton vulgaris; assembly: GCF_964263255.1. Lineage (NCBI taxonomy): Eukaryota > Metazoa > Chordata > Amphibia > Caudata > Salamandridae > Lissotriton > Lissotriton vulgaris. The sequence goes on from NC_141691.1 coordinate 977,064,904, forward strand.
ACATCTTGTGTCTCGGTAAAATCGAGACACAAGGGGTTTGAAAAAAAAAGGGGCAAATGACCATAAGGGGGAAGAGTAGACCCCCTCTGACCCCCTAGGTTTTATGTAGGGACTAAAATAGGGTCCTGCAGGGCATTAAAAAAATTTTTTCGTTTTGCGCGGGGGAAGCGCATGGTACGCGCACCGGCGAAGCACGGGGAAAATCCAGGACCATATTTATGAAGGCCTTGCGCTGTTAGTTTTGCGCCTCCTGTGCGTCAATTTTTGTGACGCACCAGCGGTGTAAAAAAATGCGCATTGTTATGCAATATTTTAAAAGTGACGCATCTATCTAGATGCGTCACTTTTTAAATATAGTGCAACGAGGCACATTTTATTACACTGCTGGTGTTATGCGTCACTTTTCTGTGCGCACTCCTTATGACATTCCAGATGTGTCATATTTAATGTATGACGAATCATGTTGCAAGGAGTTACAGATACGTCAGTATTTCTGACATATCTGTAAACATAAAAGTGATGCGAGGCAGGTGCAAGATTTTGACGCAACAGCATCCTAAAAGTGACGCAGAGAAATCTTATAGATTTCAGTACGTCGTTATTACCAAGCTTTTTGCGGGGGAATGCCCCCTTTGCATACATTATACCTGACGCAGATATAATGTGGCGCAGAGTTTTAAAAAGTGACCCATGTACCTAGATGTGTCACTTTTTAAAAATAGCGTCAGGTATAATGCATGCAGAGGGGGTGTTCTCCCGCAAAAAGCTTTGTAATAGCGACGCAGTGAAATCTTTGAGATTTCACTGCGTCAGTTTTAGGATGCTGTTGCGTCAAAATCTTGTGCCTGCTTTACAGCAGGTGTTAGACTGAGGCAAGACCTTTCACATGCTGCTTTCCCCATTTGAAAGGACGCATTACTGGAGTTGCGTCACTTTTGTGACGCACTCCAGCAATGCGTTACTTGGAATGTCATAAGGAGTGCGCACAGAAAAGTGACGCATCGCACCAGTGGTGTAAAAAAATGTGCCTCGTTGCGTTATATTTAAAAAGTGACGTATCTAGGTAGATGGGTCACTTTTTAAAATCAAGCGCCACATTATATCTGCGTGAGGTATAATGCATGCAGAGGGGGTGTTCCCCCACAAAAAGCTTTGTAATAGCGACGCAGTGAAATGTTTGAGATTTCACTGCGTCACTTTTAGGATGCTGTTGCATCCTTTAAATATAGTGCAACGAGGCACATTTTATTACACTGCTGGTGTGATGCGTCACTTTTCTGTCCACAGTCCTTATGACATTCCAGATGTGTCATATTTAATGTATGATGAATCATGTTGCAAGGAGTTACAGATACGTCAGTATTTCTCACATATCTGTAAACATGAAAGTGACGCGAGGCAGGCGCAAGATTTTGACGCAACAGCATCCTAAAAGTGACGCAGAGAAATCTCATAGATTTCAGTACGTCGTTATTACCAAGCTTTTTGCGAGGGATTGCCCCCTCTGCATACATTATACCTGATGCAGATACAATGTGGCGCAGAGTTTTAAAAAGTGACCCATGTACCTAGATGCGTCACTTTTTAAAAAATAGTGTCAGGTATAATGCATGCAGAGGGGGTGTTCCTTGCAAAAAGCTTGGTAATAATGACGCAGTGCGTCACTTTTAGGATGCTGTTGCGCCAAAATCTTGCGCCTGCTTCACAGCAAACCTTTCACATGGTGCTTTTTCCATGTGAAAGGACACATTACTGGAGTTGCGTCACTTTTGTGACGCACTCCTGCAATGCGTTACTTTTGTGTTTACAGATACGTCAGAAATACTGACATATCTGTAACTCCTTGCGAATTGATTAGTCATATATTAAATATGACATATCTGGAATGTCATAAGGAGTGCGTCCAGAAAAGTGACGCATCGCTGTTTTCACGTAGCGATGCGTCACTTTTCAGAAATGAGGCCTCCAGTTTATTCACTGTGTCATAACTTTCTTTTCTAACACTCACCTTCTTTCATTCCTCATACTTCACTTCCTTTCACCTCTCATACCTTTCTGTTCTTTCTTACTCATTCTCCTTTCAATTATCAATGCACTATATTTCACTTACTCTTCATTTTTTAAGAATATAGCTCTTTGATGAGAATTGGAGGTAGTTCTGAAAAGAACTTTTGGTTTTCTTCTTTTAACTGAACAGGAACAAAAACAGGGAATGGAAACTGCTCAACAGGAGCAAAAAGAAAAGAAAAAAATTAGGGGTGGGAAGGGCAGCGATGGTTCTCCAATGCTCGAACCATGAGCAGGACACTTTGCTCCCCATAGGTGAGGAGTTGATTGCAGTATCTGCATTTGACGACCCCATGGTTAAATGCAGGTTGTATGTTTGCTACCTGCTCCTGTGATTGTTCTCTCCCAGAAGAAGTTGCTCCTCCTGTTGATGTAGAGGCCCCATCTCTGGGAACCTCTTGTGCCAGAGCCCTGACACTTTCCCGGGCAAAATTCTGGGGGTGCCTCCTCTCCACATGGCGAATCATGGTGAAGTTGCCAAAAGAGTATTTTTTTGGGGGGTTACCCAGTGACAGGACCTGTTTGCAGATCCTGCACTCTACTTTTGGTGCATTCACCTTCTTCTGGTCTGCTGGAAACTTAAAAAATTTCCAGATGAAATGTTCTTTGACCTTCGGCTGAGGAGGCTCTTCATCAATGAAATCATTGGAGTCATCTTCACTGCTGGATGGTCTGGCAGCCATGATTAATCAAGGAATATGGAACAGCAAAAAAGGCAGGTCTTTCAGTCACAAAAGTGAAAGAAGAAGTGAAGGAAATGGGTGGGGATTTCATTCATTGTAAAAAAAAACTGTTAGCAACCAATGAAAAGTGTTATTTTAGGGTCACATGACCCGACGCGTTTACGCTGCGCGCTCCGGAGCACTTCCGGTGCGTTTACGCAGCACGATCGTAGGCGCTTCCGGGGCGCAAACGTGGCGCGATCGTAGGCGCTTTTGCGTGCGTTTATGCGCCGCGAACGTAGGCGCTTCCGAGGGCACTTACGTTGCGCGCCGAAGTGACGTCATCAATCTTTTATAGAAATGCATAATCATTTTCCTTATTAAAAAAAACTAATTTTATTTGTATGGTACGAAATGTTTTGCATTATTATTAACTTTTCATTCATATTTTTTTTCACGAACGACAGTTGCGCTCTGGGTGCGCTTTCAGATGAGCTCTCGGAAAAGCTTACCGGAGAGCTTAGCTGAAAGCTTCCCGGAGCGCGCACCCAGAGCGCAAAAGAAAAAAATTATATAAAAAAAATGAATACTTAAAAAAAAACAGCAAATTGTAAAAAAAAAAAAAAGGTTAGAAACTCGATATACAAAGGAATTAGCATTTAAAAAACCTATGAAATTCACTGAAAAAACCATAGGTTTCACACCAGTTATAGTTAGGAATTAGCATTTAAAAAACCTATTAAATTCACTGAAAAAACCATAGGTTTCACACCAGTTATAGTTAGCTGGAAATTTTACTGATATAAAACCATTGAAATTCCCACGTTATAGTTAGATGGACTCACTATAACTTGCGCGTGCAATGCACTGCTGATGATGTCTTATTAAGCCAGTTAACCAATCAATTTTTAAAAACCATCCATTTAGACACTTATTTAAACATTTATTCTTCCATCAACTTTTACATATACATATATAAAATATATTTATTTTTCAGAAAGACACACATTCACTGGATGGTGTCATCAGTGATGTCATGAGTGATGTCACTGACCATGTCATGAGTGATGTAATATGTGATGTAATCAGCAGTGCATTGCACGCGCAAGTTATAGTGAGTCCATCTAACTATAACGTGGGAATTTCAATGGTTTTATATCAGTAAAATTTCCAGCTAACTATAACTGGTGTGAAACCTATGGTTTTTTCAGTGATATATATATATATATTGATATATATATATATATATATATATATATATATATATATATATATATATATATATATATATATTATATATATTTATATATATATATATTTATACACACATATATCTTTATATACCCACATATATATTTTATACACCCACATATATATTTTATACACACACACACACATATATACATATATTTATCTTCCCTACTGGCGGTCACCAGTAGGTAGTTATAGTTAGGACCTAGACATTGTTTGACCAATCTTCATGAAATTTTCTCACAAAAAGTGTCAAAGTAGGTCATGTGTGTCATGGAAAGATTTGGGGTGATTCGTTCACTGGGGACCAAGAAATAGGGGTGCGTAATAAGGCTGTGTTTGTAATGTTAATTCCCGTAGGAATGCATGGTCGAACCTATAGTCCAAACTGCTGGACGAAATTACACCATATTTGGCAGAAAGTTAGATGTCGTTACGCATATTGTGATTTTTTTTATTTGGTTTAAATCCTTCCAATAGTTTTTGAGAAATTTAAGCCAAGCTATTTAGATATATCTGGCCGCAGATATTTTGTCATGGTTTTGCGATGAATCGTGAATGTGCACTCCAAAGGGAATGCTCTTATTGACTGGATGCAACCTGAACAGAAAGTTACCCCTGCTGTTTTATCGTCTGGAATGGTTCCCGTGGCTGAACATTTGTGTGAAAGCTAACATAAGAGGTCAGGGTGGAGATACTCTGACCCCATGTTTGAGAAATGGGTGTGTTATTGACACAAGTTATATGTACAATATAATTTTTTTAATCACACGTGATATTTGCTGTGATGCTGTGAACACCAGTGTGGCCCCCCATGTACCGTCGCTGGGATGTTATGACTATCGCAAAGTCATTGTGAATATTGATGGAAATATAAAAATAAATATATATATATTTCCAAACACTTGCTGGTGACTGTCACAGACTCATGTATCTACCAATATATCTAATCAGACACTCATATGCCCACTCGGATACCCACTCACACTTACACATCCAGTCATATACTCACTCAGATACTCAGGCACCCACTTACATACCCATTCTGGTACTTATGCATTCACTTACAGACTCATTCCAAGAGTGACACATAGATGTACAGACCCACTAAGAGGCTCATGCACCTACTTAGAGACTCAGTCTTAGACTCATGTGTACAGTCTCATACCCACTTCGAGACTCTTACACATGCTCACAGGCCCACCTGTGCACTCATGAACCCACTCACAGGCCCACTCATGCACCCACTTACACTCCCTCTGAGAGTCATGCACCCATGTACAGACCCACTCAGAGACTTATGCACTCACTTACAGACTCACTCACACACTCACCTATGTACTCACAGATCCACTGAGACACTCTTACACCCATTCACAGATCCACTGTGACACTAATACACCCATTCATTCACACACCCATACAGTCACTTCCACACTTAGTCATAGACCCTCTCTGAGACTTATGGACTCAGTCAGTCACTCACATACTCAGAAACTCACACACTCACTCACAAACTTACTGAGATATACATGCACATACTCACTCACCCATTCAAGTCTCATGCATCTACTCGCAGACCCACCCGAACACTCACCCTCCCAGTCACAGACCCACTCACTCATGCATTCACCCATTCACTCACCCACTCAGAGATTCATGCTCTCACTCACAGACCCATTGAGACACTCATATACCCACTCACAGATCCACTCAGACACCTATAAATGCACTCACACAGCCACTCATGATCTACTTAAATACTTATGCATCCAGTCAGTTATACACTCAGAGACTCATGCACCCACTCACAGTCACACTCAGAGACCCATACACCCACTGACAGAACCACTCAGATACTCACACTGCCAGTCATAGACCCACTAAGAGGCTCATGCCCTCACTCACAGATCCATTCAGATACTCATGCACCCACTCAATCACCCACTCAGACACCAACCTAGACACTCATGTATCCAGTCACATATCCAATCAGACATTCATATTCTTACTTACAAATGCAAAAAGGCACTCATGCACCTACTCACAGATTTAATGAGAAACTTACGCAACCAATCACAGACCCATTGTGATACTGATGCTCCCACTCAGTACTGAGGCAGTCATACATTTTGTTATAAAACTATTGATAGACTGATGGATTATCTCGGAGATCCTTTGAAAAACGTATACAGTGAATGAGAGACTTAGTGAAACAGTGATGCATGCAGTCATAGAATGTGTCAATATATACTTTTTACACATTGAGCAAACCATGCACTCTTCATGACTACACCGCGATGATGTTGGTAGTCACAAATATAAACTTTTTTGTAAAGGTTTTTTTTTCCTTAATGGATCATAGAAAGAAAAGTTAAAACAATATCTTACTAAACATATAGGCTTAAACTTTATTTAAAAAATGTCTTTAAGTGTATTTTTCAGTATGTGAAATACATTTACTGATCACAGATTCTCCACAGTAAATGCGACAATGTTGTGTTGACTCAAAAAAGTGTTAAAAATAAAGCCAGTTATTAATGTACTTTCTGATAAACACATACCAAATCAAACAATGAGTGGTATATAACATACATATAATATACAATCTGCAATTATAGAAAGAAAATATGAAAATCTTAGGGGCTCACTTAAAAAAATAGACGTTACAATTAAGAAATAAAATTTAAAGAAACCTTAGAAATTCACAGAAAAGTCAAAAGGTTACAGGGACGTTATAGTTAGGATCTAGCATTTAAAAAACCTTAGAAATTCACTGAAAAAAACAAAGGTTACAGGGGCATTATAGTTAGGAAATATAATTGAAAAAAACATAAATATTCATTGAAAAAACCAAAGGTTACAGGGACATTTTAGTTAGGCTGACATTTCACTCGTACAAAACCAGAGAAATTCACCAGTTATAGTTAACTATAACTCGCGCCCCATCAATGCACTGCTTATGACCTCACATAATACATCACTCATGACATGGTCAGTGATATCACTCATGACACCCTTGATGACATATCAAATGATATCACTGATAACATCATCCACAGAATCTCTGACCTACCCACTCATACCCCAATATAACATGTCATACACCCACTCCAACTTCCACACTAACATTCACAAAACCATTGATACACCCATACCAGTATTTACACACCCACTCACTGATTCATAGGTCTACACACACATCCACTCAGTTACCCATATAGCTACTCATACACTAACTCACTCACTAATATAGCCACTGAAATATCCACTCATACACCCACAATGCCACTTACATACTGTCAGTCACTCATAGAGCTAGTCACATACCTACTCTCTCACCTATAGAGTCAATCACACAGCACATCAATTCACTCACTGGCACAGCCATACACACACTCAGTCACGTATACTACCCTTGCCTTACACACTCACTAACCCATACAGCCACTGCCTTACCCACTAACACATCCATGCAGGCAGTCACACACCTTCTCACCCACCCACACAGACAGACATACACCCATACAGGTACTAAGACAACCAATCAATCACCCATACAGCCAGTCACATACCAACTTACTTAACTGTACAGCCACTTAGACACCATCTGACAAACTGATGCAGACATTCAGACAACCTAATCAGTGACCCATATATTCACTGAGACACAGACTCACTCACTTATACAGTCAGTCACCCACCCACTGAATAATCGATACAGGCACACATAAACCCACTGATTTATCTATACAACTTGGTATATATATTTAACACTCATAAGCATTTTAAAAACACTCACAGTCTCTGAATGATGTCATCAGTGATGCCATTTGAGATGTCATGAGTGATGTCACTGACCATGTCATGAGTGATGTAATATGTGAGGTCATAAGCAGTGCATTGTGGGTAGCAAGTTATAGTTAGAACAGCTAACTATAACTGCTGAACTTCTCTGGTTTTGTATTAGTGAAATGTGAGCCTAACTATAACGTTTCGGTAACAAAGGTATTAATTGCATGCTAGAAGGACCCTAGACCCTCGACTTTACTTAAAAGCCTACGAACTTAAAATGCACCACTAGAATGACTCCAAGTCCCACAATGCAGGATTGACGGTGGATGAAAACACACGCCTACCTGGAGGGCTTGTATCTACAAAAGGTCATGAAATCACGTGGTACAGCATCGAGGATCAAAAGGAAGCAGCCCCTGAGGAGGGGGGGAGGTTCCCCCAGAAACGCGTCGGGCACTTAAGAACTTTGCCAAATGTGAGGACGTGTGCTGGAATTTACAAGCCCGGAGGGCAGAGCCCTGCAGAGTGCCCCTCAAATGCTCAGGCAATTTGCTCTCCACATTCTACACGGCTGCCTGGCCGTGGAGGGAGCACCATCGCCTGCTAATTGGAAGATTCGAGCAGCAGGAAGAAGCTCAGGTTTCCAAACTCTATTGGAAGCATCACGAGCGCAGGACTCTTCATTAACGCACAGCGCACTGAAACGCATAGGCAGCCTACTAAAGGTATTAATTGCATGCTAGAAGGACCCTAGACCCTCGACTTTACTTAAAAGCCTACGAACTTAAAATGCACCACTAGAATGACTCCAAGTCCCACAATGCAGGATTGACGGTGGATGAAAACACACGCCTACCTGGAGGGCTTGTATCTACAAAAGGTCATGAAATCACGTGGTACAGCATCGAGGATCAAAAGGAAGCAGCCCCTGAGGAGGGGGGGAGGTTCCCCCAGAAACGCGTCGGGCACTTAAGAACTTTGCCAAATGTGAGGACGTGTGCTGGAATTTACAAGCCCGGAGGGCAGAGCCCTGCAGAGTGCCCCTCAAATGCTCAGGCAATTTGCTCTCCACATGTCACTGACCATGTCATGAATGATGTAATACGTGACATCATCAGCAGTGGATTGCGGGTGCGCGATATATAGTTAGTGCAACTAACTATATATGCGAATTTCAATGGTTTTGTGTGAGTAAAATAAGGTTTTGTAAATGCTAATTCCTAACTATATATGGTCTATAATCTATGGTTTTTTCAGTGAATTTTCAAGGTTTTGTAAATGCTAATTACTAACTATATATGGTCTATAACCTATGGTTTTTTCAGTGAATTTCAATGTTTTTTTAATAGCAAATATCAAAAGCTGTAAAATGTATTCTTCTTTTAATGGAAAAATATATTTTATATGTTTTTAATATAATGTTTTTATGTATATATATATTTTTTTTGTTTTTTTTGTTTCGCTACCGGTCCGCGCACCGGTAGCTTCCCGTTAGCTCAATTTGGTGCCGCGACCCGGTCCGCGAACCGGGAAACGTTCCGTTAGCGCAACTGCCGCGTTAGAAAACAACATCGTGACGCGTCGCGTAAGCGCGACGTATCGCGTTGCCGCGTAATGCGTCTTATGACGCTCTGCGTTAGCGCACCCGGAAGTGCTCCGGAGCGCGAACCGAGGCGCTCCGGGTGCGTAGCGGGAGCGTAACATAAGCGTAACAGGTCATGTGACTTGTTAATAAAACTTTTTATTGGTTCATTTCACTTTTGGTTTCCTAATGATGTAAGGCTAGGTCATGTGACCTAAAAATAACACTTTTCATTGGTTTAGAACATTTTTTTTCCCAAATGATGAAAGCCCCCACCTTTTTTCTCACTCTGACTTTCAACTTTGTGAGAGGAAGACCTGTTTTTCATTATTAAGAGATGGCTTCAATAGTAGCTGCAGCTGGTGGACCCCCACCACCACCACCACCTCCTAGGAAGGAAGGACCACCTACCCAGTTCCTTCCCAACCCTGAGGAAGAGGAGGAAGAAGAGGAAGAGGAGGTACAGGAGATACAATTCTTGCCTGAACAGCCCCGGAAATCCCACCACAAGGACAATTTTATTTGGCAATATTTTACATTCCCTCAAGGCCAAAAAAAGGTCAATGCCCGTCATGTGGCATGCCTCATATGTAAAGGAGTTCTGTCCCGAGGCACAGATAAAAAATATAGTTACGGGAACTATACTATGCATCGCCACATGCAAAGGTGGCATCCAATAAATTACAGCGTGGCTTAGGTGCGTCACCTCCGCGAAAACCCACCAACTCCTGTGGCCACCACCTCGACACAGGAAAGTCTTTCGGGACCAGAGGCGAGGGAGACGGTCCCCAGTATCCAGAGCAATTTTGCACACATCAAGCTAGTGTGTATTTATTGTGGGGGACTACTTTGTTACGGGGAGATGAGTGTGAATTTAATTAACAGAGCATATGAAAACCACAAGTGCTCAAAACGCCCCAAAAAGTGATTTTTTTTTTGCTCCTGTTGAGCCGTTTCTAATGCCTGTTTTTCATTGTTCCCCCTCAAAAAACCAATTTTTTTTAAATTGTTCAAAAAATACAAAAAAAATGTTCAGAAAAATAATAAAAAAAATATAAAACAACAAAAACAATAAAAAAAAGTTCTTTTCAGAACTACCTCCCATTTATAAAAAATTGCTAAAATGTTTAGCACTCTGGCAATCTCTTTTTTTTTTATTCGCTTCCTGGTTCGCGCGCCGGTATGCGAACCAGAAGCGAACCAAAAAAAAAATAAAAAAAAATAAAGAGTGAATATAAGGGAAGGAGACAGAGAGAATAATGTTAAAAGAAAGACAGCTAGAGGGAGTAACACAGAGATACTGTATAATAGATAATTATACAAAGAAAAGATGTAAGAGGCAAAAATTGAGAAAAAGAAAATAGAAAAGGAAGTGAAAGTGAAAGAAAAAAGTGTGTAGAAGAATAATAAACAAGAGTTACTTTGAGAATGTGAATGAATCTTCAAATTAAAAAGAAAGAGAGTAAAGGATGTGGAGTAAGAGGTAGGGATAGAACCAGACTAAAACAACAACCCTGAGGGAAGGTGTTAAAAAAACAGTGAGTGAAAGTAAATAGGATTAAAACAAGGTGTATGATAGTGAATAAGATTAAAACATGGGGAATGACAGAGAGAAAAAACAGAAAGAAGAAAAGAAGAAGTGATAGAAAAAGAATAATTGAAGCAGCAAAAAAAATGTAAATAAGATAGTGTGCTTGAACTACAGAGAGAAAGCATAAAGAACAACTAGTAAAAGAGTGAAGAGACAGAGACAGTTAGAGTTAGAGAGACAGACTGAGTGAAAAGGAGTGAGGAACTGTGAGAACAGAGGGACTGACAAAAGAAGTGGAAGGAGTGGAGTAAGTAAGTAATTGAAAAGGAATGAGGGAAAAAGCAAAGGAAGGAAACTGGGGGTTAAGGAAATAAAGCAGTGGAAGTGATAGAAGTTGAATGTGATAGAGATGTAAGGGAAAAAGTACTAAATACTTACTTTATAGTTGTTGTTAACTCCATCACTTATAATTTTTTTAATTTCAATCTGTGAAAGAAAGAACAAAAATTTTAAAACATGTATTTAAAAAATAGAAAAGACAAGGCATAAGGTTGAAAATCATACAATTTTACAAAGAAATAAAGTTAGAGATAAAGATTCAGAAAGGAAAATAAAGTAACGGTGAAAGACAGAGTCAAAAAGAAATAGAAATAGATTAGATTAGAAGCTTTATTCGAGTTGCATACTCATAAAAGCACAACATACATTTTAAAACGTCACAATTAATAATTAAATTACATTCGGTCAAATACATATTTTAAAACAGTTGTGCAAGCTTAATCATTATAAAAATTGACACACATTTAAAACAGTAATCAAATCGCAGTTGTGGAAAGGACTCTCCGCCTAATGGACCAGGCTCACCCCAGATACTTAGCTATACCCATAACAATAGGCTCCTCGGTGGTGGTACAGATAATTCTCTGTGCCTCAACAGCACTACTTGTCCCAAGGTTCTTACAAACTGGAGCTAACCATACCCTTCTGGGGTGGCGTAGGCGTTACAGGCAAATAGGAAGTGACCCACACTTTCATTGGCTGCACCGCATGCTGGGCAGCACATGGTGTTCAAACTCTTCCACCTGCCTGTTAAATATCTCAGGGGGAGGGAGCCAGATCTTAACTGGAAAAACAACTTCCTGTCCATAGGGACAGTTATACTGTCCCAATACTGTTCTAACACGGGACACATTTTGATTTCCAGAAAACGGCCACACATCGAATCATATTTTGCCCCCCTCCAGAGCCTACCATCTATCCACTCCCAATATAAAGTTTTAAGGGTATTTTTGCTTGGGAAAACTTCCCCCGCTGGATTATCCCAAAGATTGGAAAGACCCAGTTCGCCTAACATGACCCTTAAGTTTTTCAACCATGATATTTTATGGAAGGTCTCAATTTTAATTATTGCCAGAAACCCATCTGCATAGTGCTTGATCTCAGGGGTGGACCAGAGTCGTCTCCAATATAGGATAGGACGCAATCGAGCTCGATCGCTAACAGATCTCCTCCCGAGATCAAGACTAAGCGGTATTAGTGGGGTGCTCTGGGGAAGTCCCGTAATTCCCCTGAGGAACCTGTTCTCTGCTATCTGTAGGGAAGTAAGCTTTTCAAAACCCCACAGCTCTGCCCCATAAAGGGCCGACCCTATTGCCTTTGCGTCATATACAGCAAGGACAGGTTTTATGGGCTTTGTTTTTGATCTTTTGTGCTTGACCCGTAGTGCCCCCGAAATTTGCTGGTGTTTCAAAACCACTTTTTCTATGTGGTGGGACCAGCCTTGGCTATTTGCTATTTGTACCCCCAAATAGGTAAACTCCCTGACTACCTCAAGCTCGATGTTATTCATGAGTATCCTAGGGCGAGGTTTACATCCTTGGGAGAAAGCCATCAACTTGGTCTTACCTACATTAACTTCAAGGCCATGCTCCAAGCAGAACTCAACAAAAATATTTAAGGCACGCTGTAACCCAGAGGGGGTCTTAGACATTATCAACGTATCGTCAGCGAACATCAGGATTGGAACCCTGAGGCCCGCTAACGAAGGTGCATCCACACTAGCGTCCAGCATCCTACCAACTATCCCATTATTATATAATGTAAAAAGCAAGGGTGCCATTGCACAGCCTTGGCAAACCCCTCGTTCTACTGGAAAGTCGATGGAAGATTGGCCATTCAACCCCCACTGGACCTTGGCAAAATTGCTCTCGTGTAACCTCATAATTAGGGTGAGCAGTTCTGCTGGAATACCTATCTTGTTTAAAACTGTCCAGAGCTTTCTTCTTGGGACTAAATCAAAGGCAGCCCGCAAGTCGACAAAGGCGACATACAGGCTGCCCTTGCCAAGAAGTACCGTCCCCCACCGCAACTGTCAGGATCTATGCCCCTCGCCAAAGGCTATCAGTAAGGAAGAATCCATGCTGGAAAACATCTTTGCGGTGTCTGCTAAGGTCCTGTAGCGTCCCGCCATGTTGCAAAGGTAGCTCCCAGCTCCATCGAGCAAAACATCCTTCAGCGGTCTAGTTTCTGGGAGCAGTGGCGAGCATTGTCGTTAATGCGCATGCGCGAGCCTCGCGCTGCGCACTTCAACCGACTTTCATCGCCTGACAGGAGCTTCCGTGGCTCGCTGTCAACTCTCTGAGGAAATTTGGCGCATATCTTCAAGAACTTTTTCTCTTGCCCTTCACAGTGCTTGCGTGTCATTAAGGGGCTTTTGACACGCTGTTCGAGTGCTTCGTTTGCCCTTTGTTTCTTCTTGAAGCTACCCGAGTTCTGGCAAGTAGAGACGCTACCTCATAGCGTTCCGAGTGTTTGTGGAGCAGAGACTTCAGAGTGTCTTCTGTGAAGAGAAGACCTTGAATACCAAGTAAGAGTGTGGTTCTTGTGCTTCAGTCTCTAGGCAATGACTGAGGTGATGATATCTTCAAGCTAGCAGTGTTTGGAGCAAGAGGATCCTTGAGCCTGAGAGACTAGCACTTCAGAGTACAGAGAACATTATTTCTATTAATGACTTCAGAGAGTGCTTGTTAATAGACTGTATTTCCTGCAACCCTCTACATGGAAACTTCAAGACTGTATGTTTGCTAGCCGCCTTGGACAGAATTGGTGGCCATTCCTTATGCAGTTTCCCATTGGGTTGTCAGCCGGTTTTCTTGCAGTGAATCAGATATACAAGTACCAGACAAACATTAATAGGGAGGAGCTAGCTTCTGTTTAGACACTGGTAAGGATTAGCCTTGGTTAGGAAAGAATAAATAATAAGATGTAACATCTCTTAAGAGTCAGAAATCTAATAAGTGTTTTGCCTTACAGCGCAGACCAGACCAGACCAGGTTGGAAGCCAGTGTCCGAAGCGTGTCTCTCTTTGTTTGTCATCCACTTCCCCTTTCCCCCACGGGGTTAATTCTGTGGACAGCGAAATTCTCAGTAGTCCCTGAGTTACCCCTGGGGTGGATTTGGGGTAAGAGCTTCTGTTCCTGAGGGGGCCGCACCAGTGTATCCTTTGAACGTGACAGATTGAAGTGCCTGCCTCTTTATTGAGGAATTAGGCCCCCTCCTGAGCAGAAGATGGTGGAGAGCATAGACCTAAAAGCCTTAACGGCTGTTTTGAGTGGAATGCAGGAACAATTGAATAATACTGTAGAAGAAAATAAAGCCCTGAGGGAGGAGATTAGGAGGTCTAGGCAGGAGTTCACCCAAACTAAGCAAAGGTTAGACGACTTAGAAGCAGCTGGGTCCTTATTTCAAGGTAATATTCCTACATCTCAACCCTCATCCTCAGCGGGTGTCTCCACCCAGGTGATTCATTCCATCTCCCCAGTAATTCCGTTAGCCTCTCCTGAGAGATATGGGGGTGACCCTATGAAAGCGCAAATTTTTCTGACACAGTGTTCTTTACACTTTCTGTGTCGTCCGGTAATTTTTACAGACGACCAAGCTAAGGTGGCCTTCATTTTGTCGTACCTGACAGGAGATGCAGCTGCATGGTCCATGTCCTTGGTCACCAGGAAGGATCCTGTGTTGACTAATTATGCCAACTTCAAGTTAGAGTTTGAAAGAATATTTGATCGAAGGTCAGCATCACAAGCTACAGACAATGAGTTGTTGGACCTTAAACAAGGAAATAAAGACTTGGTAGGGTATTTGGCAAGTTTCAATAAGTTAGTGGTGGAAACAAATTGGCCCGAGGCTAAACGTGCAGCGATCTTTTACAGAGGCCTACAAGATGAACTTAAAGATGCTCTGGCTCAAATCCCTCAAAGACCTACAGAAGTTTCAGAATTAATCGATCTGGTGTTGCAGTTAGATCATCGGCTTAGTGAGCGGAGGAATGAAAAGAAGAAGGACTTTCGCTTCGTGCCTCCACGATTTGATAGAGTTAAGGTTGAATCTCCAAAAAATTCTGAAGCAGCCTCCTCGGAAGAACCCATGCAAATAGGCTCTGTGCGCGGACCACTTTCTAAAGAGGAAAAAGAGCGAAGAAGAAGTTCCCAGCTATGTCTATATTGTGGGGGCGCTGGTCATTTTGTTAAGGAATGTTCCAAGAGGCCAAAGACCACCTCACCAGTAAAAGATCGGCTTCGCCCGTAGACAGAGTCGCACGGGTGGAAGCGTTTTCAAAGACGACTTCTGACAAACAACACATTATGAATACCTTACAGTCTGCGGCTCCTCATTTGACAGCTGTTTTTGTAGTCAAATTTCGTAACCATGAGTTACATGAAGTTTCCGTGATGATTGATTCAGGAGCCACAGGGAACTTTTGTGACCTAAAATATGCCAGGCAAAATGGAATTCGACCAGTCCAAAAACTTGTGCCGGAAGCAGTTCGAGCAGTAGATGGGACCAACCTGTCATCAGGCCCAATTACTCATGAAACGGAAATGGTGTTGCTAACTGGATTGAATGGGCACTCGGAGTGGATGTCGTTCAATTTAATTGACGCGCCCCAGTTTCAATTGATCCTTGGTTTACCTTGATTAACAGAACACAACCTGAGAATAGATTGGAGTAAAAGAACCATTGAAATGAACTCTTCTTATTGTAGTGAAAATTGTTTCCATGTTCAAGAAAATAAGGAAGAGCCCACTCCAGTTAAGCTTCTAGCCTTTGGTCACACCACTCAAATCTGTGCCTTGGAGGTTAAAGAAATTCCTGAGCAATATCAGGATTTGGCGTTGGTGTTTGATAAGAGGAGTGCGGATCAATTACCTCCCCATCGCCCATATGATTGTAAAATTGAGATTGAGCCTGGAGCAATTCTACCTTGCAGTAGAATATACGCTCTCACAGAAAAAGAAAATCGATATCTCAAGGAATATCTGGATAAGCATCTGGCAACTGGATTTATACGCCCATCTCAGTCCCCGGTGTCATCTCCTTTGTTTTTCATTCCAAAACGAGATGGGGATCTTCGGGCTTGCATAGACTATAGAGCTGTAAATCAAGTGACAGTGAAGAATCGCTATCCTTTTCCGTTAATTTCAGTATTGCTTGATCAAGTAAAAGATGCCAAGATCTATACCAAGTTGGATCTCAGAGGGGCGTATCACTTAATTCGAGTGGCACCTGGAGATGAATGGAAAACTGCGTTCAGAACACGATATGGGTTATTTGAGTATTGTGTAATGCCCTATGGGCTTTGTAACGCTCCCGCTGCTTTTCAACATTTTGTAAATGATGTCTTGGGAGAATTTTTGGATAGAGTTGCAGTGGTCTACATAGACGATATACTCATTTTCTCAAACAGTGAAGAAGAGCACATCCCTCATGTGAGAGCGATTTTAACGAAATTACTAGAGAATCATCTCTATGTGAAGCTGGAGAAATGTGCGTTTCATGTAACTCGTGTGGAGTTTTTGGGGTTTGTACTGTCCCCTGATGGTGTGAGTATGGATTCCACTAAAGTCAAGGCGGTACAGGAGTGGCCCTCTCCAAGGTCAGTCAAGGAGGTTCAGAGTTTTTTGGGATTTTCCAATTTTTATCGAAGATTTATCTCAGATTTCTCTCAAAAGGTGATTCCAATAACTCGTTTGCTGAAGAAGGGAGTCAAGTTCATTTGGAACACCGAAGCTGAACATGCCTTCCAGTACCTAAAAGATTCCTTCACAAGAGCACCAATTGTGTTGCATCCTCGGATGGAGGACCCCTTTTTTGTGGAAGCAGATGCTTCAGACGGAGCTATAGGAGGGATTTTATCGCAAAGGCATCCAACTTCAGGACAGCTGCATACAGTGGCTTATTATTCAAGAAAATTAAGTCCCCCAGAGTGTAACTATTCAATTGCGGATAAGGAACTGCTAGCGGTCAAGAATGCTTTTGAGGAATGGCGCCATTATTTAATGGGAGCCAGACATAAAATAACAGTCTTTACTGATCACAGAAACCTCCAGTTTTTAAAATCTGCTCGAACCCTCACGGCGCGGCAGTTACGTTGGTCTTTTTTTTTTGCTGATTTTGATTTCATCATTACCTTCCGACCAGGAAAGAGTAATGCAAGAGCTGACGCTTTATCTCGGATAGAGTCTGGATCTTCAGATGAAGAGAAAGAACCTCAGAATATCATTCCAGAAGAAAAAATTGTGTTGGCTGTGGATTCTTCAAAATTGGTTGTCCAGTTGCAAAAATCTATGACTGATCAAGAGATGAAGGATTGGTCCAATCAAGCGGAGGGTCGAGAAGTGAAGAATGGAGTTCCTTATCAGAATCATCGCATGTTCTTCCCTACCCCTGCACTTCAAGAAAAGGCCATGGAATCCTGTCATGATAATCTGTTAGCAGGGCATAAAGGAATTCAAAAAACTACTGAGTTGGTGGAAAGGAATTTTTGGTGGCCGGGCATGAGATCTCAGGTACGACAATTTGTAACCACTTGTGAGAGGTGTCTGAGGGGGAAATCTGAGAGAAGGTCTCCTCAGGGAAAGTTACGACCCTTACCTGTTCCGCCTCATCCTTGGCATACTGTGTCCATGGATTTGATAGTGGAACTACCTTTAAGTCAGGGGTATACCACAGTTTTGGTATTTGTAGACGTCTTTTCCAAAATGGCACACCTTATTCCCTTGAAGAGAATTCCAGATGCTCCTCTTCTAGCTCAGCTTTTTATCCAACATGTAGTGCGCCTTCATGGCATCCCTAAGGTATTAATTTCGGATAGAGAAACCCAATTTGTTTCACATATTTGGAGAGCCTTCTCAGCAAAATTGGGAATTGACACTCGTTTCTCCACAAGCTACCACCCAGAAACTGATGGCCAAACGGAAAGAGTGAACCAGGAGCTTGAGCAGTACCTGCGTTTATACCTTTTGGACCAGAAATTAGATTGGTCAGAATTGGTGTGGGCAGCAGAGTTTGCTTATAATAATGCGGTTCACTCTTCCACTGGTTATTCACCCTTTTTTGTAAATTATGGTAGGCATCCCGCCTTCATTGTGGAAAAAGAGGAAAGCCCAGTTCCTGCAGTGGAACAGAAGGTTAGTGAAATGCAGAAATCCCTCATTCAAGTCAAGAAAAATTTAGAAAAGGCCAAAGAATCTTACAAAAAACATGCAGATAAAAAGAGAAGAGAGAATCCAGTGTTTCAGGCAGGGGATAGAGTGTGGTTATCTACTAAGAATTTGCGGTTAAAAATAAATCGAAAATTTCAGCCCCGATTTTTAGGCCCATTCAAAGTGGAAAAGATGCTTAATCCAGTTACAGTGAAAATTCAATTGCCTCCATATCTCAAGGTTCATCCCACCTTCCATGTGTCCCTGTTACAGAAAAGTCCACCCAAGTTGAGAGGGCGTTTAGCACCAAAACCAATTCAGATAGACACACACGAAGAGTTTGAGGTACACAAAATTTTAGATTCCAAACTGAAGAGAGGTATCTTGTACTATCTGATTGACTGGAAGAATTTTGGCCCAGAGGAAAGATCGTGGGAGCCCTCTGAAAACGTTCATGCTCCGAAACTCCTTCGGGAGTTTCACAAGGCCAATCCTTCTAAACCCAAAGGAGAAAGAGCATTCTTGGTGGGAGGTACTGTCAGGATCTATGCCCCTCGCCAAAGGCTATCAGTAAGGAAGAATCCATGCTGGAAAACATCTTTGCGGTGTCTGCTAAGGTCCTGTAGCGTCCCGCCATGTTGCAAAGGTAGCGCCCAGCCCCATCGAGCAAAACATCCTTCAGCGGTCTAGTTTCTGGGAGCAGTGGCGAGCATTGTCGTTAATGCGCATGCGCGAGCCTCGCGCTGCGCACTTCAACCGACTTTCATCGCCTGACAGGAGCTTCCGTGGCTCGCTGTCAACTCTCTGAGGAAATTTGGCGCATATCTTCAAGAACTTTTTCTCTTGCCCTTCACAGTGCTTGCGTGTCATTAAGGGGCTTTTGACACGCTGTTCGAGTGCTTCGTTTGCCCTTTGTTTCTTCTTGAAGCTACCCGAGTTCTGGCAAGTAGAGACGCTACCTCATAGCGTTCCGAGTGTTTGTGGAGCAGAGACTTCAGAGTGTCTTCTGTGAAGAGAAGACCTTGAATACCAAGTAAGAGTGTGGTTCTTGTGCTTCAGTCTCTAGGCAATGACTGAGGTGATGATATCTTCAAGCTAGCAGTGTTTGGAGCAAGAGGATCCTTGAGCCTGAGAGACTAGCACTTCAGAGTACAGAGAACATTATTTCTATTAATGACTTCAGAGAGTGCTTGTTAATAGACTGTATTTCCTGCAACCCTCTACATGGAAACTTCAAGACTGTATGTTTGCTAGCCGCCTTGGACAGAATTGGTGGCCATTCCTTATGCAGTTTCCCATTGGGTTGTCAGCCGGTTTTCTTGCAGTGAATCAGATATACAAGTACCAGACAAACATTAATAGGGAGGAGCTAGCTTCTGTTTAGACACTGGTAAGGATTAGCCTTGGTTAGGAAAGAATAAATAATAAGATGTAACATCTCTTAAGAGTCAGAAATCTAATAAGTGTTTTGCCTTACAGCGCAGACCAGACCAGACCAGGTTGGAAGCCAGTGTCCGAAGCGTGTCTCTCTTTGTTTGTCATCCACTTCCCCTTTCCCCCACGGGGTTAATTCTGTGGACAGCGAAATTCTCAGTAGTCCCTGAGTTACCCCTGGGGTGGATTTGGGGTAAGAGCTTCTGTTCCTGAGGGGGCCGCACCAGTGTATCCTTTGAACGTGACAGCAACATAGTAAAACGAAACACCTGATCGACGGTGCTAGTGGCCTTCCGGAAGCCTGCCTGAAAAAGGGAAAGAGAATTATTCTCATCCACCCATTCTATAAGTTTGTTTACCACCATCTTCCCAATCACTTTTTGGATAGTGGCAATCAAACTTATTGGCCTATAATTAGCCGGAAGGGATCGATCGCCTTTTTTATAGATCGGTATAATGATGGCTCCCTTCCATTGGTCTGGGACTAGCGCACCTTTTGCAATGGCATTCCCCAATAGGAACACATACCTAACCCACCTATTTTTATAGTTTTTAAAAACATCCGAGGGTATCCCATCTAAACCCGGGGCCCTACCCCCTTGTACAGAACATATTGCGAGTTCAACTTCTTTGGCGGAAAACAAATTGTCTTTGGGAAAAACGGCTGAAATTGCTTCCTCCGCCACCATCTCCTTTGTCTCTGCATATTGAGGCCTGAAATAGTTCACCCAAGCAGACTCTGCAACGTTATTATCTGGTTTGTTTGGGATACCACCTCTGCCCCACTTCACTATCTTCCAGAAAAGCCTGGAATCCTTGGCTCCAGAGGCCTCCTTTAATTCATCCCAATACTTCTCATCCCACATTTTTTTTGCCAGGGAGATGCTTGTATTGTATTGCTTCCTTGCTGCTCTAATTGCAGCCCTATCCCTATTTCTAATAGCATTACCCAGGGTTAATCTAGCTGCCCTACACTGTTGATTAAACCACCCAGCTGGTTTGGGGGGTACTGTACGATTTTCCTTGGATGCTCTCATAAAATGGGGTCTTAGAAGGGAGAAGAGATTGTTGTGGATATCAGTAATTACCCTGGATCCTGGGACTATAAAACTTGCTGACTCCATGGAGGCAAGAGCATTATCCACCTCAGAACCAATAAAGTCCATAGATGCTGCATTCGCCAACACACATGGCCATTTCAATCTGCGCATATCATTTGCCATGTCCGGGAGCAAACCCTCACTTGCCTGCAAATTAGACTGGGCAGACTTCCACCAGGTGTGGGTCACACAAAGGGGGTTGTGATCACTTTCTATCCTGCTCTTGATTTCCATGTCACAAACCCCCTGCCAGAGATTAAAACTACATATAACGTAGTCTATCCTACTTCTATTTTGACCATTATCAAATGTACACACACCCTCCTTACCGCCCTTTGTTCTCCCATTAAGGGCTCTCATCCCATGTTCCAAACACATAGCATTTAGGAGAAGTATATCCTTCGTCCAGCGTTTGACAGGGGCTAAATTCAAAGAAGGGACTCCCCATAGGTTATCCTCCTCCTGCCCCAAGGGATCTTCAGTACTATCTAGGGGTTCAAAGGTCCTATTTAAATCCCCAGCTATTATTACTCGATTTCCAAGGGACTTAGTTTGCAGAAAAATGGATAAAGCCTCTAAAGTGGGGGAACCCCCGGTATTGGTGCCTCTGGCATAGACGTTGTACAAATCTATCATTCTGAATACGCCGCCACCGCCGAGAGTCATAAAAACTTACCTCTCACACGTCCAAGGAAGGCTGAAGCCATTGACCACGCCGCCGCCACCGCCAAGAGTCTAGGGACAGCAGACTCCGGGCCGCCGCTCCGGGAGACTCCAAATCCCGGCAGGCACAGCGGCGGCGCGTCTGAGTGACGAGGCAGCGCCCAGAGAGCGCCAACAGCGGCGCTGAAAAGGAGGAGCACCCCGGCAGAGCGGGGGAAATCATTCTGAATACGCCGCCACCGCCGAGAGTCATAAAAACTTACCTCTCACACGTCCAAGGAAGGCTGAAGCCATTGACCACGCCGCCGCCACCGCCAAGAGTCTAGGGACAGCAGACTCCGCGCCGCCGCTCCGGGAGACTCCAAATCCCGGCAGGCACAGCGGCGGCGCGTCTGAGTGACGAGGCAGCGCCCAGAGAGCGCCAACAGCGGCGCTGAAAAGGAGGAGCACCCCGGCAGAGCGGGGGAAATCATTCTGAATACGCCGCCACCGCCGAGAGTCATAAAAACTTACCTCTCACACGTCCAAGGAAGGCTGAAGCCATTGACCACGCCGCCGCCACCGCCAAGAGTCTAGGGACAGCAGACTCCGCGCCGCCGCTCCGGGAGACTCCAAATCCCGGCAGGCACAGCGGCGGCGAGTCTGAGTGACGCGGCAGCGCCCAGAGAGCCCCAACAGCGGCGTTGAAAAGGAGGAGCACCCCGGCAGAGCGGGGGAAATCATTCTGAATACGCCGCCACCGCCGAGAGTCATAAAAACTTACCTCTCACACGTCCAAGGAAGGCTGAATCCATTGACCACGCCGCCGCCGCCGCCAAGAGTCTAGGGACAGCAGACTCCGCGCCGCCGCTCCGGGAGACTCCAAATCCCGGCAGGCACAGTGGCGGCGCGTCTGAGTGACGCGGCAGCGCCCAGAGAGTGCCAACAGCGGCGCTGAAAAGGAGGAGCACCCCCGCGTCGAGGGACGCGAGCGGGACGCCCGGGGCGAAGCCCGGGCAAACGGCGGGCCGTCTGAGGCCGTCCGAGGTCGGACAAGGTTGGGTTGGGCCAGGAACTCTGCCCAAACATCTACAGGCCTACAGACGTTCATTGAGCTGCAAATTCATCGTCTGCCAGGTAAATCGTTGTTTTTCAAGCTTTTTTTTTTTTTTTTTTTTTTTTTTTTTTGGCAGACCTTTATTGCACATTATTCATATACACAGCGGTGTGCCTACAACCCACTTACGGGGCCGGCCGCAATCAGTGTACCACAGAATGCATACGAGCTGCAATAACGAATTACGGTGTAACAATCGCCTGTTCCGACAATGCTTAGCTCATGAAGGCACAACAAACGTATTAGTCGCAGTGTATTAAGCACACCAGTGATTCCGGCCGTTCAGCCCCAATGTGATCTCGGTCTTATTTTCAATTGTTACATAAACAAGTCAAACGACAACCGACCCCAACTCTCCCCCACCCTTCCCGGTCCTGGTTCTAGTGAGTACTCCAAGTCCGACATATACAGTGTCCAGAAAGTAGGCGGTACAGTAGGCGGCAGAAAAAACATTATTTGGTAGGTATCGTTATATAAGCCTTTCGTCGTTCAACAACCACAGCGGTACTCCAGAAGGCGGGAAGGTATCATCTAGGTCCCAGATCCATGTGAAGACCCCAAGGAACCCCCTCACGCATGCACACAGCATAGTACAGTCGACCCTTCCGCATTCGAGTAGCACTCAATCAGACTCCTGCCCCCCCCCTGACAAGTCAGCGGACGCACTCCTCTCATTATCAGAATCCGCCAGAGACAACATATAAAGCGTAAACGGTGCCCACACATCTCGCGGGCGGGAACGTTCAGGCAGTTCTTCAAAGTAACAGGTCAGCTGGTCCCTGCAGTAAGCCATGTCATTCAGCCACAGCTGCACATCAGGTGCCCTCCTCCCTCCCCATCCTATAGCAACCCTCCTCTTAGCCAGCTGCAGCGCTAGCACCACAAGCCGTCGTGAGTGCGCTGGTATACCAGAAGCAATACCCAACAGACATAGGCGCACGTCCAGCTTAACATCAATTGACGTCATGACAGTCAGCCTCTCAGTCACCGCCTCCCAGAAGTCATGCACACGCGGACATCCCCAGGCCAGGTGTACGAAGTCGGCATCATCAACACCACACCGGACACAGTGAGCATCAGCCCGAAGGCCATATCTAGCCAGCTGAACCGGGGTGTAATACCACTGATGTAGAAATTTATAATGCAGAAGGCGGAAGTTGCCATTTATCACATACCCCCCAGTCATGTTACAACATTCATTCCATTCGTCATCAGTCAGAGGTTCTGGTAGGCTCCTATCCCATCGTGCTCTAGCCAAGACCGCCCCCCCTCCCTCATCTTCCTGCGCAGCTTTATACAGTTTAGAGAGCAATTTGGTCCTGTCTTTAGCTGTGTAGAGAAGCTGTAATGCCCCGAGCGTCAACGGCTCCGCCGGGTACGTTGGGTACAAATCTCTTATTGCTGCCCGCAATTGAGCATAGACAAAGGTAGACATACCTGTATTAGATGAGCGAGCTGTCATGGACTGCAAAGAGAGAAATGACGCCCCTGGAAAGAGGTCGCCCATTGATTGTATACCAGCTTCCCTTAAAACCTGTAATCCTCCAATCTCACCAGACACTGAAACATCAGAGTGATAGAGTAGCGGCATAGCCGGGGCATATAATGGCAGCCTGGCAGCCCGTCTACCAAGGCCCTCCCAGGCAGTCACCGTGACCCTCACAGTATCAATCTCACCCTTTTCGAAAACCGAGTGTTTATTCCCAATCATGGCCCTCAGTGGATATGGCAACACCGCACTCGCCTCGAGGGCAACGTGTGGAGTATATGGTGGAGCGTTCATCCAGTAACTCGCAAAATGCGCCTGTGCGCAGAGATAGTATAATTTCATGTCCGGCAGGGCGAACCCTCCCAGTGCATACGGTTTGACCAATATTTCCCAAGTCACCCGTGGTTTCTTGCCGGCCCAGGTGAGAGTTATCAAGAGAGACCTCAGTCTCGCGAAAAAATGTGACTTCAACGGGACAGGAATGTTCACAAAAAGATAAAGGAATTTCGGCAGCACCACCATTTTAATTAAGGAGATTCGATCCGCCAGTGTCAGAGGGAGACGAGTCCAGCGCGCCACCTGATCTTCCAACTTAGAGATGGCAACGCCATAGTTAGCCCGAATGACTTCCTGACAGTCCCTGTGTACCCAGATGCCCAGGTATCTAACCGCCTCCGTTGCCCATTCCAGAGGGAATTCCAGTGGGATTTGGTTAGTCGCGTCCGTGAGCGGTAATACTATAGACTTGTCCCAATTTATGGTCAGTCCTGAGTGCCGACCAAACCTAATGAATTCACGGAGAATATTATCCAGATGGAGTACCGGGTCCCTGACATACAGGACCATGTCGTCAGCGTACATTGATATGGCCAGCGATCTAAGAGGAAATTTCAGCGCCGCTTCTGCATATCTCTGCCTCAGAATACAGGCCAAAGGCTCCATCATGATAGCAAATAGTAACGGTGACAGAGGGCAGCCTTGCCTCGTCCCCCTCTGTATTGGAAATGAGGAAGACACGTGACCGTTGACTCTAACTCTGGCCGTGGGCGCAGTGTACAAGAGGGCAATAAGTGATGTAAAAAAGAATGGCACCCCCATCCGGTGTAGGACAGTCAACATATACTTCCAGGCCACTGAGTCGAAGGCCTTGGCTGCGTCAAGCAGGACAGCGGCGGCAGCTAGCTCTGGTTTAAGCAGGTGTAGCACAGCAAACAGTGCCCTTAAGTTGTGCGTAGTGGATCTGAGGGGAATGAATCCCGATTGATCCGGCAGCACCATGACTGGCAGAAGTAAACGCAATCTCGTGGCTAACACTTTGGCAATGATTTTTACGTCGGTGTTCATAAGAGAAAGGGGACGATACGAATCGCACTTATTTGGTGGTTTCCCTGGTTTAGGCAGTGCCACCAACAGCGCCTCTCTCATAGTCGCAGGAAGTCGTCCACACTCAAACGCTTCCTCTAAGACCTGTGCCAGTTGCGGAATCAGCAAATCTGCATACGTTTTATAAAATTCGGAGGGCAGACCATCCGTGCCAGCCGCCTTTCCATTCGGGAGCGCTGCTATCGCTTCCCTAAATTCCGCTTCCGTAATATGATGCATTAAGAATTCCTGCTGCCCCCTGGACAGCCACACCAAGGCGACACCCTCTAAGTATTGATCCACTTCCTCCTCGTCCGCCGTGTCCCTATGTTCATAGAGGTGCGCATAATGCTTCGAGAAGCAGGCTAAAATACCCTCCGTATCCGTCACCACACGCCCTTGATCTTCTATCTCTTGCACCGTGTAGTGGCGTGCCCAAGGATCCCTAATTCGTTCCGCAAGCCCCTTCCCTGGCCTACCTCCTTCGCCATAATACCTAGCTGTAGCACGTTTGGACAGGAATTTCACCTCCTGCT
Organism: Lissotriton vulgaris; assembly: GCF_964263255.1. NCBI lineage: Eukaryota > Metazoa > Chordata > Amphibia > Caudata > Salamandridae > Lissotriton > Lissotriton vulgaris. The sequence goes on from NC_141691.1 coordinate 977,090,959, forward strand.
CTGCCAATTCGTTATATTCAGTCACCTTTGATCGAATGTCTGCCAGTATTGTGCCCTCCGCACCCCCCTCCAGTCGCCGCTCTAGGGACAACAACTCTCTTTCCAGTCTGGTCATAGAGTCCCTGATGGACGTGAGCACCCCTGACCTCAGCCCAATACACGCTCCTCTCACCGTCACCTTAAAGGCCTCCCATACCGTACTCATGCTGTCAACAGACCCCACATTCTTCACAAAAAACTCCTCAATTATTTGTCGCAATCGCTCAGACAACACCTGATCGGTCAGCACTCCAGGTGAGAGTCGCCAGGTGAAAGGGGCGGGGGTATGAGTTGGGAGCTGCAGTACCAGAGTAACAGGCGCATGATCAGAAATAGTACGAGGCAGATGTTCAGCACTCACCACCCAACCACTCACATCCCGAGTTGCTAGCCAGTAATCTAATCTCGACCATGTATCGTGTGCCGACGTATAGCAAGTTCCCTCCCGCTTGGTCGGATTACGTAATCTCCATACATCCAGCAGTTGTAGCCCATTCATACCCTCGCATATCGCATCCAACGCTTTCTTGCGCACTGTAGGTCTGTCCTGTTTCTTGTCTAAATCTGAATCCAGCGTAACATTCCAGTCCCCCCCACAAAGGATAGCCGATGGTGCAAGCCGGTAAAGTTTGTTCCATAGCGTAACATAGAACTCAGGATCATCAACATTAGGTCCGTACACATTGAGTAGAGTGAGCAGCGTACCACATAATTTACCCTGCACAATGACATATCTCCCATCCAGGTCAATCTCTGCATGTGTCACTTCGAAAGGAATATTACGTTTTATCAGAATCATCACCCCCCTTGCGTAAGAAGAGTAATTCGTAGCCAGTCGCACCCCCGCCCACTGTTTGCCCACCAGTTCAGCCGCCTTGCCCCGAAGATGCGTTTCTTGTAGAAACACTACCTGCGCACCATGCCTATTCAGAAAAGCAAGCATTTGCCTAGTCTTTTGCGGCCTATTGAGACCCCGCACATTCCAAGTAACACATGTGATTTTACCCCCCCTATCCATATCGCCAATCCTCCAAGCCTCCCATGTACCAATAGACCTGCCCCTGCTCCCGCCTTATTGACCAACCCGCCGCAGTCCCCAACCCGGCAGTGACATGATGTCCCCCGGAACAAAGGGTGATCCTCAACCTGAAGTTCGAAACACAGTTCATCGGTAGCTCAGATCCCACATCCTGGACCAGAAATAAAAACAATCTCCCAACAAACCCCAAGGTCCCATCCCCCACCCCGCCACCCACTTCAGCGTCCCCAATTTGCCAAAGCCATCCCAAACCCCCCCCCTTCACAAACCCCAACAATTCGAACAATAGTGTGTAGGGATCTCCCATATCGGGGGGCGTAGCGGCACACTACTCTCGCCAGGAATGACGAGAGTGTAGACCAAACTCAAGAACGACATCCTCGCCCCTGCAGCCCTGATCCCGTGACCTTGCCATCCAGCATTCAACTATCAAACAGCAGCACAGTGCCAGGGGCGCCCCTGACGTCATCATGACCAATGAAACAACACATGCCTAGCTGAGCGTGCTACCAATGAGTAATGATGCAGCCCTGGCGCATTTTCCTCCAAGCCCAACTACCCCCTGCCATGCCTTCCACTGCGCTCGCGGGAGGAATAGTTCAGCAAATAGCAATGCAGCATCAGTCAGAAAGTCCCCACCTGCCATCATGTCCTTCTCACCATAGCATACATGGTATGAGTCTAAGGCATTACAGGGACCAGTGGACCCCACAATCAGGCAACGTCAACCAAATGTAGAGCAGTGGAAGTGACATAGCGCAGTGATCAGTGACGGCGCCCCCGCCGCGGCCAGCAGCTCCTATCAGTTCAAGCGACCTCATCCTGCCTCTCCTCTTCATCATCCCGTCGTCCGTTCGGCTCTTTAGCCCGTTTTTTCAATTTTTTGGCGTAGTCCATAGCCGCCTTAGGGGAAGAAAAAATCTTATTGTCTGCAGGAGGTCCGATCCGGAGACGTGCGGGATATAACATGGCATATGCTACGTTCTCAGCCCTCAGCATCTGTTTTACCGTGGCAAATTCTTTACGAGCTGTCTGTACCGCCATGGTGAAGTCAGGATAGAACTCAAGTTTGTTACCCTGGTATTCAATGGAGCCTTTTTCCCTTGCAAGACGCAGAATAGTATCCCGGTCCCTATAATTCAGAATTCTGGCCACTATTGGACGCGGCGGCGCCCCAGGCGGTGGTCGTTTGGCCAGGGAGCGGTGGGCACGTTCCACTATAAAGACACGGGACAGGTGGTCAGCCCCGAATATGTCTATGAGCATTCGTTCCATGTAGTCCTCCATGCGTCCTACATTCGTTGATTCCGGCAGGCCCGTGACCCTTACGTTGTTCCTTCTGGACCTCCCTTCCAACTCCTCGTTCTTCGCTTGTATGACCGCCAAAACCCTTTCCATATTAAACACTTTAGATGAGACTGTGGCTAGACCGTCCTCCGTGGCAGAGACTCTCTGCTCCACTTCCCCCATCCGCTCGTTTTGGCGGTCAAATTGCGTCGCCATTTGGTCGAGGCGGTGATTTACTGATTCCATTGTGCCTTCAATTGATTGTAGGGTCTTTTGCATGGCCACCAATGTGGATTCCAAATTCGGGGCACCCCCCACAGCCCCCCCTTGGTCTGCGTCAGCGGGCGTCTGGGAAGACATGAGCGCAGTTTTCTTGGCTTCAAAGGTGATCTTTGGTTGGTTCCTCTCCGGTCTGCCCATGGTGATATACAGGACAACCCAGGCAAAGGTGCAGATTTAAATGGTAGGGTGGCCCTAGTGCATATACTAGCTTTTCTACACCAGTTCCAACCACCCGTAGCGCTCCTTATCGCAATGGCAGTAGGTCTTCTGCGTTCGGCGGGAAAGAAACATACACCCCAGTACGGTCTCCAATGTTCTTACAGCCCTCCTGCAGCCCAGGAAGTCGGCGCTCGCTAAGTATCACACGTGCACAATGCTAATGTCATGAGCCTTGTGCACCCCTCTCGCCAGCTCTCCTATGCAGGTTAGTGGTCACTAGGCACATATAGCGCCGGTCGAAGGTCAATGCTTACTGCACCCAGGGATCAGGCACTGGAAAATGGCGGGCGCCCTGCAGGCCACCAGGCATCCAGCAAAAGCAATCACCGAAGCAGCTCGTTAGCGACCAGGGCCATGCAGCATCACACCCCCAGGCGATTGCCCGCTCACTAGGCACAGCGTCGCCGCTCCGCCTCGCTGTGGATCCCCTCGCCCTGCCCCCGCCAGCCTCAGATTGCGTGGCGCGGCCCAGCCAGGCCCGGCTCCACCTCCGCAGCCCCGGGCTTGCGTAGCGCCCCGCCCCACTCACCGATGCCAGCAGGGCCGGGTCCGGGCCGTTTTCCGCTCCGCCTCCGCCTCAGGGTCACGCCGCCAGCAGACCTCGCCGTCGTGGGGACCTCAAAGGACCCAGCGCTCACGCCCGCAGGGCCGCACTCGCAGGGATCAGCCGAGTTCCCAGCCCGGGCCGGCTCCTCCAGCAGCGGGCTGGCTCCTCCGCGAAGCGCGATGTCTCCGCTAGCAAGTGCCGGCCCAGCGCGGCTCCGTTCCAGGAGCGCTGAATGCAGCCTCAGGCGACAGGAACTGATGGTATCAGCAAGCTCCGGACGTCAGCGGGGATTCCTCAGTCCAGGTACAGGGCACAGGTTAGCGATTTTGAAGGATTAATGGACGGATTTTTGTTGGTCTAGACAGAGCCTCACGCAGGTGCGGCCATCTTGTCCGGCGCCCTCTAGCGCCCCCCTTGTTTTTCAAGCTTTACGTCTTGTTATTACCAAGCCATCTGCACACATGCCTGGTATGCCTGGTAAAAAGCTAACACCTGCAACTAACACCATGGAGAACTACTTAGTTCAGGTAGTGGCGAAAATAAACAGCGATAGAAGGTCCTCATTGGGTTTGGACACATCCACACAATCCCCATTAGTAGACATAGAACCAGAGGACCCTTTTGACCTGACAAACACCAGCCTTTCTGGAGTGGCACAAGCTTCCTCACAAGACACTGTCACTATTCAACCCAGTGGCATAGTGGCCAGCACTGAAGATAACAACGACATTGATGTAGTGCCTCTGAGTCCTATGATCTGTGAGCTTATTACCCCTTCCACTGTTCCAATTCCAGCACCAAGGGTTACAGGGGCTAAAAGAAAAGCTATACAAAAACGACCGGGGTTAAGGTCAGCTAAAAATAAAATTGCAACACCACCAAGGAAAACCTCTTGCGAGGAGGAGGATGATCCCTCGGGGGAAACATATGTAACCCTCTCTAATATTCAATTTCAGAAATTTTGCAGTCTGATGGACATAAAAATCAAAGGAATAGTCAAACCTCTGATAAGCAAAATTGATAAGCTATCCGCTGAAGTGACTAAATTGGAAGGTCTCCTTGGTAAAACGCTGGGTGAAGTGGGGAAACTCCCTGATGTCATCACGTCCAATGTACAACCTCTGGTTAATGACATTCTAGCAAGTAAATTGCCACTCACTGTTGCTCCAAACCCCCCAGTGGCTCCTCTGATAAATCTACCGGAAACTAGCTCTGGTGTTGCACCCCCCGCCCATTTTATTGGTGAACCTCATACCTCGAAAGGGTCATTTGAGCTGGTGGTGGAAGCCTCGCCATTAGTTCTTGTATTAGCAAATGTGCCCCCTCTGGCTTCCGGTGAAGCTGAAACAACAGCATCGCTTTTAAACAAATCTTTATCTTGGCTAACCAACAACATGGCCATATCTCCGTGGGGGAAACAGCAACTGGCTGAGGAACTGGTAAATGCAAGAAGAGTGGAGTGGATTGGGAACAGAGAAAAAAAGTTTAAGGGCGATTGTGTTGTGCTTAATCTCTCTCACCCTGATGTATTACCAAACATACTGCCTAACATTTTTCCACCACAGAGACGATCCACTTCTATCGTACCATTGACCCTTGACTTCTTTTACCCTCGAAAAGGCAGAGGCCCCAATCCAAGCACCCTAAGAACAAAATGGAACGTTGTAACCAAAAGGGGTAGTAAGAATTTTGGTTCCGTTGAGTGGGGTCTAGGTTTAGAAAACAGATTTTCTGCTCTTTCCAATCTAGATGCTTGTGATTGACAAATAACTAATTGTATGCCTCAGCTGCAAATACCCTCATCCTTGTGTGCATCAGGGGGGCACAATCGAGCTATGGGCTCTCCAAATGAGTTATGTACTCCAGATGTTTCAGTAGGATTAACATATTCAATAGTAGAAGATAATGTCAATGTGGATGTAAATACGAACAGGCCTGACCACAGTTCTGAAATATGTATGGAGCATGCCTTTGGGAACCTTCTATCGTGGAATGTAGCAGGGCTATGTTCCAAAATGGACTGTGGAGAGTGGTTTGAATTCGTTAGCAAGTATGACGTCTGCATTTTCCAAGAAACATGGGTCTGTGATCCTGTTTATGCTTTGGGGTATCTGAACTATTATGTACCGGCCATCAAAGGTCCCAAAGGGAGACCAATGGGAGGTCTCACTATTTGGGTCCGCCAGTCCCTGAAGATCTTAGTAAAAAATCTAGAACTAAATCACAAAGACATCCAGCTCATTAGACTTGAGAGGGACTCCTCTACTCCCATTGACATCTATAATTTATATGTTAGAGGGGGAAATGTTGGTAAATCAGCGGTTTTATCGTCTCTGTACAGTTACCTAGACACTCACTCTTCTGGGAATAACATCATATTGGCAGGAGACCTAAACCGTACTTTTGAACCCCTTGATACCGGTGAGGCTTTTTTAGGTGCGGAGGAAGACAATATGTGGGAAATCCCTGCACTTGATTTAACCCCAATAACTTGCTGGACCGAGGATATCCTAAGCCTGGATGCTATGTGCCTTGAATATGGGTTAAGGGCTCTGAATGGCCGTACTAAGTCAGACAGAGTATCAGCCATGACCTTTGATAATGGAAGATCTAAGAGTCGTATTGACTATGTTATATGCTGTATGGCCCTATGGTCATCCATTATTGATATGGAGGTTAAGGAAAGGCTTGAGAGTGACCATAATCCTCTTTGCGTTCTCCACAAATGGTGGCTGTCTGATGTGATTGCTCCCAGTGCTTCTATTGATCCCTTACCCCCGTTGATTGTACCTACAAATGATTTACGCAGGCTGTGGTGGACTAGTGTTAAAACAGATCAGCTGGTCATGGAAAAAATAAGCAAGGCAACTGACAAGGCTATCATGGCCCTTGAGGGTGAAACTGGGCTTCTTCCTAGTAAAAATAATGTCACCAAGGTCCATGAAGCTCTCTTTGATGAAATTAAAGGCCATTTCCTGAAACCGGCAAATAAAAAGATGCATGCCCACAGACCAGCACGTTGGTACAATCACGAATGTAGGCTGGCAAGAACCTCCTTGGGTGATGCTATTAAAAACAAGAATTTAGAGGCAATTAGATCTGCCAGGAAGCATTACAAACAGTGTATAGTAACAGCAAAAAAAGATTGGGATGAGGCACACTGGAACAATCTAAAAAATGCAAGTGACCGTAAGGACTCCAGGTTATTTTGGCATATAGTCAAATGGGGACACGATAGGATAGAAGAAGCAAGCACTAATAATGTCCCCCAGGATGCTTGGGTTAAGTTTTTTAGCGAACAATATGCTTCTAGAGATCAGGCAGTGGATAGAAGGTGCACGCACTGTTTACCAACTGGGGATGACATCTTCACTAAGAATGAAATACTCACTGCCTTAAAAACTGTTCGAAGTGGGCGGGCTCCTGGTATTGACGGGGTGCCGGCAGATGTTTTCCTGAATGACACTGATAGATGGTGCAGATACATCCATCTGTTGATAAATTTGATTACCAGGGGGGCAGATATCCCAGTGACCTGGAGGGGTGCTGTAATCATCCCTATATACAAAAAAGGAGATCGGGCACAGCCCGGTAACTATCGCCCCATTAGTTTAATAGATACCATCCAGAAAATAGTGGGCCGAGTAGTTGTCAATAGGTTGCTCGATTGGGTTGATGAACACAACATTTTATCCCCCTTTCAGGCCGGATTTCGCAGGGCAACCAGCACTGTGGATCAAGTCTTCCGTTTCCAACTAATACAGTGGATGACCGTGGTGCTAGGCGGAGGCAGCCTGTATGCAGCATTTGTTGATTTGCGGGCTGCCTTCGACCTGGTACCGAGGGCGAAACTGTGGGAAGTGCTTGAGACACTAGGGGTCCCTGGGGATCTGTTGATTTTAATTATGCGACTGCATGAGGGCAACTATGCTAAAATAAGATGGGGAGGATATGGGAACAACACTGCCGAATTTCCTGTCGAGCGCGGGGTTCGGCAGGGATGTTCAATGGCTCCTACTTTGTTTACCCTCTTTATTAATGGTGTTGTTTCCCGTATGCAATCTCGGGCTGTGGATGCCCCTTCTCTCGCTGGGGAGAAAGTCCCCATTTTAATGTTCGCCGATGACACTCTAATTTTATCTAAAACCCCCAGTGGCTTACAAAAAGCATTGGCAATATTTGACGGGTTCTGTACTGACCACGGACTTGAGGTGAATGCGACCAAGACAAAACTCATGGCTTTTAACCCACATAGAAATTTTAAATCGAACATTACCATGAGTGGCCGCATTCTTGAAGTTGTAAAATCCTTCACCTATCTGGGGATCTTGATCTCCAATGACAATAAGTGGCAGCAACACCTTAACATTGCTACATTAAGGCACAAGCAGCTATCAGGCGCTATAATCAAGGAGCATAGGAAGTCAATGACTAAACCTATTAAACCGCCCCTGATAATATACGAGGCGAAAGCAATTGGGTCTGCTTTGTATGGTGCGGAGCTATGGGGGTATGAAAACCTCCACGAACTCCAACTATCTGAAAATACATTTCTGAGGTCGTTGACGGGTACCCCACAGAGTAGCCCACTATTGCCCCTGCGTTACGAGTTAGGCAGAAGAGAGCTTACGGAAAAGGCCAAACTACATACATGATGGACATAAAAATCAAAGGAATAGTCATACCTCTGATAAGCAAAATTGATAAGCTATCCGCTGAAGTGACTAAATTGGAAGGTCTCCTTGGTAAAACGCTGGGTGAAGTGGGGAAACTCCCTGATGTCATCACGTCCAATGTACAACCTCTGGTTAATGACATTCTAGCAAGTAAATTGCCACTCACTGTTGCTCCAAACCCCCCAGTGGCTCCTCTGATAAATCTACCGGAAACTAGCTCTGGTGTTGCACCCCCCGCCCATTTTATTGGTGAACCTCATACCTCGAAAGGGTCATTTGAGCTGGTGGTGGAAGCCTCGCCATTAGTTCTTGTATTAGCAAATGTGCCCCCTCTGGCTTCCGGTGAAGCTGAAACAACAGCATCGCTTTTAAACAAATCTTTATCTTGGCTAACCAACAACATGGCCATATCTCCGTGGGGGAAACAGCAACTGGCTGAGGAACTGGTAAATGCAAGAAGAGTGGAGTGGATTGGGAACAGAGAAAAAAAGTTTAAGGGCGATTGTGTTGTGCTTAATCTCTCTCACCCTGATGTATTACCAAACATACTGCCTAACATTTTTCCACCACAGAGACGATCCACTTCTATCGTACCATTGACCCTTGACTTCTTTTACCCTCGAAAAGGCAGAGGCCCCAATCCAAGCACCCTAAGAACAAAATGGAACGTTGTAACCAAAAGGGGTAGTAAGAATTTTGGTCCGGTTGAGTGGGGTCTAGGTTTAGAAAACAGATTTTCTGCTCTTTCCAATCTAGATGCTTGTGATTGACAAATAACTAATTGTATGCCTCAGCTGCAAATACCCTCATCCTTGTGTGCATCAGGGGGGCACAATCGAGCTATGGGCTCTCCAAATGAGTTATGTACTCCAGATGTTTCAGTAGGATTAACATATTCAATAGTAGAAGATAATGTCAATGTGGATGTAAATACGAACAGGCCTGACCACAGTTCTGAAATATGTATGGAGCATGCCTTTGGGAACCTTCTATCGTGGAATGTAGCAGGGCTATGTTCCAAAATGGACTGTGGAGAGTGGTTTGAATTCGTTAGCAAGTATGACGTCTGCATTTTCCAAGAAACATGGGCCTGTGATCCTGTTTATGCTTTGGGGTATCTGAACTATTATGTACCGGCCATCAAAGGTCCCAAAGGGAGACCAATGGTATTACAAACAGTGTATAGTAACAGCAAAAAAAGATTGGGATGAGGCACACTGGAACAATCTAAAAAATGCAAGTGACCGTAAGGACTCCAGGTTATTTTGGCATATAGTCAAATGGGGACACGATAGGATAGAAGAAGCAAGCACTAATAATGTCCCCCAGGATGCTTGGGTTAAGTTTTTTAGCGAACAATATGCTTCTAGAGATCAGGCAGTGGATAGAAGGTGCACGCACTGTTTACCAACTGGGGATGACATCTTCACTAAGAATGAAATACTCACTGCCTTAAAAACTGTTCGAAGTGGGCGGGCTCCTGGTATTGACGGGGTGCCGGCAGATGTTTTCCTGAATGACACTGATAGATGGTGCAGATACATCCATCTGTTGATAAATTTGATTACCAGGGGGGCAGATATCCCAGTGACCTGGAGGGGTGCTGTAATCATCCCTATATACAAAAAAGGAGATCGGGCACAGCCCGGTAACTATCGCCCCATTAGTTTAATAGATACCATCCAGAAAATAGTGGGCCGAGTAGTTGTCAATAGGTTGCTCGATTGGGTTGATGAACACAACATTTTATCCCCCTTTCAGGCCGGATTTCGCAGGGCAACCAGCACTGTGGATCAAGTCTTCCGTTTCCAACTAATACAGTGGATGACCGTGGTGCTAGGCGGAGGCAGCCTGTATGCAGCATTTGTTGATTTGCGGGCTGCCTTCGACCTGGTACCGAGGGCGAAACTGTGGGAAGTGCTTGAGACACTAGGGGTCCCTGGGGATCTGTTGATTTTAATTATGCGACTGCATGAGGGCAACTATGCTAAAATAAGATGGGGAGGATATGGGAACAACACTGCCGAATTTCCTGTCGAGCGCGGGGTTCGGCAGGGATGTTCAATGGCTCCTACTTTGTTTACCCTCTTTATTAATGGTGTTGTTTCCCGTATGCAATCTCGGGCTGTGGATGCCCCTTCTCTCGCTGGGGAGAAAGTCCCCATTTTAATGTTCGCCGATGACACTCTAATTTTATCTAAAACCCCCAGTGGCTTACAAAAAGCATTGGCAATATTTGACGGGTTCTGTACTGACCACGGACTTGAGGTGAATGCGACCAAGACAAAACTCATGGCTTTTAACCCACATAGAAATTTTAAATCGAACATTACCATGAGTGGCCGCATTCTTGAAGTTGTAAAATCCTTCACCTATCTGGGGATCTTGATCTCCAATGACAATAAGTGGCAGCAACACCTTAACATTGCTACATTAAGGCACAAGCAGCTATCAGGCGCTATAATCAAGGAGCATAGGAAGTCAATGACTAAACCTATTAAACCGCCCCTGATAATATACGAGGCGAAAGCAATTGGGTCTGCTTTGTATGGTGCGGAGCTATGGGGGTATGAAAACCTCCACGAACTCCAACTATCTGAAAATACATTTCTGAGGTCGTTGACGGGTACCCCACAGAGTAGCCCACTATTGCCCCTGCGTTACGAGTTAGGCAGAAGAGAGCTTACGGAAAAGGCCAAACTACGCCCGATATTATTCTGGCGTAGACTTTGGACTACACCAGAGCTCTCTCATTACGCGGATGGGTTCTCAGATGTCATCAAAGCTGATCACCACAATAAAATCAGATGGTTTAAAATACTAAAGTCTGCACTGTTTAAATTAGGACTTCATGCCTTATGGACAGATCCTGCTGGGGCTGTATTTCCCTCTAAGACTGTTTTAAAAGACATATTTTGGGAACACGTAGCTAATATTAGCTTACTTAACACCAACAGTGGGACTATGACCACTGGCTACTTAGAAGCTAAAATGTTCCCCATTTATGAAAAGTATTGGGACTACATAATGAACCCCCTGGACAGGAAATTGTTATTTCAAATGAGGGTAGGTTCGCTCCCCCTCTGTAACTTAACAGCTAAATGGAAATCAGGGGGGGCAGTACTATGTCCAGCCTGTGGGGTAGGAAAAGAAACCCTAGGTCATTTTTTGTTTTGTTGCCCAGTATATTCTGCCCCAAGGCAAGCCTGGTTGGCTCCTATGTGTAGGAATTTAGGTACAAAAAGTAGTATGGTGGCACTGCGTATAGTAAAATCTACTACTGAAGAATGGATCAATATTGCAATCGCAAAGTACCTGGGATGGGCGTGGGTTTTAAGGATGAGACTGCTGGCAAGTTAAATACTGCCATCAAGTCGATCAGAGACTGCTAGACACTTGTCTATTCTCTGTAACTGCTTAGTAAATAGCCAGAGACTGCTAAACTAATGTTTATTCTCTGTAAATTTTTTAGCTGACCAGAGACTGCTAGACACATGTCTATTCTCTGTTTATGCAATGTGTCATTGGCTTGAACATTGATTTTTAATGTAATGAATTCTTTTTTAATGTATGGTTTCCTGGGGATATTTACATTGTTATTATGAACATCACCCCTCTGGTCTCTTTTTGTCGACGATAATGATCTTTGCACCTGTATATATGATGTGTCATTGTTTTTTTAAATTGTTAAAATGTGCATGTGCTTGTTTGATTGACTATGTAAATGTAATTGATTTTTTTAATTATATGTTTGTTTGTCTTGCTTTTATGAGTAATACTCGAATAAAGCACTTTTTGAATTGAATTGAACAAATCTATCACACCCCACTTTACTGAGGAAATTCGCAACATTAAGATGTCTCTGCAACCCAAATCCCACATTTTCATAGTAATGTCCAAGCTCTGCCTAATCCAAACTGTGAGGCCTCCCATGGGTCTACCCCTGGCACCTCTACTTGCTGGAATTGAGTAATTCAAATATCCTGGAAGATAGATAGGTTCACAAGCCCATGTCTCCTGTAAAAAGCACAGTTCAAACCCATTTACAAAATCAATCCATAATTGTGAGATCAACTTGCTCCCCAATCCTGCAATGTTCCAAGATATGAAACTCCCTGCAACAGGTCCATCCCTGCATACTGTTCTTATAGAGGGCGGTATAGGGGAGTTCATTGGGCTACCACCATGCTCTCCTCAATTTTGGTCATTGCCCATAGTGTTTTGCTCAACTCCTCGAGAGTCACTGTTACTTGATGAAGGTAGTTCCACACTCCCCAGATTTTGCACTAACTCCCCAGTAGTTTCCTCCTCAGGTACAATCTTTTCACCAACATTTGTTTCATTTAACACAACATTAATATTTGATTCAGAGGCATCAAGGTTCCAACATGAATTCCAACAAAATGTACCTCCCCTACTATTCCAGTAGTCAAACTTTGGTCAACAACCCCAACCCAAACATTGCATGCCTTCCAAAGAGTTATAGTTTGGGCCATTACTATGGGGTTGCCATTGCAATGGAGTAGTGGATGGAACAACCCCTACCAACGAGGGGTTGTTAGGGCAGCTTAAGTTCACACCTACTTGGGCACATGTTTGCCCTGGGTAAAAAAAGGTAAGGTCCACAATGCCAATTCCACCACTACTTGTGCCCCAGCCCTGCCTCGTTATCCAACCAGCCACCCTGGGGTCTTGAAAATTAATAACAATACAATCCCCCCCCAAATTTTTGGGAGTATAACCAATCCAGTCAATCCTCCTTACCCCTATTATCAATCCATCCACTTCCCCCGGTAGTGGTCTATTTACCCTTAACCAGTGCATTGCCTTGTTTTTAAGCATCTGGAAGGTTTCTCTTTGTCCAACCAAAAGAGGTGGTACATTGGTAAGGACCGCGACGTAGGGATAGGAATCCGGGGTAAGATTCACAGGGGGTATCTTTTGAGGAGGCTTCATTGGATAGGATAATGGTTGTCTAATGGCTTGGACAACGGGACGGGGTATAGGGATATTTGATTTTTGCTGCAAGTTAGTTGATGCAATATTGCTTACCCTAAAACCGTTATTACCCCCTACTCCGACATTAGGGTGGTGTTTAGGAATACTTGGTGGGGGCTGGAGGTCATTTGGAACAGAAGTACTACTTTGCGGACATTCTTTATTCTTACCCTTAGGCACCAGATCTGGGACCTTAATTGGTTTTTCCCCTATACTAGTGCCCGGGCAAGCTAGCACTACAGGATTAGTCAATTGACTTGGTCCCTTATTCTGGGACCCTTTTGTAGTTCTGCCTATCGGAGATTTTATTTCAATAATAGGCAGATTTTTTGGCTTTCCAGTAGTTTCCTGAACCTTGCTACTCTCGTTTGACCTAGGTTGTGATTTGATTAACGTTTTCGTGGAGAAAAAATTATCTAAGGTGGCCTGCTCAAAATTATCCAAACGATTAATTAGCTTATTAACTTGATCCTCTATGGGTGCCAAGAGGGACCTTAATAGCTTTTCCAGCTCGGGTATCAGTGGGTGTGTCCAGGGAGTGTTCACAACCAACCCCTTCCCCTGGGGGTCATTAGTGATAGGGCTTAAACTCACCAAAGCAACTTTTCCCCCCTCATTTGGTGGGTCACCATTTTCGCTAACCCTACTATACTCCTTTTGGGGGGGCAATAGATTTTTTGCGACTTTCCTAACTTTAGTTGGGGGTTTAGAGGAGTAACATTTCCTTGGAGCTGTACTCCTCTTTCTTTTCACGCATGGTTTTGGGTTAAGCGCACTAGTAGACACACTATGTACAGGTTGGGGAATCAGTGAGATTTACAGATGGGATTATGGACAAGGTGGAGATCTCCGATCCCAAATTCGAACCACCCTCAATCCCCGGGGTTAAAGGCGATACATTAAATGCTTCTGACACAACAGGCAGGATTATGGACGACAAAGGAGTGACCAATGCCGGGAAGGCTTGCGGTAGACGTTTTTCCGCAGAATTGTTAAGAAGCTCAATAGACAGCCTACGCTCGGCACGTTTCTCTGCTAGGGAAATTTCCTTGTCAATGTCTTGGGTAACACGGTTAAAAAATTTGTCTAATGGGCCAAGGATGGTTGGTCCACCCTCAGCCTGGGGGGGGGGACCAAGCTAGTACTATTTTGTGTTAAGGGCATTATTTACAGCCCCCCACAGCGATGCAGTCAGTACTTTATCACAATAGGACACAGATGAAAATGAGTCTGTATGACCGAGCAAACGGACAGAGACAATTTTTTAGCCCTAAGCATCAATGGGGTGGCCCAGCCCGGCCTCCTTCGGCCCCTGACGGCCACAGACGGTCCCGCCCTTGTCCCGGGCTTCTCCCGGGCGCACTCCCGCGTGCTCCCGCGCAGCGGCCCGTTGACCTCCTTTTAACGAAATGGAGAGAGATTATGGGCGGGTGGGCGGGGCCAGCAGGGAGAGCAGCCCAGGTGTGGCAAATAGGGCTCGCAGGGACTCCTGGTAGGTTGAGTCCCTGCCTTCAATCTCGCAGCCCTGCCGGCAGCTTCACGCGCCCGAGGTCTTCAGGTGTCACAGCCCCTCTACCAGGGCAGCTCGGGTGGAAATGGGACGCTGCAGGACCCGCGAAGCGGGTCCGGCGAGGTGTCTGTCCCCCACAAAGTCCAGAAAGGTCAGTAGCAGCAACGATCAGTGTGGCCAGCAAAAACGATGGCAAATCCACTTTAAAAGGGTCCCACAACAGCAAACTCCTCACCCGCTTTTCACTCCGTGGGTAGGGGGGCAGGGCCAGCAGGGAGAGCAGCCCAGGTGTGGCAAATAGGGCTCGCAGGGACTCCTGGTAGGTTGAGTCCATGCCTTCAAGCTCGCAGCCCTGCCAGCAGCTTCACGCACTCCGAGGTCTTCAGGTGTCACAGCCCCTCTCCCAGGGCAGCTCGGGGTGGAAATGGGACGCTGCGGGACCCGCGAAGCGGGTCCGGCGAGGTGTCTGTCCCCCACAAAGTCCAGAAAGGTCAGTAGCAGCAATGATCAGTGTGGCCAGCAAAAACGACGGCAAATCCGCTTTAAAAGGGTAGAAATAGAGTAAATTACTAAGTGAATAAAAAGGAGGATAGATTCAGTGACAGAAAAGAAGGATAGAAGAGAAAAATAAACTAAAGATGTGTAAGATACTAAAAGAATGTGAGTAAGGTAAACTAAATAAGGAAAGGGTGAATAAGGAAAAGAGAGTGAGGGAGAGAGGGGACACAGAAAGTGAAGGAAAGAGTGTCAGATACAGACTGAGTGAAGCAACAAAAAAAGATAAATGAGTGAAGGTGAGTTATACTAACTGATTGCAACAAAAAAGGAGAACCCAAAATTATTTAATTTCGAAAACAAAAGGGAGAAAAGATGGAAAAGAGAAGCGAAGCAGAGGGTCTAAAAGCTAGAAAATGGTGCATGAGAGAAAAGAAAAAAGCAGAGTTGGAATAAGGAAACAAAGGTTGAAAGATCAGTGGAGTTAGAGAACAAGGGTGAAAGAGAATAAAACAAAAGGCAATGTGAGTATGTAAAGAGAATTGATATAAGGTAGTAAAAGACAAGTGAGCATGAGACAAGATGAGTACAAATTTAAAATCACAATACAAAATATAGAATTAATTATACATGTTAAATGGTTTATTTTTGCTGTTCTCAGAATATATCAAATTTCACTAAAAACAGTGAGTTGAAGGTATTCATCATATAACATGGGGAAAAAAACACAATCAAAATGATTGTGTTTAAAAAAAACATATAATATAACAAATCAGAAATCAGAACTCATCAAAAGTACACTTACTTTCCATGACGTCGAATGATATGCGATGAACAGCTTATACTCTGTTGTGCTCTAAAAAATCCATGCCCGCCACTTTCTGAAAGAAAAGCTCTTTCTTTCTGAGTAATATGTTAGAAACAATAAATGACTTTTTGCTCTCTACCACACTTCTCCTCAAGGCCAAATCGTGTAAGAGCCATTTTAATCTCTTCGAATTCCTCAAAGCAAATCCCGTCATTTTCTTTTTCCCCGACTTTCAGAAAGAAAACGTCCAAAATCACTTTCACAATCTTAAACTAATAATATCTCCCCTTCTAGTTTACTCATGTTTCACATTTCCTATAACATTGATACCACTTACTATGAGGCACACTTACACTACCTCTATGACTTTTCCAATTTTTTAATTCTCTTGATCTCAGTTACTAACAAAGCAATTTAAAACAACAGAGTAAATCATATCAACTCTTTGAATCATTATAGACCAGTTATGTATCTCTATGACTACTTTACATTTGTATTTATTATGATCACTCTAATTCACAAAGCAATTTAAAACAGCAGACTAAAATGTATCAACTGCTCCAATCTTCATAGGCCACTTTCCTTCCCTAAAATTTTGGTTGTAAAAACACTAGGTAAGAATTTTTTAAGTCAAACGGTAAAGATTTTTTGAAAGTTAAAACAGAATCATTGCAGAATGACCAGCCGTTTCCAGATTTTAAATAAGCTGTGTAATGTCCTGAAGTTGTTGAAGGACCGTCATGATATATAATTGCTGCAGTTACAAAAGTCCTTCCTCATATTGACAACTGCGAAGCCACAAAATTTTTAATTAAAGTTGTCAATTTAGTTCCATCAGACCTACATCGTTGGAACATTAAAATGACATACTGGCCATAACTTCGTATAAATAATGTGGACAGCATTGCAGACTTACATTGGCTACACTCCATGTTTTGATCAGCTGCTTTTACTAGCTTATTAAAGGATACTGATTTACTGTCAGGCAAAGTTAAATATATAAATCTTTCTGAGTCTACACTAGTAGTACTTGATAGCCTACAGTTCTCGCAGTCATGCTGCCATTGATAAGAAAGGCCAAACAGATAATCTACATCTACACCTTCATCTTGCAAAACATCAAGCATATACATTAAAAACTCCTGACAATCCTGCTGAATATTTTGAGAGAATTGCGTTTGACCTGAACATTTGTCTAAGAGATTTCGAATTTCAGATACACTTTCTATTTTTCTTCTATCAGTGCCACATTTCTCTAACACAGAATTTAACAAACAGCAAAATCTTTGATCCGAATTGACCACAATCTGTTCTTTTAATGTTTCTAGAGAAAAGACAACATTAACCACTACATTATCATAGCAGTTGACACCATAACTATTTTCAAATTGAAAACCAACAACATCTTGAGCAGCATCCATTTTCTTTCTGCTTAAAATTTCGGGTTCATCGACTTTTCGTGTTTTGGCTACAACCTCCCTACTATTGGTCACATTTCTTCGTTTCCAGCCTACCACACGTTTTTCAAACAAAGGATATTGAGGCAAATGTGGCGCATACTCTCTTCTTAACCTATTGTATTCCTTAACACAATCTAGATCTGCACAAATATTGGTCTCATCACACTCAATCAAGTACAATCCAGATAAAGTTCTGACTCGTGATAATGCCACATAAGCCATACCCTCCTTGAACACAGAACTGCCAATATTCACCAAAGCACTGTCTACACTTAAACCTTGCGATTTATGGATTGTCACCGCATATGCCAAGCAAACAGGAAACTGTTTACGGCGAACTTATAAGTCTTTAACAAGCAAAAACCTAGCAGAGCAACGACCAATTTGCTGTACATCCTCAATGCCATCAAATTTAATTTTTATAAATTCAATTCCATCTCTATTTCTGTATTTTTCAAAATCAATAACATTACCCATTGATCCATTTACCAGACCTCTTTCAACATTTAAATTCCTTCTCAAAATTACACGGCAATTTAAGCACACATTCAGAGTCTTTTCAAAACCCGCAGTTTTAGATATAGTCTTCTCTAATGAATCCAATTTAGATTTCAAATTTTCAGACAAAATAATTGTTGCCCCCATATGCTCAATTCTGTCAATAGCTTCCAGTTTCACTATGTCTTGGTTTTCTAAAATCAACATTTTGTTGTTGAAGATGGAACATTCTTGCAGAGTTGGCATCAAACATATCCCAGATTTCTTCTCAGTAATTTTCTGAAAAATATTCTCTGGCAGAACGTCTTCATCTGGATACAAATTTGACAATAATCGTGCATGTAAAGCTTCCTTCCCATGTTCAGTCACTTTTCCAATTCTAACATCTTGTAGAATATTCTTATAATCTTCATCCTTCGCTTGACGCATATTTTCACGCAGTTCAGCATAATTGAAGTTTAACCATATATTGACGTTGCCAATGCTCCCTAGGCACTTCCTGGTATCTTCATGCGTAAGTAGTTTAAACACTGGTTGTCCTTTCACTGGTGTCAGCTACAGAAGATCACCGAAAACAATGATGTGTTTGCCACCAAATAACACATCATACTCTGTTTTAAGAACTTCTTGCATTCTCAAATGCACAAAGGCAAGCATGACATTGGAAACCATGCTTACTTCGTCAATGATAAGAAGTTTCATCTTCTTTAGGACTCTTGAAACTTCACAACAAGCATCTCCAGATAACTTGTGGTATTGTAATTTGTTATCATGCTCCACTGGCAGCATCAGTAGACGATGCAAAGTAATACCTTTAATGTTATGTGCTGCCTGACCAGTTGGAGCGGTGACAACACAAGACAGCGATGACTCAGTCCTTTTCTGCAAATAACATGAAATTGCTTTAATGAGGAAACTTTTTCAAGTTCCTGCTTCTCCACTCACGTACAGTCGGACAGGCTTCAACGACGTACATGAGCACTCTTTCTTCTCATGACTTAATCCATGATCAATTTGGTTGGTAACTTCGTCATATATTTTCCTCTGCTCAACGTTGAGTTGTCTTTCCAAATCTCCTAAGTTAACCGCATCTTCCTGAGCATGTGCCATGGCTCTTTCCACTTCAATCATGGCAGAGGCAGCTTCATTTTTGATAAATGGTCCTCCTAGTGGATCCTGACTCAATGAAGTGGAACTCTGACTGTCCTGAGAACTGTCTCTAGCAATCTCGGCTGCAATTGTTGCTTCCTGCTTGATTTCTGCATTCAACATTTCTAGATATTTTGGAAAAACAGGACATTCTATGGACTCCTTGGCTGCATTGAAAGAATCTTCATAACAGAGGAAATCTCCAAGCAGTTCCTCTTCTGCACGCCAAGGCTTGAAAAGTTGCAAAAGAGCTAAATAGAAAAACTCTTTTCTTTCAGGAGATTCGCAATTCAATTTTCGATGATTTACCAATTGGCATTTTCTTTGCTTGACCAGACATCCCTCACTTCCAATTACAGCATACACTCCTTTATCAATATCTTCTTTGATGTTCCTCTTGAATATGTAATTTTGTAGAACCTCATACAGACAAACATTCTCGAGGTGACTGCTTCTATTTGGATAATATGTATCCAACATGTTGGTCTTCAAAATATCTGTACTGTTTGGCTCCTTCTCCGCCAAATACTCAATTTCCCGTACAGGTTTCAGAACTCGATTACGTGTTGCAGCAAGACCAAGACTCACCCAAATTATACTCCTAGATTTGGCATAGAGACTGGCTGAAGATAACCGATCAGAACATTCGTATGCTCCGATTTCTCGATGCGACATCTTTAGACTGAAACTGTACAACTTCTTACTGAGGCTCTTTTCATGTGAAATGTCATCCCACATATCCTTCAGTTCTGTCTTTTCTTTTTTTGTGATATAAGATGTCACATACCGAGCCACAGCCATACAGTTATCAACCACAAACTGTATATCCATGTTAGCATTCCTCATGGACAAAATCACTGGGTTGTAGTCGTTGATGTACTTGGACTCTTCGTTTCTTTTTAAATTGTATGTATTTTTGGGTGATTTCCTCGTCACATTATGTCGCAGCAAAGACATCAAATTGTTCACTCTTCCTTCAGATATCACTGATCGTGGAAACCCAAAACGACATTTTATATAGAACTTGTTCTTGTTTCTGAATTTACGACGACAGTACTTTCCACAACGATGGTTTTGAAAGCGTAAAACTTGTTCTCTTAAACTTTTGTCTTCCTTTGTCTTCGGAACAGCACATGTAGAATACTGTTCTATGAAACTCATCACTAAGTCATCCGGATCTGTTCCAAATTTGGGTGCATCTTTGATCCATAGCAGCATATGTATATGAGGAGCACCTCTTGCTTGATACTCCTTTCTCCAGAAGAAATCCAACACCTCTCCAAGAGGTGGATTTTTCTTGTTCGTAATGAAAGACATCATAGCTTCAAATCTATGATTGAAGTACCTGCATACATTGACTGGATCCAAAGAGCACAGTTCTCCGGGTGTCTTGAATTCGATATTTTCAATGTTTCCATTTGCCTCTCGTAGAAATTCAAGTAAGTCTTCCCAGCCATACTCGGCACAGCTGAGAGTGAGGAACCATGCGGGAGTTCCTAAGTTCCTCAGCATACATTTTAAGTCACCATGACGACGGTACCAATACTCATTAGTACCACGCTGACATGCCATGAGATTAATCAGGTGAGAATCCAAAATACTGTCTTGCACATTGACTTCATCCATAAACTCCCTTGCTGAGATATTTTGCAGCTGTACACCACTTTTCAGGATGTGGTTCACTGCATAAGACAGTCCAGACAGATCACTTTCATACAGTAGATGAAACAAATAGGGAATGCATTGACGAAACCTAGGATCTTCTGCATACGGATCTATGACGTTACAACGTGTTATTTTACAACGCAGACCGTTACAACGCAGTTTTTACAACGCAGGTACCATTACAATGCATGCCATTACAACGCATGTCATTACATAGCAGATACTATTACAACGCATGCCATTACATCGTAAGTAAAGGTAAGTATATATTTTTTTTAAAAATGTAATAAAGTTAATTTAATTAATTTAAATTAATAAATATAATTTAAAAATGTTAAAAACAATAATTAATTTAATTTAATTTAATTATAGTAATTTAATTAATATTAAAATTGTAATTAATGTAATATATTTAATATAATATAAGTAATGAAATATAATACATTTATAAATAGTAAATAATATAATGTAATTTATTACAATAAATATAATATAAATAAAAATAAAATAATACTTAATATAATTTAATTTATTATAATTAAAGAAATTTAATTAATTTTAAAATTGTAAATAATATTATTTAATTAAAATAAATAAAATAAATAAAAAAAGTAATTAATTTAATTTAATTTAAGTAATGTAATTCATTTATTTTTTAATTGTAAATATTGTAATTAATTTAATTTAATTTAATTTAATTAATTTAATTAATTTAATTTATTTTAAGTCGTAATACCCCTGTACCCAAAAAACCAACACAGCCCTAAAACCTAAAAATACCCTGTACCTCAAAAACCAAGCCCAGCCCTAAAACCTAAAAATACCCCTGTACCCCAAAAACCAAACCCAGCCCTAAAACCTAAAATTACCCCTGTACCCCAAAAACCAAACCTAGCCCTAAAACCTAAAAATACCCCTGTACCCCAAAAACCAAACCCAGCCCTAAAACCTAAAAATACCCCTGTACCCCAAAAACCAAACCCAGCCCTAAAACCTAAAAATACCCCTGTACCCCAAAAACCAAACCCAGCCCTAAAACCTAAAAATACCCCTGTACCCCAAAATCCAAACCCAGCCCTAAAACCTAAAAATACCCCTGTACCCCAAAAACCAAACCTAGCCCTAAAACCTAAAAATACCCCTGTACCCCAAAAACCAAACCCAGCCCTAAAACCTAAAAATACCCCTGTACCCCTAAAACCAAACCCAGCCCTAAAACCTAAAAATACCCCTGTACCCCAAAAACCAAACCCAGCCCAAAAACCTAAAAATACCCCTGTACCCCAAAAACCAAACCCAGCCCTAAAACCTAAAAATACCCCTGTACCCCAAAAACCAAACCCAGCCCTAAAACCTAAAAATACCCCTGTACCCCAAAAACCAAACCCAGCCCTAAAACCTAAAAATACCCCTGTACCCCAAAATCCAAACCCAGCCCTAAAACCTAAAAATACCCCTGTACCCCAAAAACCAAACCTAGCCCTAAAACCTAAAAATACCCCTGTACCCCAAAAACCAAACCCAGCCCTAAAACCTAAAAATACCCCTGTACCCCAAAAACCAAATCCAGCCCTAAAACCTAAAAATACCCCTGTACCCCAAAAACCAAACCCAGCCCTGAAACCTAAAAATACCCCTGTACCCCAAAAACCAAACCCAGCCCTAAAACCTAAAAATACCCCAAAATTACTTCCATTAATATATTAATATTTTATTTTATTTTTAATATTAATTAAATTAATAAAATAATGTAAAATAAAATTAAATAAAAATAATGTACTTACCTATACTTACGATGTAATGGCATGCGTTGTAATAGTATCTGCTATGTAATGACATGCGTTGTAATGGCATGCATTGTAATGGTATTTGCGTTGTAAAAGTTGCGATGTAATGGTAGTGCGTTGTAAAAGTTGCGTTGTAACGGTGCAACACCGCTGCATACAATCGTAAAGTCCGGTATTCAGAAGCAGGAATTTGATCAGGTCGCTCATCATATCTTCCTCCTCGACCTGTTGGAAATAACTGTGGGAAACACCGAGCTTCCAAACTTTCCTCCCAAACACTAATGGGACTCCCTTTGGCTTGTTTCATTTGAAACAACTCAATAGCATTCCCCATGACTTCTTTAGAATGCAAAGGATGAACACTATAATGTTCATATATTTCTTCATTTTTAGAGGCATCTACTTTCTCTATTTGTCCAGTACACAAATCGCTGTCCTCTTCTTCACTTAGTTCGTCTTCTGCAACACATACATTCTTGTAGTACTCATTGTTTTTCATCAAATACAACGTTGCCTTTTTGACTTTCCTAACATCAACTAAATCTTGCCAGATTTTCTTACTCTTTGTCGGAACCCCATTAACTAGGATAGCCAGAGGTTCCTCTTCCACTTTGTCTACACCAATTGTATCAATATTTTTCTTCAAATCCAGAGGCAAATAAACAACTCTTCCCTTTAATCCTCTCTGTAAATCTGAAGGAGGCAATTTCCCTGTCTTAGGCTCCATTCGAACAATAGCCTGAAAAGGATGGACACTTTGAATCAAAATAGATTCATAAGTATTTAAATCCTTCAGTTCAGAAGGAATGTCAACCAATTCCAGATTATTATGAACCGCTCTAGCAGGCATCCGGTTTTGATTTAATTTGTTAAAACAATAAGTACACATACGTTGATCTGATCCCAAATCAAAACGATTTTCTACCATTAAGTATGTTGCAAAATCCTTCCATTCACTATTGTTTACCATTTCACTTTTTGTATATAAATCCACTAACTTAGTCTGATTCTTATAATAAGTCCGTCGACAACACACACAAGTGAAATTAGGCCTCTCACTTGATTTCACCATAAATGTAGAAATTTCCTTGTGAAACTTATCTGTACTGAAAATCTGTACACTCTCTTCCACATTACCTTCTTCTACTGGGTCAATTTCAACATTGTTCTCTTTACTAGCAAAGTAACAAAACTCCATTTCTTCACAAATATTCTTCACATCTACTTCAGAACCATGCAAAAGAGCAGTGCTTAATTGTTTAAGCATAATTGCTGGACTCTTAGCATAATACAACATTCTAACTAATTTCCTCACTTTATTATGATGCACTGCTAGCATCCTGAAATGATGAAAAACACTCTGGCATACTCTCCTGGAAAGACAAGCCACTGAATGACCATGCAAACCTGTCACTTCTCTCACTCTGCAAGGATCTAATTCTTGCAACAACTTCATTTTCTGTTTTAAACTTTTCTTATTAAATGTCCGTACAAAATCACAAAGCAAATTGATGGAATCCTGTCGCACACTGCAAATACTACTACACTTCCAGGTGTACACTGGTCCCTTAGGACGTCTTCCTAAAACTTCATTACCTAACACCTCTTCTGCCTCTGTTGACACAAGTTTTTCTTTTTCAACCGGACAACCGTCTTTCACCTCATATGCTCGACCACTGGTGTCAACTGCATGCACCAAATCATTGTCCTGGAAATAACTCTCCTCATTAAAAAATGCCTCACAACTTGAACTATGCATCCATTCTCCTGAAAAAACTTCACAAAAATTACTACGATCAACTGTTCTCTTCCATCTACTATTTGATTTGAAATCATAAATTGCCTGGTTTAGTTTCCTAATTCTATTGATTATCAAAATAAATAACTTTCGCTTAATTTCGAAAGCCTGATCAATAATTTTCTCTACATTTTTCTTTCTCTTATAAAAAGCCACTTTCTGTTGGACTTTCTTAATATTTTTTAACAAATTGCCAATTATCCTGTTGCGGAACATTCGTCTACGAATGTCTCTAAACAGATTTTTCCTTCTACTACCATGCACAGAGTTATCTCCTGCTCTAGCAGTAACATTTTTGAGGGGCCTTTCATTCCCGTTTAAATTGGCTCTCTTTTTCTGGACTAAAACATGTTCTGTAGTGATACTTTTTCGTCTGGAAATGTTTCTTAAAATAGATTTTATTGTCTTACCCGGAGTTTTTTTGGTGACTTGACAAGTTTTTATTGTAGAGGACTGCTGCAAAGGTTTACCAAGGTAGGGTGTAAGTCACTTTGCTTCTTTTCTTTTCCTTTGCCTTGAAGGCATGTTTGAATTTTTCAAAAGATCTTGAGTTGAATCTGTGGTAAATTAAAAAAAAAAATGTATTAACCACTATTACCAAACAGTAAACCAATAACAGTAAGCAAACAATTAACACACTATTTGTCAATTCTACCTATGGTAATTTAGCAGCATAGACAGAATATGTACTGCTAGAGTTTCATAGCCAGTATGGGGCATATTTACAAAGCCTTTGAGCCATTTTAAGTCAAAAAACACATTTTTAAAACACATCAAGTAAGTAAATTATTCTCCCAGATTCATGGGAAAAGTGACTTAAAATGGCCTAACACACATGGGGGTGTATTTACAAGGCCCTTGCACCACTTTTGCGTCACTTTTAACATGGGGAAAATGACATGAAAATGACTCAAAGTCCTTGTAAATATGGCCCATGCTGGCTATGAAACTCTTCAGAAAATGGGGTGGTGATGAACAGAGTGTCTGAATTAAGTAGACCACTCTTACCCAGTTCAAAGATCAGGGCTTGATCCATCACCGTTATTTATCTCACTGCACCATCCCAGCTCAGAACCTGGCTATATGCAAATCAGTCTGTCCCTGGCCCAGTGCATCATGGGAACAGGGCAGACTAAACTACCAAGCCAATTCTTCACCAGAAAGGAGACAAGCTACTGCTTGCTTGAATCCTGATAGTGCAGTGAGAAAGGGACTCATGTCTGAGTATACCCTGCCACACCTATAGTGGCCAAAAACGATTCAGAAAAGGGGGTGGTGATGAACAGAGTATCTGAAACTCTAGCAGTACATATCAAGAAACCTAAATGACTTGAAGAAATGTCATGCATCTACTCACAGACCCACTCAGATACTCTTGAATGCACTCATTCACCGATTCTGAGACTCACACACCCACTCATATGCCCACTAACAAACTGACTCAGACATGCATGCTCCCACTAACAGACCCACTTAAGAGACTTATGCACCCACTCACGCACCTACTCAGAAACTCATGCGCCCATTCATAGACCTACCCAGAGACTCATGCACCCACTCCCAGACCCACTCAGAAACTCTTGCACCCACTTACAGACCCACTCCAAGCCAAATAACATCTGGTCCATTTCCCTCCTACCCTTTCTGGCTAATGTCAACAGTATTTTAACTAAATTCCAAGAAGAAAACCATATCCTGGACGCTTCCCAGAATGGATATCAGACTGCCCACAGCACAGAATCTTCTCTCCTTACTGTTTCTGAACATCTTCATAGCATCTTGGATGAGGGCAGATTCTCAGCCCTGATTCTGCTCAACCTGAGTGCCACATCTGATATATTTACTTGAGCGCCTGCGAGATATTGGCATAGGTGATGTTGCTCTCTCCTGTTTTCCGTCTTTTCTCTCTGAGCGTTCTTTCAGGTTATCTCTCCCCCTTACAGTTCACAATCTCACATGTTAATGTACGGAGCTCCTCTGGACTCATCCTTAAGCCCTACCCT
This sequence comes from Lissotriton vulgaris, assembly GCF_964263255.1. Taxonomy (NCBI): domain Eukaryota; kingdom Metazoa; phylum Chordata; class Amphibia; order Caudata; family Salamandridae; genus Lissotriton; species Lissotriton vulgaris. Next base: position 977,117,219 of record NC_141691.1, read on the forward strand.
GTTTAGCATATATATCCAACCTTTAGCTCGGGTTGTAGAATATTTTTAGATTCATCTGGTATCATATGCTGACGATACCCAGCTTGTACTTTCATTCTCGGACACTCCATCACTTGACATGGACAATTTCCAAAACGAAATGCTTGCGGTGGCAGAGTGAATGACTAATAACTGCCTACGCCAAGAATGCTAACAAAACCAAGATTCTTCTAGTTGGCAAAAATATCCCTGTTTGGGACAACCATTGGTGGCCCGCCTCCCTTGGGACCCCTCCAACCCAAGTCATCTATTAAAAACCGAGGAGTGTAGATAGAAAACACTCTGGGCTACGAGTTTCAAGCTACATCTGTTGCCGGCACTTGCTTTGGTCTCCTGAGAAGTCCTAAACGTATTCTGGGGCTTTTTGATGCCAATGTTCATAACATTTTAATTCAGGCAGCCATTCTTTCTTGGTTGTACTATTGTAAAATTCTCTGATTCTGACTCTAGCTAGCCCAGAATGCAGCTGCTAGTTTGCTTCTTTCACTTCCCTGGTTTTGCTCTGCCTCAGGCCTTTTGCGCAGGTTTCAGTGGCTCCCTGTTTTTGCTTCGCCCATGAGATTCTCTATTCCCAGGGGGCCCCAATTCTGAGCCAACTTATTTCATACTACCAGCCCAAAAGCTCCCTGTGTTCCACCAACCAAACTTGGCTATAGTTCCCCGAGTCACGAGCGTCAGAGCGGGGAGTCACTCTTTTTGTGTTCTGGCTCCCTGCCTCTGGGACATTCTTTGCCTCTCTATCAGAAATACTCATAACCATCTTATGTTTAGGAAGTCCCTCTAGACTTGGCTTTTCTCAATCTAGCCTCTTCCCCTGTTTTCCTGGGGGACTGTCAGCTGCAGGTGTGTGCTTTTAGGCCTAGTGCTGGGAAGCCCCATTGTGGGGGCAGCCATGCGCTCTATCGATCCTGTAACATAACATATGGATTGCTTACTGGCTGTTTTACTGAACGTTGGAGTACAAAATTGTGCGTGCAACTGCCTCTGACACAGCTGCATACATAAGTGCTATATGGGCATGTGACTGAATGTGTAAGTATCTCTCTCTCTCCCTGACTGGCTAGGTGAGTGACTCTTGTTTTTTAAATATGTATGTAAATTGCAGTATGAGTGAAACACTGGATATTTAACTGTGCCTATGGGTCTCAAGCTACACATGTGACTGACTGAGTCTTTCAAGTGGATGCCTTACTTTCTATTGTAAAAAGAACAATTGATGGACAGAATGCAGAACAATGTCATACATTCACCCCAGGTCAGAGATCTGGCCTAAATCCATTGTTTTTTTGCTAACCATGTCATTCCAGTTAGGACCCAGCCATATGCAAATCAGTGCTGACCCTGCGCCCAAATGGAACAGTCCAGCCCGAACTGCCAGGCCAGGTGCTCCCTGGACTGGAAACAAGCATCCTAGGACCAGTTTCGGGCTTTCTGCCCTCATCAGACAGGCTAGCTTGACTCCAGTGGCATGGAGAGCACGAGACCCACGTCTGGGCATACCTGTCCCACTCGAGGTGACAAATGCAAAAAGAATAATTGATGGACAGAATGCAGAACTATGTCATACATTCACCCCAGACAAAGATCTGGGCCTGAAACCTTTGTTTCTTTGCTCAACATGTCATTCCAGTTTGTACCCAGCCATATGCAAGTCAGTCTTGACCCTGCGCCCAATGGCAACAGCCCAGCACAAACTGCCAGGCCATGTCCTCCCTGGGCTGGAAACAAGCATCCTAGGAACTGTTTCGGGCTTTCAGCCCTCATCAGCCAGGATAGCTTGACTCCAGTGGCATGGAGAGCATGGGCCCCACGTCTGGGCATACCTGTCCCACTCGGGGTGACAAATGCAAAAAGAACAATTGATGGACAGAATGCAGAACAATGTCATACTGTTACAGGGATTCTGCTGAGACACAGAACTGTGCATAGAGACTTAGGACCTCAGTGAATTAGGGTGTACCAAAACTCACCTAAGTACCCAAAATCCCCTACCAGACTAGCAATCAGTGTCACATTAGCTCTTCGTCCTATAGCCAAGAAACCAATGATTAGACAACCTAGACCATGCGACTTAGGCCCATCTCAGGAATGGGGGGAAGTGTGAACACTTTTTAGTTATACGTTCATACCAGTCCACAACAGGAGTGAAATAGAGACACAGTAAGATTAAAATGTTTATTTTAACGACGTGATCTCAAGCGCAGTATTTTAATCAACATAAGCATACATATGATTAGGAATAATACGGTCAGCATGGTCACAATTCCATAAAATACAAAAGGAGGAATCATATTAAAATGATAGTGCAAACAGGTGATAAAAGTGCTTATTTAAAGCACCCTTCCTATCTAGGAACCATGGGGCATATTATCAAGGGGGTTTATCTCAGTTTTTTTGGCTTTAAAAGCCAAGAAAGCGGAGATAAAATGATCTCCCTATTACCTAGCTGTCGCTAACACCAGCGACACACAGCGACAGCTAGTAGGAGATAGCGACCATCTTGGGCCCCGCTTTGCATGTCAGTGATATTTATCACTAATGACATGCAAAGTGGGCGTGCCGAGATGTTAGCAACTGGAAACAGTCGCTAACATCGCTATCTCCTATTACCAACTTTTGGAGATATGTCGCGCTAAGCGCGAATATCTCCAAAAGCTAACACGTGCCCCTGAGCAGTTCTTAGCCATGTTATTCAATGGGGTAGGTGGATAACATGGCTAAGAGCATTAGCTCGGTAATGCATGAATATCGCTGACTTTTCAGCAATATTCATGCATTTCGGCCGATTTTTATCACTTAGGAAAAGATGGAAAAAGCAGACTAGAAAAATATTTGGTACCAGCAAATGAGATTCCGCTGAGACCTATGACTATTTCACTATATCGCATGCCATCAGGCTGTCTTTAGTGGTACTTTTTCTGCACTGGGCCGCTGTCATTTGCAGCAATCAGTGATGCTGTGGTATGTGAGATTACTGCATCTCAGGGTTTGTAAGTTGCAGTAGCTCAGCAGTACCAATTGTTTGTTCAGTTTATCACAGGTTAATACACACTTCAGCCTCCAGATTTAATAAGCACTGATTAAGTCAATTTAGGCCGGTGTAGGATTGAGCCTAATGCTGTGTGCTATTACGTTCTGTGTTATCAGTGGGGCAAGAGGTGAAAGGGCATGTGGGTTAGATCCGCTTTGCTTAAATGATGCTACTGGCTGAAATCTTGTCCATTTTCAATTTTGCACCACATTGTCATTTGAAATTGATTCAAGACTCGCCAGTTCCATGCCACAGTAGCACCTCATCTCTCCTTGTGTTGTGGCTTGAGGGAAAACACATTCTAGTTTGCCATTTATTGAACTGCTGATGGAAATGTTGGGGCATATTATCAAGGGGGTTTATCTCCGCTTTTTTGGCTTTAAAAGCCAAGAAAGCGGAGATAAAATTATCTCCCTATTACCTAGCTATCGCTAACACCAGTTAGCGACAGCTAGTAGGAGATAGCGACCATCTTGGGCCCCGCTTTGCATGTCAGTGATATTTATCACTAATGACATGCAAAGTGGGCGTGCCGAGATGTTAGCAACTGGAAACAGTTGCTAACATTGCTATCTCCTATTACCAACTTTTGGAGATATGTCGCGCTAAGCGCGAATATCTCCAAAAGCTAACACCTGCCCCTGAGCAGTTCTTAGCCATGTTATCCAATGGTAGGTGGATAACATGGCTAAGAGCATTAGCTCGGTAATGCATGAATATCACTGACTTTTCAGCGATATTCATGCATTTCGGCCGATTTTTATCGCTTAGGAGATAAACCTTGATAATTGCAAGGTTCCTAAGCGATAAAAATCGCCGCAGCTCGGCGATAAAAATATCGCTGCTAAACCAACATAGCGATAATTTTCGCTAGTTGTTGGTAATATGCCCCTATGTATTATAAAACTATAGAAGGTCTCTTGAGCTTTCTTAGGGGGACCCCATTTACCTGTCCGCTCAGTAAGTGTAAATTACATCAGGATCGGTTAGTCTCTTCTGCATGCCTGGAATCTTCCAAGTGTGTTCAATTCTGGCAAGTGTGCTATGATAAAGGTGCCAGAATCCTAATCGACTTGCAGCTGCCAAATTGTTGTGTCTAGAATGTGTTACAAGGACACACCGATAAACAGGCTCGCACGTTATGATAACCTTGGCGGCTCTGCACCCACTGTACAGACTGGGGACACAATGTATGTCTAGAGATGTCGAAAACAAGCCTTTTCTCATGTATAGACCTGTGTGAAAGCTAACTCTGCAAAAACAGCTAAGCAGTGTCGTGTGCAAAAAAAGCAGCAAAAGAAAAAATGGCTTTTAAACTCCTAATAAGCCATGCTAACTTAACATGCACGCAGAAAGAGGCTCATAAACCACACTATAATACATTCAGCCCAGTACAGAGATCTGGTCCTAAATCCATAGGTTTTGCTCACCATGCCATTCTAGTTTGGATCCAGCGATATGCAAATCAGTCCTGCACCCTGCACCCTGCACCCAATGGGAACAGTCCAGCCCGAACTGCCAGGCCAGGTCCTCCCTGGACTGGAAACATGCATCCTAGGACCGGTTTAGGGCTTTCAGCCCTCATCAGCCAGAATCGCTTGACTCCAGTAGCCTGGCTGATAAAGGGTAATACCCAGAAACAAGGTCCCAGAATGCTTGTTTCCGGTCCAGGGAGGACCTGACTTGGGAGTTTGGTCTGGACTGTTCCCATAAGGGACATGGTCAAGACAGATTTACATATGGCTGAGTCTAAACTGGTGTGGCACTTTGAACAAAAGAAAAATGAAATTTAACCCAGATCTCTTGACTGGGGGTGAATGTATGATTTATTCAACATTACGTCCATCATTTGTTTGCGTAGCACTTTTCACCCTAAGTGGGATGGGTATGCCCAGAAGTGGGTCCCTTGCTCACTGTGCCACTGGATTCAAGCTAGCCTGGCTGATGAAGGGTAATACCCAGAAACTGGTCCCAAGATTCTTGTTTCCAGTCCAGGGAGGACCTGGCTTGGCCGTTCGGTCTGGACTGTTCCCATGAGGCACAGGGTCAAGCCTGATTTGTATATGGCGGGGTCTAAACTGAGGTAGCACGGTGAGAAAAAGAACGACGGATTTAATACAGATCTCTTGAATGGAGGTGAATGTATGATTTATTCAGCATTCCATCCATCATTTGCGTGTCTTAGTATCTAAGCACTGAAGACACTACCCTATGGCATACATACAGCCTGCCTTATGGGTAATTTATATGTAGTAGAAGGGAAGTTTAAAGCTTGGCGAGGAGTTTTAAATGCCAACTCGACCTAGCATAAACTGCACACACAGGCTCTGCAGTGGCAGGCCCAAAACATTTTTTAAGGGCTACTTGTCTGCATGGGTGATCAGGAGTATCATTTCTTTAGTATATTTCTAAATAAATGTATCGGTCCCTCTCTGGGTGTGTCACTGCATGTGTAAGTAAGTAAGTAACAATCTCTTTATGTCTATGTAAGTGGCTGTATATATTACATACTGCCTTTCTTACTGAGTGTTTTATAAATGTGTATGCAAGTGTCTCTGTTATAGTTGCATACATAAGTACTGTATGCACATGTGACTGAATATCTACATACCTCTGTCTCTCTCACAGGCTAAGTGAGTAACTCTGCTTTTCTAAATATGTATATAAGTTGCAGTATGTATGAAAGACCAGTAGTGGCCCGTCCCCTGCCAATGTGACAGGGTGGGCTGGAGGAGGGAGCTGGGGAGGGGCGGGTGATCTGGGGACAAAATATTAATTTTAAAAAAATACTTGATCATCGTCGCCGCTACCCGCAGCATTGCGCTCCTCCATATTTCTTCTGCCACAGGCTCCCATAATGCACTGCCGCCAAACCTGATGCTGCATGAAAGCAGTGTCAGGATTGGCCCGAGTGCTGGGACTTTGAGCTCCCAGGCAGACTGGGAGCCTATGCCTGCTCTCGGAACACTCGCCAGGACCTGCTTTTACCGTATCCAGCCATTTGATGTCTGTTCTGGGTGCCGGGCAGGCCAACAGCAGGTAAGTAGGGCAAATTGAATGTGAGACTCACCGGGTAACTACGTCGTGTTGCAACTGGCCAGCCAGCTGACTCCAGGGGCACTGGAAATTAACACACACATTATGTGTGAGTTACCTGTGTTAATACATGTTTCCAAAATATCAAATATGATTTTACACTTGCAAATCAAACCATTTGGCCACCTAAGTTAAACTTAGGTGTTCAAATGCCACATTGAATCTGGCCTGATATTCCTACACTTGGTTTGGCTACTTGACAAATCTGTGTTGTCCTTCACAACTCATTTTATCACCATGGTGATGATTACACATGCCTCTGTAATTCTGATAGGGCTGGTAACACCAGTTACCTGCCTCAACAGACTTCATGAGAGCTATGGAAATACAATAGATCTGGTGCATTTCACCAGAACATTATGGCTACTGAAATTATCCGGGGGAAACTACTGGGAAAAAGGGAACTTACTTGCAGAATAGGATGCAGAATTCTCAATTCCCCAGACCTCAATCCAGATGAACAAGCATTTTTCACTGGTTTAGCAATATGCAAAAAAAAAAAAGTACTTTCCAGCGCAAAACTTGTTTTTGCTCCTAATCTGGCAGGCGGTTCAGCCACAGGTTTGGCCGTGTGGGAGAGGGGCAGCCCCCCTCCGCAAGCGCCAATCTCATAATCAGGCCTGAGTTTTGCACCATAAAATAATGACACATTGAAGCAGGCATTAAAAAGGAGAAATGCTTTTATTTCTGCTAACTTTTCCCACTTTGCATGTGTGCTACACTGTACAAGACACATTGGATGTGGGCAAAGTTTTAAAGTGAATCTAAGCATGGTATTTTGTACTGGAAGGATAACCTTCCAGTACAAAACCTACACAAGTCTCATGCAGACACCACTGTACTACAGTGCAATGGTGTGTTTGTGTGTGCAGCCTAGGCTGCCTAATGGTGAGAAGATAGCAGAATTGTCCCGTATCTCTGTAGATATGGCAATTTCCTGCTCTCTCCTTGTCATGCAACAAAGTGCAGTAATTTTGGTTGCTGCGCTGTGTTAACACTTTTGATAATCTGGGCCTGTGAGTCTTTTTGGGAAAGAAAAATTCAATAGGAATAATTCTCTCATCATTACAACCCAACTATGTATATGTACTATACGGGGGACTATTTTTTGATATAAGAAAGTTTTCCATTTTGTTTAAGATGTAATCAATTGTTTTCTTTTTTTACTTCTGGTAGACTGGATGGCAAAATAAAGGAAATCAGATTTGTACTCTTAAGCGTAAATGTTCTTGTATGCAAGTGACGTTGGATTGCTTGTTATTTTTTTTGTATACAGGTGGCGTAGAATTTCCAATTTCGTTTTTTTTTTTACTTGGCAATCGGCCTTAACTGCAATTGATGAAAAAAAGCGTTCTCAAATTTGTAAAGCATTCTAATTTTAAAGCATTGCATAAACTGATTCTATACTATTTTATTGTACAGATTTAACAGCCTATTGTTTCTAAATTAACTATATGTTTAGGTTAAAATTCCCCCAGTATATTCTCATTTCTGATGGTACCTACATGGTACAGTTGGCAATCCCCCAGTGTTCCAAACTCTCCGGAAATAGTGGTATCCCAGGTACCAGTAACTCTAGAAGGGAGCATACTGGCAGAATTGCGGGGGCACTCTTAATGAAGCACTATATGTTACTTTAACTACGACAATTGGAAATGCTGAGGAAAAAAAATAGCCAAAGGTGTTATGTACTGTAGCAAAACTGTACACTCGCGTTAACATCCAGAGAACTGTCGGCTAATAACATTCACAGTCCTATTCTTAGTCACTGGGCTGCCAAAAGCATCCACCCTGACCCCGACTCTACACAGATATAATGAGGCATACATTTGCACGAGTAACACTATAAAGAGGACATTTAGCTTGTTGGAAGGCAGCTTTCAGTGCCTGCACGTCAGGTCAGGTTTGAATGTACGCCCGAGATAAAGTTTGCAGGATAATTGCACCACATTTTGGCAACAGCAGAGCACAGACTATAGCCCTCTACTTCACATGCTTTGTGGGGTTTGAAATAGAGGAGAAAGCCACACACCTCGCTTTCGATTTCATTTTGTAAAATAAAATAAGCTGCATACAGATTTTTCCTATAAATTCCAACAGGCTTATTAAATTAGCTAATCTTATATTTTACATTGGAAAACTAGGCCCTTATTTAGAGTTTAGTGGAAGCGAAACTTTGTCAGAAACGTGGCCAGTGGTGCTAGATACATTTTTAGGCAAACGTGTCAAGCTGTCTTTGATAACCCAGCACATGCTGACAGAAGTGGCTCCTTCAACGTTCATTCCACATCTAAATTATTTTAAGTTTTATGGGGGTGCTGAGCATCCCCCACACCCCTAGTTCCTGTACCGCTGATTGTGGCAGCTTTCCGGTCTGTCATATTAGTGCATCATAGCCTACACCAATTTTAATACGGCAGTTTGGTTATCCTCCACATTTTTATGTGTCACGTCCAGCATACTCTATATAAGACCTAAGATTCACATGCATAGTTATGTTACAAAATGTAATATGTTTTTTTTTTTTTTTTAATTTAAATAATGCATTTTTAAAATGTGTTTTACACAAAACGGGCTATATTTTATGGGGGTGGTCTGAACTTGGAAATTTGCCTTCCCTTTCAGAGCTGTTCCTGCTCCCTCCCTTTACTGGAGGCTAATATTTGACCCAGCTTAACGCCTTGCAAGGGAAACCAGCAAATGTCTGTCCTATTTCTTCTCCACCTATTATAGAGTCCCATGACAATTTCACCTACATTACAACCTTGTTAGACCTTACTCCTTCATTCCATCTGTGACTGTGACCACTGTTTGAAAACTGAATCTGGCCACTTCTGACTTTACACAATAAACATGTGCAAGCTGACCTTATGCCCAGGTCTCTTCCAAGAAAAACTTTGCCTACTCTTCAACCCTTTGTTTTGGTTCTCAAAAGACAGTTGTGGGTGAATAATGTGCTTACCTTCGTACATAATGCAATGGGTCCAGGGACATGCAATGTAGTTTATTAAAGGTAGCTTTAAAGCTAAAATAGAGTAACATTTAGAAAAAAATCACTAGCCCCATCCACACACATACTCTCTAACACATCAACAGACCTCTGTTGAATCTATGGCCTGGTCTGCAAAACTGAAGGTTAAACAAAGGACCTTCCCAGCTCTTCCTTGCTCTCTGGACTTTACATTTACATTCCAACTCTTCTCCTGAAGCGATGTTCTGACCATCTTGTCAAAAGCATTGGAGTAATTCACAATCGCACATTACAGCAAACCCATCACACTTAAGAGATTTCTTCTTGCTAAGGAGGTTCGTCCACTAAGTGGATTTTTTTTCAGGAATGTATATAGTTGAATACTGATATATTGGACTCCTTTTGCCAAGCTTCTGTTCTGCTAAGAAAACATTGTCCAAATGTTCCAACTAATGGGCTCATTCCAATGCTTATGTGAAGGGTTCCTTGAGCCCTTCTATAAATGGTAAGAAGAAATGCTCCTTTTCATGAGTCTAGGAATTTACCTCTGTTTATAACTGACTCGTACAATGGAAACCAGTGGTTGTTCAGGATAAAATTTGAGAGCAATGCTTTTGCTGACATCTAGACCAACTTCATAAGAAGACGTGCTTGCTTCATGTTCTTTAATAAACTCCAGGCAGATATGTCCTCTGTTGAGTGTCAAGGGTACTGAGTTGGAAAAGGCTGTCATCTGATAAGTTGTCATCATTAAGACATAACTGATCACTCATTTATTTCTGTTGCTTTCTTCGCCACTCAACAACGCATGCCGCCAAAAGTAAATAATTCCTAAGAGGTACTAATGCATGTCAAACACTCAGACAATCTTCTCCATGCTACTACTTTGACATTTCCTAATTAGCATCGACATTTGTGTCAAATACATTTCCGCAAACCTCTGAGAGCCTTGTCAAACTTTCCACCTCTTTATACTGAGACAGAAAAAAGTTGCCAACTCCTTAGTGGGCAGTAGTGTTTGATTGCCCCACTAAACTCTAACGTTTCAGCCTTTGCTAATACTTCCCGCTCTTTTTGGGTTTGTCAGAATTTAGCTCCTTTTTTGGCTTTTGTCAGAATCTAGCTGACCATACACACCCATCTCCTTTGTAACTATACCTATTTCATTTATTTCACAAAGAGGGAGAAGTTTGCAATATTTTTGAAGAAACAGAGAGCGGCAGTGTGGCAAGCTTAAAATGGAGGAGGCCCTGCCAATCCCACCCACAAGAACTCTGTAATGCTTACAGGGGGCAGAAGACATAGGACTGCATAAGGCCGGGCTCTTAGGTCATCAAAGACCTAGGCGACAACACACAAATCTCTCCATCATTTTAAGTTGCCCCACCCATTTGGTGCCTAAAATGAATTCCGCCATGCACTCTGACTCACACATATTCCTCACAGTCATCCATGGCAAACACAAAGTGCAAAACATTTCCCATTTGTATGGGAATAAGGACCTATTAAGAGAAGCATTAAGAGAATTAAGCATTTTGGAGGGGCAGGCACGGAGAATGGATGTGTGAGGAGAAGGCTACAGAGCTGCTATCCGACTGCAGGCCTCAAAGCTTCTTAGAGGTATGCAACGAAAGTACCTCGATTAGCATAAAATACTGAGGGACGATTTTAATCATTCAGCCAATAATATTATAATTTTGGCATGATGGATTTGAGTAATATGGAAAAGTGCCCTAAGAAGAGATTAAGGGCCTGATGTAGGTGGCCCAATACCGATCGGTAAAGGCCGAAAATACCAATTTTCAGCCCTTACCGAGCGGTATCCAGCCATCGGGATGTAGGAGCCAGAAATCCGGCCGAATCGGTATTTTTACCGATTCGGTATAGATACCGAATCGGTAAAAAACCGATTTGGAAATACACCGAATCGGTAATTTAACGAATCGCTAACATAAATATACCGATTCGGACCATCTACCGATTCGGTAGAGTTACCGACTCGTTAAATATTCCGATTCGGACCATCTACCGATTCGGTAGAGTTACGGAATCTGTAAATTTCCGAATCGGACAGGCTAAAACTCAGATAGAGATGTAGGGAAGCACAGAAATACCGATTTTGGCTCAAATTCGGTATTTCAAAATCGGTATTTACCATGGATTGGAATCAGGTGGTAACCAACTGCAACCTATAAAAAGAGACCCAAAATGCAATGCAACTTGCAGGATGGCGGCATTTTATGTCATTGCAAGGCGGCTACGGCTACAGCAGGAAGGAGAGAGGGAATGGCAAAGAGAGGAGCAGGTCTACAGACAGAGGATCACCCTGTTCATGCTCACAGAGGCAGAGATCCTACAGAGGTACAGGCTGGACTCAGACACCATACTGGAGCTCATCAGGGACCTAAAACCACTGTTGGACCACCCCACCCCAAGGGCACATGCCATCCCAACGCACGTGCAGGTGCTATGCAGCCTACACCTGCTTGCGTCTGGCAGCTATCAAAGTACTGTTGCTGCGGTAGGAGGGGTGACCCAGAGCAGCCTGTCAAGGTTTTTCCACAAATTCCGTGACGCCATGATACAGAGGATGGACCAATACATTTCTTTCCCTGCAACCCATGCGGAACTGGTACAAACAAAAGCAGACTTTTACCAGATGGCACGATTTCTCCACATCATTGGCTGCATTGATGGCACGCACATTCCGCTTTGCCCCCCTGCTGATACAGAATACATATACCGCAATAGGAAGTCTACGCACACCATCAATGTGCAGGTGATTTGCAATGCTAAGTGCGCCATCACAGACCTGGTTGCAAAATTCCCAGGGAGTACCCACGACTCCTACATTTTCCAAAACAGCGGCATCTATGCACGGCTGACGGCAGGGGAATTTGGTGAAGGATACCTCCTAGGTGAGACACATCATCAGACCCTCATTACAAAAATAGCACTGTGAAGTACATGTATGCATGTGAGTGATGTATTCCCTTTTCCTTCTAGGCGACAGCGCATAAGCCCTCCACTCATTCATACTCACCCCCTACCTCAACCCCTCTACACCCAGCCAAAGGAGGTATAACCGGGCCCATAAAAGCACAAAGAATGTAGTAGAACGGACCTTTGGCATCTGGAAAAGCAGGTTCAGATGCTTGCACAAGAGTGGAGGTGCAAGGCAGTATACCCCTATCACCTGTTGTAAGATAATAGCTGTCAGTGCAATGTTGCACAACCTTGCGGTGAAAAAGGGCACTGAGGTGGAGTTGTCAGACTACGAGGACCATGACGACGACGTTGCTGTGCCAAAAACACAACCTGCTGGGGTGTCTACACCAAGTGATGGCAGATACAGACGTGAGGAGATAACAGAAAACTATTTCTGAGTGAGTACAGAAGCACAGACAGGTTATGGATGTGAAAAATAAATTTTATAATGTTGGCACAACGTTACAGCACTGATGTGCAACAAATGAAATAATTAAATAGAAGGTGGGGACTGGAAATGGGCCGGGTTGCCTCACCTACACTGGCAGTGTCATTTCCTGCTGCGCTTTGCAGAACCACTGGGATGCGGCTCCCCCCCTTCTGCATGTCCGGCTGCCTCTGCGGAGCGCCTGGAGCTCCGGCGCGGCTCTGACACAGCGCTGGCCGGGCTGCTGCGGCTGCTGCTGTCCCCAGCCTCGGCCACGTCCAGGGCAGGATTCACCACTGTGTTGGAAATGATGAGGGCCTCCATGGCACTGGTGATGCGGGCCATGCCCCTGGTCACCTCCACAGTGTTTTGAGTGAGGCACTCTTCCATATTTGCCCCTCGGCGGCATAGCAGGGACGTCGCAGCGGCAAGCCGGTTAATTGCCCGGTTTTGTACACGGGCATCCCTGCGCCTTGTGTGCTCATTTTGTTCCATCTTGGCACACAGCTGTGTAATGGCAGTTGTCATGCGACCCAGTCCTGTAGCAATTTCCCTGTTGGTTTGTGCCACTTCTTTGTTACTTGCCACAAACTCACTGAATCCCTTTGCCATTTCCACCATCTGCAGGTTGTGTTGGCGCAATTGGCGGTGGCAAGCCAGGATGGATTTGGCCTGCATCCGCTGGATCGCACCATGCTCCCCTCAAGCCCTTGGAAGACGGTGCCCTCCCGTGATGGGCATGCACTGCTGGGAGTGCGTGGGCGGCGGCGATTGGTGCTGGCCTGCGGGGTGGACTGCTGTGCCACAGGTGTTGCAGGTCTGGGTGCTGGTGCCTGACCCGCAGCTCCCTCCATGATGGTAATTGGGGCCACAATACTCCTCCTGGCTGGAGATGTGGCAGGTGCTGGCTGGGACCGTGTGGGTGAGTTCTCTGGTGAGAACTGCAATGGGGGGGATTTTGACAGTAGGGGGGAGTGGGGAAATAAGAGGGCATGTCCTGGGTCATCCTCATTGGCCATGGCACTACTGTCCTCCTCCTCCTGCGAGGCATCCATGCTGCTTGGCCCTGCCACCGCACTGTCCGCTGTAGCTGGAGCTGTCGCTTGTGCAGCTGCTGCTCCACTGCCTGATGGCGCCCCTAGGTATAAAGAAGCATTTGTGAACTGAGTGCAAATGTCTTACAGTCACTACAATAAAAGCATAGCACATGTCACTTTCATTACTCTGATTATTTTTTGAAGTGCATTGCAGTTTAATGTGCACTGACATTTGTTCCTACATTAGCTGACTACATTTCCCATAATGCATTGCTCATGTATGTTGCTAGCAGTACTGTACTGGGGTTTGGCTGTACATTGAGGCTAAAGGGGAGGTGTCTGGTAGGGTGTGTCATGCTGCGCATGCTTCTTACCTTTTGCCGTGGCTCTGGCTGAGCTGTCCATGTCCCCTACTACCACCACACTCTCCGTCTCGATCGTTGTGGACACCAGTTCCTCCAGTTCAGTGAGGGGGGCGCGGGGTTCCTGCCTCCACCGGTCAGACCTGCCTGCTTGTGGAGCTCAGACAATTTCCTCTTGGTGAGGCTCCGGATATCATAAAACCTCTTCTTGAGGTCCTCCAGGCTCCTGGGGGTCACACTAACAGCATTGACCCTCTCACGGATGGTACTCCACAGTTTCCTCTTGGTAGACTCAGGGACTGTGAGGGACAGCCTCCCAAATAGCTGCCTGTGGGCCCTCACCACCTCCTACACCAGTACTTGCAGCTCATTGCTGATGAACTTCACCTTGCGCTTTCTCTCAGCCTTCTGGCTCTCAGAGCTGCTTGCCATTTCCACTGTGTTCAGAAATCAGCTACCACTCTCTCTGCTGCTCACTCTCACTGCTCAGCTCTGGCTGCCTCTCCAGAAAGTTCTAATGAGTTGCACCTGCCTGGGTAGCCACTCCCTGCTTGGGTGGGGGAGGGTGGTTCCACCTCATTGGCTGTTTACATTGGTTTCACTTTTACTTGCTTGCCGATTCCGTATTTACTGAATCGGTATTTACCGATTCGGTATTTACCGATTCGGTATTTGCCGAATCAGTAAATACCGATTCGGTTTTTCCAATGCATTCCTATGGGCCTTTTTGCCCATAGGGTTGTATTGCCATTACCGATTCGGTATCTACCGAATCGGTAATTACCGATTCGGTAAATATCGAAACACAATACCGATTTTTACCGAATCTGTATTTTACCGATTTTTTTTTCTCTACATCTCATTTTCCGATTTCAGAATACCGATTCGGTAAAATCGGTATTTTAAAATCGGTAAATGAGTTTTACCTACATCGGGCCCAAAAAGATTATAAGCGTGGAAAAGTTTTGCTTTAATATCATATTTTTAAAATACATGTTTGCATTATAATAAAATAAAAAGGTGGATAACATGCTTAATATTTATTAATAAAAATGAAAACTACTAAGACCATTCAAGAGGTGGTATCTACAGGGGGAGATGCATAAACCAAACCAAATGGATTACAAATTAGGTTCTTGCTTGGTGCAAGAAAGTGGGGTAAGAGTAAATGGGTGTGCTCATATATTTGGAATCATAGACAAATCCAACCACTGATGGCATGCCTTACTTCCCAAACAAGCAATGTGATCAGATCTAAAACTTCCATTGTAGTCATGCCTCAACCTTTACCTTCAAGGCTAAACAGCACTGGTATTTGAAGTTACTTGCCTCATAAGAATTAGCAACAAGTTATTAACCCTTCTCCATTTGCATTAGACCTACTGATCATGCGGAAGGTAGGTGTTGCTCTAAATTTCAGTCCACCCCAACTGTTTTATATGCTAGGGGTGCCAAAACTAAGATACACACTGCATGAAAAAACTAACTGACATTTTAAACTACAAGGTAATTAACTGAGACAGCATCTCGTTGATGAGGCTGAACAAGTCTGAAGTTTGTCTCAGTAACATGTGTTCCCATACAGAGATGATAAAGCCTAGCAGTTTAGACTGCCTTCGGCAGATCGAAGAAGCAAGTTGTATATGCTTGATGTCTCTCTGAAAAGCTACAGAGAAGAGCAAAAAAATGACTGCAATGCAGCTTGAGTAAGCACAGGAGCTAAGAACAATACAAGCAGTCTACTTGTCACATCCTGTTGTTTTCAGGGAGTTACTCTAAGCAAAAAGGGATCATGAAAGGATGTTGGACCTGACCTTCTCTGCAGGGTCATCCCAAACTCGTTGCCTTCCTTGTCCCATTTTTTGCTGAATTTGTTTTTTTTGGCCTTAGGACTCTGTACACTTTACCACTGCTAACCAGTGCTAAAGTGCTTGTCTCTCTTCTAAACAGGATTATATTGGCTTATACCCAATAAAATTTATTTTATTTGTAAGTCTCTAGTATGGTGGTACTATATGTGCCCAAGGCATGTAAATTAAAAGCTAATAGTGGTCCTGGAGCACTTGTTTTTCCACCCACTTAAGTAGAACTTTAAACATGTCTCAGGCCTGCCAATGCAGAGTCTGTGTATGCAGTTTTATACTGCCATTTTGACCTGCAAGGTAAACCTTTTGCCATGTCTAAACCTTCCTTTTCAGTAAATATACCCATACCCCTACGAAAGATCTGGACCGATAAAGGAGGGCAGGGTGTAATGTGTTTATAAAGCAGGACTTGTACTTTTAAGTTGTACATGTCTTGATAGTAAAATACTCTTAAATTATTTTTTTCAATACTGTAAGGCCTCTCTCTCCCATAGGATACCATTGGAGTTGTCCTATTACATTTCATTTGTGTAATTTGTTAATGGTAAGAGATAACCAGTACATGTTTGGTGTCTCTGAAATAAAAATTTTTAATCATAACTTATGGTGTAGTTGATTTTCAATTGTAAGTCTGAAAATGCCACTTGTTAAAAAAAAGTTGGCATTTTCCTGCTCTTAGCCCTGTTGTGCCTGAAGCCTCTTTTGGGGCACATGATTGAGTTAGACTTTATGAATTCCTTCAAGAAAACCATACAATAGAGGGATTAGGTATGCCTGGACGGGTCACCTGCTGACAGGAATTAGGGGACAGAGCTGAGCACAGTCCCACTTACATCTGAATAGCTGATACACTACTACCTAATGATCCCATATTATTACTGCGCCGGCTTGAAGCCAGGGCAGGGGAGGAAGTGATTCCATGCACTTCAAAGTCCCTGTCTAGAAGCTTCTCCCTCCTTTCAGAACCAGTACACCAGGGTATAAAAAGGGGACCTCAGACAGCAACTCTTCGGTGCACTTCTGGACCTGTGGATACTCTGCCAGGAAAAAGGGCTGCTGTGCTGCTACAATGACTAGCACTCTGCTGGACTGCTGCTCTAAAGGAACTGCTGCCCTGCTGTGCTGACCTACCCTCTTGACTGGGGTAGAAGAACTGGACCTGCAACTTTATCTTGAACCCAGGACCCCAGAGTGACTCAAAGTGCAGGTCTGCTGGCCTCCTCCTCACCTGAGCCTCATGGACATAAAACGCTCCCTAACTATATCCTGGACCCAGCTACAATGAGTTTCTGACGCCCAAGTGGTGCCACTAAGGCCCTGGATCCTTGGTGTGGCTCAGCGTTCTTAAAATCAAGCTTTTGGGCTATTCGTGACTGCAAACTGGTCAGTTCACACTGAGACCGCGCTGCTTGCACCTAACTTCAGCACGAGCCACCGCTAGCCTGTCTCTTCCCACAGCAACCATCAATCACCCGCCGAGTACAGCTAACATGAAGCACCAGCCAGCCCATCCATGACCCCGGCCTAATAATCGTGCCAACCACTGTATGTGACACTCTCATTGGTCCTCGCGACCCTCTCCGACATGAACAGGACTTTTGGCATAAAACTTGGGAAGGTAACATTTCAGCAGGACTAATCTGGGACTGTATCCCCTCTGCAAACCATCACGGTCGGCCTCAACGTTTTACTTTACCAGCATCACCAGATAGGCTCAGTTGGCACTTTATGCTTTAAGGCTCTATTTAACAGTTTATTCTTTAAAAAGTCTTAACTCCGGTTCTACTAATTGGATTTTTGGCGTTTTGGTCTTGTTTTATTTATTAAAATGTGCTCTATCTTTCTAAATTCATGTGGGATCTTTTTGTGTGTGTGTGGTGTTTTCACTGTATTGCTGATTAAAGTGCTGCACAGATACTTCACACATTACCTCTAAGTTAAGCCTGACTGCTCTGTGCCAAGTTACCAGGGGGTTGAGCGGAGATTAATTTGGGGTTTGCTTGTGCCTTACCCTGACTAGGATTGTAGTTGAAGCTTTACGAGGGCTCACAGCCCAGTCAACCAGTAACCCAATCTTTAGCAAGGCACAGCTAGATGTACCATTGCTCGCTGTACCATAGAACTTAAGTTGGTCCTGACCAAGGCTGAAACACAACTCAGGTTTCTTGTGTACCACCGCAGTGGCAGATATTAATTTAAGCATTCCATCCATCACTTTTTGTTTTTCTCGATTTACTGTGAACAGTACATGGACAGTACATAGGTGCGCCCATGTGATTCTTGTGATATAAGTGCTGTACCATTCAAATTCACCTAAAGGATAAGATCCTTGTATAAGTTCTGATTGCCATCCCCATATGTCACATATTATCAAAATTAGACTGCATGATGCTCTAAATAAGCACAGTTCAAATCTAATAGCAGATAAATTGGTCCCCCAACAAAGACATAAACATTAAAATCAATCTGCCCCTCTTGCTAAGAGGTCCAAAAATGTCAACTTTTATTAGGATTATCTCAGAAGCACTCTAATCGCAGTGTTGTTGTCTGACCATTTAGGCCCTCATTATAAGTGGCAATTGATCTCTAATGGGGACTGTGGCAGCATATACTTGCCCCATCAGAATTAGAAGACCCGGAACAACTCCACTGATTTGTTTACTTTTAACTTTTCAATGATGTGAGGGTTCCTTGAAACAACTTACTATTGAACAGACCTTCAAGCAGATACAGTGCCATGCTCAGTGGGACATGAACCTTACTTTTCAGAGGAAGAGTGGGACACCTTAACCACTAGATCGCAAGTGAGACTCTTGTGAAATAGAAGTTGGTTTCTTCCAAAATCCTCAGGATAACATCAATGGTAAATTAAGCAATTAACAATGGAGCCAAACTTGAAATTACTGATTCCCCTGGTAATTCTCCATTTTTTTTACCTATTGAACCTATTGATTTCACCCAATAATATAGCCTTATAGCCCACCGTAGAGGGCTATACCAGCTATTAAAGGCCCTCTCCAGCGTTAAAGGCCCCGAGCCGAAGGCGAGGGCCTTTAACAAGGGAGAGGGACTTTAATAACGGTATAGCCCATCTACGAAGGGCTATAAGGCTATTAGAACATTCTGCCACTAGAGGACAGAATGTTCTAACAAAAAAAACAAAGCCGTTTGGGAGCGTGAGGGGATTGGAATCCCCTCAGGCTCCCTGAAGCCTTTGTTGACAGCCAGAGCTGTGAACAAAGAACCATTGGAATGTTGGAGCTCCAGGCTTCTACCAGCCATTATAAGCCCAGAGCACTCCATTGTTTTCAATGGAGCTCCCAACATTCCAATGTTCTAATACCTGTTAACACCACACTCCTGAGAAAGAGTTAAGAGGCCCAAATACGGGGACCTTGTAATGAAGCCCTTAGTGTCCTCTGGCAGATGAAAAACATATATTTACCTTCTCACTTTGGTAATTAAAGTCTCCCTGAATGATTCCAATGCAATATTTGTTTTATTATTGAATGTAGCAGGATCAGCTAGGATTTCCCCAATATTTCCTTTAATGCGGCCTGCATCCCAGCTCTGGGATGTGCAATTAAATCACCCCATAACCTTTTTATTGATCCTTTAATTTTTTATTGTATTTTGGCAAAGATAAAGCTGGAACATTTTAATTAGAAAAGTGTACACAGTCTCTATTGGAAGAAACATGATAATCCCATTTGATTTACTCTGTTGGTTAACTTGCAAACCAGGACCAAGATAGTAGGTGCTTTGAATTATTCTTACTGTCATCAGCGTAGTGATTTCTATGAGGTCGATTTATTGAACTGTGCCTGGGTTACTCACAGTATATTGTCAACGTTTCCATACACGTCATCTTGTAGAACTAATCACCAACTAGGATCAAAATGAAAACTACACTACTGTAATTAATTCGTCAGTTTCCTCTTGACATGCGAAACTAAACAACTGTTAGAGCAAACTTTGAGGGCAGTTTGATTTAATTTCATTTTTTCTCATCGATACTGTTTGTAGAAGACTTTGCAGTTGATTACCCCCGTATGAGAGGCCCGTTATTTGATTGCATGCTCCCACAACCAAACCACAAACTGAACGCTTCTCATTTCTCTGCTCCAAGGCGCGCTTGAACTTAGTTGGTTCGTCCCTCAATTTGATCCTATAGAATTGAACCAAATCAGAGCCATTTTGCAAGATGGTATTCTTTAGTCTTCAATTATTCTCTGTAACTTTCGGGTAGGCAGACTAGAAGCAGCAAATGTCTCATATTGACGTCCAGGCTGCACATTTAAACATATGGAGTCATTGCACTATGCTTTCTGTCATTTCTAGTTCGAATCTCATACTAGGGGGCAATCCACTTCAGCCCACCTCATAACACAATGCCAAAAAGCTGCAAAATGTCCAAACGAGGAGGCCATAAACGTCCCTTTACTGCTTTCTCCCAAAGAAAATGCTTTCTAAGGTTAATTTCATGTTCATAATCAAGCCTGAATTTTGGTATTAGCTGTTGATTCCTCAGTATCTGGTTCAGGGCACGCCTGAGCTGTGCCTTAAAAGTGGCCAAACAAACCAACAAAAAACAAAGGTCACAGTGGGACATACTTCGTCAAAGACAAAAAGACAAAAATAACCACTGGGTAGGGAATGTCTTACTGTTATTTTCTAGAGAGATTACCTTCCTGGTTTGATGCTGTAGTCTGAGATGGAAATAGTGGCTTGCTGTGTTTCCTGAGACTCCTAGGTATTGAAACAGACAACAGACTGGGGACAGTGAAACTCCTAGGTATTGACACAGTCAACAGACTGAGGGCAGTGAGACTCCTAGGTATTGAAATAGACAACAGAGTGAGGGCAGTGAAAGTCCTAAGTATTGACATAGACAACAGATGTAGGGCAGTAATAGATCAGTTGGGTAGTTATCTGTTAGTTATGCTGCGCAACTAATTATAGAGTAAACCCTCTAGACAAAAGTGATAGTTAAGGTTCCCTACAGACTTTTTCTCTAGGGACTCAGGTGCTCCTTGGTGGGGCTTGCTGGTGGCCAAAGCACCTTGGGCCTCATTTATGAGAAATGACGCATCGCTGCGTGAAAGCAGCGATGAGTCACTTCTCAGTGCGCACTCCTTGCGACATACCTGATGCGTATATTTAATGTATGACGAAATATTACGCATCATGTCGCAAGGACTTACAGATACGTCAGTATTTCTGACGTATCTGTAAGCGCAAAAGTGACGCATTGCTGGAGTGTGTCACAAAAGTGACGCAACTCCAGCAATGCGTCCTTTCACATGGGGCAAGCCCCATGAGAAAGGGCTTGCGTCAGTCTTATGCCTGCTGTGAGGCAGGCGCAAGATTTTGACGCAACAGCGTCCTCGAAGTGACACAGTGAAATCTCATAGATTTCACTGCGTCACTTCTAAGAGGCTTTTTGCAGGGGAACGCCCCCCCCCCTGCATACATTATACCTGGTGCAGGTATAATATAGCGCAGTGGTTTACAAAGTGACGCATCTGCTTATATGCGTCACTTTGTAAATAGTGCGCAACAGGAGGCATGTTTTACGCCGCCGATGCGTCACAAAAAATGACGCGCCGGAAACGCAAAACTGACGCAAGGCTTCATAAATGAGGTCCCTTATTATCATCACTTGCGTGAATTAAGTACAGCATGGGGAACTCTCTTTGGATACTAATATAGTCCTAAACAAACATCTTCAAAAACACTTACCAATGCTTAGCTGTGCACTGTAGAACCTTAATCATGAAAATGGGAAGAGTAGTGCTTAAACCAGAACCGGTCATTTAAAGCAATTGGTTTTCCACTTGAGGGACTGGAGTTACAATAAATCACCAATATTTCGATCAAGATATAGGAGAAAACTGTACTTTATGCACACCCTCACCTGCTGAAACGAATGCACACAAACGTCTTTCAGTTTCAGAATTAATGGTGCAATACATAAATAGTACCCAAAAAGAATACTGCCACATTAGGGATCAGTTTAGAATGTGTTGTGGTGTTTTTGCAAAGGAATATAGGAGGTGGCGCAGGAAACAATACTGGTTGCACAATAACCAGTCGTGCAGAAAGTACAAAACGTTATATTAATTGAAAGCGTTACAAGTATTGAATTAAACTGCCTTGGAGTTAGGCTTGAATTGTTTGTTTTACTTTGTAGTGAAACTGATTGAAGTGTGTAAGCGTAAATAAAGGATTATTTTACATTGGCTCAATTTTGTATCAGTAGAAAAACATGCTCATTGGGTGCAAATGCAAAAAGAACAATTGATGGATGCAGAACAATGTCCTACATTCACCCCAGTACAGAGATCTGGGCCTAAATCGATAATTTTTTTCTCACCATGCAATTCCAGTTTGGACCGAGCCATATGCAAATTAGCCTCGACCCTGCGCCCAATGGTAACAGTCCAACCCCAACTGCCAGGCCAGGTCCTCCCTGAACTGGAAACAAGCATCCTAGGACCGGTTTTGGGCTTTCAGCCCTCATCAGCCAGGTTAGCTTGCCTCCAGTGGCATGGAGAGCACAGGACCCACGTCTGGGCATACCCATCCAGCTCGGGGTGACAAATGAAAAAAAGAACAATTGATGGACAGAATGCAGAACAATGTCATGCATTCCCCCCAGTACAGAGATCTGGGCCTCCATTGGGTGCAATTGGGGGCAAAGGGCATTTGATGGTGGAAGAGAAACCAGCTACACACCTAAGCTGAGTAGCAACTTTAGAAGGGTTAAGTAGGGGGCTCCGGGTGGCACACGTTCATGGAGATTGGACTGGGGCCCAGTTGAAGAAGCTTTTTGATAGAATTGGATTACTTCTAAGAATTTAAAAAAAGCTTCAGGTGAGGAGAAAACAGAGCAGCTCCAGCATCTGACATCATTTGGTGGTATAGCCTTGCTAGACGCCTCATCCTTAATATACAGAGGAAGCTTGTTTTAAAGTCTAAAAGCCGTATTTTCATGGAATTGATGCAGCGCAGTGCCGCAAGCCAATTGGCTGCGCTGTACTGCATTAATTTTAACCCAAAGAAATGTGTCATATCTACAAAGATATATGACGGATACCTTTGATCCTCCCTGCGCTGGGGCACAGTTAGCTGCCATTTGCTGACGCAGACACCCTTGCACCATGGTGCAAGGTGCCTGTGTCACTGGTATGATTAATGTATGCACGAAGGGACACCTTCCTGCCCAAAAACAATCCCAAGGGGTGATTTCCTCTTCCTATGTGTGCTGCAGAGAATGCAGCACGCATAGAAAGAGGAAAAAACCGAGGAGAAATTAAAACATTTCTCCTCGTTGTGCCTCCCTACGCCTCCCCTGGGAAGGCGTAGCATTCAGACGCATTCTTAGGTTTACGATGTCTTGTAATTCTGTGAATGTGTCAGGTTCCTTGGGTGTTGCGTGGGAACACCCATGGAACGTGACCTTCACGCAAAGTGCTGCATGTAAACGGGCCGTATTTACAAGCACATGAAAAGCCACGCAGGGTGGCTTTTCGCATCCTTGTAAATATGGGGCAGCAAAATGCACTGCCGGTGTGTCACCAAAAGTGACGTATCGGCGGCGAAAGGAGCTTGTAAATACGCCCCTAAAAATACATCTTGCAGTATGAGTGTGGGACACTGTAAAAAGAGCTAGGGAATAAAGTAAAGATGGAATCCCACAACTGGAACAATATTCCCCAGTGGCAGGAGCATCATAAAGACGGTTCGCTTCGTCTGAGACTTTAAAACATAGGGCTATGGGAATTGGGTGGACCCTGGGGTGGTTCTCAGGGAGATTATGATATAAGCCGCTAGGTCAGGATGGTTTAGCACCTCTTTAAAAGCAGGCACTGTTAGGAAAGGGGTCTCTCTTATTTACCTTTTTGCAATGTCATTTTGGTAATAGTTTCTGGTAACTGGTGCCACCTTTTGTGAGTGACGGCGCTAAGCAGCAAGCAAAATACAAATTCCAACCCGAGGGGGTGTACATGCATTGGCGCTGGAACTAGGGTACCCCCTCAGATCCTGGAAGTAGAACATCTCTGCACTTTACAACCTTTTTGTTCATTAGCAGATCTGGCGAAGTCAATTTTCAGGCATAGTTAAACTTTAAACATAGAACAACTCCTTCTAACAAGGCATTGCATGTTGTTAAGCTAAAGATCTGTGTTCATGTGTGTGACTAAAATGTGTGCATTTTTGTTATCTTGGAGCAAATAACAAATAACATTTCAAGGGCTTCTTAAAGACCACACGTGTAAAAAATGTTGGTTCTTCTATTATAAAGTCTACAACGATTTTAAAAGAATGACCATCATTGGAAGTAGAAATGAGACATAGTACCGCGTAATACTTAATAGTAATAGGGACTAAAAATCTTTAGAAAATGGGCCGTCATGCAATTTGTGTGAGGGCCACAAGGTTAAAAAACACATTTACAAGTCAATAAATTGGTGTGCTTTGTATCATCATATTTTGTGACAATGTAGCAGGTCCGATGCATTATTGGTATGCTCCATATGTTATGTATAATTTGCACAGGGTGTGGGGAAGAAAGTGTTTCTCATACAGTAAAAAATAATAGTTGCCGCCACCTGAAGCGCATTTGCAAAAAATTCAGGATAATATTTTAAATGCATGGTCTCGGGCAAGAAGCTTAGTAAAACAAGTGTTCGATGACTATAAGTTTTTAATTGTTTCATAAATAAATTAAGGATAACGCCAGTCCATTAGCATATATGTGTTACGTCCATGAATTAAGAATTCTACACCTACATTTGGGTAATCTGCAGATCACAAATCTGAATTCCAACAAGGCCAACACAACCTTTTATCTGTCTGAGTTCACTACATTGAGTACCATTATTTTGTTACAATTTTAACACACATCAGTGCCCAGGGATAGCAAATTCACGGTACTATGAGCTACAAAAAAATAAGTTATTACATATTATTGAGTGTATTTATAAACTGACTCATTGTCAAATGGTCTCCTGCCCGATGCCATGGCGGTCAGCGTTTCGTCCAACCGCCTTCGTAATGAGGGCCAGTGTACCTTCAGGGCATTTTTTTCCTTATACACTATGTATGATATTGTTCAGTGTTTCAATGTAACAACTTTTCTGCTGTTTTTTCAAACGCATGCATTTTTGCTATTTATGGTTCCAAATTGTCACTCAGTGTCTCTAATTGACATACCGAAGTTTTTGGAGTTGCATCTGATGCACTGTGGGAAATAATTAAGTAGTAGATACATTATTTACGTGGTCACAATTTGAGCATAATCCAGAGTAGAGGTGTAAACAAGTCTATGTATTATCAAGAAAGGAAATGTGGGTGAGTGAATCTGACATATCTTTTTCAGAGCTCTCTGTGAGATTTGGGTATCAGCAGAAGTGGATATAGAGTGGAAGTGTCAATTATCAAGATCACAACATTGAAGAGGTCTGGATATTACCAAGAAAAGGATGGTTAATCAAGCTGGGGACTTCTGGCTACTTAAAATAGCACAGTTGTGAGTAATTCTTGGTGTTGTTAACAATAGGTTTATTTTTTGCATCCAGAATTTCTCTTTGGCACATGTATTTCAGTATTGCCTGTATCATATATATATATATATATATATATATTCACTGAAAAGAGCATAGGTTATAGACCATATATAGTTAGGGATTAGCATTTACAAAACCTTGAAAATTCACTGAAAAAACCATAGGTTATAGACCATATATAGTTAGGGATTAGCATTTACAAAACCTTATTTTACTCAAACAAAACCATTGAAATTCGCATATATAGTTAGTTGCACTAACTATATATCGCGCACCCGCAATCCACTGCTGATGATGTCACATATTACATCATTCATGACATGGTCAGTGACATCACTGATGACATCACTGATGACATCTCAAATGACATCACTGATGACATCATCCAGTGACTGTATGTTTCTGTAAAGTTAAAATATGGCTTACATATTTAAGAATGAGTGGATGTATAAGTGTCTGGATGAAGGATTTAGTAGGTGCATGACTGACTGTATGAGTGAGTGATTTAATGTGTCTCACTGAGTGCATGAATTAGTGACTAAACTGTCTTAATTTGTGCATCATTATGTCTGTTGTTCTGTAAACTGCTGCATGTGTTGATCAGTAGCTATATGAGTAACTATATGGGTTATTGATTGGTTGCCCAAGTATTTGTATGGGAGACTGAGTGTGTGTGTGGGTGGCTGGGAGGTGTGTGACTCTGTGCATAGATGTGTGAGTAGTTGATTCACTATATGTATGGGTTCAAAAGTGCATGTGGAAACAGCTGTATGGGCGGTTGACTGTCTGCATGAGTGTATTGGTGATTGAATGGATTTCTCAGTGCTACATGTCAAAGTAAGTACATATGTAAAACACAGTACATGTGAGAGTTGACATATATAAATAACTGTGCATAAGAGCCAGTGAATGTGTGAGTGGCTGTATGGATCATTGTGAACTTGTATCAGGGATTGTATAAGAGAGTAAATATGTGTTAGTATATGTTTGAATAAGTAAGGTGTGTATAACTGTATAGTTGAGGAAATGGAGGTGTGATTGATTCTTTGCATGACTGACTAGGTGTGTGAGTAACTCCATGGATAAGTGACAGTCTGTGAGTGTCTGTTTACACTGAGTGTATCTAAGGTTATATTAGAGACTGAAGAAGTTCATCGTATTATCACATGAATGATATCATCAGTTATGTGATCAGTAATGTCAAATGTGATGTCATCAGTGATGTCATCAGTGATGTCATTTGAGATGTCATCAGTGATGTCATCAGTGATGTCATTTGAGATGTCATCAGTGATGTCATTTGAGATGTCATCATTGATGTCATCAGTGATGTCATTTGAGATGTCATCAGTGATGTCATTTGAGATGTCATTAGTGATGTCATTTGAGGTGTCATCAGTGATGTCATCAGTGATGTCATTTGAGATGTCATCAGTGATGTCATCAGTGATGTCACTGACCATGTCATGAATGATGTAATATGTGACATCATCAGCAGTGGATTGCGGTGCGCGATATATAGTTAGTGCAACTAACTATATATGCGAATTTCAATGGTTTTGTGCGAGTAAAATAAGGTTTTGTAAATGTTAATCCCTAACTATATATGGTCTATAACCTATGGTTTTTTCAGTGAATTTTCAAGGTTTTGTAAATGCTAATCCCTAACTATATATGGTCTATAACCTATGGTTTTTTCAGTGAATTTCAATGGTTTTTTAATAGCAAATATCAAAAGCTCTAAAATGTATTCTTATTCTAATTCAAAAATATATTTTATATATTTTTGTATTATATTTTTTTAATTTAATTTATATTATAATTTAAATTATTTTTTATTGTTTCGTGGCTGGTACGCGAACCGGTAAACGTTCCGTTAGTGCAAGTACCGCGTTAGAAAGCCACATCGTGACGCGTCGCGTAATCGCAACGTATCGCGTTACTGCGTAATGCGCCTTATGACGCGCCGTGTTAGCGCACCCGGAAGCGGTCTGGAACGCGAACCAAGGCGCGAAACGCAGAGCCCCGGAAACGATCCGAGGCGCGGCGCGGAGCGCGTAACGTAAGCATAACAGGTCATGTGACTAGTTCATAAAACTTTTCATTGGTTCATTTTACTTTTAGTTTCCTAATGATGGAACGCTTGATCATATGACGTAAAATAAACACTTTTCATTGGTTTAGAATTTTTTTTTTTCCCAAATGATGAAAGTCCCACCTTTTTTCCTCACTCCGACTTTCATTTTTATGAGAGAAAGACCTGTTTCTGCTTGTTCAGTGATGGCATCTGTAGTAGCTGCAGCTGGTAGATCCCCACCACCACCACCACCTCCAAGGAAGAGAGGACCAACTCCACAGGTCATCTTCCAACAAGAGGAGGAAGAAGAGGAAGACGAGGAACAGGAGCAAGGGACAAGGGTGTTTTTAAAAGAAAAGCCAAGGACGTCCCATATTAAAGAACATTTTATTTGGCAATTTTTTTCATTTCCTCCACATGAAAAAAAAGTAAATGCCAGGTACGTTACCTGCCTCATCTGCCACGATGTGCTCTCCAGAGGAACCGAAAAAAAATATAGTTATGGTAATTATACCATTCATCGTCATATGGAGAGGTGGCACCCGATTAATTATAGTGCTGCCCAAATTCCAGATTTGGTGGATAACCCCCGACCTGCCAGTACATCCACCAATGAAGTGGCAGTGACGGAATCAGAGGCAAGGGAAACGGTCCCAAATCTTCAGAAGAACTTTGGACAGATGAAAATGACATGTTTAACTTGTGGCAAATTAATTTCATGTGGAGAGAGGAGTGTTACTCTAATCAATAGAGCATATGAACATCATCAAAGTTCAAAACGTCCCAGAAACTAAATTTTCTTTTTTTTTTTGTTGCTCCTGTTAAGCCCTTTGTAATGAATCATTTTTGTTTCCCCTCCCTCCAAAAAAACACAAAAAAAATATAAAACAACAAAAATAATAAAAAAAAGTTCTTTTCAGAACTACCTTCCCTTTAAGAAAAATTGCTAGAATGTTTAGCACTCTAGCATCCTCTATTTCTTTTGATTTGCTTCCCGGTTCGCGCGCCGCTACGCGAACCGGAAGCGAACTAAAAAATATTTTTTTTTTTAAAAGACGAGTAAGTAAACAGAGAGTAATGTGAAAAGAAAGACAAATAGAGGGAGTAACATACAGTTACTGTTGAAAGAGGGACTGATAAAAGGAGTGAAAAGAGTAGTATAAATAAGTAATAGAAAAAGAAATGAAGGAAGTAGCAAAGGCAGGAAACTAAGGGTTAAAAAAATGAAGCAGTGGAACAAATAAAAGTTAAATGTAAAGTACATGTAACGTAAAGAGTACTAAACACTTACCTTATAATTGTCATTAACGTAGACAATTGTCATTTTTATACTTTTAATCTGTGTAAGAAAGAACAAAAAATGTTAAATTAATAGAAGGTAGTAAAAAAAGAGTGAGCATGAGACAAAATGAATACATATTATAAATCACAATTCAAAGTACAAAATTAATTATACATATTTAATGGTTTATTTTTGCTGTTATCAGAAAATATCAAATTTCACTGAAAACAGTGAGTTGAAGGTATTCATCATATAACAGTGGGGAAAAAAAACACAATCAAAATGATTGTGTTTAAAAAAACCAAATAATATAACTAATCAGAAATCAGAACTCCTCAAAAGTAACTTATTTTCTATGACGTCAAAGGATGTCCTATGAACATCTTATACTCTGTTGTGCTGTTACTATTTTCTGCCCGCCACTTTCTGAAAGATAAACTCCATCGATTTAAGAAAAATGAGACATACAAAGCAATTAAAAACTGCATACTAAATTACATCCACACCTCGAATCATTATAATCCAGTTACCTACCCTAAATTCTCACTTTAGAAAACAAGTCAAAAGGCAACATTGCTTCATACTAAAATGATAACCATTGCCGAAAGACTAGCCTTTTTCATATTTCAAATAAGCTGTGTAATATCCTGATGTTGTCAAAGGAACATCATAATATATAATAGCTGCAGTTGCAAATATTCTTCCTGAAATCGATGACTGTGTAGCCAAAACGTTTTTAATTAGACTTAACAACTTTTTTTCATCCAGTTTATGTAGTTGAAATTGTAAAATGACATTTCACTCATAAGTTTCCATAAAAAATATGGACAGCATTGCAGACTTACATTTCCTCTACTCCTTATTTTGATCTGCTGCTTGACTTAGCTTATAAACACAAACAGTTTTCGCTCTGTACTACAATTATCCACAAGGCCATATAGAGTAGGAGCCATTAGACCCTCTGGAAATTCCTCTGAACAAATCCCAAGATTCCTTTCCTAAAATTTTGGTTGTAAGAACACCAGGTAAGAATTTTGAAGGTGGAAAGGCAATCTTTTTTTGAAAGTTAAAACAGAATCATTGCAGAATGACCAGCCGTTTCCAGATTTTAAATAAGCTGTATAATGTCCTGAAGTAGTTGAAGGACCGTCATGATATATAATTGCTGTAGTTATAAAACTCCTTCCTGATATTGACAACTGCGAAGCCACAAAATTATTAATTAAAGTTGTCAATTTAGTTCCATCAGGCCTACATCGTTGGAACATTAAAATGACATACTGGCCATAACTTCGTAAAATCAACGTGGACAGCATTGCAGACTTACATTGGCTACACTCCATGTTTTGATCGGCTGCCTTTACTAGCTTATTGAAGGATACTGATTTACTGTCAGGCAAAGTTAAATATATAAATCTTTCTGAGTCTACACTAGTAGTACTTGATAGCCTACAGTTCTCGCAATCATGCTGCCATAGATAAGAAAGGCCAAACAGATAATCTACATCTACACCTTCATCTTGCAATACATCAAGCATATACATTAAAAACTCCTGACAATCCTGCTGAATATTTTCAGAGAATTGTGTTTGACCTGAACATTCGTCTAACAGAAAACGAATTTCAGACACACTTTCTACTCTTGTTCTATCAACGCTACATTTCTCTAACACAGAATTCAACAAACAGCATAAACTTTGTTCCGAATTGATCACAATCTGTTCTTTTAAAGTCTCTAGTGAAAAGAGAACATTAACAACTACATTTGCATAGCAGTTGACACCAGAACTATTTTTAAATTCAAAACCAACAACATTTTCAACAGAATTCATTTTATTCCTGCTTACAATTTTTGGTTCATCGACTTTTGGTCTTTTTGCTTCAACCTCCCTACTATTACTGATATTTCTTCGTTTCCGGCCTACCACACGTTTCTCAAACAAAGGATATTGAGGCAAATGTGGCGCATACTCTCTTCTTAACCTATTGTATTCCTTAACACAATCTAGATCCGCAGAAATGTTTGTGACATCATAGTCAATCAAGTACAAGCCCGATAAAGTTCTGACTCGTGACAATGCTACATAAGCCATACCCTCTTTGAACACAGAACTGCCAATATTCACTAAAGCAGTGTCTACACTTAAACCTTGCGATTTATGAATTGTCACCGCATATGCCAAGCAAACAGGAAACTGCTTACGGCGTACATATAGGTCTTTTACAAGCAAAAACCTAGCTGTGCAACGACCAATTAGCTGTACTTCCTCAATGCCATCAAATTTAATTTTTAAAAACTCAATTCCATCTCTACTTCTGTATTTCTCAAAATCAACAACATTACCCATTGATCCATTTACCAGACCTCTTTCAACATGTAAATTCCTTCTCAAAATGATACGGCAATTTAAGCACACATTCAGAGTCTTTTCAAAACCCGCAGTTTTAGATATAGTCTTCTCTAATTAATCCAATTTAGATTTCAAATTCTCAGACAAAATAATTGTTGCTCCCATATGCTCTATTTTGTCAATAGCTTCCAGTTTCACAATCTCTTGTTTTTCTAAATTCAACATTTTGTTGTTGAAGATGGAACATTCTGCAAGAGTTGGCATCAAACATATTCCAGATTTCTTCACAGTAATTTTCTGAAAAATATCCTCTGGCAAAACGTCTTCTTCTGGATATAAATTTGACAGTAATCGTGCATGTAAAGCTTCTTTCCCACGCTCAGTCACTTTCCCGATTCTAACATCTTGTAGAATATTCTTGTAATCTTCGTCCTTCGCCTGACGCATACTTTCACGCAGTTTAGCATAACTGAAGTTTAACCATATGTTAACGGTGCCAATGCTCCCTAGGCACTTCTTGGTATCTTCATGTGTAAGCAGTTTAAACACTGGTTGTCCTTTCACTGGTGTCAGCTGCAGAAGATCACCAAAAACAATGATGTGTTTGCCACAGAATAACACATCATACTCTGTTTTAAGAACTTCCTGCATTCTCAAATGCACAAAGGCATGCATGACATTGGAAACCATGCTTACTTCGTCAATGATAAGAAGTTTCATCTTCTTCAACACTCTAGATACTTCACAACAAGCATCCCCAGATAACTTGTGGTATTGTAATTTGTTATCATGCTCCACTGGCAGCATCAGTAACTGATGCAAAGTAATCCCTTTAATGTTATGAGCTGCCAGTCCAGTTGGAGCGGTCACAACACAAGACAGCAATGACTCAGTCCTTTTCTGCAGATAACATGAAATTGCTTTAATGAGGAAACTTTTTCCAGTTCCTGCTTCTCCACTCACGTATAGTCGGGCAGGCTTCAACGACGTACATGAGCACTCTTTCTTCTCATGACTTAATCCATGCTCAATTTGGTTGGTAACTTCGTCATATATTTTCCTCTGCTCAACGTTGAGTTGTCTTTACAAATCTTCTAAGTTAACCGCATCCTCCTGAGCATGTGCCATGGCTCTTTCCACTTCAATCATGGCAGTGGCAGCTTCATTTTCGATAACTGGTTCTCCTAGTGGATCCTGACTCAATGAAACAGAACTCTGACTGTCCTGAGAACTGTCTCTAGCAATCTCAGCTGCAATTGTTGCTTCCTGCTCGATTTCTGCATTCAACATTTCTAGATATTTTGGAAAAACAGGACATTCCATGGACTCCTTGGTTGCATTGAAAGAGTCTTTGTAACAGAGGAAATCCCCAAGCAGTTCCTCTTCTGCACGCCAAGGCTTGAAAAGTTGCAAAAGAGCTAAATAGAAAAACTCTTTTCTTTCTGGAGATTTGCAATCCAATTTTCGATGATTTATCAATTGACATTTTTTTTGCTTGACCAGACATCCCTCACTTCCAATTACAGCATACACTCCTTTATCAATATCTTCTTTGATGTTCCTCTTGAAAACGTAATTTTGTAGAACATCATACAGACAAACATTCTCCAGGTGACTGCTTCTATTTGGATAATATGTATCCAACATGTTGGTCTTCAAAATATCTGTACTGTTTGGCTCCTTCTCCGCCAAATACTCAATTTCCCGTACAGGTTTCAGAACTCGATTACGCGTTGCAGCAAGACCAAGACTCGCCCAAATGGTACTCCTAGATTTGGCATAGAGACTTGCTGAAGATAACCAGTCAGAACATTCGTAAGCTCCGATTTCTCGATGCGACAACATCTTCAGACTGAAACTGTACAACCTCTTACTGAGGCTCTTTTCATGGGAAATATCCTCCCACATATCCTTCAATTCTGTCTTTTCTTTTTTGGTGATGTAAGACGTCACATACCGAGCCACAGCCATACAGTTGTCAGCCACAAACTGTATATCCATGTTAGCATTCCACATGGACAAAATCACTGGGTTGTAGTCGTTAATGTACTTGGACTCTTCGTTTCTTTTCAAATTGTATGTGTTTTTGAGTGACTTCCTCGTCACATTATGTCGCAGCGAAGACATCAAATTGTTAACTCTTCCTTTTGATATCACCGACCGTGGAAATGCAAAACGACATTTGGTGTAGTACTTGTCCTTGTTTCTGAATTTACGACGACAGTACTTTCCACAGCGATGGCTTTGAAACCGTAAAACTTGTTCTCTTAGACTTTTGTCTTCGTTTGTCTTTGGAACAGCACATGTAGCATACTGTTCTATGAAACTCATCACTAAGTCATCCGGATCTGTTCCAAATTTGGGTGCATCTTTGATCCATAGCAGCATATGTATATGAGGAGCTCCTCTTGCTTGATACTCCAGAAGAAATCCAACACCTCTCCAAGAGGTGGATTTTTCTTGTTCATGATGACAGACATCATAGCTTCAAATCTATGATTGAAGTACCTGCATACATTCACTGGATCCAAAGAGCACAGTTCTCCGGGTGTCTTGAATTCGATATTTTCAATGTTTCCATTTGCCTCTCGTAGAAATTCAAGTAAGTCTTCCCAGCCATACTCAGCATAGCTGAGAGTGAGGAACCATGTGGGAGTTCCTAAGTTCCTCAGCATACATTTTAAGTCACCATGACGATGGTACCAATACTCATTAGTACCATGCTGACATGCCATCAGATTAATCAGGTGAGAATCCAAAATACTGTCTTGCACATTGACTTTATCCATAAAGTCCCTTGCCGAGATATTTCGCAATTGTACACCACTTTTCAAGATGTGGTTCACTGCATAAGACAATCCAGAGAGATCACTTTCAAACAGTAGATGAAATAAATAGGGAATGCATTGACGAAACCTAGGATTTTCTGCATACAATCGTAAAGTCCGGTATTCTGAAGCAGGAATTTGAACAGGTCCCTCATCATATCGTCCTCCTCGACCTGTGGGAAATAACTGTGGGAAACATCGAGCTTCCAAACTTTCCTCCCAAACACTAATGGGACTCCCTTTGGCTTGTTTCATTTGAAACAACTCAATAGCATTCCCCATGACTTCCTTGGAATGCAAAGGATGAACACTATAATGTTCATATATTTCTTCCTTTTTAGAGGCTTCTACTTTCTCAATTTGTCCAGGACACAAATCGCTGTCCTCTTCTTCACTTACTTCCTCTTCTGCAACACATACATTCTTGTAGTACCCATTATTTTTTATCAAATACAATGTTGCCTTTTTGACTTTCCTAACATCCACTAAATCTTGCCAGATTTTCTTACTCTTTGTCGGAACACCATTAACTATGATAACCAGAGGTTCCTCTTCCACTTTCTCTACTCCAATTGTATTAATGTTTTTCTTCAAATCCAAAGGCAAATAAACAACCCTTCCCTTTAACCCTCTCTGTAAATCTGATGGAGGCAACTTCCCTGTCTTTGGCTCCATTCGTACAATAGCCTGAAAGGGATGGACACTTTGACTCAAAATAGATTCATAAGTATTTAAATCCTTCAATTCAGAAGGAATGTCAACTAATTCCAGATTATTATAAACCGCTCTAGCAGGCATCTGGTTTTGGTTTAATTTGTTATAGCAATAAGTACACATACGTTGGTCCACTCCCAAATCAAAACAATTTTCTACCATCAAGTATGTGACAAAATCCTTCCATTCACTATTGTTTTCCATATCACTTTTTGCATATAAATCCACTAACTTAGTCTGATTCTTATAATAAGTCCGTCGACAACACACACAAGTGAAATTAGGCCTCTCACATGTTTTCACCATAAACGTGGAAATTTCCTTGTGAAACTTATGTGTACTGAAAATCTGTACACTGTCTTCCACATTACCTTCATCTAGTGGTTCAATATCAACATTGTTCTCTTTACCAGCAAAGTAACAGAACTCAATTTCTTGACAAATATTCTTCACATCTACTTCAGAACCATGCAAAAGAGCTCTGCTTAATTTTTTAAGCATAATTGCTGGACTCTTAGCATAATACAACATTCTAACTAATTTCCTCACTTTATTATGATGCACTGCTAGCATCCTGAAATGATGAAAAACACTCTGGCATACTCTCCTAGAAAGACAAGCCAGTGAATGACCATGCAAACCTGTCACTTGTCTCACTCTGCAAGGATCAAATTCTTGCAACAACTTTATTTTTTGTTTTAAACTTTTCTTATTAAATGTCCATATAAAATCACAAAGCAAATTGATGGAATCCTGTCGCACACTGCAAATAGAACTACACTTCCAGGTGTACACTGGTCCCTTAGGACATCTCCCTAAAACCTCATCACTTAACACCTCTTCTGCATCTGCAGACACAAGTATTTCTTTTTCAACCGGACGACCATCTTTTACCTCATATGCTCGACCACTGCTGTCAACTGCATGCACCAAATCATAGTCCTGAAAATAACTCTCCTCATTAAAAAATGCCTCACTATTTGAACTATGCATCCATTCTCCTAAGAAAACGTCACAAAAATTATTTCGATTAACTTCTCTCTTCCATCTACTATTTGATTTGAAAACATAGATTACCTTGTTTAGTTTCCTAATTCTATTAATTACCAAAATAAGTAACTTTCGCTTAATTTCGAAAGCCTGATAAATAATTTTCTCTACATTTTTCTTTTTCTTATAAAATGCCACTTTCTGTTGACCTTTCTTAAATTGTTTTAGCAAATTGACAGTTACCCTGTTGCGGAACATTCGCCTACGAATGTCCCTGAATGTATTTTCCCTTCTCCTGCTCTAGCAGAAACTTTTTTGACGGGCCTTTCCTTTCCATTTAAATTGGCTCTCTTTTTCTGGACTAAAACTTGTTCTGTAGTTATACTTTTGTTTCTACAAATGTTTCTAAGGAATGATTTCGTTCTCTTACCTGGAGCTTTCTTCGTGCGTTGAGGTGATTTTAATGTAGAGGACTGCTGCAAGCATTTAGTAATCTGCTGTCTTTGACGTTTCGTAGCCTTTCGGATTCTATCCTTAGACGGCATTGTCTAATTTCTAAATAATCTGCAGTTGAATCTGTGGTAAAATATAATAAAAAATGTTATTAACCACTATTACCAAACAGTAAATCAATAACAGTAAGAATTTGATTCAGCAATGCTATAAAGATGATTCAGTAAAATGTTCTTAATTTTACTGTGATAGTGATAGTATTACAGGGCTTTCATGCAAATGACTGCCCACCCTGCAACAAAAAGCCCACATGAAACTTTACGCACATTAAATTGTGTACTTACCTGCAATAATACATATGCCAGTGTTTAGGTCCCTCCACCCTGCCCCTCCCCCTCCCCGCCTCCCTGCCCCACCGTAACTCCCTCCACGACCCGCGGCTGCTATCTTGCAACATGGTGCATCTTGTAAATCACTACTGCATTATAAAAGTGACGCAACAGCAGCACAAAATAGGCGCACAACCATCATAAATCTGCCCCTAAGACTTTAAATAATTGATTCAGGATGACGATAAGGTGTGGACAATCTAGAAGTTTGTTTGAGGTGAGGCCTACTCAGGGTTGCAGATGAAATTTAGACTTGTTGAAGAGTACAGAGGTGATAAGACATGTACAGGCCTACCAAACAAGTGAATCATGTCCACTGCACTCTTGAACAAAGGCCAGACCTCCTCTATCTCCCTGAACATGACTAAATATCATCTGCACAATGTGATTCGTAATGTTAGGAAACACAAGTGATATAATTGAAAAACGTGAAAATATTTTTGCACATTTAACAATCACATCACCTGTATTTCTTCAGCTTACTTATCTCATTATGCAGATGTAGTCTACGTCCTATGTAGAAGCACACCCTATCAATACTTAAATTAACCAGGCACACATGGGAGCGTATTTACAAGGACCTTGCTCCAGGGGATATGTCTTAAATTAAAATTGGAAAAATTACATCAAAGGGACTCAAAGGCCTTGTAAATATGCCCCAAACAACCTATGAAACACTAGCAGTACATATCAAGAAACCTAATTGATTTCAAAAAACGTTTTTAAACCTTTTATGTAAAACAATTATATACCTACATTCATGGGGAACTGACTTAAAATGCCCTAATACACATGGAAACGTTTTTTTAAGGTACTTGCACCTTTTTTTCAATAACTTTTAACATGGCTATGTAACTCAAACAATCAAAATCAAAAATTTTCAAGCACACATGGGGGCGTATTTACAAGGGCCTTGCACCACGGGGAAAGTGACTACAAATGACCAGACACACATGGGGACGTATTTACAAGGCCCTTGAACCAGGGGGGAGTGACTTGAAATGGCTAAGCACACATAGGAGATTATTTACAATGCCCGTGCAACACTTATGCATCATTTTTTACATTTACACTGTAGAGCAGCATGGGGCAATAACAACACAGATGCATCATGCATCTGTTCCGCAAAAACGACGCATTGCAGGAGTCACATCACAAGTAAATAAATTCTCATAATTTTTTAAAGCATTCCTTTTCCTTAAAAACGATTTTCTGATCATAATTTGAGAACACAGCGCAGCTCCTATGTACAACCACACCTTGTCAGTACTAATACTTTACATTATCTGCAATTACAATTGGTAAAAGAATGCAAAATCGTCTTTGAAAGCATAATGCAAACACTTGACTCAAAACATCATTTTAAATACACAGCTGGCTTTCTCATTTACGCAAAAAAGCATACTAGTCTTTATCTAAAATATAGAAACGATAACTCACCTTTACAAATTCTTTTTGAATTTCAAAACAGTCTCAGAAAAAAACAATTTTTCTTTAGCAGAATTAAAGGTATGCACTCCGGAGGCTGCAACCAACAAAGGCACTGAAATGCTGATATTCATCACACATATCTCTCATGTCAGCCAATCAAAACTCTTCCCTCACTATTTTCAAATCAACACCCTTCCCCCTCTGCCCTTTCTGCCCTTTTTCCATAGCAACTAAACTGCCAGACCTCTCATGTTTACAAGTTCACACAACAATGTTTCAAATGAACTCTGAACTCTCAGTACACCTGCTAATCCACTGCAATCTTTCATAACATCATTTTTAAATAACCATTCAAATTACATCTTTCAAAGAACACATCCATGCACCCTAACTTTCTGTTTTCAGCAATGGAAATACACCAATCACTACTTATGAATCATTTGCACTCAAACTCCACAGTTTTTTTTCATTACAAACTTCACTATCTCAACTGTCATTTCATTCCCACACTTCATCTGACTGCAGCAAAAACTCCTCTAGCCATGTTTTCAGTCTGGATTCTTGGACATAGCTACATCCACTGTGCTCACAGGTATGCTGATAACAGAAATTTACACAACCTCAATTTACAAAATGTGGAAATCAAATGGATTGGCCGAAGAGGATTGAAATGTCACCAATTGATACCATTGGTGAAAACCTTTTTACATTTGCCAAACCCTGACCTCATAATAGTGCACTGTGGAGGAAATGATTTGGGCACTTTGACTGGGGTAGGTCTGGAAATGCTCTTAAAAGACACCTTTGAGCAATTGATGACACTTTTTCCTCAAACTGCCTTGGTATATTCCAATATATTCCAAAGACAAAAATGGAGGTGGTCCAATCAATTTTGTCCACAAATTGAGAAATCGAGGAAGCATGTAAATAAGTCTGTTTCAGCTTACATGAGAGACCATGGAATGGGTGCTATCTACAACAATAACTTGCGTTACTATATGCAAGATATCTACAGAGGAGATGGCGTGCACTTCTCAGATGAGGGGAACAGAGTTTTCATACTAAATTTAAGAATGTGTATTGGTTCCTACTTATAAGTACCTAGAACTTACACAGAACACAAAAGCTCTTTTCAGAGCTACCTTAACTTTATTTACTCTTTTGAAATTTCGAATGTACCTTTTTTCACTAATTTTCACTTATGTTCGCTTCCAGGTTCGCTACCCGGTTTGCGTACCGGCAGCTAACCGCGCGAAAAATTCTTTTTTTTTTCCGACATATATGAGCCTCCTCAGCCACCCTCAGAAAACCTAGGGGGTCAGGATACGTCTAAAGTACCCCCTTCTACCCATTCTGAACATTATTTACCCTCCATCTTGTATCTCAATTCTACCGAAACACAAAATGGAGGACTCCCGTAACGCTGTAGGTTCGCGTACCGGGACACGCACTGACAAGCACTCGCTCAAAAAAGGTGGGAAAGTAATTTACAGAAAAACCACTGGAAACACTTTCACCAATTAAACATTAGCTCATACTACATACCAATCCCTACCATTTTCACAAATTTGGTTGGAATTCCATTTAGCCATTTAGCATGTAGAACTCTCTAAATTCCCTGAGGTAAATTACTTCACAAAACACATCGGAAGTTGAAGGACTGGGCTATTCTAGGGCCCAGCGGTGCCAGGGGACAACACCTGAAACCTTCGTGGGTTACCTGTTCTGGCGTACAAATTACAGAGACACGGGACACTTCCTTCGGCGTCAAAGATCAGCGTTTATTTACTGCAGGGATACAGAAGTCGCAAGAAGTACACAGCGTGTAGGTTCTGGGAGACTGCTTCGAATTGCAAAAGTGGGTCGCTCCTTTTATACATATTTTAGTCATAGCACAACATGGCGAACAAAAGGTTACAACTCAGTTCCCACAGTAAACTTCAAAAGGGTCGCTTTCATGTATTCAGAAGCCCGGAACATAATTACAGTAGCATCGCCGGTTCCCAACTGTAAAAGTACGTTATCTCATCATTAAGTACATTCCATTCTGGCTGTAAACGAGTTAAGGAAAGAGACAGAAACAGGTGCAAGGAAGATAAAGATAGACAACAGATTGAAAAAGAGTGTAGGGGGGCAATATCGGAAGCACGATTGCAGGATCAAAGGATTCGTGCCTAATACATGCACGGCTGAAACAATAGACCGGCACGGCAAGATGAGCCTCGAGCGGAGCCATCTGCCTTTACAGTATCATCCCCCTCGTCATAAAGACACCCTCAAAGGAACACGTGTCTTCCACAAGAGCTTGGGAGTCCCAGGGTCATGAAGCGGACAGTGTCCGTTCGCTGGGCACTTGAGGGCAAGAGACAAAATGGATGCCATATCTAAAATGGAACCCGTGGGTTCAGATGGAGAAACCCACGAATAAGACGAACGGTTCAGGCCAGCATAGCGAAAACGCGTACACCCACTAAACTCGTCATTTGCGGTTCATAGATACCAAACTCGTCCATATTGGAACGAGTCGAAAACATCGTTATGATTGTCACGGAACCTCAGACGCTCCTTTTGCCCTCATGTAGGCAAGCACTAGTCGATATCAGAATCGATCTCGATATTCATCAAATCATTCAGATGTTGCTGCAACATTATTCTATACATCAATGCTTCCTTGGTAACAGATGGCCGTCTTATACACGACGTAGCACAGAGGCCACATAAGGCAGGACCACACTGTACGCAAAGACAACACGTGAACAGAAACGTTACAACAACCCCAATGATCATCAGAATATTCCAACCCCACGTCGACATTAGGCCCCAAAACCATCCTAGTAGCGTCCAATCACCTACGTCCACGTGTATGGACTCGGAGATCTTATGCAACTTTGAGATGGCTTGATATACAGTTGGAGCGTTATCAGGGATGAAAATACAGCAACTCGAATGGATCACCTTGCACACACCACCTCTATCTGCAAGTACAACGTCTAAAACCATACGGTTCTGCAACGTCATAAGTCTATCCGCCTGAAGCTCTGCTGTCAAATTACCAAGGGCATTTGCAGTTATATTAGCAGTCGATTCCACCACGCGAGTCAGCTGTCTCAGGTTCCTACTATTAACCATAGGTCCCCAAAACGGTAGGAAACCCTTGAAGAAGTTTCCTGCTTGTTGACCGGCAGTGTCCTCTTTGCTAATAACGCCTCTCACAACTCTAGTCTTGTGATAGTCCGAGGCAACTGTGAAAGTCGGTGGCAACAAATTCGCAATATAACAGGTGCCCAAGAAGTCACGGGACAACCATGTATATGCGCGGTCGTAACATACAAAGTATGTACCCTTGGCAGTCAGGAAAACAGCGGAAGAGAGCATTGGTAAAACATACGTTTCAGTGCAAGCACTCTTCCCAAGCTGAGCTCGCGGATTTCGACCAAGGCCTTGCAAACAGAAATTACCGAGATGGGGTACGATCCAGATCGGAGACGAGCTCTTAAGCTGTCTATCACCCACTGATATACTATACTCAGCCTCACTCAGATCCTTGTATGCTCGCACCTCTTCCTCTGGAATAAGCGATGCATCAAAAATATCTCTATCTAAGTCAATGATCGCTCTTGCCAAAGGCTTGTGATACGGGCCGGGACCAGGATCTGCAGAGCGTGGCTCTCGATGGGGGTAGGAATCTAGTGCGCTATGGAACATAGTTTGAAATGCTCGAGCTGACCCCTGGGAGCTGTAAGGAAGAACCAGATACGGAATACCCCTATCCATGGTATGTGGCATTAACCCACACACCCAACAGTTAGTAGTGTTCATCACCAACTGATGCTGATGTAGAAGCTGGACAAAGGAGTTATTCATGAATTCCGCACGTCTAACGTGTTCATGTTGGGGCAGAGGATGAAAGGAATGTGGAGAAACAGTGGGAATAAATTTCGGTTCAGAAGAAACAGTAGGTGAAAGAGAAGGCAATAACGACTGTATTCCAAAATACACTCCACCCACCAATAACATGGAAACAGTCAGAAACAGCAGGAATACCTGAAACAGAAAACATTTTGTTCGTACAACCCTATGCAATTTTGATCTTTGCGCTAACATCCTCTCTACTTCCGACAGCTTAGAGAACTCCATCCTCTAAAAACCGTCCGTAACGTTCTTGACGCACTTCGTTCTGAGTAGCGATTATCAATTCCCAGGAGTTCCCAGGAATCGACAAAAGTAACCGACCTAGTGTCAGGAACCTGCTAAACAGAAGGAAGTACCCGCACGGCCCTACGGTCAACCCAGATGTAAGGTTTTCTTTAATCAAACATTCAATTTTTAATACAAATCTCCTAGCTGTGGAAAAAAACATAGGTATAAAAGAACTCAAGAATAGAGGATGCAATGGTTCATAATGTTCAAGGTAACAGTAAGGGGGTAATATGATTTTTTTTTTAAAAAGTGTTTTCGTTTATTAGTCTTTGTTATGAGAACGAAGAAAATATCTGCTTCTTCCAGGACGAGTCTGTTCTTCAAATAATTGTTCAGATTGTGAAACAGCGTCCAGTCGATCGGATGACAGTTCAAGCCTCGAGTTCTCCAATGCTGAAGGTTCAACAAATGTATCTGACTGCAATGAAGTATCTCCTACAGGTTGAGCATCACTAAACGGCACAAATTTTGTTGGGGTCTCTGTTT
The DNA here is from genome assembly GCF_964263255.1 of Lissotriton vulgaris. NCBI lineage: Eukaryota > Metazoa > Chordata > Amphibia > Caudata > Salamandridae > Lissotriton > Lissotriton vulgaris. The sequence goes on from NC_141691.1 coordinate 977,159,808, forward strand.
CCGTTGCGGCAATCCCGGTCCTCACCCAAGAATCCGCTGGCAAAGGGATTGGAACCTTTTTGGTGTGGGTGGCATGCACCCAATTTTTCCTGCCTTCCAACCGAACCGCAGTCCTTGTGGCCAGCAGGACCTGGAAAGGACCAACAAATCTCGGCTCCAAGTTACGTTTTCTGCCAAAATTTCGGGTGACGACCCAGTCACCCGGTTGAAGCCGATGTCCAGGACCCTCTGTCTGTGCCGGTAGAGCTTCAAAGACCTGTTGATGAATTAGCCTCAGTTTAGCAGTCAGATCATGAAGATAATCAATTAACATTGGATACTCGAGACTATCAAAGGCCCTAGGCCTCGGGACTCCCCAAATGTTCGCAGGACGGCCGAACACAATCTCATATGGGCTAAGCCCTACTCGAGAGTGTACAGTCATCCTGGTCGACAAGAGAGCCAGAGGCAAGGCATCAGGCCACGACAGACCAGTCGTAGCTTGAATCTTAGCAAGTTTCAGTTTCAGAGTACCATTGTACCCTTCAACTAAACCTGCTGACTGGGGATGATTGGCGCTATGGAATTTTTGTCGAATTCCAAGGCCCTTACACACACTCTTCATCACACTCCCCACAAACTCACTTCCGTTATCTGACCATACAATCCATGGCATTTCATACAGAGGAAAGTATTCCTTCAGTAGGACTTTCGCTGTGGACAAGGCAGTATTATCTTTCAGAGGATAGGCCTCAATCCATCTGGAGAACGCGCAAACCACAACTAAAACGTACTTCAGGTTATTGCATCTCTCCATATGGATGAAGTCCAATTGGATAACTTCAAAAGGACATGTAGGAGGAACAAAATGGCCAGGTGGAGTGGGGGTACCCTTGCCGGGATTGTACATCATGTATACCATACAATTCTTAACCACCCTCTCAGCACACTTAGCAATACCATCATTCTTCCATACAGGGGACAACAACTTACATATACCTTTCGCGCTAATATGTGACAAGCCGTGAGCCATTGTCACAACGGCTAGCACATATGCATCCGGTAACATCCACCTCTGACACTCCGACAAATCAACCCAACATCCATGCGCATCTAACTTTCCCGTGCTCTCCTTCCATTTAGTCTTTTCAGTCTCAGTGGCCTCATTCTGAATCGCTTTCACACTCTCAACAGTGTCCTCACACATACCAGTTTCCGCAGGCCACCTTACTGAACTCGTAACGTACATTCGAGTTGCAAGTTTCTTAGCTGTCTCTTTCTTTAGCAATCTCATCCGCAAACGCGTTACCACGACCAACATCATCCGTAACCTTTCGGTGCGCGCTGCATTTAATGATTGCCACCTGCTTAGGCAATGTAAGTGTGTCCAAAAGATCGTTCACGAGCTGTCCGTGTTGGATCTTCGTGCCATGCGATGTCATAAATCCTCTTTCTCTCCACAGACGACCAAAGCTATGTGCAACGCCAAACGCATATTGGCTATCTGTAAACACATTCACTCGCTTCCCTTTAGACAAAACACACGCTCTTGTCAACGCAATCAGCTCTGCCGCTTGCGCGGAATTCTGACTCAATCTCGCAGTTTCCACAACCGTACTCAACGTCACTACAGCATACGCAGTCGTCACATCACCGTTCGGCAGCTTAAAACATGAACCATCAACATACAAAGTACCATCGGGATCTGCCAATGGAGTGTTTTTTAGGTCAACACGACCCTTCGTTTCTTCCTCAGTTCATAAATAGCAATCATGTGGTGGTACATCATCTGATTCCATATTAGTCGGCAACAATGTCGCCGGGTTCAGTACATTACAACGCTTTATTTGTATATGACTTGCCAAAAGCGTCAACTCATAACCGGACAACCTTGCGCTCGTCAAATGTTGAGTTTTTGTACGATTTAAAAGACTGTCAACTGCATGCGGAACCATCACCGTAAGCATATTATCCATGACCAATCCTGCAGATTGTCGAATGGACACCGCAGCCGCCGCTGTCGCTCTTAGACAACTCGGCAATGCTCTAGCTACTGGGTCCAAGGTCGAGGAAAAATATGCACTTGGACGCTGCTTACCGCCAAATTGTTGCGTCAAGACACTCAACGCACAGCCCTCTCTCTCGTGAACGTATAGTGTAAACGGCTTACTGTAATCAGGAGTACCTAACACAGGGGCCGAACACAACGCATCACGTAATTCAGAAAAACTTTTCTGACACTCTTCAGTCCATGGCAAAGGAGTCGGAACATCCTTGCACGTGAAGGCGACCAATGGCTTCGCTAGCAATGAAAAATTTGGAATCCATTGCCTGCAGTACGACGTGATACCTAGAAAGGCACGCACATCTCTTTGAGTTGTTGGCACAGTCATTCGAGCGATTGCTGCAATTCGTTCTGGGGTCAACCTTCTTCCCTCCTTTGACAATAAGTGACCTAGATAGGTTACTTCTTGGCAACAATATTGCAGTTTAGAAGGTGACACCTTGTGATGTAAGTCACAGAGATGCTGTAACAACGATACTGTAGCAGTTTTGCAAATCTCTTTAGTGTCAGCAGCCACTAATAAGTCATCAACGTACTGAATCAAGGCCGCACCAGCCGGTAACACAAACGCGTCAAGTTGACTCTTAAGGGCTTGGCTGTAGATCGATGGACTTTCACAGTAGCCCTGAGGAGCGCGTTTAAATCTAAAGCTGCGACCTCCTAATGAGAAACCGAATAGATCTCTGCTTTCCTCAGCAATCGGAATGCTAAAGAAGGCATTCTTCAAATCGATCACTGAGAACCAAGAGGCAGAGGCTGGAATCAGAGTCAGTAAAGCCGTAATATCAGGCACCACAGGAAATTGTGGAACCACAATTTTGTTTACCTCTCGTAAATCAATAACAAAACGATACACAGGAGGCTTGGGTGGATCAGTTAGTTTCAAAATAGGTAACACAGGACTATTACATACATTTCCCCGAGTTTCCTCAATAACATCCTTCTCGATCAAGTCATATATGATCGCTAACAGTGCTCGTTCACCATCGAGGGAGATACGATACTGGGGAATACGTGGTAATCGCACATTCGATTTCAACTGGACAACATAAGGTGATATGTCCAGCAGGCCCACATCATTGGGACCTGTTGCCCACAAAGACTCAGGAAGAGAACTCAATTCGGGTGGGAGCTTATCAGTTGACAAGTACATAGGAGAGATCACTCTCTGACCCAATGTAATCTCCACTCCCGCAGGGCAACAGTACAGAGTCGCATACAACCGTTTCAACAAATCCAGGCCCAAAAGATTCTCACCACAACCAGTAGTCAAAATCAAAGGAGCTTCCTGCTCACGAGGCCCAATTGTGAGGGGCAAAGGGCTAGAAACCGGATTGCTAACGGGGGCGCCAGATAATCCAACGGAAACATTCGTTAAGCCAGACAAAGGTGCGCCAGGGAGTTTCGAATGCATGATGGAACTTTTCGCTGCACCAGTGTCCAACAGAAAAGGCTCAACTACGCCCGATGTGGCAACTGCGACGTAAGGCCCTCTCTGATCAACGGGAACTGATACTACTCCCTCTCTTTGTCTGTGGCTGTCCTAGTAATTACCGTCAGCATCGATATCATGCTCGACATAATAGTCGTCCACATGATACTGTGCAGATCTGCCAGATGAAGAACCGCGTTGATCAAAGCAATTATTCGAATCTGATGAAGTGGTAGACCGCTCATTCTGATTTTGAGTGACACCGCGACCTCTACCACGTGATGCCTGTTGGGGACCACTACGACCTCCACGAGCCGAAACACCATTATTTCGGTCGCGCAAAACCGGACAATTAAACTTCAAATGGCCCTCAACTCTACAGTATGCGCATTGGTTATAACCAAGCATAGATCTCGGTGTGGAGGAGTCAGTACGCGACTGCGACCTAGAAGACTGTGATTGCGATCTATTTTGCTGTTGTGAGTCATTTTGATTCGAGCGCGGAGGATACGCTTGTTGTAACAGAACTTTAGTTTTAAGATCCTTCGTTTTCTTATCTGCACGATCATTTTCCTCCTTCTCCCTATTTTCGTAATATTGAGCCGTGGCCAATATTTGAGCAGAAGTAGAAACAGCCCACGAACTTTCGGAATTCTTCAACTTACTGCTGAGTTCAGGCAACAGATTTGATACAAATTAATCTACAAATAATTGCTGACCTCCCTCAGTGCTCATATCCTGACCACTATGATCGATGAATGCCTCCTCAAATCTCGTAAAGAAATCGGAGACACTCTCGTCTTTCTTTTGTGTGCACGTGGACAGTTTATCCCAGTTAACTCTCATTGCTGGCATAAGTGTCTTCATAAGTGTAATGATTCTTTGAGGCAGAGCCGTAATTAACTGCTCAGGCTTAGCCCCACCAACCTGTAATGCATCAGCCGCTACAAGTGAGGCCCAATCTCCGCCTAACTCAGCTGCGTGATTCTCTTTACGGATTTTCGCCCAAACCGGTTGCGGAACTACGTTGCCAAACAACATGTCAATGTCAATGTCGGCAAGGTTCATAATGGTAGCATCCACAAGCTGGGATAACTCCTTATAATAACCTGCCGGATTTTTGCGGGGGTCTGGCAAAGATTGTTTCACCTGCAAAACTTCCGATCGCTTCCATGGGAGGTGTATCCAGACTCTCTGGAAGTGTGGCAAAATTGCAGGATTGACAGTAGCATCACCTGGCATCCACACTGGGGGAACTTCTCGCATAGGATACTGACCAGGTTGTGCCATCCACTTCTCAGTTTCGTCCTTAAACAATGCTGGAGGTTGTACTATAGATCGAAAGGATAGGAGGTGCTCTAAAGCACGTCGAACATTACTACCCACAATCATACCGTTCGAAAACTGATTCTGGAGTTCAGTCATTTCAGACAGTACATTATCGACCTCATCATTATCCCACTCCTCTTTTAGGGACTTACACATTTCCTCAAACACAAATCTTTGCGTGGGCTCATTAAATTGAGAGAACATCTCACAAACCATGCGTGGGGTGTATTTAACGGGGTACCTAATCCATTTACGTGACATTTTCACTAACGTATCACTCTCCCTACCACCAGGAATTTGACTTCGTCTTTGAGAGACATCAGAAACATCGGACCCAAGAATCGGCCCAAATGGAGAGTAAAGATTAGCAACAGCATTAGGTATGCGACTACGGACAGAAGGAGAAGAGGAGAGAAGCACAGGGGCAACAACATGTGGACTAAACACAGGAGCAGTAGGAGTAGTCAAAAGAGCAGGAGTAGCGGGAATAGCAGATTGAGAAGGTATAGGCAGTGGAGCAGTAGGAAGAAGGGGAGGCAAGGGAGCGGGAACAACTTGAGGAACAAGAGGATTCGGAGGAACAGGACCAGCGGCAGGCTGACCAGCAGCTGCCGGAACAACAGGTTGAGGAACAGCAGGAACCACAGGAGCTGTAGTATCCTGTGCGTATGGAGGAGGTGATTTCAGTAGATAGGACAACAAAGGGTCCTCTACCGCTTCTTCTCCCTTTTTATCAGAACTCGACGGTAAAACAGGATAACATTTATCCACCGCCATATGTTGCAGTCTAGCAAAAACTTCCTTTTCCTTCTCTTCTTTATCTCGCTGAAACTGCTCTGCATTTCGCATCACCGTAACGATGCCTTCTCTCTTATTTTTCTTAATCTGTTTGATTTCTTTCTGCTTGGCCTCTTTGCGCCATAACCGAAAGGAATCAAACATGGCCGGCCTAGATTTCCTTTTAAACAATTTTGCTTCGAGATTATCCAAAATTGCAGTTTCGAAACTACCATGGGGTGGCCAACTAAGGACACCATCATCTTTGGTGTAGCGGATCCAATAATCATTATATATGATAGGACCCACTCCGTGGCGACTATAGAGCTCATAGATTGGAGTTCCAACTGGAGGTATCGGACATGAGTCCTCCAATCGGGAATCCGTACCGCAACATTTAAAGCAACCAAACAAAGTACTACGGCCAGGCATCGTGCACACTAACCGAGTTTACAAACTTCAAGGGTTATCGAATTACGATGTCCTCGCAAAAATGCAAGACCCTCGGTTTTTGGCAATTGCCATCGTCAAATAAAACCCAACAACTAAGAACCAACAACTAAGAACCACAAATGCAATGGAACCATGCAAATAACAAAGTTACAACAACAACCAAGGACTCTGGGAGCGACCCACAAATACTTAACTGAAAGAGCAATGGCGTCACCAGGAAGGCCCGTCTATCGTCTCGCCGTAAAAAGGACTACGCCAGGCACCAAAACAGGTCGACAGTCAGGGCATCAGTCCGTCGCAGCCGTCAGGAGGCGGAAATCTTCGCGGGAAAAGTCTTCGGGCCACTTATTTCGACAACAGGATCGATGAAGCGGGGTGCACCTTCCCTCGGAGATTTCACACGAAGTTCCTCACGATCGTCGGGCTTTGGACCGGTACCGCTGATGTCGCCCTACGTTGGGCGCCAACTGAAGGACTGGGCTATTCTAAGGCCCAGCGGTGCCAGGGGACAACACCTGAAACCTTCGTGGGTTACCTGTTCTGGCGTACAAATTACAGAGACACAGGACACTTCCTTCGGCATCAAAGATCAGCGTTTATTTACTGCAGGGATACAGAAGTCGCAAGAAGTACACAGCGTGTAGGTTCTGGGAGACTGCTTCGAATTGCAACAGTGGGTCGCTCCTTTTATACATAATTTAGTCATAGCACAACATGGCGAACAAAAGGTTACAACTCAGTTCCCACAGTAAACTTCAAAAGGGTCGCTTTCATGTATTCAGAAGCCCGGAACATAATTACAGTAGCATCGCCAGTTCCCAACTGTAAAAGTACGTTATCTCATCATTAAGTACATTCCATTCTGGCTGTAAACGAGTTAAGGAAAGAGACAGAAACAGGTGCAAGGAAGATAAAGATAGACAACAGATTGAAAAAGAGTGTAGGGGGGGCAATATCGGAAGCACGATTGCAGGATCAAAGGATTCGTGCCTAATACATGCACGGCTGAAACAATAGACCGGCACGGCAAGATGAGCCTCGAGCGGAGCCATCTGCCTTTACAGTATCATCCCCCTCGTCATAAAGACACCCTCAAAGGAACACGTGTCTTCCGCAAGAGCTTGGGAGTCCCATGGTCACGAAGCGGACAGTGTCCGTTCGCTGGCCACTTGAGGGCAAGAGACAAAATGGATGCCGTATCTAAAATGGAACCCTTGGGTTCAGATGGAGAAACCCACGAATAAGACGAACGGTTCAGGCCAGCATAGCGAAAACGCGTACACCCACTAAACTCGTCATTTGCGGTTCATAGATACCAAACTCGTCCATATTCGAACGAGTCGAAAACATTGTTATGATTGTCACGGAACCTCAAAGTGTTGGAATTGACAACCTATTAAAATGTTACTTTCAATTTCTACTATTATATCATGACATTTGATTGGTTATGTACCTGAATATATATAAAGAAAGAGAGAGAAACACAGCCATTTTGACTACTACTTCTTGGAGTACATATCAACTACATTTCAACTGATAACTTCAAGTTCTATTTGAAAGGTAAGATATTATTTTAAAAGCTGAAGTATGTTCTGTACTGTAAGCTAATTAGGAAAACATGTTCTGATAGTTATATTCTATCACTCTGTAATACTTATAGAATAAAATAGACTTATCTGTTTTAGTTATGGATGGAGTTAGACTTGTCTTGTATAATTAAGAATTGACTTAGAGTTTATTTCATAATTTTTTTCATATTTCTACTTCCAGTTTGATACCATACGCTGCCCAACGAAAAAATCACTGTTTAAAAAACCAAACTACCTGTCTGTACTTAAACCCAACAGTGCCCTATCTGTACTGATATATTTTTCTAAAATTCATTTTACAGCATACAAAATGGAAGGACAACAGAAAAATAACTTGGAAATTGTTACAGGAAGCAAAACAGATACAGAAATTGACCATGAATTCAATGATGATTCACGGGACTTTGAACTTCTGCAATGTGTGGAAGCAGTAGATTTCCTACTTGAAAATGAAAAAAAAATGATAATGAATTATTAGAATTTCTTTTAAATTTTGAAAAAGAATCAGAAAAATAAATTTTTATTTAATAATTCAAAAATTGTTTGAGACATTATTCATTTTTATATGTATTTTGTAAACTAGTAGCAAATTGATTATAATGTAAAGTCAGACTTTAAATATACTGTGCAACTTTTTTGTGTTACATACTAAGTTTGCTCATAGTTACTTCCTTTCTTCCACTATATTATCTCCAATGTGTATTTAACATCTCTTTATCATCTCCTACCACCATATTGTTTCGGCTTTCCAGACAGACTATGGTATGAATTCCATATACCACAAAAACTTCAGAAACAACTTGCAAGATATCTACAAAGGAGACGGTGTTTATTGATTTTTAGACTCTGCATTGGTACCTACATGTTGCTATGTAAATAAAAATAAACAAAAAAAACAACAAAACGAACAATCAATAAACATACAATTTTTTAAAAGTCAATCATTCTTGTTTCCTTATAGTACGCTCCCCGGACCGCTTTCCGGTGCGCGTACCGGGCACACCCCACGAAAAAAAAGATTTTTTATTTTTTTATTTTTTGGCCCCGCGGGGCCCTTTTAAAGCCTCCACATCAAACATAGGGGGTCAGGGAGGATCTACTATGCCCCCTTATGGTCATTTGCCCCTTCGTTTCGGCCTCCTCTTGTCTCTCGATCCTACCGAGAGACAAGATGGCGGCCGCTCCGGACTGTTTAGAATGTTGACAGACACCGGAGAGCCAATCAGCTTCGCTTCGCAAAGCTCCGTTACGCGAAAAGTTCGCGAACCGGAGCGCTATCCGGGACGCTGTCACAGATATATCTGTTTTTTAAAACGTTAATTTCTCAAAATCCACTGGAGCACATATATTGAGACCCAGCAAAGGCACATCGGGCTAACAGTCCCTACAATTTTGCCAAGTTTCGTGCAAATCCATTCAGCCGTTCGAACTAAAAGTGAGGCCAAATGCCCTATGGAAAACTCAATGTTAAAAACGCGTTTTGGGACCCCCCTTTTTTCTCGGCCCCCCCTTGACAAAACCCCCCCAAATTTTCAGGGGCTGCTCAGAAACAAAATGTGCCATTTTCCTGGAAATTTCAGCCAATTCCGTCCACAAACGCCAAAGTTATTAGACATAGAATTTTCAAAAGTCCCATAGAGAAAAAATCCTAACTATATATACCTACTGGCGGCCAGTAGGTAATATATATATATATATATATATATATATATATATATATATATATATGTATATATATATATATATATATATATATATATATATATCCAAAAAAGTCCTCCGAGCAGGGAGCCCCCGACTCTTCAGGGCGGCCTCTCAGCAACAGGCACGGAGAAGCCTGTCAATCCACAGAACAAAGAACAGAGGCCCGTTACCGGAGTCAGTTTCTTTATTTCAGAGATAACACTGCACCAAGCGCTTCCAGAACCCTACATGTTTCGGCGCTCTTGCCTTGATCACGGGAGGAAGCAGTAGCCAAGTGCCTACGTGCGTGTGTTCTTTTTAAACGTCCTGGGTCACATGACAGGTATGGCATCCATCTCCCAAGGTGCATCAGATGGCTCTTGTAATTGCTGACTTTTACAAAACGTTCTCTTTTAAATGGCAATGTTTTTGGTTTGCTCATTTGCACGTTTTCTGTTGCACCACAATATTGGTAATATCCAAATGGAACCCAGTCATGGAGATAATATTTACCGGCATGATGCTGAAATGAGACATCTCCAAACAAAGTTCTTTCTCCGGCACGATCGGTGCAGGAAGTCCTCCCCACCGAATCCCTTCCAGCGCTGCTGCTTGTTTTTGCTATGCTAGCATCACCTCGTTAGGAAAACAGCAGTGTGTGAGTCATGCTCCCAAATTCAGTCCAAAAAAGTCCTCCGAGCAGGGAGCCCCCGACTCTTCAGGGCGGCCTCTCAGCAACAGGCACGGAGAAGCCTGTCAATCCACAGAACAAAGAACAGAGGCCCGTTACCGGAGTCAGTTTCTTTATTTCAGAGATAACACTGCACCAAGCGCTTACAGAACCCTACATGTTTCGGCGCTCTTGCCTTGATCACGGGAGGAAGCAGTAGCTTCTCCGTGCCTGTTGCTGAGAGGCCGCCCTGAAGAGTCGGGGGCTCCCTGCTCGGAGGACTTTTTTGGACTGAATTTGGGAGCATGACTCACACACTGCTGTTTTCCTAACGAGGTGATGCTAGCATAGCAAAAACAAGCAGCAGCGCTGGAAGGGATTCGGTGGGGAGGACTTCCTGCACCGATCGTGCCGGAGAAAGAACTTTGTTCGGAGATGTCTCATTTCAGCATCATGCCGGTAAATATTATCTCCATGACTGGGTTCCATTTGGATATTACCAATATTGTGGTGCAACAGAAAACGTGCAAATGAGCAAACCAAAAACATTGCCATTTAAAAGAGAACGTTTTGTAAAAGTCAGCAATTACAAGAGCCATCTGATGCACCTTGGGAGATGGATGCCATACCTGTCATGTGACCCAGGACGTTTAAAAAGAACACACGCACGTAGGCACTTGGCTACTGCTTCCTCCCGTGATCAAGGCAAGAGCGCCGAAACATGTAGGGTTCTGGAAGCGCTTGGTGCAGTGTTATCTCTGAAATAAAGAAACTGACTCCGGTAACGGGCCTCTGTTCTTTGTTCTGTGGATTGACAGGCTTCTCCGTGCCTGTTGCTGAGAGGCCGCCCTGAAGAGTCGGGGGCTCCCTGCTCGGAGGACTTTTTTGGACTGAATTTGGGAGCATGACTCACACACTGCTGTTTTCCTAACGAGGTGATGCTAGCATAGCAAAAACAAGCAGCAGCGCTGGAAGGGATTCGGTGGGGAGGACTTCCTGCACCGATCGTGCCGGAGAAAGAACTTTGTTCGGAGATGTCTCATTTCAGCATCATGCCGGTAAATATTATCTCCATGACTGGGTTCCATTTGGATATTACCAATATTGTGGTGCAACAGAAAACGTGCAAATGAGCAAACCAAAAACATTGCCATTTAAAAGAGAACGTTTTGTAAAAGTCAGCAATTACAAGAGCCATCTGATGCACCTTGGGAGATGGATGCCATACCTGTCATGTGACCCAGGACGTTTAAAAAGAACACACGCACGTAGGCACTTGGCTACTGCTTCCTCCCGTGATCAAGGCAAGAGCGCCGAAACATGTAGGGTTCTGGAAGCGCTTGGTGCAGTGTTATCTCTGAAATAAAGAAACTGACTCCGGTAACGGGCCTCTGTTCTTTGTTCTGTTATATATATATATATATATATATATATATATATATATTTATATATATATATATATATATATATATATATATATATATATGTGTGTATCCAGCCCGTCTACACCAGTGCTTAGCTGCACAGAAAGGCACACAGACCAGGAATCAGCACGCCCAGGCAAAAGTCAGGTATCCAATGTTTTATTTTAAATCATAGTGCGGTGGAAAAGCTGCCATCAGACGCGTTTCGGGCACGCCTGTGCCCTTGCTCACTGACAAATGGCAAAGATGGAGCAACACCATATATACAAGATGTTTCAAATTACGCGCCAAACAAACTAATTGACATAGTTAACAGACTACTTGCACATCAGTGACATTTCTTAGCAACTGTGGACGCCATCTTAGAATGGTAACATAAACATAACGTTATTCCTGATTTAGATTGTGTATAAGACCTTTTTCTTATTACAAATAAAAAAGATTTTTGTTTCCAACAAGAAAATTAATTACAGGTAAACGGTTTCTATATTATGCCACATTATGATTGTTGCATGTCACTTGTAATTAGAAATGTTGACCTATCATGTGAACAAATGCACCCTAAGTATGCAATCTTCTTGAAATTAACCAAAAAGTCAAGTATTCGGATATCATGTAACATTGCTTTGGCTATTATTCGTACAAATACGCAAAAAAGCATATATACATTATCAAGTGATTTATATTCTCCGTTACAAATAAAATACGTTTCTTGTATTATAACCATGATTGATAGGTCATTCTGCGCCAAGTCATTATTTGTGCAAATACGCTATTTACAAATGTACAATCATGAAAAAAACCTCGGTGTAAGGCTATATTTCGGAAGCATTTGTGCATGGATTTGGGGTTACGTTGGGATTGAAGCGAGGATGTATATTTCTTTCAGTTGATAATTCAACCCGGTTTAACCATTCCTGCATATGTGGTGGTATCTAAGAAGACCTTTGGACTCCTGTCTATTTACAATGATCTAATTCATAGTTTATCATTAGTACAAATACATTGCATTTAAGACTTGTAGATATATCACCATCTGCGTATTAAAGTGGAATAAACATCGACGAATAATACATGTCATGGATATTTCAGTCTAAATGTCCCAACTCACATATTAAGGTCAACATAATAATATAACGTACCAAGTGACTGTGCTTAGTCTTATTTAGGTTTGTTCTCCCAAAGGATGGATCTTTGTTTGTTTGTATCTATGTGACTGGCGCTGATTGTGTTGCATACATCAAGAGTGCGTAAAACATATAAACAAAAAAGTGCAGTTTTGAGGATCAATAAACTTATATTGAAATAAGTGCAAAAAGTGTTGTGCTCTGATACTGGTGTGATGATTTTTTATATACCGTATATTACTTTCACTTCCAAAAAGATCTAATTCATCACAGTGGGTTGTAGGTATGAACACATGGATATATATATGCACATCTGCATGAATTCATTCTTGTTCTCAGAATGTCAATAAATCTATCTAGAGTAACTGGTTAAGATACATAGACAGATAATGTGGAGAGCTACAGGAAATTATGCAAATCTTCCCCCATATTTAAGCCCCCAGGGCTTTTGCTGTTAAGCAAAACTATATAATGGGACTCGAGTTGCCTCAGTTTCTTCTCATAGTTGCCACCTCTTTTACTGGTTACTACAGCGTCAATGACATAATATATATATATATATTTAAAAATACCCTTAACTGTAACACATGATCAGGATCTGATTTATAGCTCAAAAAGACTTTGAGGTGGCTTTCACTGGTTTTTGTGCTAATGTTATAGCATAGAGAGCCATTTAGATAGGTACAATGCTCTCTACAGAGGTAGATAACATATCATGTTTAAAACATGATTTGGGTTAAATGTTCTGTAAAAGGTGCATGTGTGTCCCAGGTGTTCCACAAATGTAAAAGGTGAGATGACAAAGGGTTTGTATTCTCATCAGAAAAGGGTATGGCACTTTCAACGCTTGCTAGATGATAACACCATAGATCAAAATCCATTCGTTTTGAGTGAAGTTGCACCACTGACCAGCACTTTTACCTACAGGTCCATACTTATGAGCCCCTTTGGGTCGCTATGGCACCATGAAACGATGCAAATGAAAAATTTGGTTTATGAAGCCACGCAAGACCACCTTGCGAGGCCCTATGTCGGCTCAATATTGTGAGTGATATAGCACAGCACAAATCACTGCATTGCATTACTCTGCACCAGGGAGGTGTTTCCATGGGTTTCCATGGGTGTTCCCATGCAACATCCACAGATTTTGACGCATTCCCAGATTTACAAGAACAGGTAGACCTGGGAATGCGCCTAAAAGATATGACTCCCCAGGAAAGGCGTAATGATTAGAAATGTCTTAATTTCTCCTCATTGCTTCCTCTTTCTAAGTGTGCTGCATTCTGCAACACACATAGAAGAAGGGAAACACCTCTCAGTATTGTTTCCCTTCCTGCACATAAACAAATCTGCATGCAACACAAGCACCCTTGCACCAGTTGCGCAAGGGTGCCTGCATTGGAGCTATTTACAAAAAGGGGGTGGTGATGAACAGAGTGTCTGAGTTAAACAGACCACTCTTACCCAGTCCAAAGATCAGGGCTTGATCCATCACCGTTATTTATCTCACTGCCCCATCCCAGCTCAGAACCTGGCTATATGCAAATCAGTCTGTCCCTGGCCCAGTGCATCATGGGAACAGGGCAGACTAAACTACCAAGCCAATTCTTCACCAGAAAGGAAACAAGCTACCGGGGACCGGTTTCTGGCATTTCAGCCTTCTTCGGCCCGGCTTGCTTGAATCCTGATGGAGCAGTGGAGCTAGGCAGCCCATTGTGTGCCAGTGCAGGGGAAAGGACAGGAATGTGCGGTATTAACCCCTTCCAGGCTCATGACGAGCTGGGCTCGTCATGGCGTAGCCTCCTCGCACGCTGATGCCGAGCCCAGCTCGTCATGAATAATGGTATTTTGAAAATCTGAGCATGCGAGCAGAATTCCGCTCGCACGCATGTGGTTAATTTAAATACAGTGCATTCCTGCCCTTTCACAGTGATGCAGCGCATGAAGGTGACGCTATGCTGAGCCACTTCTTTATAAATATGGCCCACAGTATCTGCTGGAAAGAGGAACCAAAGGGGCCTGAAGTACACCAACAGTATAAACCAATGAGTATTGTGGCCATAGGTATTCATTGCAGAAAAACTACTACAACAGGACTCATAGTGCAGGAATGAGGGCCATGCTATATAGGTACTGCTGGTAAGCTGAGCCGCCAGTGCAAATACTTTCAAAACTGTTGCTTTGAATTATTTTTTAGTTTAAACAGCCTACAAATAACACTTACTAGTTTGACACACAGAACAAATGGCATTCATTTTACAAATATAAAGTACATTCTTTATCCACAATGATTGCGGGAAAGAAGAAATATTATTTAAGTTACAATGTAAAACGGTTTAAAGTAAATGCTCCATAGCTAGTTGTTTCCCAATTTTTTAAAGCACCTTCTGAATTGCTACTTTTCAGAAATTGGATTCATAAAAATGAAAGTATAAACAAGCAGTAAAGACTAATGAGAAATTTGATCTGATTGATGTATTAAATAAACAAAGAAATATATATATTACCTACTGGCAGTCGCTAGTAGGTAGTTATAGTTACAACCTAGTTTCCCTAGGAAAAGCTTTTTTTGATTTGCTAATAACTTTGGAGTCGTTTGACGAATCTTCGCGAAATTCTCCAAAAAAAAGTCTATCTAGGTCAGCTCCTGTCTTGAAAGTTTGGGGGTGATTCGTCAGGCGGGGGATGAGAAAAAAGGGGGGTCCCAAAATGCATTTTCCCCAGGTTAATTTCCATAGGAAATTTTGCAACGAGCTACAGCCCGAACTGCTGAACGGAATTACCCCAAATTTGGTACAATGGTAGAGCTTGGTTCAGAAAGTAACCTTTTTTTTAAATGGTGTATATCCGTTCAGTAGTTTGTGAGAAATTCAAAAAATAAGAGTCAAAAAATCTATTTCCCATAGGAAACTTTGTGCAAGGCTTCAGCCAAAACTACTGAATGGAATTACCCCAAATTTTGCAAAAAGGTAGTGCTTGGATCAGAAAGTGAGCTTTTTTTTAAAATGGTGTAAATCCGTTCACTAGTTGCTGAGAAATTAGAAAAATAAAATTTTCAATATCTGGGAGGAGCCTTAGTCCCGAGCACAAGCTTCACTGTGTTTGGCTGCCAACACTCCAAACCAGGAAGTGTTGACAGCCATCTTGTGTCTCGGTAGAAGCGAGTCACCAGAAACAGAGAAACAAAGATATAAAACAAGAGAATAGGGCAGAGTAGAAACACCCTGACCCCCTAGGCCTGCGCCTGCTCAGGGGGTCCCAGAAGGACCCTCAGGGACAAAAAAAGCATTTTTTTAAAAATAATTTTGTTGCAATTCGCGCTGGGGTCGTGAGTTCTCGCGTTTTATTTTAATGAGGCCCCTGGGTGGGCTAGGTCCCGGGGGCATTTCTTAAAAATAATAGCGGGGTCCGCTGGGGCCCGCAGCCCCGGGCTTTACTCATGTTGGGAGGGGGATTCAGTAGGCTGTAGAAATTATGGGATAGATGTAGATAGGCAAATACCAGTCGGTAACGGTGAAATTCGTTAAATTTTCAGCGTTACCGACCAGTATTTAGCCATGTGGGGATGTAGGGAAGGAATCGATAATAAGGAATCGGTAAAGACCGATTCCTTAATACCGATTCCTTATTGGCCTTGCATTTAAGGAACTGGTAATACCGATTCCTTACATGCAATGTAGCTAGCACTTAAAACAGTGCACCTCAGCCTTAAGGAATCACTATCTACCACCAACTTCAAGTTGGTGGTAAGTAGCGATTTCCTTTCAAAAAGCACTTATTTGCTTTTTGAAATGTGCCATGTGGCACACATCCATGCCCTTAGGCCATGCATGTGTGCCACATGGGCACACATGCACATTTCAGGGGTACAACAGGGTGTCCTTTGGACACCCTGGCACCCTTGAAATACCTCCCGGTATTACAGATTCAGTAATACCGAATCGGTACCACAGAATGTCTTCACATTCATTCCTATGGGCCTCCACACCCATAGGAATGAATGGGTAGGTATTCGTTATTACCAGATCTCAATTACAGATTCGGTAATAACGAATATTAAGAATTCGGTATTGTTTACCAAATTCTTACCTACATATGAAATACTGATTCCTAAATACCGAATCAGTAAAATTCGGTATTTAGGAATCGGTATTTCCCTGCTACCTACATCTAGCCCTATATCAGGAAAACAACAATGCGCCATATTGGGGCCTTCCTTTAATATAATGCGGACTAATGTTTACTTGTAATGCAGTGCTCACTTTTATCACGGATAGTGTCACTTTGTTTGTTACAGGAAATGTAATAATATGTGGGAGGGTGTGTACTGTATCTGTGCACGGAACAATATTAACATTTAATTGGCTGAGGTGTTACAACAAGAAGCTTAATGTTCATTGGCTGCGAACCATTGAAAGTAGAAGTGTTTGCAGCCATTCACTTCCCCTCCGCAGAGTAGCAAGGACCTCTGATTGGCTCACATGTTCTAAGGAGGACCGTCCAGAAGTTAGTGTTCATTGGTTGCAAACCATTGAAAGTAGAAGTGTTGCTAGTTATTCCTTTCTCTTCCATGGAGTAGGCAGAACATCTGATTGGCTGACATGTTCTAAGGAGGAGCTTCCAGAACTTAATGTTGATTGTTTGCAAACTTTTGAAAGTAGAAGTTTTGCCAGCCATTCATCTCCCCTCCGCGGAGTAGGAGGGACATCTGATTGGCTGCAAACCATTGAAAGTAGAAGTGTTGTCAGCAATTCCTTTCCCCTCCGCAGAGTATTAGGGACATCTCATTGGGTAACGTGTTCCAAGCAGGACCTTCCCAAGCTTAATGTTCATTGGCTGTGAAGAATTAAAAGTAGAAGTGTTGATAGCCATTCCCTCCCCTTCTGCGGAACACCAAGGACATTTTATTGGCTAAAATGTTCCAAGTACAAGTTCGCTCCTTTTTGGGTGGGAATGGTTCACGGTTGTCAGCCATTTTATGATGCACTTCAAAGGAGTATGGGAAAAAAGTAGTAGAGGGGAGTGTAGGAACACTGTTAACACTGTACAGTGGTCACAAGCTGGTGACAGGGACTGCAAAGGTAACATTTTTGTAATATATTTTAAGGGCCATTTATATAATTTGCGTGGGGCCTACAAATCATGTCGGGAAAATAACAGTGTGTTACGGTCTTCTTTTTATTAAGTCAGGGGGGTGGGATACTTCAAAGGAGCAGAATTTACTTATAATGTGTTGGTTACTTTTCTGACGGGGAGTGCTACATCTTTGGAGCTAATATTATAATATGGAGGAGAGGGTTGAAAAAGAAAGTGCGCTGTTGTAGTCTTCATTTAAATAAGGTTCTGAATGACCTACTTCTCTGGAGAAATGTTTACTTATAATGTATAGTTATAGTGCAGTGCTTACTTCTGTTGCGGGTAGTGCTATTTCCTTGCAACAAAATAGTAGGTGTGTTTGTGCTGCAAAAAATTAAGTCTAGGTTTGAAACAGTTTTTATTAGGCAGTCACAAATATACTTTCTTAGGTAAGTGTAGCTGTATATATCAGAGCGGTGACTAATAAAAACGCAGTTCATAAAATATCCTTTAAGCGTCGCCATACCCTCCTTTTTTTTTGTCGCCTATAGTTTGTAAATGTGTTACCCCATATTCTTGTTAACATAGGAGAGCATCAGTTATTTTTAGATAAAGTAGAAAAGAAGTGCTACAAGAAATACTCCCTCACTACATCTCAGGTCAGAAGAACTATAACAAGTAAAAAACAGTTAAACATGAATGACATCATATTACCTAGAAATGTACGCTTCATCAAAACATTAAATAAAGCACTATGTATACAGTTTTTTTAAAGACTGCAATTTTATAAAATATTAGCAGTGTTACAAACTGTGAGGTAGTAAGTTTTCAGCGTAAATAACTGTAGTAAAAGTGTGTGGCAGAGATAGATCTCCAACTTCTCTGAAGTACTATAAGTTCACAGTATTAACATATACACAGTGACTTTATAGTATTCCACAGGAAAAGATGAATTAGGAGGACAATAAAAAAAACATTTTACAATCTCTATCTGTAGAAGTCGGATAAGTTTTGTCGTAGTGCTTAGAGGTCGCTCACTGCTCTGGTAACACATCAGGTAGTCCATTAAGAATATATAGAAAAGTAGTAATATATACAATACTATTTTTATATACTCTATAGCAGGGGTACTCATGGTACGGCCCGCGGGCCGGTGGCGGCCTGGCAAGCCTTCCCTGGTGGCCCGCGGACCTTGCAGACATCGTAGCCAAGTTTTTTTGTTTTTTTTAAGTGTCTGCAACCTGAGCGCGAATCAGACTCTGCTGCTCTTTGGGGGCCGGGCGCGATTCTCACCATAGTCAGAGTGGGGTTGCAGGGGCACTGATAGGTGAATACAGCCTCATTAAAATGACAATGGTCTTTTAAAGACCTGTGAACTGCTTGAGTGCAGCAGGCACGGTGAGGAGGGAGAGCGAGGGAGAGCAAGCGAGGGGAGCGAGGGAGGGAGAGCAAGCGAGGGAACGAGGGAGAGTGAAGAGGGAGAGGAAGGGAGGAAGGGAGAGCAAGTGAGGGAGAGTGAGGGTGGGAGGGAGAGCAAGCGAGGGAGAGCGAAGGGAGAGGAGAGCAAGCGAGGGAGAGCGAGGAAGGGAGAGTGAGGGAGGGAGGGTGAGGAGGGAGGGAGAGTGAGGGAGGGAGAGCGAGGGAGGGAGAGCGAGGGAGGTAGAGCAAGGGAGGGAGGGAGAGTGAGGGAGGGAGAGCAAGCGAGGGGAGAGTGAGGGAGGGTGAGGAAGGGAGGGAGAGCAAACGAGAGAGGGAGAGCAAGCGAGGGAGCAAGGGAGAGTGAGGGAGGGGAGAGGGAGGGAGGGAGAGCAAGTGAGGGTGCGAGGGAGAGCGAGGGACAGAGGGAGAGCAAGCAAGGGAGAGCGAGGGAGGGAGAGTGAGGGAGGGAGGGAGAGTGAGGGAGGGAGGGAGAGCGAAGGAGGGAGGGAGAGTGTGGGAGGGAGGGAGGGAGGGAGAGCGAGGGAGGGAAAGCGAGGGAGAGTGAGGGAGAGCAAGCGAGGGATAGCAAGGGAGGAAGAGCGAGGGAGGGAGAGTGAGGGAGGGAGAGCAAGGGAGGGAGCGAGGGAGGGAGGGTGAGCGAGGGAGAGCAAGCGAGTGAGGGAGAGCAAGCGAGGGAGCAAGCAAGGGAGGGAGAGCAAGCGAGGGAGAGCAATCGAGGGACGGAGATCAAGCAAGGGATGGAGAGCAAGTGAGGGAGAGTGAGGGAGGGAGGGAGAGCAAGTGAGGGAGAGCAAGGGAGGGAGAGCGAGGGAGGGAGGGAGGGAGTGCGACGGAGGGAGGGAGAGCGAGGGAGGGAGGTAGAACAAGCGAGGAAGAGGGAGGGAGGGAGAGCAAGCGAGGGAGAGTAATCAAGGGAGGGAGAGCAAGCGAGGGATGGAGAGCGAGTGAGGGAGAGAGAGCAAGCAAGGGAGCAAGTGAGAGCAAGGGAGGGAGAACGAGGGAGGGAGGGAGGGAGGGAGAGTGAGGGAGGGAGGGAGGGAGGGAGAGTGAGGGAGGGAGAGGGAGTATGAGGGAGGGAGAGCGAGGGATGTAGGGAGGGAGAGGGAGCGTGAGGGAGGGAGAGCGAGGGAGGGAGAGCGAGGGAGACGGAGGGAGAGCAAGCAAGGGAGAGCAAGAGAGAGGGAGCGAGGGAGAGCAAGGGAGAGGGAGCGCGAGGGAGGGAGAGCGAGGGAGGGAGAGCGAGGGAGGGAGAGTGAGGGAGGGAGAGCGAGGGAGGGAGGGAGAGCAAGCGAGAGAGCGAGGGAGAGCGAGAGAAAGGGAGGGAGGGAGAGCGAGGGAGAGCGAGGGAGAGCGAGGGAGGGAGAGGGAGGGAGACAGAAGGGGAGAGAGGGAGACCTCAGATAAAGGGAGACCTCAGAGTTAGGGGGAGGGAACGGGTGAGAGGGAGACCGCAGAGTGAGGGAGACAAAGGGAAGGAGAGAGAGGGAGACCTCAGAGTGAGGGAGACAGAGGGAGAGAGACAGAGGGAGGGAGACCTCAGAGTGAGGGAGAGGGAACGAGAGAGAACGACACCTCAGAGAGAGGGAGAGCTCAGAGTGAGGGGGAGGGAACGTGAGATAGGGAGACCGCAGAGTGAGGGAGACAGAGGGAAGGAGACAGAGGGATGGAGACCTCAGAGTGAGGGAGAGGGGAGGAGAGAGAGGGAGACCTCCGAGAAAGGGAGAGCTCAGAGTGAGGGGGAGAGAAGGAGAGAGAGGGAGACCTCAGATTGAGGGAGACAGAGGGAGGGAGACCTCAGAGTGAGGGAGACCTCAGAGTGAGGGAGAGGGAAGGAGAGAGCGTGAGACCTCAGAGTGCGGGAGACTTCAAAGTGAGGAAGAGGGAAGGAGAGAGAGGGAGGGAGAGGGAATGAGGGAGAGGGAAGGAGAGGGAGGGAGACAGAGGGAAGGATGGAGAGTGAAGGAGAGAGAGGGAAATAGAGTGAGGGAAATAGAGTGAGGGAGAGGAAAATAGAGTGAGGGAGAGGGAAACAGAGAAAGAGGGAGATAGAGGGAAGGAGAGATTGAGGGAGAGGGAAGGGGAGCGAGGGAGACAGAGGGAAGGAGGGAGAGGGAAGGAGAGAGAGGGAAATAGAGTGAGGGAGGGGGAATTAGAGCGAGGGAGAGGGAAATAGAGTGAGGGAGATGGAAATAGAGTGAGCGAGAAGGAAACAGAGAGAGGGAGACAGTGGGAATGAGGGAGAGGGAAGGAGAGAGAGGGACACAGAGGGAAGGAGGGAGAGGGAGGGAGAGAGAGGAAAATAGAGTGAGGGAGAGGAAAATAGAGTGAGGGAGAGGGAAACAGAGAAAGAGGGAGATAGAGGGAAGGAGAGATTGAGGGAGAGGGAAGGGGAGCGAGGGAGACAGAGGGAAGGAGGGAGAGGGAAGGAGAGAGAGGGAAATAGAGTGAGGGAGGGGGAATTAGAGCGAGGGAGAGGGAAATAGAGTGAGGGAGATGGAAATAGAGTGAGCGAGAAGGAAACAGAGAGAGGGAGACAGTGGGAATGAGGGAGAGGGAAGGAGAGAGAGGGACACAGAGGGAAGGAGGGAGAGGGAGGGAGAGAGAGGAAAATAGAGTGAGGGAGAGGAAAATAGAATGCGGGAGAGGAAAATACAGTGAGGTAGAGAGAAATATAGTGAGGGAGAGGGAAATAAAGTGAGGGAGAAGGAAACAGAGAGAGGGAGACAGAGGGAATGAGGGAGAGGGAGACAGGGGGAAGGTGGGAGAGGGAAGGAGAGAGAGGGAAATAGAGTGAGGGAGAGGGAAATAGAGTGAGGGAGAGGGAAATAAAGTGAGGGAGAGGGAAATAGAGTGAGGGAGAAGGAAACAGAGAGGGAGTGAGACAGAGGAAGAGAGAGAGGGAGGGAGAGGGAGAGGGAGAGAGAGGGAGATAGAGGGAAAGAGAGATTGAGGGAGAGGGAAGGGGAGCGAGGGAGGGAGAGGGAAGGAGAGAGAGGGAATAGAGTGAGGGAGGGGGAATTAGAGTGAGGGAGAGGGAAATAGAGTGAGGGAGATGGAAATAGAGTGAGCGAGAAGGAAACAGAGAGAGGGAGACAGTGGGAATGAGGGAGAGGGAAGGAGAGTGAGGGAGAGGGAGAGGGAAACAGAGAAAGAGGGAGATAGAGGGAAAGAGAGATTGAGGGAGAGGGAAGGGGAGCAAGGGAGGGAGAGGGAAGGAGAGAGAGGGAGAGGGAGAGGGAAACAGAGAAAGAGGGAGATAGAGGGAAAGAGAGATTGAGGGAGAGGGAAGGAGGGAGAGGGAGGGAGAGAGAGGAAAATAGAGTGAGGGAGAGGAAAATAGAATGCGGGAGAGGAAAATACAGTGAGGTAGAGAGAAATATAGTGAGGGAGAGGGAAATAAAGTGAGGGAGAAGGAAACAGAGAGAGGGAGACAGAGGGAATGAGGGAGAGGGAGACAGGGGGAAGGTGGGAGAGGGAAGGAGAGAGAGGGAAATAGAGTGAGGGAGAGGGAAATAGAGTGAGGGAGAGGGAAATAAAGTGAGGGAGAGGGAAATAGAGTGAGGGAGAAGGAAACAGAGAGGGAGTGAGACAGAGGAAGAGAGAGAGGGAGGGAGAGGGAGAGGGAGAGAGAGGGAGATAGAGGGAAAGAGAGATTGAGGGAGAGGGAAGGGGAGCGAGGGAGGGAGAGGGAAGGAGAGAGAGGGAATAGAGTGAGGGAGGGGGAATTAGAGTGAGGGAGAGGGAAATAGAGTGAGGGAGATGGAAATAGAGTGAGCGAGAAGGAAACAGAGAGAGGGAGACAGTGGGAATGAGGGAGAGTGAAGGAGAGAGAGGGACACAGAGGGAAGGAGGTAGAGGGAGGGAGAGAGAGGGAAATAGAGTGAGGGAGAGGAAAATAGAATGAGGGAGAGGAAAATACAGTGAGGTAGAGAAAAATATAGGTAGGGAGAGGGAAATAAATTGAGGGAGAAGAAAACAGAGAGGGAGACAGAGGGAATGAGGGAGAGGGAGACAGGGGGAAGGTGGGAGAGGGAAGGAGAGAGAGGGAAATAGAGTGAGGGAGAGGGAAATAGAGTGAGGGAGAGGGAAATAAAGTGAGGGAGAGGGAAATAGAGTGAGGGAGAAGGAAACAGAGAGGGAGTGAGACAGAGGGAGAGAGAGAGGGAGGGAGAGGGAGAGGGAGAGAGAGGGACAAAGAGAGGGAGGGAGGGAGAGAGAGAGAGAGAGAGAGAGAGAGAGAGAGAGAGAGAGAGAGAGAGAGAGAGAGAGATCTGGTGGCTCAGGGGACAAAGGCGTCCGCTGCAGGGACCTGTGATCAACCTCATGGTCACAGGTTTTTTTTGCTCTAGCCCCGCCCCTTCCCCACTGACCCCGCCCCCACCGGTGCGGCCCTCGGACACAAACCACACTGTAAATTTGGCCCCCGAGAGAAAGTTTGTGAGTACCCATGCTCTATAGGGAGAACAAGAATAGGAACCACAACAAAGAAAAAGAGAAATAAGAAAATATCAATTAAGAAATGTAGGGTTTATGAAAGGTATTCAGTAAAAAAGTATCTATGTAAATAATCTTTTTTAAAACTGCAATTCCGATAAATATTCTCACTGTAAAAATATCTGATCAAGTAAGTTATAAAAGTCTGTAAGCTGTATTTGAGATGGTTTACTCCTGGCGGCGACAAATCTCCAATTCGTCATGTGTGAAAATATGACACTCTACTACAATATAGAGAGTTTCACTGATGCCACACACAAAAAGGAAAAGGAAAATAAAGTCATAAGCAGAAAAGAAGATCAATGACGAAATATTTTTGAGCGGTGAATATGTTCAAAGCTTTTTTTCCTGGAACTTCGAAATCTTTCGTCTTCACGCCGACGGCTCATAAACTCCTCTCAGATCATAAAGACTGTGAATCTTATAATATACAGATTTACAGTATATGATCACAGGGGGAAAACAGAGTAAGAAGGAGAAGCTGTTCACGTTACATACAAATCTTTAGTCTTCGCGTTGATGGGTCACCAACCAACACCTCTGAGATCTGCTATACTTTGATTATTACAATGTATATAGTCACAGTATATGATCTCGAAGGAGCCGGAAAAGGAACAGTGTTTCCTCTATTCTGGGTGTTTCTCAATACTACCTGCTGACATTACATATAAATGGCAAAAACAACCAATAGCACTTTTTTCGGAATACAAATCTTTAAATATTCACAAATAGCTACGTATTATAAATATCTACTATGCCATAATAAAACAACTTACAACTCTGTAATATGCTTTGTTGTCGCAAAAGAAAAATCCAACAGTAGAAAAGAGAACCTGCATCACAGAATAGAGACGCAAAAATAACTCGCAAGAATGAAACTAATCGAACAACGGGTCTGGTTTATATACTTTTTGGTTATTGAGTAGTCTATGGGAGGAAGATGCTGCTCCGCCCATTTAGATGTCATGTTTTACAGTTGACCCGTGCTACCGTTTTAACTGTTTCACTTGTGCACGTGTTGGGAAAAGTTACAAAATGTTAAGCAGTAAAGGTTTCACTTTCGATCCTCATAAGTATAAGTTCTTTAATATGTACATATGTTGGAAAGCTTAAAAACTGTTACCTGGCAAACCGTGTCATTTCCTTTCTTGTGACTAAAAATATGTATTAATTGCTGTAATTCTAATATTTTTTCTTACTATGGTTTTAAATTAAAAAAATACCAGCATTTGAAAAGCGTACAGGTACCCCCGGAAAGGTGTGCCGACTCTGTGGGGCATTGGGAAGATTAAGCAAGGTGTTGCCCACAGTGACATAGTGGTGGGCTAACGTGCCACTGGAGCCGGGAATCAAACTGTGAACGCTGTTGTTCGAAGTCAGGTATCATAGCTGCGGCGTCACACTTTTTCCACACTTATATGTTAATTACTTCT
Organism: Lissotriton vulgaris; assembly: GCF_964263255.1. Lineage (NCBI taxonomy): Eukaryota > Metazoa > Chordata > Amphibia > Caudata > Salamandridae > Lissotriton > Lissotriton vulgaris. Next base: position 977,184,779 of record NC_141691.1, read on the forward strand.
AATTAAGTTGTAAACATCGTTAAAATTTAACTATTAACAGCCTACTGTTACAGTTAGTTTTTCACTACAAAAAGTATGCACGTCTTTTTAAAATGTACTTAAAAACAATATAGGTATAAGGGACATTGGTAGTTAGAAATTAGCATTTATAAAACCTTTGAAATTCACTGAAAACACCATAGGTTTTACAGACATTATAGTTGGAAATTAGCATTTGAAAAACCTTAGAAATTCATTGAAAAAACCACAAGTTTCAGGGACGTTATAGTTAGCTGGACATTTCACTCTTACAAAACCATAGAAATTCCACCATTATAGTTAGTTAAGCTAACTATAACTTGCGTCACTACAATGCACTGCTCAGGACGTCACATATTACATCATTCATGGCATGGTCAGTGACATCACTGATAACATCTCAAATGACATCCCTGATGACATCATCCATGTGAAAATCTGATGCACCTCCTCACAGTCTATTATTGCCTTTGATACACCAGCTGTAAAATACAGACTACCATTTTCAAAACCATCAAGACATCAATACAGTTACTACACATGCTCTCATTGATTCCTAGGTCTACATACACATCCACTCATTCACCCATACAATCACTTATACATGCAGTCTCTCATGAATACAACACTATCATATGCACTCATACACCTATTCAGACACTCACAAACCGTCACTCATCCGTGGAGTTATTCACATATCTAGTCAGTTATGTAAAGAATGAATCACATTCCCATTTACCCACCTATACAGTTGTACACATACCACCTCACTGATTCATACAGATAGTAACGCATACTTACTCTCTTATATAATCACTGATACAAGTACACACTCATCCACACAGCCACTCTCACAATCACTCACTCTCACATATAGTTATTTATATACACCATCATCACTCACATATACTGCCTTTTACATATGTAGTTACTTGCAAATGTACCACTGACTGAGACATTCATTCACTCACCAACACACCCATACACACACTCATCCATACATAGAGCTGCTTCCACATGCACTCTTGAACCCATACACCCAGTGAATCAACTACTCACACATCTATGCACAGAGTCACACATCTCCAACCCACCCACACACACACATTCAGGCACCCATATCAATACTCAGGCAAACAATAAATAACCTATATAGACACTCATGTAGCTACTGACCAACCCGTGTACCAGCTTACAAAACAACAGACAGACTAATATAGACATTCACACAGTTTAGTCACTAACCCATATATTTGGTAAGACATGTTTAGTCAGTCATTTCTACAATCAGGCACACACCTCCTAAATCCTACATCCAGACACTTATACACCTACTCATTCTTCAATACATCTTGCCAAATAAATAAAACATATTTAAACTTTACAGAAACACACAGTCACTGGATGATCAGTGATGTCATCAGTGGTGTCATTTGAGATGTCATCAGTGATGTCACTTACCATGCCATGAATGATGTAATATGTGATCTCAAGTGCAGTGCATTGCGGGGGCGCTTGTTATAGTTAGCTGAACTAACTATAACGGTGGAATTTCAATGGTTTTGTAAGAGTGAAATGTCCAGCTATCAGATTTTTTAAATGCTAATTTCTAACTATAACGTCTGTAAAACCTATGTTTTTTCAGTGAATATATACGCGTGTCTTCACATGGGCTGGTGGGAGGAGCAGGTCTTCATGACCAAACACTCGAATACACTCAACACACATATTAAAAGTTGGTGAAGGTACATAGATGATCTGTTTTTGGTGTGGGATGGCAGTGAGATTGATGCAATTGGTTTTATTGAGTCACTCAACCAGAACGATTTAAATTAAAATTTGACAGCTACTATAAGTCGTTCTATAGTTACATTCTTGGACGTAGAAGTGTACATTGATAATGGGAAACTTGAAACCAAGTTGCACCGGAAAGCTACGGCAGGAAATGCTACCCTGCACGCAAGCAGTGCCCATCCCAATCACGTAGTGCAGAGCATTCCCTACGGCGAGCTCCTGCGCATTAAGTGAATCTGTAGCAATGAAGCAACACTTCAGATAGCACAGGACAAATGCATTGCCAGGTTTAAAGAATGTGGGTATAACAATCAGTGTTTGAAGAAGGCCCTGCAGAAATGCAACTCTGTAGATAGAAAACAACTATTAGGTAACCACAGTGCCCAAGATAACCAAGATGATACTAAAGACACACTTTCAGATTCATCTTGGACTATAACAAGGAACATGCAAAGGTCAGAAAAATAGTTAAACAAAACTGGCATTTGGTCAAGCAGGATCCCATCATAGGTGTAATTGTCCCAAAAAACCCTATGGTAACTTACAGGAGGGGGACATCAATGAAAGATGCCCTAGTGGAGAATGACCCGGCTGATCCTCCACCGAAGGGCACTTGGCTGATACAGAGGAAGGGATTCTACAAGTGTAGGACATGCAAAGCCTGCCAGCATGGGGTAAACACCACAGAAATTTCCACGCCATTTGAAGGGCCCAATAGAGTTATTACAAAAGCACTCAATTGCAAAACTGACCATGTGGTGTATGTGTTGGAGTGCCCTTGTGGTCTACGCTATGTTGGTAGTACAACTCTATCAGGCCATCAAAGGGTACTCCAGCACCTACGTGCAATCAAGAACCATGATAAGACATATCCGGTGGCCAGACACTTCCAAAAACACCACGAGGGCAATCCAAAATACCTAAAATACTTTTTGATTGACTCTGTGCCAAGAAGAAAACGTGGTGGGGACAGAGCTAGGAGCCTTAGGTTGCTGGAAATGCACTACATATTGAGCCTCAACAGTAAATATCCCAATGGCCTCAACAGCTCGGAGGAACTCCATGCAAGCTTGTAGACAGCCAAATGGTAGTCAAAATCCCACAATGACCCTGTATATCTGCCATCATAAAAAGCGGCATAGTTATAAGACATACACAAAAAAATAGCTGAATCTAAAATGCAAACTAGCTAAATCTAGGTGGGCCAAGCCAGGGTATTGTAGTCCCTAGTTTCCAATTATATTGGACAACAATTCCAGTTAAACAGGTGTATTTAACACATACATGATAACAGTTGTCTACATGATTTGCCGTCGCAAGCACCCCCTTATAGATAATTCTCTTTTTAACCACTCAGAAATTTGATATTTGCACATTTGCACTTTTGTTGGATGTCTTAAAATTTGGTAGATGGATTAGTTATGTACACTGATATGCATTGAATAGATTCCCACTGAATCTTTACCTCATAATAATCAATAGGGGGAGAGCAGGAGGTAGTTAACATTTTTCCACAATCAGCCCTGCAGGAAAATATTTATTCAGATTTTTACATGGATTTTATCATATTTATATGGTTATCATATTTATCTGTTACTTATTTACACGTATTTATCTATTTAAGATTGTAAAGTACATGTATTTATTTTTGCACAGGTTGATTGATTGTGGACTTAACACATGGCATCCAACAATTAATGTAAAAGAGAGGAGCACCATAGCATTTATGCTTGGATGACCGCGGCCTCATAGATTATTATGTTTTTACTATGTTAAAGAATAAAGCTTTTAAGACTGTTAAAACATGTTTCAAAAAGGATAATTTTGATACAAAGCAGTAGGGAATCCAATGCACTGTTGTTGTCACTTTAAGAGGTGTGGGTCTTAAACCCGAGGGAAAAAAATTTAAAATACCAAAAAAAAGTGCTGTCAGTATTTAAGTGACTATGATTAGTGGTTGGCGTCATGTGATCAAGTCCCACGCCTGGGATGAAACGCGTTATGGCTGCCCCATCCAGTTGTACTATGGATTACATTTTAAACGAATAAAATTGAAGGAATTGCAATTTCGTGGTCAGTGCTCTTCGTTTGTGCCCTATGGGATGGGAAAGGGATTTGCGAAGCTGAAGAGTTCTACCATATATATATATATGTATATATATATATATATATATATATTACCTACTGGCGGTCGCCAGTAGGTATATATAGTTAGGATTTTTTCTCTATGGAACTTTTGAAAATTCTATGTCTAATAACTTTGGCGTTTGTGGACGGAATCGGTTGAAATTTTCAGGAAAATGGCACATTTTGTTTCTGAGCAGCCCCTGAAAATTTGGGGGAGTTCCGTCAAGGGGGGGCCGAGAAAAAAGGGGGGTCCCAAAACGCGTTTTTCCCATTTATTTTTCCATAGGGCCTTTGGCCTCACTTTTAGCTCGAACGGCTGAATGGATTTACACGAAACTTGGCAAAATTATAGGGACTGTTAGCCCGATGTGCCTTTGCTGGGTCTCAATATATGTGCTCCAGTGGATTTTGAGAAATTAATGTTTAAAAAAACAGATATATCTGTGACAGCGTCCCAGATAGCGCTCCAGATCGCGTACTTTTCGCGTAACGGAGCTTTGCATAGCGAAGCTGATTGGCTCTCCGGTGTCTGTCAACATTCTAAACAGTCCGGTGCGGCCGCCATCTTGTCTCTCGGTAGGATCGAGAGACAAGAGGAGGAGAAAAACGAAGGGGGAATTTAATGAAAGGGGGCAAGGTAGACCCCTCTTGACCCCCTAGGAATGATGTTGGGGTTATTAAAGGGTCCCGTGGGGCAAATAATAAAAAGTTTTCACGGTAGAAGCGCTTCTCGGTTCGCAAACCGGGTCGCAAACTGGTAGCGAAACGTGAATTCGCCATTTTGTGTTTCGATTTAATTAAATTACTAGATGGAGGAAAAGCAATGTGAGTATTGGGTATAAGGGGGTATGGGAGACGTATCCTGACCCCCTATGTTTTCTGAGGCTGGTTGAGGAGGCTCATATATGTTGATACTTGTCTTCCAGCGGTTGCGCGTGAGCGTTTTTTTTTTTTTTTGCCGCTTGACTTCTGTTAACGTTCGATTCGAAGGAAATTAGGAAGTGTTGATCGCCATTTTGACACTGCGAGTAAATATATTGTTAAAAATAATTGTTATAAATTAATCCGTATTGATAAACATTGTGTGCGCCATCTTGCTTTTTTTCCAATGCCACACTTTTGTCGTGCACGGCAGCCATTTTAGATGCCTTGACCAGACCCACTCTCTGCACGCCGCCGATCCTCAGCATGGCTCCCCACCCTCGCAAGCATCTCCCCCACGCACTGGTCACCCCTGCTCTCTGTCTTATGCATGGGCCATAAACCTACCCCCATCTGTGCTGCTCTTCCCTGAGAATCACACCCTGTGCCCGCCCGACACCACCCTTTCACCCTATTCACTACCGCACCCTCTGACATTCCTCTTCCTTTGTGTCTGATTGTCCAGGCCGGTCCTAGGCTATCGCGTAGCCCTGCGGATGCAGTTTATGGCCTCAACTGTAAAGAATCACCCCTGTTCAAAGGAGTTACAGTAGATCAAGGTCGCCATCTCATGAGATCCGTCACTCCACACGCGTTCCTACTATCTGATAACGATCCTGTATTATGATTGGGGAGGGGATTCTCACTGTAAGGGTGTGTGGGACCTAGCCTGAAGCGGAAGATTCCAGGGATGCCTTTTTATACATCAAAGTCTTCACAATTATGTGTCACATTAAAAATATATAGCACTCCAACAAAGTAGTAGGATTATAACACTTTAATAACTTATAAATATATACAACGCTCCAACAAAGTAAACACGTTTAAAAAAAACTTTTTAAACAACTATTTATATGACATTGCTTTAACCAGGATAGACAAAGAAATGACACAGTGATGTAAAAGTTTCTGAAAGAAATGCCAAGAACGTCCCATGTGAAAGTGAATTTTTTCTGGCAATTTTTTTCTTTTCCTTCTCATGAAAAGAAAGTTAATGCCAGGTTCGTTACCCGCCTCATCTGCAAAAAAAAAACTCTCGAGAGGGACCGAAAAAAAATATAGCTATGGTAATCATACCATGCATCGGCACATGGAGAGGTGGCACCCTCTTAATTATTCTAAAGCGCAACTTCGAGATTTGGTGGATAATCCCCTTTCGGCAAAAACATCCATCAATGACTTAGCAATAAGTGAGTCAGACGCAAGGGAAACGGTCCCAAATCTGCAAAAGAACTTTGGGAAGATGAGATTGACTTGTGTAGCATGTTGAAAATTAATTTCATGCGGATAGATGAGTATTACTTTAATAAATAGATCATATGAAAATCATCAATGTCCAAAATGTCCTAGAAAGTAATTTTTGTCATTTTTGAGGAAGAGAGATAACCTTTAGTGGTACCGGTCGTTTTCGTTCGAACTAGGGGGGCCAGGTGATATTCCTTCGGGGTGGCTTAGGGGCATTTAAAACAACTTCCCTGATACAGGTAGCATATAAAGTAGAGGGTAAATACCAGGATCTTTATCTTTATCGATTGCTTTATGCTGTACAAAAATGAAAAACACATACAACAAACCTGGACCATTCATATTTTCAATGTTTCTGCGTACTATACTTTTTAACCCTTAACTAATTGAGCTGCTTGATTTCACCTGCTTTTTAAAAAAAAAAAAAAAAAACGGAAACAGTGGCCATTTCTTCGAAACTTACCAATCTACGCGTTACAACTACGTTTGCTTTTTCAAAAACCTTTAATAAAAATGTTGGTGCCCAAATAAGGGCCTACAACCCCGTGGGCCGGCCACGGAGCAGGCTGGAACTGTAAATGGGGGGGGGGGTATTTATTTGTGGAAAACATAACAGAGTCAGTGGTCGTTGATTTCATAGTAAAAAGTGCGACAAGTGCAACAAAATCATATCGATAATTCATTGTGAGCAAGTACCATTAGTGTCGACAATTCCAACCTTCAATAATAAATACAGTAATCAATGATGTATTAGAACTTAATATCAATTCATTGTTCGAACGTGTAATCAGTATTATCCCATATCAATTCATGTGCTAAAAACTGCATACGTATCCCATGATATTAAGGCTGAGCAATCGGGGCACAACAAGGAGTTGAGAGTTTCATTTGTACCGGCGCCATTTTGGGTGAGGTCAGGAAGGTCCAAGTATAGTCAAAATGTCTCCACCAACTCGTGGTTGGACCGGGACCTCTTTCGGCAGTCCAAAAGTTTTCATTGAAGGGTAGCAGAGGGGACTGCCGACATGAACCATCAGTCAAAGTGGGGTGGGAGGCAACAATCTTTCCTACCGGGTCATACTGGTGTCCCACCGGAACTGATCAAGTTGGTAGTCTTGCAGGATTTTGGTGATTTCAAGACTGAGGCCGGCGCCGGCATGAGCGCGCCGACGTCCCGCGGCTACGTCGTGGTCGTTCCGTGGGTGATCATGGCAGTCATTCCCCATCGGGGGTCAGGGGCCCCCGTGGCTCTTATAGAATCTTCAAAGTTGAGGAGAACGTTTCTGGACCCAGGAAACTAGAAGCGTCGTTGCACCGCAACAGTGGACGAGACCCCCGCTGGGTGAGCGGAGCATCATTGCCTCGCAATAGTGGACGAGACCTTTTGTCGGGTGAGTGCAGCACCGCTGCATCGCAAGAGTGGAGGAACCCTTTTGTTGGGTGAGTGGAGCGTTGGGGGTGCAGCTGAGGGGCCCCCACCTGGGGGGGTGGGAGAGGCTTGTTCGCGCCGCCTCTTCCTCCCAGCGCACCCCACGCCGACACCTGGTTTGATATCCGTGATGTCCGGACTAGGTGATAAGAGGGGGGGTCAGAGGCAGAGGCAAGACATCCCCCCCGTGGCCTGCAGGGCACCGCTTCAGGACCGAACGGGGAGCTCATACCAAGCCGGGGCCAGACCAGGAGATACGAGGGGAGGGTCGGTGGCATGTGCAAGACATTCCTCTCCAGTGTTGTCGCAGCTAGAGTTCCCGTCGGCCTCGGCTCCTCTCCTGGTGCACCTTACGCGACGACCCTTTTGATGGGTGAGTGGAGCATTGGGGGTGCAGCTGAGGGGCCCCCACCTGGGGGGGTGGGAGAGGCTCGTTCGCGCCGCCTCTCCCTCCCAGCGCACCCCATGCCGACACCTGGCGTTGATATCCGTGATGTCCGGACCAGGCGATAAGAAGGGGGGGGGGTCGGAGGCAGAGGCAAGACATCCCCCCCCCGTGGCCTGCAAGGCGGAAGAAGAAGGGAATCGGGAGACCAGTACATTTCGGCCCATCCACGCCACGGCTGATGGCGGTTAGCTGGGCCCCGCCCTGCACGTGTCGAGGCCTCATCTTCCGGATGGGCGTAACCGTGGCCCTGTTGCACTTAGGGAGTTTCCGGAATGGGGGTAGGTATCTGCTGATTTACATCTATTTCATGTTACCGTTAATGGGCGTGGCGGGCGGTGGGACAGACAAACTTGGAGCAGTGGGGGGGTGGCGGAGCCTAGCTACCTCATGGCTGCCGTAACGTCAAGCTTGGCTTTTTTCACTACTTTCATGTTTCTTATTTCTAGCAAAGTCAAAAACTTATCAGTGGCCTACTGATTTTGTTTGATTTCTTTCCCTTTCTTTTCAAGTGTATTTCATGCTAAAGTTTCTGTTTAACAGGATTCAGTGATTACTTCATTTTTTACAAATGTCTTCTTTATTAGGGGTACTCTCCGGTTGAGCCAGATGATGTACCTCTAATAAATGGTCCGGGTGGAACTAGTTTCTCAATCAGTGGGGAGTAGATGGGTATGACAGATTACAACGGGGGACAAAGGTCCGCATTACCCACCCTTCACTACTTGCAAAGACTAGACAGAATATTTCTATTCCACGTTATTTACAAACAAAGAATACCTCTAGAGAAGTATTCCTTGAAGAATAAATGTCCAGCCAATCAATCAATCAGTGGGGAGAAATACAGGTACATACACTTGTACATATGAGTCTGATACAGGGCGGATCTCTGTATAACTATGGATATTTAGATATTAGGATGGCATACAAAGCTCCCAACCTTCTTACTTTTTCTCTTAAAGGGTTTCAAATTGGGAACAAATATTAGGCTGTGCTCTAGAGGTTGACGGTGTTGCTCCACTGGTACTCGGGCCTTCTCATAAAGCAGAAGGAGCCGCTCTCAATCTCCTTAACTCTTCCCTTGCAAAGTTGATTGGATTCTTAGTCTGCAACTGCTTCAGCATACTTGCAGTTCCACACAAGTCCTTTTTATTGGGGTCTCCTCTTGAAAGCAGTCTTGCATATGCGGCAAGTAACTTTTCTTTCATTCACCTTTTTTAAGACTTGTGAAAATTATTTTCAAAACATTCAATAAATACGGTGTTACTATGCATTGTGTCATATGCTTTATTAAAAATATGCAGAAAATGTTCCCTTTATTTGTTGTTAAGGTCTTTACAAGAGAATTTGAAAGGAGAAAGTAGGAGATGAATAACACATGTAGGACGTTATATTTTAAACTGCAAAAATTGATAAAGAGGGTGGACCAAAGTCTGCATGTACAATGCCAGTGGAAGCGTTTCAGGCACACTGCGAAGATTTTAAAAAATATAAATATTGTCAAGTTTTACTTTGACTTGTGATGTTTGATCTCATTTAGTCACTTCAATCTAAATTTAAACACTAATTTTCTTTTTGTTTTGCAGATTAACTACAATACTTATTTTGGACTCCATATCATATGTTGTTTATTATATTGTTTTGTTACTTATAGTTCTAGTTATTTATTGTAGTGTTATATTTTAGTTATAGTTCCAGTTATTGTTTTAATAAAAGTTAATTAAAAAAGTACATACGTCTGTTTTTTTGTGGGGGTAGCAGTCATCAATAGAAATTATATTTATAATTTGAAGTATACATTGTGGTGAAATTTTTAACCTATGTGCTGACGTAAGTGTTCCATAAACTACTACTATGGTAACAGGCAAAATACTGTTTGGGGGTAGGGTATAATACGCAGGAATGCTGTAAAAATAAATGGGCAAGGGCTGTTTTGTTTTCCACTGTTGCAACATAAAGTGATCGATAAAAATCCGATAATCAGGCCTATCAGCGACTAAGACAGCAGGTTGAGTCTCTTTTGCTCAATGGCTCCCTCATGGGACGAAGAAACGCCCTTTTTCACTAAATAGGAATATTTTACTTGCAGGACAGTTGTTAATTTCTCGTGAAAATACATTAGCCTGGAACATTGTTAGTGATAAACTGTAAACATATCTGGGTCCTTTGCTTAAAAAAAAAAAATATATAAAATATATTTGTGAATTAGAATAAGAATATATGTTACAGCTATAGATATTTGCTATTAAAAAACATTGAAATTCACTGAAAAAAACATAGGTTTTAGGCCATATATAGTTAGGGATTAGCATTTACAAAACCTTAATTTACTCGCACAAAACCATAGAAATTCGCATATATAGTTAGATGCAATAACTATGTATCGCGCACCCGCAACCCACTGCTGATGATGTCACATATTACATCATTCATGACATGGTCAGTGACATCACTGATGACATCTCAAATGACATCACTGATGACATCTCAAATGACATCACTGATGACATCACTGATGACATCTCAAATGACATCACTGATAAAATCACTGATAACATCTCATTTGTCATTACTGATCACATCACTGATGATATCATTTATGTGATAATACGATCAACCTCTTCAGACTCTAATATAACCTTAGATACAATCAGTGTAAACAGACTCTCACAGACTGTCACTCATCCATGGAGTTACTCACACACCTAGTCAGTCATGCAAAGAATCAATCACACCTCCATTTCCTCAACTATACAGTTATACACACCTTACTTAATCAAACATATACTAACACATATTTACTCTCTTATACAAGCACTGATACAAGTTCACAATGATCCATACAGCCACTCACACATTCACTGGCTCTTATGCACAGTTATTTATATATGCCAACTCTTACATGTACTGTGTTTTACATATGTACTTACTTTGACATGTAGCACTGAGAAATCCAATCACTCACCAATACACTCATGCAGACAGTCAACCGCCCATACAGCTGTTTCAACATGCACTTTTGAACCCATACATCTAGTGAATCAACTGCTCACGCATCTATGCACAGAGTCACACACCTCCCAGCCACCCCCACACACACACTCACTCTCCCATACAAATATTTGGGCAACCAATCAATAACCCATATAGTTACTCATATAGCTACTGATCAACACATGCAGCAGTTTACAGAACTACAGAAATAATGATGCACAAATTAAGACAGTTTAGTCACTAACCCATGCACTCAGTGAGACACATTTAATCATTCCCTCATACAGTCAGTCATGCACCTACTAAATCCTTCATCCGAACACTTATACATCCACTCATTCTTCAATATGTAAGACATATTTTAACTTTACAGAAACATACAGTCACTGGATGTTGTCATTTGAGATGTCATCAGTGATGTCATTTGAGATGTCATCAGTGATGTCATCAGTGATGTCATTTGAGATGTCATCAGTGATGTCATTTGAGATGTCATCAGTGATGTCATCAGTGATGTCACTGACCATGTCATGAATGATGTAATATGTGACATCATCAGCAGTGGGTTGCGGGTGCGCGATATATAGTTATTGCATCTAACTATATATGCGAATTTCTATGGTTTTGTGCGAGTAAATTAAGGTTTTGTAAATGCTAATCCCTAACTATATATGGCCTAAAACCTATGGTTTTTTCAGTGAATATATATATATATATATATATATATATATATATATATATATATATATATATATATATATATATATATTCACTGAAAAAACCATAGGTTTCACACCAGTTATAGTTACCTGGAAATTTTACTGACATAAAACCATTGAAATTCCCACGTTATAGTTAGTTGGACTCACTATAACTTGCGCGTGTAATGCACTGCTGATGACATCACATATTACATCACTCATGACATGGTCAGTGACATCACTCATGACATCACTGATGACACCATCCAGTGAATGTGTGTCTTTCAGATAAATAAATATGTTTTATATATGTATGTTAAGGTCGATGGAAGGATATTTGTTTAAGAAGACTGTCAGTGTGTTAACGGATGTATAGGTGTCTCACTACATATGATGAGTTAGTATATGTATGAGTGACTATATAGAAGTGTTGGTGAGCGAGTGGATGTGTATATAAATGGTGGAATTACTGAATTGGTTGTTGTATCTGGTATAGGTATGTCCACTTTTTTTTAAATGTTATTTTTTATTTTTCAAAATGTGTTTTAAGGGTTACTTTACAGTGAAAGTAGGTCAGTCTCTCTGTCACAAGGATGGTGTCATCAGTGATGTCATGAGTGATGTCACTGACCATGTCATGAGTGATGTAATATGTGATGTCATCAGCAGTGCATTACACACGCAAGTTATAGTGAGTCCAACTAACTATAACGTGGGAATTTCAATGGTTTTATGTCAGTAAAATTTCCAGGTAACTATAACTGGTGTGAAACCTATGGTTTTTTCAGTGAATTTGATAGGTTTTTTAAATGCTAATTCCTAACTATAACTGGTGTGAAACCTATGGTTTTTTCAGTGAATTTCATAGGTTTTTTAAATGCTAATTCCTTTCTATATCGAGTTTCTAACCTTTTTTTTTTTTTTTACAATTTGCTGTTTTTTGTAAGTATTCTTTTTTTTTTATATAATTTTTTTCTTTTGCGCTCTGGGTGCGCGCTCCGGGAAGCTTTCAGGTAAGCTCTCCGGTAAGCTTTCCGGTATGCTAACCGGTGAGCTCACCTGAAAGCGCACCCAGAGCGCTACTTTCGTTCGTGAAAAAAAATATGAATGAAAAGTTAATAATAATGCAAAACATTTCGTACCATACAAATAAAATCAGTTTTTTTTATAAGGAAAATGATTATGCATTTCTGTAAAAGTTTGATGACGTCACTTCGGCGCGCAACGTAAGTGCCCTCGGAAGCGCCTACGTTCGCGCCGCGTAAACGCACCCGGAAGCCCCTATGTTCGCGCCACGTATGCGCCCCGGAAGCGCCTACCTTCGCGCCGCGTGAGCGCACCCGGAAGCGCTCCTGAGCGCGCAGCGGAAGCGCGTCGGGTCATGTGACCTTAAAATAACACTTTTCATTGGTTGCTAACAGTTTTTTTTGCAAAGAATGAAATCCCCACCCATTTCCATCACTTCTTCTTTCACTTTTGTGACTGAAAGACCTGCCTTTTTGCTCCAGGATATTTCTTGCTTTTACAATGGCTGCAAGACAATCCAGTAGTGAGGATGACCAAGAAATCATCAATGAAGAGCCTCCTCAACGTAAAGTAAAGGAACATTTCATTTGGAAATTTTTTGAAATCCCACCTGGACAAAAAAAAGGTAAATGCTCCAAAAGTGCAGTGCAGGATCTGCAAAGAAGAGCTGTCAAGAGGTAACCCTTTGAAAAAGTACTCTTTTGGGAACTTCACAATGATCCGGCATGTGCAGAGGAAGCACCCCCAGAATTTTGCCCGAGAAAGTGTCAGGGCTCTGGCACAAGAGGTTCCCAGTGATGGGGCCTCTACATCCACCGGAGGAGCAACTTCTTCTGGGAGGGGGCAATCACAGGAGCAGGTGCCAAACATTCAACCTGCATTTAACCATGGTGTCCTCAGATGCAGATACTGCAATCAACTCCTCACCTATGGGGAGCAAAGTGTCCAGCTCATGGTTCGAGCATTGGAGAACCATCACTGCCCTTCCCACCCCTAATTTTTTTTGTTTTTTTGCTCCTGTTGAGCAGTTTCCATTCCCTGTTTTTGTTCCTGTTTCGAAAAAAGAAGAAAACCAAAAGTTCTTTTCAGAACTACCTCCAATTCTCATCAAAGAGCTATATTCTTAAAAAAATGAAAAAGAGTAAGTGAAATAGAGTGCATTGATAATGGAAAGGAGAATGAGTAAGAAAGAACATAAAGGTATGAGAGGAAACAGGAAGTGAAGTAGGAGGACTGAAAGAAGGTGAGTGTTAGGAAAGAAAGTTATGAGAAGAAGAGTGAATATGGGGAATGTTGATATTCAATGAAAATGTTGAAAAGGAACAGGAGTGTTGAAGGTTAAGAAAAGATGCATTGCTGGAGTTGAAGGTAGAAGGCCTCATTTATGAAGCCATGCGTCACTTTAACGTCACCAAAGCATCACTTTTGTGACACAACAGTCCAATAAAAAATGCACCTTATTTATTCATATTTACAAAGTGGCGTTTCTAGGTAAATACATCACTTTGTAAACCCCTGTGCCACATTATTCCTACGTCAGGTGTAATGTATGCAAAAGGGACGTATTGATGCAAGAAAGGGTCGTAGAGGTGACACAGTTAATAAACTGGAGGCCTCATTTCTGAAAAATGACGCATCGATACTTGAAAACAGCGATGCGTCACTTTTCTGGGCGCACTCCTTATGACATTCCAGATATGTTATATTTAATTTATGACTAATCAATTCGCAAGGAATTACAGATACGTCAGTATTTCTGACGTATCTGTAAACACAAAATTGACACATTACTGGAGTGCGTCACAAAAGTGACGCAACTCCAGTAATGCGTCCTTTCACATGGGGAAAGCACCATGTGAAACGTCTTGCGTCAGTCTTACACCTGCTGTGAGGCAGGCGCAAGATTTTGACGCAACAGCATCCTAAAAGTGGCGCAGTGAAATCTCATAGATTTCACTGCGTCGCTATTACCAAGCTTTTTGCGGGGGAACGCCCCCTCTGCATACATTATACCTCACGCAGGTATAATGTGGCGCAGGGTTTTAAAAAGTGGCCCATCTACCTAGATGCGTCACTTTTTAAATATAGCGCAACGAGGCGCATTTTTTTACACCGCTGGTGCGAAGCGTCACTTTTCTGTGCGCACTCCTTACGACATTCCAGATGTGTCATATTTAATGTATGATGAATCATGTCGCAAGGAGTTACAGATACGTCAGTATTTCTGACGTATCTGTAAACACAAAAGTGACGCATTGCTGGAGTGCGTCACAAAAGTCACGCAACTCCAGTAATGCGTCCTTTCACATGGAGAAAGCACCATGTGAAAGGGCTTGGGTCAGTCTTACGCCTGCTGTGAGGCAGGCGCAAGATTTTGACGCAACAGCATCCTAAAAGTGACGCAGTGAAATCTCATAGATTTCACTGCGTCGCTATTACCAAGCTTTTTGCGGGGGAACGCCCCCTCTGCATACATTATACCTGACGCAGGTATAATGTGGCGCAGGGTTTTAAAAAGTGACCCATCTACCTAGATCCGTCACTTTTTAAATATAGCGCAACAAGGCGCATTTTTTTACACCGCTGGTGCGATGCGTCACTTTTCTGTGCGCACTCCTTACGACATTCCAGATGTGTCATATTTAATGTATGACGAATCATGTCGCAAGGAGTTACAGATACGTCAGTATTTCTGACGTATCTGTAAACACAAAAGTGACGCATTGCTGGAGTGCGTCACAGAAGTGACGCAACTCCAGTAATGCGTCCTTTCACATGGGGAAAGCCCCATGTGAAAGGGCTTGGGTCAGTCTTACGCCTGCTGTGAGGCAGGCGCAATTTTGACGCAACAGCATCCTAAAATTGACACAGTGAAATCTCATAGTTTTCACTGCGTCGCTATTACCAAGCTTTTTGCGGGGGAACGCCCCCTCTGCATACATTATACCTGACGCAGGTATAATGTGGCGCACGGTTTAAAAAGTGACCCATCTACCTAGATGCGTCACTTTTTATATATAGCGCAACAAGGCGCATTTTTTTACACCGCTGGTGCGAAGCGTCACTTTTCTGTGCGCACTCCTTACGACATTCCAGATGTGTCATATTTAATGTATGACGAATCATGTCGCAAGGAGTTACAGATACGTCAGTATTTCTGACATATCTGTAAACACAAAAGTGACGCATTGCTGGAGTGCGTCACAAAAGTGACGCAACTCCAGTAATGCGTCCTTTCACATGGGGAAAGCACCATGTGAAAGGTCTTATGTCAGTCTTACACCTGCTGTGAGGCAGGCGCAAGATTTTGACGCAACAGCATCCTAAAAGTGACGCAGTGAAATCTCATAGATTTCACTGCGTCGCTATTACCAAGCTTTTTGCAGGGGAACGCCCCCTCTGCATACATTATACCTGACGCAGGTATAATGTGGCACAGGGTTTTAAGAAGTGACCCATCTACCTAGATGGGTCACTTTTTAAATATGGCGCAACAAGGCGCATTTTTTTACACCGCTGGTGCGATGCATCACTTTTTTGTGCGCACTCCTTACGACATTCCAGATGTGTCATATTTAATATATGACGAATCATGTAGCAAGGAGTTTCAGATACGTCAGTATTTCTGATGTATCTGTAAACACAAAAGTGACGCATTGCTGGAGTGCGTCACAAAAGTGACGCAACTCCAGTAATGCGTCCTTTCACATGGGGAAAGCACCATGTGAAAGGTCTTGCGTCAGTCTTACACCTGCTGTGAGGCAGGCGCAAGATTTTGACACAACAGCATCCTATAAGTGACGCAGTGAAATCTCATAGATTTCACTGCGTCGCTATTACCAAGCTTTTTGCGGGGGAACGCCCCCTCTGCATACATTATACCGGACGCAGGTATAATGTGGCGCAGGGTTTTAAAAAGTGACCCATCTACCTAGATGCGTCACTTTTTAAACATAGCGTAACAAGGCGCTTTTTTTTTACACCGCTGGTGCGTCACAAAAAGTGACGCACAGGCGGCGCAAAACTGGCAGCGCAAGGCCTTCATAAATATGATCCTGGATTTTCCCCTCACTTCGCTCCCCGGTGCGCTTCCCGGTGCGCGTACCGGGCGCTCCCCCCGCGCAAATCGAAAAAAATATTTATTTCAAATGCCCCGCGGGACCCTATTTTAGCCCCCACATTAAACCTAGGGGGTCAGGAGGGGGTCTACCCTGCCCCCTTATGGTCAATTCCCCCCTTTTTTTTGCCACCTCTTGTGTCTCGATTTTACCGAGACACAAGATGGCGGTCGCTCCGGACTGTTTAGAATGTTTACAGACACCCGAGAGTCAGTCAGCTTTCTGCGCGCAAGTTGCGTGTCGCGCCTGGTGCGCTCCCCGGAGCGCGTACCGGAGCGCGCCTATAGATATATATATTTTTTGGGACCTAAATTACTCAAAATCCACTGGAGCACATATCTTGAGACATAGCAAAGGCACATCGGGCTACTAGTCCCTACAATTTTGCCAAGTTTGGTGTAAATCCATTCAGCCGTTCGAGCTAAAAGTGAAATCGACCGCCCTATGGAAATAACATGGGGAAAACGCGTTTTGGGACCCCCCTTTTATCTCGGCCCCCGCTTGACGAATCCCCCCCCAATCTTTCAGGGAAAGACCGGAACTTGACGAGGCCATTTTGAGGAAATTTTCAAGCAGATTCGTCAACCGGTGCCAAAGTTATTCCAAATAGAATTTTGAGATTTAACATTGAAAAAAATCCTAACTATAACTACCTACTGGCGACCGCCAGTAGGTAATATATATATAATTTTTGTAACATTAAAAGGTCTTGGCTAACACCAGCCTTAAAAAACATCATTCTTCAAGCAAATAAACCAAACACTTTATATGGAATGAGTTTTATGCTACTCTCCCAAGGCCTGCGCTCCTTTTGCATCAGCTCCACTTCCAACAGATGGTCCTAAACTGCCTATTTGGCTGTGCTCCGAGCTACTGGATAACATGATACTGATACCTAACTGTCAAATCTAAATCCAACCGATCGCACAGGAAATTAGTTTCTGTGAAAGTAATTTGATTACAAAGTCAGCCACAAATCGTGTAGGTTGTGTGCTGCTGTACCATTCACAACCTACCTTATAAAAGTACATTCCAAGAAAATCTACCTCATTAAATTACACCAGCTGGAACTACTGTAGGGCTTTTATGGTTAAATGTTATATAGTACTAGCCAATTAATCATAATTATAAATTGAAAATGTTTTATAGCTCCTGCCCACTTGGGGATTCCATTGCCAACACTGTTCGCCACATTGTCCATCCTAAATTGTACCACCATTTTGCAGGAGTGTTACAGTTTGTGGATGAGAAAGAGTTTTTGCTGGGTGTCAAGTAATGCCACGGTCCCTGTACCGGGTACATCCACCTGAGGTACACAACCCTACGCAACAGTTTGTGAAGGCGCGTGGGAGGTGGCAAGTCATTAACAGTGTGACTAAACACTAGGGACAATTTGGTGCTGGTCAGCATGTTTCAGTAATACATTGAAGACCTGTTGGAGAAGTTAAGATAACGAGGGTTTGAAAAGGCATGTCCTCCTTATGCTGGAAACACTTAATTGCACACAATGTGGGCATGCTGATAATTTCAACAGCTGTGGTTCTTTGTAGTCCAGCATCAGTGATACAATGGCATTGATATGGTCCACAACCTGGTGGCATATTGCCAGAAATTCCCTTCATCCTGTAGACCCAAAGCCACCTGCTGTTCTAGGTAATGGTCATTTGTTGCTGTGTACCATACTCCATCTGCTGCAAGGCACATTGTAATAGGGTGGGTTTTTGATGGTGTGCAAGTATGTCTGCTGAGGCAATCTGTTTTCTGTAGTGAGACTGTTGAAACCACAGCTGCTTTTATCCGTAGTCTGAGCAGTTTGTTTGCAACTGATTATGGGAGGTGACAATTAAAGTGCTAATTATGTTTTTCTCAGGTGCATGTTTGTTTTTTAGGTTCATTCTGCATCAGTCGCAAAAGTGAAGGTTATGGCTTGTGTATTTTCTTCACATTCTCGCACTCAATGCCCTAAAGGGTACAAATAACACCTGTTTTCTATAATTGGATTTAGCATGAGAATTGTGTCTACATCATGTTGGGATTTGTGAGTTTCTAGCCTCGTGTCGTAGTAGCAGAGAGGTGAGTACCACTTGCGTTGGACTAATTATGCACATTGAATGCATGTTTTTCAAACCCATACTTCGGATCAGTGCATGTTTTTCACGGGAAACTCTACTATTTATGATTTTTTTACGTTAGGAAATACGACTTGAGGTATTTCTGTACAAGCTAATAAAACTGACGTGCAAACGAGTGCATATGGTATTTGTATGTTTAATTCACATTAATGCCAGCTTCTGCGAACACCAAACATTCTAAATAGAGGATTTTCAACATTTGTAATCAGAAGCTCAGCGAATTCATGAGATCAAATGAGCTTAATTTCACTATTGCCCTGATGGCTCGCAGCTTCACCTTTAAGAACTCCCACGAAAAAAGGTCTTGCAGCTAAAACGAAATATGTCTCCGTGATAAAAGAAAAAAAAACATGGCAGGAACTCATTGTTGACTGATTCTGTGATGTAAAACCAGCACCTTCCTCTCCTGACCGCCAGGCTTTGAAACGCCCTTGTATGGATCTGAGAACCACAACTACGACCTTTTCTCAGAATAAATCGATGATAATAATATAAAAATAAAATAACTGTATTCCATAGGTATTTGAATAGTCTTGTGGAATGTGCCATCATCCCTTGGCCAGCAGCTACAGCGAGTTTTTTTTCATTTGCCATTTCCGTATCATCTTGATAGTGTTTAGTTCCATATAAATCTTTCAGATAAATAATAAATGATAACTGCCTGTGCGGCGCTGCTCCAGTCATTTCTTCTGTGTTTTACAGCGATACGGCAGACATACACTGCAAGCGTAATGTTGCTTTTAAATATGATTCAAAGTACACACCGATCGAGAGCCGCCAGCTCAGTTCTTTGAGGAAAGGGGTGTGTGGTCGCCCCTCGATTAAGGAAACACCTTTTTTTTTCTAATGTGCATTGCAAAAGGGCTTGTGGTATTTGCGGCCATTTCTCAGGAATGTTGTTGTTTTGCATTTACCGTTCCGTCCCATTTGAAAGGCTTAAGGTACATTATGGCGTCAAAGTAGTGTACGCCTTTTAAACATTTTTCGAAAGCCCCACGTGACATTTATTTAGTTTATTTATTTTGAAAGTTTTATAGAGCTTTAAAAAACATATGTATTAATCTGCAACATGGCAAATTATTTTATTTTATTTTATTGTAAAGTGGGATATAAGGCCCTGATTTGGGGTTTTGCAGACAGGTACTTCATCACAAACATGGCGGATATCACATTTGCATTATTGCAAGTGCCATAGGATAGTATCCGCTTCAAATAAGGCATGCTGGCTACCCGTCATGTTTATCCCAGAGCAATCTGTCCACTGGAGGAGGTTTCATATTAAATGCTTTTGTATTTGATCAACATTAACATGCAAACATGCATGTTAATGCAAACTGTGCATTATTCAGGTTTAGAGTGGCCATAGCTAATGTAGGCCTGCATTTAATAAAGGCTAAGGTTGGTTGCCATCTTGCTTCATAACACATGAACTTTTATTACTAAGCAACCTAAATTCAGGTCAGTGACATAATATTGTTGAAATATAATATTGATTCACCCAAAAATCATAAAGTAATATAGTTTACAAAAATATCACCATTAAAAATATCTATTTCTACAATTATCAAAACCACAAATATCATAAACAAAAATATTGTTACCTGTAAAAAAAACTGAAATAGTCAAAAATATTGAAACACACAATATCAACAACACTCAAATCACAAAAAATAAAGCCAAACATTACAAAATAATTTAACTTCATTTTAATATAAACTGCAAACTAAATTGAACTCTTCATAAATTAATAAATCATCTAACTGCATTATTTAAATTATACAACAAAAGGTAAACTTTAAACATAAAAAATTAAATATATTTCTAAACATTAAATAATTAACCAACAAAAAATACTTTCTACAGTTAAATTAATATAAAAACTAAATATAAATAAATGAAGTTAAACATCACAAATATATCAAAAATAACATTGTACTACATCTATATATTACTATATATTTCACATTAAAACAGAAACACTAATTAGTGTCCACCATACATAGTTATAACTGATAAAAATAAAATCAAACTAAGCAAACACTAACCAATAAAAAAATGATAAAGCAAACCAATCAATAAAAATAGAAATTAATTAAAAATACAATATAAAAGGAGCAGAACATTCCAACACTTACCACACCAAAAACACTAAAGCTGCAAGACAAATTACACTCAGCCAGACTGGCAACAGAAAGCCAAACAAGAAAAATTACCTTCACAAGTACATAAAAAAATAATTTTAAAATAGTGGAAAGTAAGTTATTTCATAAATGTAAAAATACAAATAAATAGCCAAACTCTCTATTTTTTGTATCTACAAAACTTTAGGACCTACAAAAAAAGTACAACATCATCTGCAACCTAGAGTCCCACCAATAAAAGTCAACAATTGAACACCTAGAAAAGGTCACAGAAAAAGTAAGTAAAATCAAACCACTTCTAAGTATCATCTTAACCTTAACTGTAAAAATCACAACAAAAAGCCCTCAACCCCAACTAAATACCCACAAATAAATAGTTAAAATATATTATTATAACTTTTCTCCTAATAGAAAATAAACCACCTGATCCGCGTTAGAACACCTTCAATGGAAAAAAGAACTGTAATTATAATCAACAACATATAAGTGAGTAAAAATGCGAAATGGTTGTTGTAAAAGCAAAACGAAAATATTACAATTTAACTGTAATATTAAACTATTTTAAGGCAGAATGACAGAAAGTACAAGATATAGCAACTCAGGGAAAGGAATACAATTACTTTTTCACATGGGGTGCGCCCACAGCCAAGAAAGCACAAGCACCGCAAAAGTTAATTGGAAATGTACAAAATACTACTCTAATGCATGTATGGGAGGGCTGCTATGAAAAATGATATTATTATGACGAGAGAATACAACCACACCCCATATATCACCATAATCGAAGTAAGCCATATACTTCAAGATTTTAAAGAGGCAAGTAGTAGTTCCCAAGAGCCCACTAGTAAAATTCTAAAAGATATAGTGCCACATGAATCAAGCATTTTTGCATTCACAAATGGGCCAATTCTAAGAATCAGCCCGTTTGCAAACGCAAAAAATGCTTTTTACATGTATCAAACCCTATTTTGCGATTCGGTAACCTATTACCGAATCACAAAATGGGTTTGTGATTCAGTATTTGGAAGGGTCTTATTTAGGGTGTCGCTTCCAAATGCCAAATTGTAACGTATGAATGAATGTTTTGTGACCGGGAATGTGGTTGCAAAATATTTGCATTTTACCACACCCATTTGCAAATGGGAAGGGGTTCCCAAGGGACACCTTCCCTTTTGTAAATGTATGCAAAAATATTTTTGGAGAGCAGGCAGTGGTTCCACTGACTACTGCCGGATGTTAAAAAATGAAAAGTGAACTATTCAGTGTTTTTTCTAAACACAACTGTTTAAGGAAAACGGGCTGCATACAAAAAAAAGATTGCTTTATTTAAAAGCAATCAAGATCATGGTGGTCCCCGTGACTTTAGCAATTCCTAGTCCAAATTGTGACATACCTCATTAATATTAATGAGGTAAGTCGATTTGCAGCCCCCTATGAATCGCTATATGAAACTCTTGTAGTTTCATACATTTGTAATAGTGATTAACTAATTGCAATTCGCAGAAAATTGAATTTGGTTATCGCTATTACAAATATTGATACATGTGGGCCATACTCCCTAAAGTACCTAAACACATCACAGGACAGCTACCAACTATTCCCACTTTAAAATGCTAAATAGCATGAACTAAGAAAGCCACAAGTGATACACCTGCTGCTCATTGAAGTAATGAAGACACCAACATTCCTGAACTCCTAACCCCCACATATAATGATGAATCCTTCCTCCCATATGACAACCTAACTAATGACAAGCACTTTATTATATTTGTTACCACACTTTGGGGTCGATTTCGATACTTGAAACAAATCCATACGACGATTCGAATTTGTAGCCATTTCCGTACGAATCGTACAAATCCGTCCGAATCATGTAGTACGATCCGTAGTAAAAAAATAAGTCCGAATCGTTGCGAACCATACGAAAAGCAAGGGAAAATCCGTATGATACGGACCCTGAAAGTGAACCGTACGAATCGTAAACATGCCGTACGACCCGACAAGTACGATCCGGACCGGGGAATGAGTACCCGATTCCTACGGTAAACGTCGCGTATGAGCAATTCGTACGGACAGCCTCAAAATCACATAGGGTACGGTTCGTACACCCCATGATCGTAGGGGTACGGCTCGTACACCTACGATCATGGGGTACGGTTCATACACCCCATGATTATAGGCGTACGGTTTGTACACCCCATGATCATAGGGGTACGGTTCTGCTTTTCCGGAAGTTTTGAGCTCTCATAAAAAAAGAGTCGTACGGAGTGTTGACTGGACGAATCGTACTTGATGGGTCTGAAAATGATGCATTGATCCGTACGGACATCGCATACTGTGCGTTCCGATGCGATTTGTACGGATTTTTGAGTCGTACGGGCTTTGGTAGGATTCGGATGGAGAACTGCTTTGGGTACACATTGTACTACATCGTACGTACGGGGACGTTCGAGGATACGATTCATATAGGAAAAATGCTCCGTACGGCTATTCGTACGGGATTTTACCAAATCGGAATCGGCCCCTTAATGTACTAGACTAATCCAATGTCACACAATGATCATGAATGGAACATTCAAAATATGCCCTACACCATTCACTCAGATGTACTCTGTCAAAACACTAATATACCCTCATATGCCTTGCTATCTAATAAACAAAGGAGCACTTAGTACGAGCAACCAAACCACATTAAAAATAAAACAAACTATTCCCCACATAAAACAAAATCAACTCTGAACAAGCCATTATACATACAATACTTAAAATAGACCCACACACAGCCATTCAAGGCTGTTATTACCACTTTAATCAAAGCATTTAGAGAAATCTTCAACAATCTGCACTAAATGTAGAATATGCATCAAATAGCCAGTTTGCCTTTGAAATAAAAAAACTAATTGCACTAGCCTATGTCCTAGTAACGGAGTTAGCTGACCACTACAACTTACTTAGAGAAATCCCACTTTACCCACAAAACCAATGCAAACTAAGGCCCTGATACACTACTTTGAAGAGACTTGGGTTGGCAGACTGAATCACTCTAGACACAGATACCAACCCAAATTCCAAATACCATTGTGGAATGTCTATGACAGGACCATGGCTCAAGAAGACCAAACCAGCAGCACAGAACACGGATGGCACCGTGCCTTCTAAGCCACTCTAGGGAGAGCCCAACCTACACTCAGATTCACAGAAGCACAAAAAATGTAAAATGTAAAAATTCCAAGGTAAACCCTTACAAGTAATCCAAAGTCATAAAGAACCATTACAAATCTGAGGAAAAATAAAACTCAAAAGAAATTAAAAATAATAATATTGGTTTATTAGGAACTAAATTAACTTTCTTTAAAAAACATGCAACAACCACAGGTACAAGGGATTCTGATCCTTAAACTTTAATAAAACACATAGAATGCCACCAACACAAAACAATATTTTTAAATAAACACTAGATTACAACTGTAATAAACACAAAACAGAACATAACATGACAATATCTAAAATAACACTAGACTACTATCAAACTCTAAATAAGCCTACCGCACAACACTACTAAACAACTGAATACAAACTACAACTAACTAGCCCTCAAAATAAAAACTCACACTGTAACTAACAATAGCTACTTCTACCCACATCCCCATCACCAAAACCCTCTAGAAAAACTTTAAAAAGGTCTCACCGTATCCAACGATCGGCAACAGGAAACCACAACTCGCTCCCAGCACATATGAAGGAAAATTATAGGCATAGACTACAAAAGTACACTAAGGACCCGATTCCGATCTCGCTCCGAAGGGCACCGAACGCGATCCGGCCGGAAAAAGTATGAGCCGTACGCATGTTTTCCGCCCGACGCGTACAGATGTACGAGCGAGCAAGTACGATGAAAGCAATGCGATATTCACAGACCGAATAGTTTCCGGGTCTGAACCGCTCCGTATGTCTCGTCCGTAAGCAAACTGTGCTGAGCAATGGATGAGATTTAAGACTGAGCCAGTACAATGCACACGTTGGACAGCCGGTTTGAGCCAAAGTTTCTGGCTCGCAAAACATCCGGGGCATTGCCTGTGGGGGTCCGTATCGAACCTCCTGTCACCCGCAGCCTTACGACTCGGACACAGGCATGTACGCTGCAGATGGCACCATCGCGTACCCACTGTAGGGGAGCCTTAGTACGAAACGTACCCATTCAGTCAATGGGAGCCCATGTACACGTCATACGACTGGCTCCCATTGACTTCTATGGGAGTCCGACCGAACAGAGTCTGGCAGCATGCGGCTGCATCGTACTCGCTTGGTCGGACTGCAGGAGTCTGGCTCGGTCGGAAAACACTCCAGTTCCGGCTCGGTCAGAGAGCTTTCTGACCCAGATCGGAATCGGGCCCTTAGCAGTACAATAATGGACCACCTACAAATTGCTGCTCCAGCCTCAGCTCCATTGGTATTAAGGGTTCTTTTAATTAGGGGTAGGAAAGACAAAGGGGGCCACTGGATGTTCAAGATGTTCTATTACATAAAGGACCATCAAAGGGTCAGAAACAGACTAGAAAACCCTGTCCAAAAAGAAAAAAGGGGGTCCACCTGATACGATGCATTGTAGCTCTCATTCATTACTGCATGCTTCACACCAAAGAAAAGGCATCTATGGTTCACCACAGGCCAAAATCTGCTTTCTCAAAAAGTATGGATGCGGAGTGTGGAGGAAGAGAGTTAAATCCTGGACCCTCAGTCAACTCGGGCCTGCTCAGCAAAAGGCAACTGAAATCGGCTTAAATCTTTAAGGCAGCTGAGCCTGTGAAATCATGATCAGCAGCAGCTGATAGCAGGAATGCTCAACGACACAAACCCACTGAGTGAGTTTGGCAAAAAAAAATGAATTTGGACCCTACATACCCCATCATCAAGGTGAAAAGCATGGGCTTTCACTAGACAGAATTAAAGGGCCATCTGTTGCCTTTAATACGGAATCCAGAAAAGGTGACTTGGGCAAACAAGAGACCCCCATAAGACAAGTACAGGATTCAGTCGTAGTGGCCATCAATTCCAACATTTACCCATCAATGGTAACAATACTCAACTAAATCCCAACAATATCAGTAAGCATAGCTTTTAAATCAGGAGGGATGTAGAGCACATTTAAGAGCAACCTAATGTCACCTTCACAGGTACCAGAATCACATTTAGTACCTAAGACAACTCAGAAGCACCAATTGAAAGGCTCTGTATATGGAAGCAGATACAAAAAGTGACTTCTCCCGGGCCCAAAGGAAACCAATAGTTCTTGAGAAAACCTACAAGTTCTAGCTGGACCTTTCAAAAATAGAACTCAGAAACTAAAGAATATCCCTACAACAGAAGATCCAGACTGTGACAGTTACATACTGTAGCAGGGGTCTAAGTATCTACATTTACAGTTATCACCAGATTCAATCTGCACCACCAACCTAGAAGATTCAGGACCTAAAAAACAACCTGTTGGTTCATGAATACCAGAAGGGAACCATCAACATACATATGATCAGATGAGAAACTTAATTCAACAAACATGGATGAACACCATCAAATAAACAATTCTGCAAAAGGGCTGCTCAAACGTATCTTAAAGGAAGCAACCAAAATCATAACAACCCAAAAAAACATATAGACAATTTTGAATGTTTAAATAAGAATGTGGATGCCCTTTCTGAGAAATGAATATCCATAGCTGAATTTTTTACTTTAACAGATGAGAAGCTGACAGCAACTAAAAACAAATTGCAGTTGGAAAAACACTACAGACCACCCAAATTTCCAACCTAGAGCACAGTTGTGAGGATATCCAAAATCGATCCCACCATAACAATATAAAGATTGTTGGTATCCTGGAGGGCAGGCATTCACCAGATGGACCATACAATTACTAAAGGAAGAAGTTCTTAAAGAGGCCTCACCAGGACTCCCTGAATCCCTGTCAATTGCCCATAGAGTACCTAATATTGCAACAAAACTATAGGTTCTTCTACATGCAATAATAGTTTATTTCCTAAACTTTATGATCAATGAGACAGTACTGCCTACAGCAAGATTGTAGAGAAGCCTTTAAGTTGTGGCAGGATATTAATTCTCAATTTTTCTGAGCTATTTGTTTCAAACAGCTATAATACTGATAGAAATGCAATAACATCAACAGGAACTTAAACATATTGGCATCCCTTCACCCTTAGTTGCTTTAACCAGTCTTTAGATTGCTTGACATGGAGATTTACAGATAATTCAATAGCCAGAAGATTTCCGCACCTTTATGTTCAATGTATCACATGATAGACACAAAGACCAATTAGAGAAGGGTCAGGTCTAAGGGAGTATTAAAACTTTAGATTGGACAGAGGTAGTAAGCAATTTTCAGGGAAACATTCTAGTTTTCTAAAAAACATCCATAGGGGCTGTACAGCATACCCGCTCAAGGCCCGGCAAAAGGAGGACCTGCATTTGAACAGAAGGAGGGATGGGTAGAACAGGGGAAGGTGTAAGTTAGAAGGGAGTAGGAGAAAAAGATGAAACACAAAGTTCCTTATTAGCATGAGCACTTGACAAAGGTATCAATCCCCATGTAAAGCATCAAATGGCGGCTAAATCATTAAAGATACAACCATTTAACATTAAAAAACTAAATGTGGTTAGATGTTTTGCTAAACCGGTTTGTGGCATTTATGGGTATCCTCAATCTAAGGACCAATTTTCCTAAATCCTACATTATGGTGATTTGTCCTCAGTTACTAAGTCTAGGTCGTGCTGTGTTAAAGGCAATATCCTCAGTTGAGTTTCTATATTTCTTTATTTGGAAGCTTTGTTTGACTCCTCTCTATCTTGGTCTCCCTTGGTAATGAGCAGAGGACATATGTTTTCTGGAACATTGCTTCTGAGTTCGACTTTGCCTCTTGGCTGGGCCATAAGTCCATCAAGGCTAAGATTGACATTTACAGAGCCAAATGTGTTGCTGTAGTCGCTTATGGCAGTGACATTTGGGGACAAACTAGCGTCTCCCCATTGCAAGTCCTTGAAAATAAGTTTTTAAGAAATCTTCTCTCTCTTCCCCTGATTATATCCTCCGTATTTATCCATTAGGAATTAGGAGTGGGTTATCTGGAAGACGTACTGATGGTACGGCCCTTACTCCTCTGTATCTAGGTGAGGGTCAGCCTGCTAAGCATTTTAATTACTTGATATTTAAAAGACTGTTTGGCCCTTGACTGAACAATAGTACTCCATGGATTAGTTACATTAAGGTTTGTTTTACTAAACTGGGGTATCCTGAAATGTTTAATCATCCTTGAATCTTTAGTTAGGGAGGATTACACCCGGGTTAAGAAGGCCTTCGTGACATGGGGACTAAAGAAAGAACATTATTGACCAAGAATAAATCATCTGTAA
Source organism: Lissotriton vulgaris (assembly GCF_964263255.1). NCBI lineage: Eukaryota > Metazoa > Chordata > Amphibia > Caudata > Salamandridae > Lissotriton > Lissotriton vulgaris. The sequence goes on from NC_141691.1 coordinate 977,213,289, forward strand.
GAGCCTAACTTCCACTTCAGACCGCTCTTTTAATCAAACCGTACCTCACTTATAATATGTCTGATTACCATCAATTTTTCTTGACGTTTTCGAATACACTTAATGCTTCATATGTTAGCAGTTCCCCATGATATCTCTTATGAATCTACTCCTAGCCCATGTAGTTGTAATAATTCCTCAGCTCAGAATACAATGCACGTTGTCATGTTTTGCAATTTTTTATGAAAGATTAAGGGGGTCATTAGGAGGGCGGGTGAATTGCCCCTGCCAGGCTGGCGGTAGCCACTGCCGGCCTGGCGAGGCCAATCCGCCCGCCATCCTCAGCTAAATGCCCCCCCACCATATTAGTATGCCGGGGTGACCGCGGCCGACGGAAAGACGTCCACTGCTTTTCCGCTGCGGTCGCCTTGGGACCGGGGTGGAAAAGGTCTAACAAACAAAGCGGCAGGCACCGCGCGGTGCCTGCCGCTTTGTTAATGCAAATGCATTTGTGCATGTTTAGCATTGAGGCCATAAGTTCACCCGCCATCCTAATGACCCCCTAAGAAGGTCTTTTATCAAACCATTGCTTGCTGACAAATATTTTGCACAAGCCCACCCTGCACTTTTCGATCTATTGTTGTTGCCAGATGTGTTTACTTGCTTTAATCTTGCTCTGTTTTTATCTGGTGCTATCCATGTGAGGAAGGCCTTATTTGCGATATGATGTGATGCCATAATTCTTTCGAGACAGTACAGTTATTGTATGAACTTGCATTTTACCTGTTGAAAATTGTAATTGCATTTTATGTGTATCATTTTATGCTTTTAAAAGGAAACTGAATAAAGATTTATGATGATGATGATGACTAAATGTGAGGGCAAAGCAATATAAAATTAAAGAAAAAATGTGTTATTCCTAACCTGGTACTGCGTGCCTCAAGAGACTAGGATTGGCTATAAAGGCTGTGATATATTTACATGCATGGGAGCAAAATCACTTCAGACCACTCATCAAAATACCTCACTGTAGTAAGGCAACCATCTTACTATATGACACATAATTACAAGTATTAAACATTATTGTGATTCCCCAAAGTCATATTCATGTCTGTTCTATCTATGCTCCAAACAATGACACCATTACCTTTGGATCAAATGTTAACCAAGTTAATTGCTGAAAAAGGACACTCCATTATAGCAGGAATAAACATTCACCCGATCCGGTGAAGCAGCTGGTGAAGTCTCCCGTGTGTGTGAGGGACGGCGTTTTTCACATGCGGGAGACATCACCAGCTGCTTCACCAAATCGCATGTCCAGCGGCAACACAATCATAGCTGGCTGACAGCCATTATCCTACGAAGAGGGTGCACATTTATATGTAGTAGCATATTCTGAATACTCGTCTGCATCACAGAATATAGAATCTGCTTCAAGAAAAACTTTAATTAAATGGAATTCTGGTCTCTGTTACCCTTGAGCCCATCTACTACTATTTACCTTCGGGACGGAAGTACAACCGACAATAAGGACCGTAATCATAAGCATTTAGCCCTGAAGAAGTCGCTGTGTACTTCATGATAGAGACGAAACACGTGTTGGCTAGGCTAAGACTCTGTACCAAGGAATGCACAAGGACAATAAATCCTGGAACCACACAGAGTAGTGGATGAACAGTGTTTTTCTTTCCTACACTCATTACTGTACTAACTTAATTTTATGTACCACTAGCGCGTGCAGGGGACCTTGGAGTTCTTTGTCTGTGGTTTACCACAATCTAGGAAGAGGGGTGGTTCTCCCTACCCTTTTGCACCGCACTTACACCTAAGTTGACCCTATAATATTTGCGTACAACCTAAGAGTGCCATCACTCCACTAGAAAAACCACTGGGCATGCTGTGTACATATATATATATGTGTGTGTGTGTGTGTGTGTGGGTGTGCGTGCGTGTGTGTGTGTGTGCCAACAACATAAAATCTAATAAATAAAATACATTCTGTTATAAATTAAAACATTAAACTATTTAAAAATCTTCAAACTTAAATTTCCCACTCCAATGAGTGCAACAGTAGGGAAAGTGTTGGATAGCAGAGAGGTAAAAAGTACCATTCCCACTCCAGTGAGTGCAACAGTAGAGAATGTGTTGGATAGCAGAGGGGTAAAAATTACGATACCCACTCCATTGAGTGTAACAGTAGGGAAAGTGTTGGACAGCGGAGGTGTAAAAATGACTATTCCGACTCCAGTGAGTGCAACAGTAGGGAAAATATTGGATAGCGGAGGGGTAAAAATTAATATTCCCACTCCAGTGAGTGCAACAAGTAGGGATAGTGTTGGATAGCGGAGGGGTAAAAATGACTATTCCTACTCCAGTGAGTAGGAAGAGTGTTGGATAGCAGAGGGGTCAAAATTACGATTCCCACTCCATTGAGTGTAACAGTAGGGAAAGTGTTGGATAGCGGAGGGGTAAAAATTACTATTCCTACTCCAGTGAGTACAACAGTAGGAAGAGTGTTGGATAGCGGAGGGGGTAAAAATTACTATTCCAAGTCTAGGGAGTACAACAGTAGCGAAAGTGTTGGATAGAGGAGAGGTAAAAAGTACTATTCCCACTCCAGTGAGTGCCACAGTAGAGAAAGTGTTGGATAGCATAGGAGTAAAAATTACTATTCCCATTCCATTGAGTGTAACAGTAGGGAAAATATTGCAAAGCGGAGGGGTAAAAATTAATATTCCCACTCCAATGAGTGCAACACATAGGGAAAGTGTTGGATAGCGGAGGGGTAAAAATGACTATTCCCACTCCAGTGAGTGCAACAAGTAGGGAAAGTGTTGGATAGCGGAGGGGGTAAAAATGACTATTCCAAGTCCAGGGAGTACAACAGTGGGGAAAGTGTTGGATAAAGGAGGGGTGAAAATTACTATTCCCACTGCAATGACAGCAACAGTAAGGAAGTGTTGGATTGCAGAGGAGTAACAATTAATATTCTCACTCCAGTCAGTTCAAAATTAAAAATAATAAAAATATTTAAAAAACAAAATACATTAAAAATATATTTAACATTAACATTTTAAAAAGCATAATAATTTTAAATACATATGACAAATACCTACAAATATTATATTAAATAAAATAAAAAATAATCTCCAAACAAATAAATATTTGTAATTAGAAATTATTTAGAAACAAAAACATTAATTATTACATAAATGTCCTTTATTTGATTTTCTACCACATAACACCACACAATGCACTACCACTATTTTTTTATGATCTTTCTGAACTAACATAAGTAATTTCGAATTAAAGAAATATTATTAATTAAAAACAAATTAAAATTCATAAAAATAATTTTACTTCCCACACTTTACCTCTATGATCCCAAAAACCCACAGCAAAAATTAAACCGTAAAAAAATTATTACACAATTAAAACTTATTTTCAATTTGAAAACTAATAGTATTTAACAACTAATTATAAAGTAAGTAAAATTAATTTACTCCCCACACTGTACCCCTATAATAAAACCCACATACAAAAAATATAAACAAATACCCTAATTAAATATACATTAATTAATATTAATGATCAACTAATTTTTAGTTAATTAAACATAAATTACTACCAACCCTTTACCCCTGTAAACCCCACAACCAGCACCTAAAATTAATTATAGTTTGCATAATACATTTTCAATCAATTAATTAATATAAATTAACAGCGAATTATTAATTAATAAAAAAATTACTTCCCACCCTTAACCCCTATAAACTCCACAACCCACACCTAAAAAAGCAAAATTACCATAATTAATTATCAATTAATTAATATTAATTAGCTACCAATTAATAAGTAATTACAAATAATTTACTTTCCACAATTAACACTATAAAATAGAAATTAAATAAATGAAAATAATCCCTAATTATTATAATTAAATTACTTCCCACCCTATTCACCTATAAACCCACAACCTCGCTACAGAACTTAAAAAATACAAAATTTTATTAAAATAAAATTCATAAATATCAATAATTTAACACATGTAAAAAATATAAACAATACTTAAACAAAAAAATACATCACATACATTTAAAATATAAACTACAATACACAACACTAATTTAAAAATCGATATTTTAAACATCTATATTTTTGCAAACAATATTAATGACTTCTATAATTTTAAAAACAAATTTCTTACCTTAAATTCGATATTCGTGACCACGATATTCTTGCTGTCTATATTTCTGAATCACGATATTTCCAACTCAATATTTGTGTAAGTAGACATTTCTAACTCGATACTCTGTCTCAACACCTTACCACCCTAAAGAAAATGGTGGTCTTTTACAAATACTGCACTACTTTGTACATATCTCAGATAGACCAACAGACAACAGTCGAAGAGACAGGACAATATATTGATTAAATTCACTTCCCAATTCATTCATTAATGAAACCCATTTCTAGGGAGGAACTACAAGAAGTAATACACTCCACTCCTAGGGCAAGTTGGGGAGAGGATGTAGCTAGAGCGGTCGACCACGAAGCTGGGGAACTATGTTCGAGTCTTGGCAACGACGCTCAGCATCCTGTGATTCTTGGCAAATCACTTAATCTCCCCGTGCCTAAGAAAAATGAATGTGTTGTTCTGTGACGTAACTGCTGCTCATGTAAAGCGCTCTGATAGCCGATGTCTCAGGTCTAGTTCGCGCCATGAAAAAACTCCCCCCAAAAAATTGGGGGGAAAACATGCACCACTTATTCTCAAAAAAGACACACCTCATAACCTCCCCAATTCATACTGATTGATATCATTACTACACACATACTATAAGATATTTACATGGATATTTGTGAAAAGAATTAATACTGTTATAAGTCATTTTGTGTCACCATGGCAACATGGGTACATACCAGGAAGAGACACCACTGGCTGCAACAATATGGTTGTTTCACTGATCGACTGGTCAGAGACCACAAAAACTGTCCTTTATCTTATAGAGTTAGATGATGAAAAGGCATTTGGCCATGTCAAATGGCCATTCCTGTGGATAGTCCTGAAATCTAATATCAATTGCATTCAACAAATGTATCACGATCCACAGGCACAAATCACTCCAAATGGGTCAACCTCTGCACCATTTTCTATTGAATGTGGAACAACACAGGGATGGCCTTTGTCCCCTGTACTATTGGCGCTGTATATGTAGCTATTTTAACACAACTAATGGCTCCTGATGAAATCATATCAATCATGTTTCAAATCCATATGGTTCAAGTACTAGCATATGCAGATAATGTATAATAATTAGCTTGGGCCCTCACAGTGCACTTTGCAGCATGCTTTAACTTGCTTCATCATTTGAGAAGGTATTGGGCTACAAGTTTAATGGGCAAAAACACAAATACTTCCAATAGGAATTTCTACACAACAATTGATATCCCCTTCATACACCAAATATGTAGTCTTGGAAATGAAATAATTAGGGCTCTGACAAACTGCTACCTATGATAGCATCAAACTAGCTAACTATATCCCAATATTAAAGGAGATTACCAGGCTACTAAATAAACGGAAATGCCTCTATATATCATTAGTAGGAGGATTTTATTTTTTAAAATAGAAGGTCCAATTTTGATGTCTGGTACCACAAAAGGCCATGTACCAATATCTTCTATTTCTGGTACTATGGGTGGTTGGGCACTTCCCACTATGTTGTTTTATTACTGGGGGCTTTAGCTGAAAATATGACAAAACTAATAGTGGATATATCAAATACGTTCTCACGTATTGATATGTATATATATATATATTCACTGAAAAAACCATAGGTTTCAGCCACGTTAGTTAGGAATTAGCATTTAATAAACCTTAGAAATTCACTGAAAAAAACATAGGTTTCACACATGTTATAGTTAACTGGACATTTCACTCATACAAAATCATTGAAATTCCCCTGTTATAGTTAGTTCAGCTAACTATAACTCGTACACCCGCAATGTACTGCTGATGACATCACATATTACATTACTCATGACATGGTCAGTGACATCACTCATGCCATCACTGATGACATCTCAAATGACATCACTGATGACATCATCCAGTGAATGTGTGTCTTTCTGAAAAATAAATATTTTTTTATATGTATATCTAAAGGTCGATGGAAGAATAAATGGGCAAATAACTGTCTAAATGTATGGTTTTTTTTGTAAAATTGATTGTATAACTGACTTATTACGTGTATCGTAGTGAATACATGTATTAGCGAGTCATGTTTAAATATGTAAATATCTGTATCAGTGTCTCACTTTGTGTATAAGTGGCTGCATGGGTTGGTGACTAGCACATTGAGTGTGTATATGGATTATTAGTTGGTTTTTTGAGTATCAGTATGAGTGTCTGTATGGTTTGTAGGGGAGTACTACTTTGCTCATACATGCATGAATGAGTGACTCACTGTTTGTATGTGTTTTGAAGACAGCATGTGTGCAGGACTGTATGGGTGGATGAGTGTGTGTATGGGCGTGTTAGTGAGTGAATGACTGTCTCAATAGTATCTTTGTGAGTAACTACATATGTTTTAATCTAGTATATGTGAGTATTAATGCATGTAAGTGATTATATGTGAGAGTGAGAGATTGGAAGAGTTCCTGTATAAATAAGTATGTGTTTCTATAAGTGATTGTTTAAGAGAGTAAGTATGTGTACGTTTCTGTAAAAGTAAATGTAGTGGTGTGTGTATAGCTGTATATGCAAATAAATAGATGTTTGATAGTTTATTTGCATGTGTGAGTATGTGTGTGAGTAACTATGGATGAGTGTCGGTGTGTAACAGGATGTATAGGTTTATGAGTACATATGATGAGTGAGTACATGTATGAGTGACTATATAGAACTGTTGGTGTATGAGTGGATGTGGATGTAGATGGTGGAATTGCTGAATAGGTTGTTGTAACTGGTATTGGTATCTCCATTTTTTTGAAAATGTTAGTTTCCATTTTTGAATGTGTGTATCAAAGGTTATATTACGCTGAGAGAAGGTCTGCCACTCTTTCACAAAGATGATGTCATCAGTGATGTCATTTGAGATGTCATCAGTGATGTCATGAGTGATGTCACTGACCATGTCATGAGTAATGTAATATGTGACGTCATCAGCAGTGCATTGCGGCACGCAATGCACTACATGTTTCCCTGCATTATGTATCCCTTTTTTTTACCCAATGTTCCTTCCCACATGTAGCTGGCATGTTGACTACTTGTTTCCTTGCATTATGTATCCCCATATTTTACCCAATGATCCCTCCCTTCCCTGCGCTCTGGACACCTCCCTTAATACTGTAAAGCGCTCTGATACCCTCACAGGTCTGGTTTGCACTCTATAAAACTTTAAATTAAATAATAATAAATTAAATAATAAATTGTATGAGTGAAATGTCCAGCTAATTATAACATGTGTGAAACCTATGGTTTTTTCAGTGAATTTCTAAGGTTTTTGAAATGCTAAATCCTAACTGTAACGTGGCTGAAACCTGTGGTTTTTTCAGTAAATTTCAAAGGTTATGTAAATGATAATTTTTAAATGTATTAATTGTTATATATTTTTTATACTGATTTACTGCATTGTTTTAAAGTATTTATTGTTAGATATTTTATTTTTTAAATTACATTACATAAATTTAATATAAATTGAAAATATTGAAATTGTAATATTTTTTATTTTATTTTATATGTTTTTAATTGATATATATATTATATAGCAGGCAATGTTATCCTATGGAAGGAAATTCAAGTTACTGGTAAGTACGGTTAAAATTACTTTTCAGGGACAGTAGTGAGCTGAAAGATGCAGCACTGAGGTCTCTCCTGATAACAGGTGAGTAAATCGGAATTCGTAGTTCGACTGATTTTGCAGGAATTTTTTAAAGTTGCAAAACTCCAGACTTAGAAGAATTTCCAAGTGAAACCAGTCAATGTTAGCCTACGGAAGGAAATTCAAGTTACTGTAAGTATGGTTAGAATTACTTTTCAGGATCAGTAGTGGGCTGAAAGATGCAACACTGAGGTATCTCCTGATAACAGGTGAGTAAATCAGAATTCGAAGTTCAGCTGATTTTTGAGGAATTTTTTAAAGTTCCAAATCTCCACACTTAGAAGAATTTCCAAGTGAAACCAGTCAATGTGAGCCTATGGAAGGAAATTCAAGTTACTGTAAGTATGGTTAGAATAATTTTTCAGGATCAGTAGTTAGGTGAAAGATGCAGCACTGAGGTCTCTCCTGATAACAGGTGAGTAAATCGGAATTCGTAGTTCGACAGATTTTAGAGGAATTTTTTTAAGTTCCAGGGGCCTCATTTATGAGAAATGATGCACCGCTGCGTGAAAGCAGCGATGCGTCACTTCTCAGTGCGCACTCCTTGCGACATTCCTGATGCGTCATATTTAATGTATGACGCATCATGTCGCAAGGAGTTACAGATACGTCAGTATTTCTGACGTATCTGTACGCGCAAAAGTGACGCATTGCTGGAGTGTGTCACAAAAGTGACGCAACTCCAGCAATGCGTCCTTTCACATGGGGAAAGCCCCAAGTGAAAGGGCCTGCGTCAGTCTTACGCCTGCTGTGAGGCAGGCGCAAGATTTTGACACAATGGCGTCCTAAAAGTGACGCAGTGAAATATAGATTTCACTGCGTCACTTCTACGACCCTTCCTTGCGTCAATACGCCCCCCTTGCATACATTATACCTGGAGCAAGTATAATGTGGCGCAGGGGTTTACAAAGTGACGCATCTACCTAGATGCGTCACTTTGTAAATATGGCGCAACAAGGCTCATTTTTACACCACTGGTGCGTCACAAAAGTGACGCACCGGCGGCGTAAAAGTGACACACAGCCTCATAAATGAGGCCCCAAAACTCCACACTTAGAAGAATTTCCAAGTGAAACCAGTCAATGTTAGCATATGGAAAAAAGTTCAAGTTATTGTAAGTATGGTGAGAATTACTTTTCAGGAAACTTTTCTGGTGAAAATCACACAATAGATTTCCATGGAAGGAAATACAAGTTACTGGTAAGTATGCTTAGATTTGCTTTTCAGGGTCCGTACTGGGCTCAAAGATGCAGCACTGACGTCTCTCTTGATAACAGGTGAGTAAATCAGAATTCGTAGTTCACCTGATTTTAGAGGAATATTGTGCTCAATAGTGAAGGAAGGGGGTGGGGCCTGAGGCAACATGTGGGCAAACACGCCCTGTGGTGCATTTTAGTTTGGGGAATTAATTCCTCTTCAATCCTGAGGTCCCCTGTGAGCCAACTAGCCCACCAGGTACCTCCAGTATGCACCAGGGAGCTGTGTTGCAGAGAGGTGTTCAGAGGGCATGCCCCCTTTTTACAACACTCTGCAATGCAGCTCCGTGGTGCTTACTGGAGGTACCTGTTGGACTAGTTGGCCCCTAGGGGACCTCTGGATTAAAGAGGAAATAATTCCCAACTTAAAACGCGTCACAGGGCATGTTTGCACACATATCCCCTCAAGCCCCGCCCCCTACCTTCACCACTGTGCAAACGCGCCCCGTAGCGTGTTGTAAGTTAGGGGATTAAGTCCCCTTGCATACTGGGGGTCCCTGGGGGCAAACTAGCCCACCAGGAACCTCCAGTATGTGCCAGGGGGCTGCATTGCAGAGAGATGTAAAAAGGGGCATGGCCTCATTACTTCTCTCTAAGCAGGCCTAGGGGGTCAGGGTGTTTCTACCCTGCCCTCTTTTCGCGTTTTTCGTGTTTCTTTTTCTGTTTTCTTGTGCCTCGGTTTGGAATGTTGGCAGACAGTTTACAACCAATTAGCATGCAGCTCGTGCTCGTAATAGTACGCGAAAAGGTCTCGGACAGTACGCGTACGGTACAACTTCGCATATATATCTATATGGAACTACTGAACGGATTTACACCATTTAACAAAAAGCACAATCTACGGACCAAACTCTACCTTTTTGCCAAATTTGGTGTAATTCCGTTCAGCAGTTTGGGCTGTAGCCGTGTCTAACGGTCGCTATGAAAAATTGCATGGGGAAAGCACGTTTTGGGACCCCCCTTTGTTCTCGGCCCCCGCTTCATGAATCACCCCAAAACTTTCAGGGAAGGAGCAGAGCGGGCCATCTTCTTGGAGAATTTTGCGGAGATTCGTTGACCGGCGCTAAAGTTATTCCAAATAGAATGTTGCGGATTTCCTATGGAAACTAGGTTTTAACTATAACTACCTACTTGGAAATATTTATTGGCGACGCGTTTCGACCGAACGGTCTTCTTCGTTAGCCAACCAAATAAACAGTGCAATCACCATTTTATAGTGCACTAAAAGAAAAGTGGAAATAGATATAGGACCACATCCCAAAAATGAACTACAAATCATGTAGGAACTACAGAGAATATAGAAGAAAGACTCTTTGGTGCAATTATTATCCTGATTGTGCTTAAATAAATAGTGATTCACATTTCATTATTCATGTTATAATGTATGTAATCCTTAATGAATTAATTTACTTTAAATTAAATAGGATAAATAAATAAACTTAACAGCCTGGCCCAGTGGCCTGAAACAAAAGCACTGGATGTTTTCATCCTTAAATTTGCACATCTTTAGAGTCAGAAATCACATGAAATCTAGGCCGAGTGGCCTCGTATTGTCTCTTGGCCGGTTTTGAAATACAGCATGTATACAAATCCACCATCCTCAACGATAAAGAGGAAGAGAATAATTATTCACCCCACTGCTTTTTATTTGTGCTGTTTTGTGAATCCTAAAAGACACCCCAACATGTTAAGTTAAACGTAATACAAGCATATGCATTGGCATGGAAACATAGATGCAGGCATTGTAAAATCCCTACACTACATGGGATTCAACCTATATATAAGACCAACTATTTTGACAAGTATTTAGAGGATCGGCTACTTCTCCATGGATAGCATCCAGCCACAATGTTTACACCTGTTACATAGAAAAGGCATCCTTAAAATATTTAATGAATTCACTAAAGAATTTATCATTCCTCAATATAACTTCTTTATTGGAAATAGCCTTGCCGATAAAAAATAAAACCTAGCTCTTTAAACATTACCAAATATATGCTACGTGCTGATGAAGCCTACCCCAACACCTGCCATCAAGGTCTATTAATAAGAGTTTATGATGCGCACACAGGATGGGCTTGACCACTGGGCAGAGAAGTGTACGAGTTGGTTAGGAGTATAAATTACACAAACACATTTCATTTCAGCACTGACCATGGTGCTTAAGACAACGTGCATCATGAAACATGGGCTACAACATAATAGTAATCTAATGCATTGTAAATTTTACCCTACAAAATCAATAAATGGCAACCTCAAATGCCCTCATGCTGTCCAGATGCCTAGAACCTTCAGTAGATCACAGACATTTGTTTGCATGATGTTCTAGAATCAAGTTGTACTGGGTGTTCATCTTTGCAAGCATATCACAAATCTAAAGATTTAAAGTTCACCAAGATATTCAAATGATTACGTTAGACCATATGGAATATGTTAAGTCAGACTGTGTTTTTTGCAAAACTGGTCGCTAAATGATAGATAGACCACCACTGGAAGCACTTGTTCAGTCTGGACCAACAACAATAAAGGCAAGAAAGACTTGACAGCCATGTGCACCAAATGCTGATGAATAGGACTCTGTGAACCAGTAGAGTTTATTCAACATGGGGTCAATTTGATTCAGTTGTATTTATGACATGTCCAGCCGTATGAATTAGCAAATCTTTTGGAAAGTAATGGCTTAGGTATTATGGGGAAATTCTTGATTGAACCTACATTTTATATTGTCTTACATTTCCTTGTAGATTGCCCAATAAAAAAACAAATATCCCACCAATAGTAGTATAACATCTCCACCAATCCACATTACTACCAATACCACCAATATCAATAGCACCAACACCATCAATACTACTACCAACAACACTATGTAGACTACCATCACCATTACATCACCATCACAATACCAATTTCATCTATTCCACAAATATCACCACCACCAGTACCACCACCACAAATACTGCCAGCGCCAACACCAATGAAATCACAGCGCCAGCAATTATATGCCACCACCAATGCCACCTCAATAATACCACATGCCCACAGATGCTACATCACTTCAAATAGTACTTTAACTGCCAATACCACCAACTAAGTCACCTTCACCTCTGCCAATACCACCAATACTGCCACCACCTAAACCAAATGCCATAAACACTAACACCAATAACACCACAACAATATATCACAAACCTCACTACCAACATTACATCTACCTCTAATACTACAACCATCACCAATTCCACCACCACCAATACCATTACTAGAAGTAACACGCCACAAATACCACACCTCATCCTATACAGCATCACACCATCACCAATGTCACACTACAATCAATACCATACCACTACCAACATCAATACCACCTATACTACTACCATCACCAACACCATCAATACCACCACTGCTTAAATAACTACCACCACTAACATCACATCACCACCAGTAACAATACCAACACAACCATATCAATACCATCAATGCACCAATATCATGACCATCAATACTGCCAACAAAAATATGAACACCACCAATATCACTAACAATACCACCACTAATAACACTAATATCACCATTACAACTACAGCCAATACTAATAATACCACATCACCATTGTCATGTCACCACCGGCACCACAACAGCACCACATCACCATCAATACCACCACAGCTAATACAATCAACTCAATAACTACCAACACAGCCAATAAAGCCAGCATTACAAATACCAAGACCAATACCACCAAACTCAATAACACCAATATAAACACCACCTTTACTGCCGCTACAAATACCCCACCACAATACTAATAAGCCACTGCCATTATTACCACTGCCACCAATACAACCAACAATACCATCACTACCAATAACACACCACAAATACTATCACCACCAACACTTACAATTTCACATCAGGACCAGTTCCACACCCCCAATACATATCACCACTAATACATACAACCAATATTACCAATATGACCCCCACATCACTTTCAAATAGTCTTTATTTCGATGCACATATCATAAAAGACAATACAATAGAATTTAAACAAGTATAAGAAAATTGGACATTCCATTCTCATGAGAATAACAGGACAACACAGCAGGAGAATACATCGTCAAGTTAATCAATCGGTCGCACTGGAGGGAGCGGTGAGCATGTTATCGGACTTTGGGAAGCTATCGGGACTTCGTGTGAACTGGACTAAAACGTCTGTCTTTCCTCTAAAGATGGATATACCCCAGCCGCAACTAGCCGCTGATTTAATATGGGAGAGATCGTGCTTCACCTACTTGGGAGTTCGGATCTACCACAAGGCAGAAGATATGTTGGAAGGGAACATAGGGCGCTGCATAAGAGCACTGAGGGACAATATGGCGTTTTGGGCAACCTTGCCTCTCTTGGTACTGGGGAGAGTTGCACTGCTCAAGATGGTGGCTTTGCCACGCCTACTCTATTACTTCCGTACACTCCCGCTCTGGGTGCCACCTCGGTATTTTCGGGATCTACGGACGCTCACCATTGATTTTTGTGGGGGATGGGAAGGAGACGAGTGGCACTGGATACGCTGTTGAGACCAAAAGCGGAGAGGGGACTAGCAGTTCCTAACTTTGAACTTTATTATCTGGTGGCGCAACTGCAGATCCTTACACAGAATGTAGCACGGAAATGTAGGGGTCCGGAACAAGTTCGTGGATCGGGGATACAGAGGCATGTCCTCTCCTATATTGTTATGCAACAGCACCTGGTGGTCCGGAATCTAACCCTGGAGGAGAAGACCCTGAGGCTGTGCTGGAATAAAAGCCAAAACAGGGCGAGAGTGGCACACCCATATGCACCCGAAATCCCTCTAGGCATGTTGACAGCATTGCCACACGGAGGGGACTGGTCCCAACTACTGGAATGGGAGGGGCTGGGGTTACAAATGGTGGGCGACTTATATGCTGATGGCGAGCTGCAAGACCAATTTGGCCTTCCTGATGGAGGTTTCCTTTTGCACATGACTGTTACTACAGCAGTGCGGAAACATTGGAAAACAGGGCAGTTAGAAGCGCAAACCACAATGGCATGCCAATATGTGGTAATGGCGGCGGGTACGTTTAAGGCGGTCACCTGCCTACACTCCCGAATGCTGTGCGAAGGTCTGGAACCCCTGATGATGCTCAAACAGAAATGGGAGGCAAGTATAGGGAAACCCATTCCGGACACGACTTGGGGTCATATCATGACGAGGACATGGAAAGGGTGCAGGAATGCACAGTTTCAGCAGGTACACTTTTTTATAATACACGGAGCTTACCTCACTCCGGGAAAGATCCGGAAATATTTCCACGTGCAGGACGCAGCATGTCCTAGGTGCCTAACGCCTGATGTGGAGCTAGACCACATGATGTGGGATTGTCCGAAATTGCGGCCCTATTGGTCCAAGGTAGGGACGCTTCTTAATGAAGTCACTGAGCGGCAAGTGGAATATGACATGGCGACTTGTTTGTTGCTTTGGTTTCCTCATACTAAGACGACCAAGATAACTAGTAAATTCATTGACTTGGGCCTTATTCTGGCCCAGAGGGAAATAACCTGGCATTGGAAATCGAAGGAAGGTCCCTCTAGTAAGCGGTGGGCGAACAAACTCCAAAAATGGGCCCATAGTGAGAGCACGATAAGATTACGCCAGGCAGCCCGTACAGCTAATGAGAAGAGTCTAGAAGCAGCGCACGCATGGGCTGAACTAGTGAGAGCGTTAAGTGACAGCCTATCACCAGCGGAAGAATAAAGCATGAGAGCTGTGTGAGTTGTTCCATGTAAGATACAGAAGGATGATTGCGATCCTACAGGTTTCCTCCTTTTAGGTGCTAAGAGACTGAACGTAGGCCCACACCAGCTGCAGTTTAGGGGGGGTGGGTTTAATCGGGATATTGAAGGTATCTACTGTTAGTACGGGGGGATGGACCTCTTAGAATTAAGTAGGTGGTTCTTGGGATGGTGCAACCAGACTGGCAACTACATCTGAGGAGCGGCCGAAAAGAACGGGCTCTACAATGAGGTTTACTGTAGAGAAACTAGGCCTGGGCATTACATTAACAGAACCTACAAATACACACCACCTAGGTCATAAGTCTGGTTTACTGAAAGGGCCGAAAGACATGGAATTACAGGAAAGCAGATACTAGATGATCCGAGTAGCAGAGATTAAGGTCCCCCGCTGGAAACCCCAATTATGACATTGATTTGCTATCGCCGCCCGACCTCAGGGATGCGTGCTAAATGGCTGTGGTATGCAGGAGTTATATTGAGTTATATTGAAGATGAAGCATTGATCTATTTTGCAGGCGGGATACCCAGAACAGTTGCATGTATATTGTCTAATTCTGCAATAAAAATAAACTTTAAAAAAATCAAGTTAATCCATCCAAATACACAATAATGCATCTAAAAACAGGATAAGAACAATAAAAAACGTGGCAAATCCCGGCCCAAAATACCATAAGCATCACAGAATTAATATCACTATATAAATGTATGTATATAATAAAGTTCCGGCTTAACTTATGCGCACGAATTGCCCACATCCAATGTAGAAATTTAGCAACAGCAATGACAGTATATTCTGACCAATCTGTTTTGAGTATCCTTGGTGCCTCTGTACCAGTGGTAATGTCCTTCAACAGGCAGATAGGCTTCAACCAAGTGTGCCTGGGATATTTGTACACTGGACAGATAAACAGAATGTGTGCTATACTTTCCGGCTGAGATGGACAAAATGGACAACTTGTGCTGGTTTTAGCATGCCATTTGCCGGACCCCCACATCTACAACACTGCTACCATCAATGCAAATATCACCACCACAATACCACCATCAATACTAACAACAATACCACCACCACCGATAAAACAATGCAAATAGCACAATATCACCAGTTTCAACAATGCCATACAACCACTTATATCACATCACCACAAATATTACCAACACAATATTACCAACACAAATACCACCATGACTAAAACCACTACTTGCAAGCCTACCACCACCAATATCACCAACCACCACAATACCAATACCATCACTGCCGCTAATATCACAACCAACAGCACTTCATTAATACCACTATAATCAATACCACACTTATCAGTACCACACCGCTGCAACCAACACCATCACATGTATCACCTCCAATACCACTACAGCCATTCTCAACATTATCTGCACCACCAGTAATTCCACAACACCACCAATATCCTTCCCACCACTCTATGACTCTCAGTACCACAACACTGTTAATACCACATTTTGTCTAATACTACCAACTGAAAGCACTACCAATACCACCAATAACACCACCTACACCACTACCAGTACTACAAATACCACCACGACCAATAAAATATTAACATCAATATTAGCACCACCAACAGAAATACCTTCCCACAATACCAATAATATCACTGCCACTGAAAATATCACCAACACCATCCCCAGTGCTGCCACCACTAATAACATCACTACCTATACCACACCACAAATATCACATGATCACCAATACTAACCACATCAAGCCTCCGCTAATTCCACACTGTTAATAATACACCATGATCAATATCAACACTACCAACATCACCACTAAGTGGCACTAGAAGTTCCACGACTACCAATATTAATACTACTGCCACATAAACCACTACCAATACCAGTTCTACCAAGACTACCCACACCAATATCACCAACCCCAGTAACAATGCTACCACAAGCACCACAACAAACATGATCACCAATACCAAACATATTGCACCACTATCAATACTACACCACCATTGTCAACAATACCACACCAGTAGTACCCTAACAACAATAAGAATGCCACCAATAGCACCAAAAATGCCACTACCACCAGTACAGACTAAATCACTCCAGCACCAATTTCACAACCGCAGCAATACAAAACCATCACCAATACAACCCCACCAGTACTGTGCCACAACCAGTACATAAATATCACCAATATCAAATCACCACCAATACAACATCTCTTCCAATATCACCACCACAATACAATCACCATGACCGCTACCAATACCACCAGTAAAATCACCCCACTTCTACAAATACTAATACAACCATCGCCGCCACCAAAACCAATAGTTCTAATACTTCCACAACCAATACCACCACCATCAATGACATTCCACCTTAATACCAATTAACCACTTCCACTAAGGCAACACACACCAATGCCAGCACCAATACCACCTCCACCAACAACATCACTACTAATAACATGCTACAAATAACACACCACCACCAATTCCTGCTGTGAAGAGGTTATTTACCATTTAAGGATCCATTTCAGATTTGTTTTGTTTCTCTACCCTCTTACTAGTTCCTTTCCCTTTGTTCCTGAACAGTTTCCTGGTTATCTTGAATTGCTTTCCTATTTGTTTACCAGCATTTTTGGTGTTCTGCATGTGTGCCATCTGCTTGTATGAGGAGGATTCCTGAAACTATCTGAAGTCATGAACAGCTGTGTCTTTGGAGCATTAGGTAAGTGTACATTGTGTGGACTGAAATGACAAACAAGCTTAAGATGTCATAAGGTCTCCTTTAGGCTGGGGCAGAAACACCACCATTGTATATGCTCACATTTAAAATTGACATCTTTTCTTGAACATTGACATTTGATACACTTTTCCTTGCGTGCCTGTGCAGATAAAGTTCCATGAAATAACTTTGCTTACATTTACACATCTTCGTAAGCATATTATCAGAGCATTGAACATTCTGTACGACAGTTAAAGTTCACTGTGCAGAATTATGTTGTTTATTCGTGTATGCTCAGCAGTAGCTTTGTTAATGACAGCCTGACTGGGACTTCGGAATGGCAACATGGGTGATGTTTATTATATAAACAGCATCACGCCTTTTTTTAGTTAGAACAGCATTTTACTGACACTGTCAAGGTCGGCCGATGCCGGAATTCCAGCCCAATTGAATCCTGTTTACCTCCTGAGAGGGATGGGGCCCAGCTCTACACCAAGACGTGCTCCCTGATGACACTTACCCACAAGTAACGGGAGAGTTAGATCAACCTACAGGAATTCTGGCACATTAACCCACCCTAGGGACACTAGGATAGGGATCGCTAGGTAGGAGCAAAAATATCCCTATAATTATATGCAATCATATATTCTATCTAACACCATCTTTTTTTTACAATTTTCGTGATGCTGATTACTCTGTCTTACTTCCTTCTATTGATTATTGCACACACACATTTTACACAAGAATCATGATGCTTCAATAAATATTGAAATGCCACATTGTGTGTTTCTTGTGGATCTCTTTGGGTTTGTGTGAGTTGCCAAATATAAGGATTCTAGATCTGTTCCCCATTTTCCTTGGGGAGTCAGGGTTGTCATGTTCTGAGGTTGCACATTCCACTTGTCACCTTTCCAGGTTAGGGTTACAGATGGAACGTTGTGAGCTAGCAGGACTTTGGCCAACATATCCTGATGGTGTGCATGAACTCAGTCTCACAGTTTTTATGTTTATGTTGTCCAACAAATGCACAGTTTTACTGAGAAAGTATGAACCATATAACATAGAAAGGATGACTAGATCTTAATATATTGTTCCCATTTTTCCAATTGACTAAGAGCCTCATAAAGAAGAAACTAGAGATGAGCCAGGGAGTAGTTTACTGTATTTACTGGATGTTCATCACAATAAGACCAGACCAGTGGGTTCTGTTCCAGTGATTCTGTCTCTTTCTATCTAACTTCACCTAGAGTGAGGGTGACTGCGATAGTTTCCTATCTCACACATCTACCTTTCCTTCAGTTTGGTTGATTACTGTTGATGATGGCAATCAGTGCCAAATCCTTGCTCCCCAAACTTTGCCTGTGTGGTGCCACAAAAGCACCACTACCGCCAAATCAAATACCACCCCACAAAAACAATACCGCCACTTTCACTAAAATCATCACCAATACTAATACTGCTGATACTAATAACACAGTACAAATGCTACATCACCACCAATACCAGCAATATCCCACCACCAGTATTACAAAAAACACCAAAATCAATGCCACCAATACTATTACCAACACTAGAATCAATACCACAATTAACAAAACCACTACATCCAAGACTACCACCACCAATACCACACCACTATCACCACTTCCACCATATCAGTAGAAATACCACCACCAAAAAGACATCACAATCAATGCCACCACAGCCACTAATTTCACCAGCAGTGCCACTGATACCTCCACTACCACGACTCCCAGCACCAGCATCACCAATAGCAATAATAATACCACAACAAATACCACCACAGTACCACCAATACCAACCATATTACACAAATAGCTATTCCACAACCCCACCAATGTTAACAATACCATACCACCACAATGACCATAACAATACTAAAACCTCCAATCCAACTGCCACCACTAACATGAACAACATCACATCACCATCACTACCGCACACCAGTCTCAATGCCACCAATACAACCATCACCACCACCACTTCCACATGAAGACTACCACAAGTACAAATACGACCACCACAATACCAATAGCACCAGTGCAACCAAAATAGACATCCCCAACTCCACCTCCTATACCAATACCACTACCAATACCATCACCACCAATTATAATAATACTAAAAAAACATGACAAATGGCACACCACTATCAATATGACACCACCAGTACCACAACAACATTACCACTATCAAATCACCACCAATACCACTTCTATTCCAGTACTGCCACCTCCAATATATTTACTGACACCACCAGCAATACTGCTGATGGATCACTGACTAAATATTGACGGACACAATATAGACTACCCAAAATATCGACGCCAAAATATGGACAAACAAAATATCGAATTCCTATCTACAAACAGGTAAGTACCAAAATATCGAATCCAAAATATTGTTGATATATATATTTATATACATTGTAAAAATATCGAACATGATTGTATATAAAAAAATATACAATCATATCTGTTAAAACATATATATATATATATATATATATATATAAACATAATATTAATACAAAATACACAATGTTATTACCGTAGCATAGCGGGGGTGTAAAAATTACTATTCCCATTCCTGGAAGTGCAACAGTAGGGAAAGCGTTGGATAGCGTAGGGGTAAAAATTACTATTCCTACTCCAAACAGTGCAACAATAGGGAAAGCGTTGGATAGCGTAGGGGTAAAAATTACTATTCCCACTCCAGAGATAGCAACAGTAGGTAAAGCGTTGGATAGCGTAGGGGTAAAAATTACTATTCCCACTCCAGAGAGTGCAACTGTAGGGAAAGCGTTGGATAGCGTAGGGATAAAAATTACTATTCCCACTCCAGTGAGTGCAACAGTAGGGAAAGCGTTGGATAGCGTAGGGGTAAAGATTACTATTCCCACTCCAGTGAGTGCAACAGTAGGGAAAGCATTGGATAGCGTAGGGGTAAAAATTACTATTCCCACTCCAGAGAGTGCAACAGTAGGGAAAGCGTTGGATAGCGTAGAGGTAAAAATTACTATTCCAACTCCAGAGAGTGCAACAGTAGGGAAAGCGTTGGATAGCGTAGGGGTAAAAATTACTATTCCCACTCCAGAGAGTGCGACAGTAGGGAAAGCGTTGGATAGCGTAGGGGTAATAATTACTATTCCCACTCCAGAGAGTGCAACAATAGGGAAAGCGTTGGATAGCGTAGGGGTAAAAATTACTATTCCCACTCCAGTGAGTGCAACAGTAGGGAAAGCGTTGGATAGCGTAGGGGTAAAAATTACAATCCCCACTCTAGTGAAAATAAATTGATATAAATCACATAATTATAAATTAATCAATTAATAAATTTTAATTAGCAATTAAGAATTAATTAATTACCAATTAAAAATCCATTAACAATATATTCAAAATAAATACCAATGAATTAGTTAACATGTTTAATTAATTATAATTAAATTACTTCCCACCCTATTCCCGTATAAACCCACAACCCGCTACAGAAAATAAAATAATAATATTCACATAATTATCAATTAATACATTTATAAAAATTAATGATCAATTAGCAAATAATTAATTACCAATTAAAAATAAATTGACAATTTATTCAAAATAAATACCAATTAATTAATTAACATATTTAATTATTTATAATTAAATTACTTCCCACCCTATTCCCCTATAAACCCACAACCCACTACAGAATTAAATTACACAAAAACTAAATAACATAAAATTAATTACTTACAATAAATTACAAATAAATATACACTTTTCACACATATACTAACATACAAAACACTTAAAAAATTCGATATAATTAAAAAATCGATATTTTTAATAACCTATATTATGTACTTCGATATTTTGACTATCTATATTTTTAAATTCGATATTACATTACTTACTTTCAAAACGATATTTTGGATGTCTATATTCTGTCCAGTCGATATTTTGTCCATTCTATATTTTGGACTCAATATTTAGGTTACTCGATATTTTGGAATCGATATTTAGACCATTTACCACTGCTGATACAACCAGCAACCACCACTACTAATACCAATATCACCACTGCCAAAGCAATACCTCTCACACTATCACCAATCTCCCTACCACCAATAACACCTCACCACTACTGCCTCTACACATTTCACTAGAATAACAAAAATACCACTGCTACTAATACAACCACCACCAATACATTACCAATATCACCTTTACCAACACCATCACTACTAATAACATACTACAAACAACACAACACCACCAATATCACACCACCATTGCCACTCCTTCACTGATATCACTACCACCAAAACTACTACTACCAACACAGCCACCACCAGTGCCACATAAACACTGAATACCACCACCAGAATACCAATGCCACCACTGCTACTCAAATGAACACCACCAAAAGCACCATCACTACCAATACCACCACCAATTTTTACCATCAGTACAAATAACACACCACAAATACGTTAGCACCACTATTACCAACAAATCACCCCACCACAAGTACCATACTACCATCAATATTAATACCACCAAGACACCATGACCAACAAAGACACAACTACTAAAACTACCATTACCAATACAACTCCTCCACTACCACATCAACAATACTACTACCATCACCACAATACTAAAGTTATCAATACAACCACTGCCACTCATATCACTACCAAAACCACCACCAATTACACCTTTAACAATACCACCATCACCAATTACACCACAAGTACCACAAATAGGACCACCAATACAACACCACATCCAATGCCAACACTACCACATTACCAGAATCACACTGCCTCAGACCGCAAAAATAATACCAATACCACCAGTGCCTCCATACCTGGGGCCCCCCATCTCTTTACAAAGCTGAATTAATTTTGCTCTTACTGGCCAAGATGAAGTCACTGATTCGCCTCAAACAACTAAATATGGCTCCCCAGACCATCCTTGCTCATTGTCATTTTGACAGTCTCTTATTAATATACACTCCAAAGAATTAAAAACTTTGCAATGTGAATAGTGTACAAGCTATGGAAGTGTGAATATATGAACCAAGCCAGAGCTCGGTTCAAGGTGACTTCATGTCTGAGGCTGTTTATTTAAGCAATCACCACCCCAGGGCTGGCCAGTAATAGTGCTCACATATTCAAGAGTTGAGACTGTTCATTCTACGGTTGACCCCTACCTATCTGCAAAGCCACTGTTACTAACAGTGCCTACCAACAGGAAAGCGAGTTCTTTGCACCGTTATCTGAGAGAACATTGTTTCATTTTATCATCACAGCTGGGCTCATTGAAACGACTCAGTGGCATTATTACTTGGTGAAGTGATTAGGAATTAAATAAGCAATGGCAAAGCAAATAGCTTTCGCCTATACAAAATTGCTATTTGCTTGGTCAATGTTCATGTGCTGAATATTCTATTCATTCAGCAGGTGGCCCCTACCACATAAGCCGCTTACTGTGTTTTTATCGACACTGGTGGGAAAAATTCAGGAGATAGGCAGGTAGTAAGAGAAGAGTGCCAGGGACTGAAAGGGGAGAAAGAAGAAAGATAGACAGACAGAGACTAAAAGAGTTGATGAGGAAAGGTCCTAGAAGGATAACACAAAGCTAGCAGATTATTAAATAATAAAGATAAGGATGTAAAGATGATAAACACAATGAAAGGGGGAGAGAAAGGAATGGAATTGGTCATGAGACATAAAAGTAAATGGGTCAAGTGCACAACAGTGGATAAGTGCTAAAACAGATTACAGAGAAGAAAAAAGAGAACAAGGAGGGGTAAAGGGAAGATGAATAAGAGACCGAAGTGGTCAGAGAACCGGAGGGTGAAACCAATGTGGTAAATGAATAGAATCCTGATATCAGAAAGTTACAGCTAATTCACGACCCTCCTTTCCATGTCCCTGTTAGAGAATACATGGAGTGCTCAGAGTGAGTGATGTTGGAATACACCAATGGCAAGTTCAGGTAAGTAAGGGGTGGGTTCTAGCCCCTTTTAAGATTTTTAACACAAAAGACTTTGCATACTGTGTGCAAGCGCTGTGAAGGCGAAACCTAAAAATGAATGTGTTCTTTTGTAATGTAAATGGTGTTCATGTAAAGCGCTCCAACACCTTCAGGTCGAGTTTGACCTATATAAAACTATAAAAAATTAAGTTAAATGCTGGCGGGAGAATGTGGCCTAATGGCCAGAGTTTCGGAGTTTGGAAATGGGGAACCAGGTTCACGTCTCAGTGTCTTCTCAATATCTTGTGATTGTGGGCAAATCACTTATTCTTCCACTGCCTAATAAAAAAGAAATGATTGTTTAATGTAACTTGTAAAGTGGTCCACTAACTTCAGGTCGAGTTTGCGCTATAAAAAAAAATTAAAAAACAAAAAACTTAGGGGAATATTATCAAGGGGGTTTATCTCCGCTTTTTTGGCTTTAAAAGCCAAGAAAGCGGAGATAAAATTATCTCCCTGTTACCTAGCTGTCGCTAACACCAGTTAGCGACAGCTAGTAGGAGATAGCGACCATCTTGGGCCCCGCTTTGCATGTCAGTGATATTTATCACTAATGACATGCAAAGTGGGCGTGCCAAGATGTTAGTGACTGGAAACAGTCGCTAACATCGCTATCTCCTATTACCAACTTTTGGAGATATTCGCGCTAAGCGCGAATATCTCCAAAAGCTAACACCTGCGCATGAGCAGTTCTTAGCCATGTTATCCAATGGTAGGTGGATAACATGGCTAAGAGCATTAGCTCGGTAATGCATGAATATCGCTGACTTTACAGCGATATTCATGCATTTTGGCCGATTTTTATCGCTTAGGAGATAAACCTTGATAATAGCAAGGCTCCTAAGCGATAAAAATCGCCGCAGCTCGGCGATAAAAATATCGCCGCTAAACCAACATACCGATAATTATCGCTAGTTGTTGGTAATATGCCCCTTACTTTCCTGATGTGATACCTGCCTGAACAACAATTGAGTCAGTAATGGACATAACAAAAAATGGATGCACTACACTCTCCTAACATCGCTTGGATCAATATTTGTTCTCCAAATGTTGTGCTGATAATGTTGTATGTATTACAAACAGATGAAGTAAAATATAATCTTAATACAAATAAAATAGTCCCAAATGTGCTGTCTTTTTCAGCTCTATCGTTGCCCAATATCTAAAAATCTCCCAGTATTTTTAAATCCACTTCTACAAAACGTGTTAGCGTTTTTTGTTGAATCTTGTTTCAAACTGTCTGAGATACCTCCTACTTCAGAGCTCGTGTTTAAATATCTGGCATTAAAATTATGTTCAAATACTTCGTTCTTGTAAGTTGCCTTAGGAAAAAACGATGTTGCACATAAAAAAACCAATGTAATCTCGACTTTCAATGTCATCAATTTGCGGACTTAGTTAATTATAGAAATGCCTCTGCTCAGTCCCTTTATACTATTAAACCAGGAGACGCTGCTTTTATTTTCATATAAATGCACCTTTAGCTGTGACTTAAAGTCCATTAACTCAAACTCATCCGAATGCTGGCCACCATTTAATGGCAAGGAGAGAATAAAGATAGCGGTACATACCATCCTTTCAAAGGCAGGAACCACAGGGGAAGGGATAGGAAGTACCATGGAAACCTAAATGTCCATCTTTTATGCAATGTCTTCCCCTTATTGTCTCTTTGCCCAAAAGGTCTTGAGTGGCTAGAGGTCTGTTTGCTTTGGAAAAGGCTTGAGAAATTCTCGTTCAGGCCTGCCGCAGAGCTTTCCTCACCCTCCGGGTAATCTTGGAGAGATCTGACATAGATCGCACAAGATATCAGGGGTGCAGTTCTGTATAAGTGGGCACGTAGATGTATAATCACAGATTCATCAGACCAGAAAACCAAAAATTACTGTCATTCTTAAAAAACGTTTACTCTAAATTTACATGCAATATGTCCAGAAACATCAAACCACAGCTGTGAAGCGGTCTCAAATCATGAATGACAATGACACCTTCAGCCAGTCCTGACTTTTTTAGGAAAAAACACTTTTGCATCCCGGCCTTCTGTGCTTCAGGAATGTAAGTGTTCCACTGCATAGGTGGCTGGAAACTGACAGGCACTCTTTGTTATTGTTTAAAGAGTTTAAGAAACTTGGTAACAATACTGTGCATTTAGTGTAACCTCTGACTAGAGTTGAAGACATTAACTCTGATGTGCACGCTTCTTTGTTGTCCCTGATGTGTTTTGCAGGGGCCGCCCCCGAAGGTGGCCTCGAGGACCGGCTCCAAGACCACCACAGAGCAACCGGAAGGATCCGGTTCTGGGTGCCCCAAAATGTAAATGTAAATTGATACTTGTATAGCGCACTACTCACCCGCAAGGGTCTAAAGGCGCTTGTACAAATACCGCTGTGGAACCCTTCCTGGCTTTCCCTGTGAGGCGTCCACTCCTGGGCACCCCCAAGGTGGAGGCCAGGCATCCTTAGCGTTGTGGGGGCCGTTGTGGAGATTAAGCAAGCTATTGTCCAGAGTTACAGAGTGGGACTCCATGATTGGAATAGGCACTGAGGCGAGAATTATCAGGTCCGTGGAATTTTGAGCCCAAGACCCGCCGAGGCAGGGAATTGAACCCTGGTCCCGGTCTAGACCTCTGCATCAAGGTCTGCCGCTCTAATCATTGAGCCACACTTCTCCAAAGCACCCAGAAGCAGATGAGGGTAGCCCTTCACGCCCAAGGTGCGCCAGAGTGGTGCCATACCTCCGTCCAATTGGGGGCCAGGCGAGTTACGAAACCCCCCAATGGGTGAAACCGCTAGCAGAGGCGGGAAAACTGAGGGGGTTATAAGTCGCCGCTCACCCTGTGCAGCTCCTTATCATCGTGGAGCGGGGAGAATGGCACAGCCCAACTGTGGAGGAAGGTGATCCTCCAGGCCATCCAGATGGACTTAACAGAGGCTGCGAGGTGCTTTGGTAATACGTTCATCATATGGTCGGAGCTGATCAGTAGAATGGCTTGCGCGTGTCCGAATTGCACAGGGCAGTTGAAAACTCAATGAGAAAGCTGAACATCGCAGTTAACAATTTCTGCAAAACCAATGGCTTGGAAAGCATCAGGCACGGCCTCATCCACCCAGGCCGCTCAGAGCTCTGTGGGCGGGATGGGGTTCATCTATCGGTTGAAGGGATGTGTGTGTTCTGGGATAACCTGTGGGGTGCAATAGCTCTTTCAGGCTGCAAGTAAAAAAAATATTTAAAAAAAGGCTGACCCAAGGGGGAGCCGCAGGAAGATGTTAGCTTTCCTGATCTTGTGGCAGATAAGTACGGGTACAATGGTTGGTTATGGAGACACACAGACAGGGCGGTGTGTAGGAGTAGGGCCACTCACTTTGGGATGCCTTACGGCAGGGTGAGTAGGCCTGACAAAAGGGGGTAACAAATGGAGACGGCACACGCAGCCCAGACCCCGCCGGATGGCAGGGCACAAATGAGACTAACAAGGTAGCGATTTGGGGCTTAATTCTGGGAAGAAGCTATCCCCCACACACAAAGAGCTTGGAAACCAACAGAACAATTTTATGACCCAAAAGTGGCAAGAAGGAGATAAGCTTGCAAAAGAACCGACCAATGAACTGTTGGCGCGATTTACAAATTTATAATGTACAAATGATTTACGACAAGCAATGTGTTATGACAAGCAAAGTATATGATGTATGACAAACAAAGTATGACAGTTTGCAATGATAATTTACGGCCAGGGGTCAGAAAATTATGACCAATGTATATGCATGTTCGGAATAAAACTGCGGCCAACAATGACCACTATAATCACAACGCATGTTGGCTGTTTATTGTGAGAAATATAGGTGATAGAAGATTGCATGCTATACTGGAGTGGGCACAGTGCAAGGGTTATGTTTTTAGGTAAGCCTGGAGCAGTCTCTTTGCGGTATCACTAGAGCATCTTGTTACAGGAGGCAACGAATTTGCGATGGAAACGCTGTACTTTCCAGGAGACTTGCAGGGCTGATGGCAGCAGCGCGGGTCCTACTGAACTTTGGAGGGCCATCGTGGCAGAATTAGCTTGGGATCAGAGGAGCTGCAAGACTCCACCAGAGGCTCAGAAGTACTATGTGTACTTGAAAATAGCCTTCATCAGAAATCCCTTCCTGCTCTAAAGGGATGAACGGAGCTGCACTGCTCAGGACCCCTAGCTCGCAGAGGGTTCCAACCGGCAGCAGAGCCCTACTTTTGTGGTGTGTGCTCCTGTTCACCCCCCATCTGCTGTCGCTTGTCACATCCTTGAGCTCCTTGGAGACACTGGGCCTGAGCAGTGAAACAGTACGCAGTGATGCTAAACGTGGACATCTGATTCCAAAGAGCATCCTTCTCGTGAGTCACAGTGTTTGCATCTTGGAGAGATACTGACAAATGCACACTGTGCACTTTGGAGCCACCCGGACCCTCCACAGCATCAAGAGTCAAGAGAGAAACAAAATAAAATGTAGCTTGCAAGCACACTTGAAATGTCTGCTGACACGAGGACATTAAATAAAAGTCGTCAGACAAACAAACAAAAAAAGATTTGGAAAAGATAAACAGTAAACACTGTGCAGGTAAACCTAATAAAAGAAGATCCCCCACCAGGGCAGATGAAAAGGAGCACTTGGCCCATGGGAAACTGATGAGAGAAAGACACAAGGCAAGAACAGGAAATAGCATGCAACAACCAATAGAAACGACGGAAAAGTAAGTAGCGAGCACAGCAACAAACGAAAAATGAGGGTGAGATGTAAGCCCCTTTTAATATATATTAAATACAATAGATCACACAAGCACGGTGTAAGCACTGGGCAGGCCAAACCTAAAAAGAGATTTTTTTGGAGGCAGAAGTTCTTTAAATCGATTCTCCTGCCAAGCCACAGATACAAATCGAAGCGTGTTGAGAATAGCACGTTGCCTGGTGAAAAGCGTCCTTTTCACAAACCCACCTATGTTTGCAAGTGGGTTAAAATCTTCAAAGGTTGCCTGCTTTCCATTGAAGAGACCTTGTCTTGTCAGGCCTGGTTAAATCTGATCTTGTTCATCTGGTGACCTCGGCTTTCGTGTTGCTTTCAACGTGCTGTATTTCATCGCTCACACCTAATAGTGGCTGTTTTTCATCCATCTTCCTATAAGAAAAGCGCTGGCTCAGAACAGCGGCCTCTGCAAAGGGCGAACACCCGAGCCCCGCATTTGCATGGTGCTAGCTAGCCTCAACTGTAAACGTTCACCTCAGGTACATTTGTATTTGCTTTTTCTTTAAAGGCATTCCTCAGGCTGGTGCTGCCAAAGGCTTTTCTTTTAACGTTGTGCTGACATTTAACTGAAAGCGCTTTAGTATTTTCTGTCAGGGAAATTAGCAACATTGCATAAACCCATCTCGTTGGAGGGGTTAAAGGTGATGCTATCACTGGGTGCTTTCTTGGAAACAAGCGACCCTCTTATCCTGCATAAAAGGCAGCAGAATAACTATTTTGTAGTGCGCAGGAAGGCTTCGCCTTTCACGCTGAACCCGTCACCTTACAACTGCAGTGCTGCGAGAGGCTGGATGACAGGTCAGCTTTAATGAGAATAAAGGCATGCAGATCATGCTGGAGGGGGCGGGGTGACACTTTTGTTTCCTTCAGGGAAATCTTTCTGCTTCCGTGTAAACTTGAGGTTTCAGATTTGAAAAGGCAGGATTTTTTTTTATAAAGAAAGGATTCTGTCGCACATTTACTGTTTTTTTTTTTTTCAGAGTTTTATATAGCGCGAACTAGACCCGAGCAGAATCGGGTATCAGAGCGCTTTACATAGCACCAGTTACGTTACATTAGGACACACATTCAGGGCTAGATGTAGGTAATTCTATTTTACCACTTCTAAAATACCGAATTTTACAGATTCGGTATTTAAGAAGTGGTAAAATAGAAGGGGGCACATGTAGGTATTTCAGAATCGGTAAATACCGAATCTGTAAGATTCGGTATTTACCAATTCGGTAAAAACAGAATCGGTATCCCCCATTGATTCCTATGGGCCTTGAAGCCCATAGGAATCAATGGTGAATACCGAATCGGTATTTACCGATTCGGTAAATTCCGATTTTTGCAAGGGTGCAGGGGGTGTCACTTTGACACCCTCTGGCACCCCGATTCCGGACTTGTGTGCCATGTGGCACACAGACATGCCCTAAGGGCATGTCTGTGTGTCACATTGCACAGGTGTGCATGCACAGATGTGCATGCACACCTGGATTCGGTATTTTACCACCCAATTGGATTGGGTGGTAAAATACCGAATCTGAAAGGCCTGCGGCACTCATAGATGTGCTACCTACATGTGCTTTTACAGAATCGGTATTTTTACAGAGTCTGTATTTACCGATTCGGTAATTTTACCAAATCTGTAAATACAGATTCGGTAAAATACTGATTCTGTAAAGCATGCTCCTACATTAGAAAACCCTAATACCGGTCGGAAACGGCCGAAATCGGCCGTTTCCGACCGGTATTAGGGCTCCTACATCGGGCCCTCAGTGATTTGCCCAGAATCACAGGAAGTTTGGCGTTGTTACCGAGACTCGAACCCAGTTCCTCCAGGTCCGAGGTCGAGCGCCCTGTTTTATATGGGCTTCTTCTCAGAGTGCTATGGGGGAAAGTGGATGATTTGGTTTTGTGGCTCAGCTACCGGTTTTGATAGCTGCAGACTTATTTTTTTTCTTTTTTTTATTTAAGCAATTTTTAGAGCGCACTAAATACCCTTGGGTGTCTCGTCCCTTGGGTGTCTTCGGCTTGGGATCTAATCTTGGTTTTGCAATTTTGAACAAAGATGTGTGTGATCCAGGCCAAGGGCCCGATGTAGGTAAATCTACATTTACCACTTCATAAATACCGAATCATACCGAATCGGTATTTATGAAGTGGTAAATTAGAGGGGGGGAGATGTAGGTATTTCAGATTCGGTAAATACCGATTCGGTATCCCCCATTGCTTCCTATGGGCCTTGAAGCCCATAGGAATCAATGGGCACTACCGAATCGGTAATTACCGATTTGTGCAAGGGTGCAGGGGGTGTCACTTTGACACCCTCTAGCACCCCCAAAACAGGCATGTGAGCCATGTGGCACACAGACATGCCCTAAGGGCATGTCTGTCTGTCACATGGCATAGGTGTGCATGCACACATGTGCATGCACACCTGGATTCGGTATTTTAACACCCAATCGGATTGGGTGTTAAAATACAGAATCTGAAGGGCCTGTGGGACAGAAAGTAGTCCCACCTACATCCCAAATTTAAAAATCGGTAAAATTACCGATTCGGTATTTTTGCGATTCGGTAATTTTACCGAATCGGTAAAATACCGAATTGGACAAAAAAAGGTCCCCTACATCTCAGTAGGCCAAATACCGGTCGGAAACGGCCGAAATCGGCCGTTTCCGACCGGTATTTGGTACCTACATCGGGCCCCAAATCTCTAATCCAGCCTCTTTTTTATCAGGCAACATAGGGCCAGATGTAGGTAATCCCCGATTACCAATTCTTAAATACCGAATCATACCGATTCGGTATTTAAGAACTGGCAATCGGGATGTAGGTATATTTACCGAATTAATTACCGAATCGGTATGATTCGGTAATTAATGAAATCGGTATTTACCGAGTCTGTAACTGCCATTGTTTCCTATGGGCCTTGCGGCCCGTAGGAATCAATGTCAATTACCGAATCGGTAAATACCGATTCGGTAATTGGGGGAATTATTCAAGGTTGGCAGGGTGTCACTTTGACACCCTGTTGCACCCCTCAATTGTGCATGGGTGCACATGTTGCTGACATACATGCCCTTAGGGCATGTATGTCTGCAACATGGCACTGTGTAAAAAGCAAAAAAAATGCTTTTTAAATGGTTTTCTAAATTTACCACCAACTACTAGTTGGTGGTAAATTAAGAATTCTTAAACCCTTGTAGCACTGAAAACAGTGCTACCTACATCTGAAATTACAGAATCGGTAATTTTACCGATTCGGTAAAATTACAGAATCAGTAAAATTACTGATTCGGTAATTTTACATGCCCCCACATACCAATGTCCAAATACCGGTCCGAAACGGCCGAAAATCGGTATTTTCGGCCGTTTCAGACCGGTATTTGGACACCTACATCTGGCCCATAATCACTTAGACAAGTTGTGGGTATAAATGGGCGCAGATTCATTAGAGCAAACAATTCAAGTGATTATACATTTTTATCAAATATCTATTAAAAACAATCATTGCCTTCACATCGGGCCTCATGCCGTGAGTGTCTGCCATTTATTTTCTTATGGTTAACCCCTTTACAAATTGTGGGGCTTATTTACAAGCCCCTTGCACCCCTAGTGCATCACTTTTAGTTTAATATGGGAAAAAGTGACGTACCTGCGGCGTTAGAGGCTTGTAAATAAGCTCCTCTAAGCAGCATCGGATTGGTAACGCGGGCATTCGGGCAATGCCCGAGGGGCTGGTGTCCGAGTGCTGCTGTGGGCCTCTTTTGTTAGCAGCCTGGGGTGGCCATTTGGGCGCTGTCTCCATTGTTCTAACAGCCAGCGGCCCAGTGGGTGTCTGAGTGGCCTTTCTAGAGGCAGATGGGCGCTCATTACCTCTGTTTAGCAACAGGCAAGAGGTGTCACTCCCTTTGTCTCGCTGGCCGGCCCAATAATGTGTGCACATACTGAGCGGGGGCAGGGGGCCTGAGTAGAAGTGGCCTAACTTGTTTCACCACTGTAAACTAACGTGTGCATTTTTTTTACCCCCCTCCTAAAGTTTTTTTTATATGATTACGCCATAGCAGTGATTTGAGGAGTGATTATGCAAATGTGGGCCGATTTTTTTTTTGTGTGTGCCCGGGCCGATTTTCAATCCCAATCCAACCCTGCCTCTAAGTTAAACACGCTAACCCATCAGCTTGTTCCTGTTCGCTGGCCTCAGGGTAAACTTGACTTCGATTGCTGTGCAGGGCACGAGTCGGGGGACAACGCGGGTGCAGAGTCCACCTAAAATTTTCACCCTTCAAAGAATTTGTGCCCCACTGAATAATGTGCTGAACTGGTCCTGGTGTAATTTCCAAACACGTTGTTTGCTTTCCATCTGCAACAGTCAACAACGTGCAGGCGGGACGGGGCTTTCTTATTTAACCGCATGCACGCTAGCGGGTTTTCCCGCTGCGCGCTGAAAATTCGAAAATCGCGAGTTACGTGACAAAGCCAGCTCAGGTAACGCCCATGACGAGCTGGCTTTGTCACCAGCATCGAAGGGGTTAAGACTCTTGCTGGGCCCGAAACAAAAGCCGAATTTGAGGGGTCATCAGGCCTCCTTTTGTTCAAGTATCTTGGCTGGGAACAGTCAGGAGCCTCACACCTGATGCAAATGGAAGGGGAGGGGAAACAAAGGCTCACATCTTGTTAGCACTTCACACATACTTAAGAGCCAGCTTTTCACTTTGTTCTGTCCCTGTTTAGGAGATATGCATGCACTGTAAGGTCAGATGCGTTGGCCTTTCCCATTATGTACCCAAAGCAAATTGCATTTATATAGAGCTTAGTTTCCCTGAGGAGGCGTTGAAATAATGTAAGTACCACTATTTTTTCTTGTATAGCCCTCCTCATTCCAATGCAGGTTGTCAGAGAACTTTCCATCAATGGGTGCATATTACATTTACAATAAATTACATGTTAGTAAATTAACGTACAGGATGTGTTATATAAAACTGGGGGACTGCAAAGTGTAGAAGTCACATATTTTCCATAGCTCATTGTGCTATTATCCTCGCAATGCGCTCAAACGTACACATGATAGACCTGCTAAACATATATGTGAGGGCTTTAGATATGATGTCACTTCTTGTGATGCCACTTCCTGTAAAGTTGTGGCTTGTGATGCCACATTCTATGATGTCAATTCTTGTGATGGCATGTGTGATGACATGCGCCGTAATGTTGTACACCGTGATATCGCGCACCGTGATGTTGCACGCAATGATGTCACTTGCATACTGCCTAACTATGTTAGTCTCCCCACTTCTTTTTTTAGAACTTGTGCCCAGGTGCTGTGTCTGTTTCTTCTCCAGCTGACCTTGCTGGTTGTCATCCCAATGCCTGCTGTGTTAACTGATGCTCCTCCTCGCGCCATTTTGTGATTGGGGCTTGGGGAGTTATTCTGTAACGTCGTTATTGTTCTTTACCACTACTGTTCTGCCACTAATTACCTAGGTTATGCCATTTATACCCACACTCTTCTGGCGCCAGTCGGTGGGAAATTGCTATAACTTTGAGTATACTTGCCTTTTCCGTTTCTTTGCAGTGGGCTGGTTGGCCAGTTCAAACCAAACTAATCAGCTGCCCAATCCTTAAACCATGACCTCCTTGGCGCCCTTCCAACTTGGCACGCTAGGCCCCTTTCCAACCTCCAGTGATTCTTTGGCACAAATTTAGGTGTACTTCGCTTTTCAATTTGGGCCTCTTTGAGCTCCTTTGTACCTGGAGAAAGCAGATGTGATGGACTATTTTTGGCATTTGTGTACACTTTTGCTTCTGGTCTTCTACAGGGCTATTGATCCAGTCACAATGCTCTTTTCACAAGACGCGCCTTCACACGTTCAAGTTATTTTCCTTTAACACCCTGAAAATGGGTGTTCAGGAGCAGACAGAATACCAGTATTAAGCACTATGGTGGAAAACATACTCCTGCGCCTGAAAGCGCCTGCAGGTAAAGTAATTCAGTTCTCTGCTTTTTGCACTGTTTGAGTGTAACTAGTCACAGTTGTTTAACCTTTATTGCTAACAAAGGGAGGGACAGTGACTTATACATTTTAATAAAGGATTCCAAGTGTTTCCCAATGACTGCTCTTTATCAGAGGTGATAAAATGGCATACCCAAAAGGACTGTATCAGTCATTGAAAAATAGAAACCAAAGCAAGGAGAGTTACAATAGTAACATTGCAATCAGCCCAGACACCCACATATGCAATTATACAAACACTCCATTAAAGTTGTACACAATACAAGAACAAGGCCTACCAAAAAATCAAAAAAGATGGACTGTTTATCACAGTTCACAGTTATTAGGAAGACAGTTATTTGGCTCAACCCTCACTGAGATACCCTTCAAACAGATAGCACAGAAACCAACTCACCATGATCATCCATACATCTCCACCCACCCTTACCCTGAATTTGGAACACAACACAAGAAATAAAATCCAACACAACGCTACTTCCCCTAAGTTGATAATGGTCTGTTTGTAGACAGCCTCACAATGACTGTCCCTTGGTAAACCCTTAACTGCAAAGACTTACATCTGCCAGTAAAAGCTCTGAGGTGACAAAACTCCACAAGACCACACCACTTTCTGGGAGCTTAGGTTAATCTACAGGCGGCTGTGTCAGAAGAGAAATGTTTGGGCTAATTAAGTAGACCTCACTGAAGAGAAACTGGTTTTGGACAGAAGTTGAAGTGTAGGTAACTCCCTTATGAGCAGATATTATGGTTAATGTTCTCCCTGTGTAATCAGTGACAGACTTAGAACAGTTAGCACCAACTACAGGGAATTCCTATTTAGGTGACGGGAGAGGTGCGGATTTCATCACTCATGTGGAGCAAGGCAATGATTCCTGACACTCAATTATATTAGTGGGCAGGCATGAGGATGGTTGAGAGGTAGCACAGAACGTTGCTCAGAGTCGGTGATAGATCAGCTTTCCCGGGCCTCTGGGGATTCCTCCATCAGGAAGCTGTGCACAAAGAGAAATCAAAAAAGGGAAATTGCTGGGACTCCCTGAGGCCCAGGTAAGGACACATGGATCCATACCTCCCCTGCACATAGGGATTTGAGTAACTCTTTGGATTATTGTCCCTTTGAGGAAATCTTTGCCATTCACCTTTTCCTAGGCCACCAGGCAAATTCATGTTAGGTCAAGGGAATCGCTTAGGTTGCCCTATCCAGAAGGGTGCTTTTACCAGGGAGAGGATACCCAAGGGACATCATGTCTCAATGGCCTGGGGAGTTCCTTGGATTCCCTCTCCTGCACTACCTTTTATGAACATGGGTATGGGAATAACCCAAGATTCTCACCACTGCACAATGCCTTTGGTGTGTTGTTCCACAAGTCCTAAGATCTGTCTACTAGGTGGAATGTCTGGGCCACCTGGATAACCAAGACATCAGCATGGTGGTAGCAATACCAATATTCTAATCCACATAATGCACTAATGGCCCTACTGCCTTCTGAATTGGGATGAAAACATGGTGGGTCAAAGACATGGGAAAGGCAGAGAAAAGGCCTTCTGGGGGGGGAATGTTTGTTGACGTCTATATCAAAGCCTCAGGGGGAAGAAGGCCAGAGAAGAGAGCAGAGGCACAGACTTTGCACAATTTTAAGTCATGACCATATACATTGATTGCAACTTAGACTGAGGTATCATCATCACCTAAGTCTCCATCACTGTCTTGCCATAGGTACAACAATCATTTATGTTTCTTAGAATATAATCAAACAGTAGTGAGACAATGGCAGACATCAGCACGATGGTATTGCTACCCCAGGGCTGATACCCCAGTCGTCCAGATGACCTTTCAGGTTGGACTTAAGTGGAACCTAAGGGGTGCAGCCTGCCATAACTTCCCAGGTGCCCATCCAGGAATGTGGAATTCCTTGGGATCCCACCATTCTGTGCAGGGACAATAGTATTGATTTCCAAAACCCTTGGGACTTTAACAATCTTTTGGATTACCCTTCTCAGGGTGAATGTATCAGATCTTGGGGCAAGGCAGAACTCTAGGATATCCCTGAGGACTATAGTTGGCATGCACGGCAGTGCCCTCTGGAAATCCCTGACGTTAACCCATGGCCCAGTGTAAATGCAAACACAATGGATAGTATTAGCCAATTACCATGGGGTGGGGAAGTAATGGGGATCCATATCCCCCAGGAACCAGAGTCTAAGGGTAGGGGGTTCTATGTAGTCTGCCACATATGCATAGCAGTTTGCATAGCAATATGAAGGGCTAGCTCCTCACACTCTGTCAGGCCAAGGGAGGCCCACCTTCAGCTCACAGCTGCCCATCAATGTCAAAAGTGGACATCAAGAATCACTACCATTGTGGCGTGTGCCTGACAGCACTAAGGTGGAAGTGGACAAAGGAATTCCAACACATAAGCGGTTGATTTCCCCATCCATAGCTTGTCTATAAATTTGGTAAGGCAGGTGTAGAATAACAATACTTTGGTAGGAGGAGGCAGGAGTGTACACACTCCATACTATAAACAGAGAAAGATTGCTAAACTATGAATTCTTAATACTAGAATGCCCTTCAATGGCTTTAAGGTACATGAGAAAAATCTTTATTTTATATCAATCCTTGATGTTTCCCTTCACACCTTCTTGGTCTTAAGGTGGCACCAAAATTGTCACAATGTCCCCTCTATGCATAGAGGAGCATAGGGACTAAATGTCAAACAATATTCCATGCAGCCCCTTAAGCCAGGAAAGCTTTTCATAGGTGAGTCTCCTTATAAATGTGTGGAGGTAACTAGAATTTGCTTATTATGTGTTTCTGTGTTTCATTTTGAGACACAATAGGGGCACAACGTTTTAAAACATTTTCAGCGTACTCAAATATTTTCAGAAGAAGCTGGAAGAAAGATCACTGAAACAAATTCCTGTTTTAATATCCACATTAAATGTATCATTGAAACATATAATCCAAACATTACACAGTAATGCACTGTAGTTCTGTGTATAGTGCCATAACCCACAGGTTTCCCTTGCCTGTGTCATTGTTAGGCAGCAGAATTGACTTATCTGTCAGGTAAAGTAAAGACATAATATAACAAACCCAAATTTTAAGATCCAAATGCATACATGATAACTAAAACAAAAATGCATACAAGACAAAAACAAATTATTCTAATGACTAAAAATATTAAAAATACTAGAAAACATTAGCAACCAGAAAGTTCATTCTGGACACATAGTAGAACCTGCTACATAGATAGTGAAACCAAAGTAAATTACACCCCAGGATAAGTACAATTAACTTCTGAACCTCCTTCGCCTCAATCATTTTTTCTTTGTAAATAGAAAGAACCTAGGGGGCATATTACTAACAACTAGCGATAATTATCGCTATGTTGGCTTAGCGGCAATATTTTTATCGCCGAGCTGCGGCGATTTTTATCACTTAGGAACCTTGCTATTATCAAGGTTTATCTCCTAAGCGATAAAAATCGGCCGAAATGCATGAATATCACTGAAAAGTCAGCGATATTCATGCATTACCGAGCTAATGCTCTTAGCCATGTTATCCACCTACCATTGGATAACATGGCTAAGAACTGCTCAGGGGCAGGTGTTAGCTTTTGGAGATAATCGCGCTTAGCGGGAATATCTCCAAAAGTTGGTAATAGGAGATAGCGATGTTAGCGACTGTTTCCAGTCGCTAACATATTGGCACGCCCACTTTGCATGTCATTAGTGATAAATATCACTGACATGCAAAGCAGGGCCCAAGATGGTCGCTATCTCCTACTAGCTGTCGCTAACTGGTGTTAGCAACAGCTAGGTAATAGGGAGATAATTTTTTCTCCGCTTTCTTGGCTTTTAAAGCCAAAAAAGTGGAGATAAACCCCCTTGATAATATGCCCCCTAGTTTATGGACATGCTTTGAGATGCACACAATTCACCGACCAAGACACAGTAACAAATTACAAGAAACTGAAACATCACCCATGCAAGGGTTTCTCTAAAGTACTAAGAGACCACAGTCAACTGTGAGGTAGTGTTGGAGGGAGAGTATACATGGCCAGAACGCACAAATATAGCAAGAGAGATGATGCATATGAACAGACAGAAAAAGACAGAAAATAGGTAAGTGGAACAGGTGGGTGGGTAAGGATCAGCTGATATGTGTATCTGCTTATGCTCAGATGCAGAATTCATTTTGTATGTCTCAGAGGGGTACACAGAGGCAATTACACCATTTAAGATCTAATTGCAAAATGCACCACCCACCAATGCTATTGTACTTGTCCTGTTGCACTTCAGGTTACCTTTTTTTCCCTGGTCAGCTTCAAAAATGTAACTTTGATTATTTAACAAAATATGGGGATATAGATGTATATTTTAGAAAATACACGTCGGGTCTTTATTTGTTTACTGATGAACTAGGAAGAATCCGTTATTATCTGAGAGGCTTTGGAGATGTTCAATAACTGACTACCGTTGATCTTGCACGAATAGCAGGTACTTTTTTTATACATATGCATTTTAAGATGTGTTTTGCATATATTATAAAATTGTATATGTTGCTGTATGATTTTTATGTCGAAATCAGGAATAAAACCAGACGATGTTGGTGATGGTCTAGATATTCAATGGAGGCAAGGAAGCTAGATTGTTGCTATGAATACTGGAATTACATAAGGGATGGCCAAATGCAAGAGTTCTCTCGATTGACCGTCAGTACCCAGGCTGCCCAACATCAGTCAAGGGTAGCACTGACATAACGTAAAATAATGGACGCCCCTGCAGAATTGAAGCAGGGCCCCTGAGTCTTCCATATCACACAAATATTTATTGGTTTAGGAGGAATGGGGCCCCTCTGAAGGTTTGTGATCCCTGAAAGTTTGCCTCCCCCAGCTTGGCAGGGGCTGCAGGGGCATGAGCTATGTCCCTGAAGGGGGTGTGGCTTTTGGTGAATTGGGGGTGTCATTATCTTACAGTGGTGGGCTGTGCTAATCTCAACAGCCTAATTCCACAATTGTACAGGCATGGTATTATTCAAGCTGACATGAAGAGGGATAGAGTATTAGTTAGGCTCTTGGGTGCTATCCGATAGCCATTAAATTATGTACTCATGCACACTTGAAATACGCCTGTGTTTTCCTATTTTTTAGGAATTTGAAATAGTCAGACCCACCTTCTGTGAGCAGCTCAGCACTTTACAATTTTTTTATTGTAAGAGAAAAATCTCGAGCATGAGTATGATGAACTCAAGGTGCTCTACGTAGAAATTGTTTTGGTACTGTGCAAAGAAAGATTTGGTATATGGAGTCTAGTTGATGCAAAGGTATAGAAGTCAACATGTGACAAGGGTAAAAACATGTCATAGGGATATCACACTGAACAATTATTTTTGATCACATTTTTACATTATATATTCTTATTCTACATAACATATTTAGATTTTACTCACAGGCAGTTGACATGATTGGCAGAGAATCACACAGTTTGCGGTCAAGTAACGAAGCCATGATTAGAACTCGAATCTTCAGGATCCAAAACCATGAACACAGATAACGAATCACAACTTCTCCAATTGGAAAACTTTGCTAATTATGATGAAAATGAAGCCATTGAGAAATTTTAAAAGTTCTCATTATTTTCCCACTGCCATTTATCCAATAATCTACGACTCACTAGAATAGTTCTTAGGGCTTTCCCTTCTTTTCATGAACGTGCCATTCCTAGGGTTTCTGGTAGCAGTTGCCTGCAAATATGTTGCTCTGAGTTGAGATGTGGATCAATCTGGTTCAAACCTGCTCAAGTTGTCCTAATTTCACACACACACCTCATGAAAGGTAGTCTTGTGTTTACTGGGGTCCTTCTTGTTTAGGGAGAAAACTTTATGAGAAAGATCAGACCAAATTGATTATTTTTCAGTGTCTTTGCACAACATGTTCATGACAAGCAGGTATAGCTTCAGATGGGGTTCCGCTTGTTCACGCTTACACACTTTAGTAGACAAACATAACTAGACTATCTGCATTTTAAAATTGGTATGGGCTACTCACTCTGTAAGATTTCACTAAACAAACTTACCTATGCCGCCGCGATTTTGCATTGTCCCGTGAACTAGTGTGGCTGTCTCTTGAAAGTTTGCATAAACTATTTGTAATATTTTTTTTATCTTCACCTACTTGTTTCTGATCAAATAATTAATATCAGAATACGTGTG
The DNA here is from genome assembly GCF_964263255.1 of Lissotriton vulgaris. Classification (NCBI taxonomy): domain Eukaryota; kingdom Metazoa; phylum Chordata; class Amphibia; order Caudata; family Salamandridae; genus Lissotriton; species Lissotriton vulgaris. The sequence goes on from NC_141691.1 coordinate 977,253,992, forward strand.
TAATTTGATCCTCTCACATTTCAGTTCTTTTCTTGCTATTCCCATACTTATTAAATATTGAACTACAAAAACATGCCTGGAAACTGCCACCTGGATTTGGCCTCCCACTGTATTTTGGTGAGGGTGTGTTGTCGACCAGCAAAGTTCAGAACAGTTACTGTTTCTGGGCCTCATTTATGAGCACTTCTGCACCACTTGAACGTCGCTTTTTTGTAGTTCCGGTGGCGCAATGTGCCCCGGCATATTTACAAGGCCACGTAAAGCCACTTTACGTGGCTTTTCATGACCTTGTAAATACGTGCCCCTTTCACGCAGAACACTGCATGAAAGAGGCGGTCCATGGGAGTTGCTGTGAGTGTTCCCACTCAACACCGTGGAATCTAAAGCATTCCCAGATTTATGAGAAATCGAAAACCTGGGAATGCGTCAGACTCTAACTCCACCCCACGTTAGGGAGGCTCAACGGGGAGAAATGTTTTCATTTCTCCTAATTTTGTTCCTTTTTCCATGTGTGCTGCAATCTGCAGTACACATAAAAAGATGAAATCGTCTGAATAGCTTGATTTTGTGCAAATCATCCAGCCCCGCAACGCAGGCACACGTGCACCATGGTGCAAGGATGCCTGCGCTGACACATGGTAGCCCATTTTGTGCCAGCACAGAGGAAAAGGACAGACATGCATCGTATCGCGTAGATACAGTGCATTCATACCCTTATGTTTTGACGTAGGGCAGCAGAGCAAGATTCCTTGTGGTGCTGCCATACATCAAAAGATCATAAATGAGACCCTATGTGCCTTGTGTGACAATGGAAGGCCTTTATTTATGAGGGTTTGACCAGCTATTGCGTCACTTTTTGTGGTGTTGCGGCAGCGTAAACAATGGCACACGCTACGCCTTATTTACAAAGTGGCACATCTAGGCAGATGTGTCACTTTGTAAAGCCCTGCGCTAGTGGCGCAGCAAGGGAGGTGGGGGGGGGGAGGGGGGTGGAACGAGTTTTAGGGTTAGTGACATTGATTTCAGCCATCTTGGGGTTGACATCTTGGTAGCACCTCCCTGCTCTTAAATTCTGCTGCCGCAGGCAGCAAATGCAGGGGCCGACACGGGTGGCAGAATGCCTAGCTATGCTACTGCCCTGCGCAACATTATATCTGCATCAGGTATAATGTATGCAGGGTGGGTGTTCTCACATAAAAAAGCCTCGTAGGAGTGGTGCAGTGAAATCTATGAGATTTCACAGCGCCATGGTGTTGCAAGGATGGCGCGATGAAATGTGTAGCATCTCTGTTTTTCCCCAGTGATACAACACTTTTCATAAAAGAGCCCCAAGTGTACAGTCTTTCACCTTGTTTCACTAAAAAATCTTTAATGGAATATACCACATCCTGTGGCAGTTTAATGTTACCTTAGCATCATATTGTGGTCATACACTGACAACACTTCATGGGTTTGTTTTATTTGAGGGCGTACAGCTGCACTATTTTTGGTCTCTGCAGCATTGGCTGTATGTTGCCTGCTTGTTATGACACATGTGACTGCCCTGAGAATTGGAGTTCCTGCGATATACTGTCCGGAGAGTGGCCCACAAATTCAGTTAAACAGAACTGTACCTGTCCTAGTTAACGTAAGGACACAGATGAGATAGAATTAAGTATAAAGTAAATAAATATTCAGCAGAGGCCTGCATGAATGGCCTTATTTCATTATAATAAAGAATTGTGATTAATGAAATTTCTGAAATGATAAGCCGACGGCCAGTAGTTAAAAGTAGAGCAATGGAAGGTTGAGAGCTCCATTCAAGACAAAAGAGTGGCCCAGGGCCAATATTGACTTATGTAGGCCTTCACCCCCGACCTTCTAATGTTTGTATCTCTGTTTCTTTCTTTTTAATGTAGATCATTCAACTTTCATTGGGTGGAAAGGTCTAATAGACTTAAAGCTCTTCTAGTTCTCGTTATAATGGTTGCTAAAGGATCTTTCTCTTTTTGTAGACCCTCACCTTCAGTTCGAGACAATAGTTAGTGGTTAGAGCTTTTAACAAAAGATATACGTCTCACCAGAGGACTATAATACTGCACGTAGGTATTATTGTAATATAACTTCTGCTTTCATTATCCATGCAAATTTGAGTGGTTGTTGTTCTATCCTTGATATTTATTACAATGCGATCATGCATAATCATAGCACGTTTGTATAAGTGTATGTATATGGGGGCGGAGCTTGCCTGGCTCCAAGTTGGCATGTGTCTGCTACTGCTGCTTTGCGAACATCTGAGCGAACCGAAGTGGGAAGCAGTGGCGGACAGGCCTGGGTACACCTTGGGGTGCAGCTCCCACATCGGAGGGCCTCCGCTGCCTGGCACACAACTGGGAGATGGAGTGGAGTGGGGGTTCAGCTGTCGATATACAGACAGAGGCGGAGGCGGTTCCCAGCTGCAGCAACGAGAACAGAAATGGCTGAGAGAGGCCTGTGCTGGCATGGAAGGCGGTGGCAGACTAATAAAAAAGTAAAGACAACCTAACAGTTTGTCTGCGTGTAGCCTACTATCTCTGGTGGCAGCTGGTATCAACCTGGAGGAGTGCTCCGCCGGACGCTGCTGTTGCCCCAGATACCTGCCCCCATAGCAATAGTACCACTAGTAGATTCTGGACAGTGAGGGCCCCTTCTAGCAGTGGAGTGGAGTAGGGAACAGCATTGAGCTAGCAGCCAACTAATACCCGGCGGCCTGGACCTCTCTAGCAGTAACATTCTCAATCATACGGCAGAGCTTGAGAGGCCAGCATTTACTGGTCTGGGTGGACCTAGGGTGCTCTGTTGCTACACTAACTGCATCTCCCTGGTCATAGCGAACACACAGCCTAACTGTGACAGAACATGGGAAAGATGGACAAAACCCAGCCCAAACTCTAGTTTGAGTTCCGTAAAACTCCTAAGTCAAGGGATACTGAAGTGAAAGCTCCGGAAGTGGGGTCTGAGGCCATGGACCCAGCTGCAAATACTGATTTGAAACAGATACTGGCAGCCGCGCAACCTAACAAAAATAGATGAGAAAATAGATGTGTTTTCATTCAGAGTGGATAGAATGATAGAGATGTTGGACAAGCACACCGAGCAGCTAGACACGGTGTTGAGGAGGCTATCCGATGCTAAGGATGTCATAATGGTGGAGTCTGCGGCACATAAAAAGATGTATAAATTGCTCTACTCACTACGAGCGAAAGCTAAAGACCTGGAAGCCCGCTCCAGGAGGAATAATGTACACATTGTGGGAGTCTCACATACAACTCAGATAGTGAATATGGAACTCTTTGTGGAATGGCTCCTGACCACTCAGAGACATTTTTGGAAATCTTCGTGGTTGAATGTGCATACTGCTCTTTGGCGCCCAGGCTGGTTCCGGGAGCGACAACCCCCCCACCCCCGTCCGTCCCATCATATCTCAGATCCTCAATTACAGAGATCAAGATGCGTTACTACATAAAGCACAAGACTTGAAGGCATGGAACTATCTTTGTATCCTGATTTCACACAACAGGTCCAGGAAGCCCATCGACTAGTTGCCCTGCCAAGAGGAAACCTCGAGAAATTCAACTAGAACACATCATGTTATACCCAGCAAAACTTTGTGTCATGTCAGAGGGGAAGGCACACTACTTTACGGACCCAAAGCAAGTATTTCATTTTCTTAAGATGAGGGAGGGGAATAGGAGCAGGCACGGATCCCCATGCTCAACCTTTGAAGGAGATGATGAAGCACTGGATGCAGAGGAGCAGTAGAGTGATAGTTTCCGGGTACAAATTAAATCTAAATAAAACTCAAATAATTGTTAATTAATTATGATGCTTTAGTTAAAGCTACCGCTATATTATTAAAAAAATGGCATAAACTCCCTTTAAATATCATCGGTTGGATCAATTTGATTAAAATGAAAATACTTCCTTAATGTCTTTATTTATTCCGTTCCATTCCTCTTTCACTTACCAATTTTTTTTTTGAAAACTGGACGGAATATTTTGTAGTTTTATTTGGGGATACCGTAAAGCTCGCCGGTCCATGGTGTTGCTTAAAGGTGCATTAGACAATGGGGGGCTTAACTTTCCGGATTTCAAGCTATATTTTTGGGCAACCTTCCTGGGACGTTTACGGTGTCTACTTAACCCAGATAACCAAGTTTATTTTTGTACTTTTATGTTAAATTCGGATTCTAATATGTTTTTGTTAAGGGTTAATGATCCCAATTATTATTTTTTTTGTTTAAGAAATTTTTATTAAGCATTGAAAAGAAATACAAAAGACATGTCATGAGAATTTAGAAAAAAGTACATATGAATATAATAATGAATGACATCAGTTCAGAGGAATTTATATAAGGAAAAGAAAAAAAAGGGGGGAGAAAGAAAGAGAGAAAGGAAAGAAGGAAAGTGAAAAAAATAAGAAAGCAAAAGAGAAGGAAAGAATAAAAGAGAAAGAGAAGAGAGAGTGAGGGTAACCAGAAGGATCATAAGGGAGTAATAGCACGTGTTAAAGGAGAAGGATTAGAGGAAAGATAGGAAGTGAAGGGAAGCCATAACAGATCGGATTTAATTTTCAGAGGAACAGAGGTGGAGGAAGCAATAGAAATTCTGTGTTCATCACAAATGTAGTTCCACCATGTGTGGACAGAGAGTTTAGAATTATCTTTCCAACACGATAAAATAACTTTAAGTGCAAGAGCAATAAATAGGTCTAACAATTTAGCAGAAGAGGGTGTAACGATATTAATATCATCAGATAAAGAACCTAAAAATATGCGTAAAAAAGATAACGGGGAAGAAAGAGATAACATTTTCATACAAATATTCCAAACATCAGTCCAAAAAGATAAAACAGGGGAACATTCGTATATTTGGTGTTTTAGAGTACCTGAAACTTTGGAACAGGACCAACATAAAGGAGAAGAGGTAGGAGAAAAATTATGAATAGTAACCGGGGTAATAACAACTCTATGATATATAAATAGCAAGGATTGGGTAATGCGTGCAGCAATGGATATTTTAAAAATCCTAGACCATAAACGATCCCACATTGCAATGTCGAGGGAGACATCAAGATCAGTCTCCCAAGCAGTCTCCACTGTAGATTTAGAGCGAACAGAAGTATTGGACAGTAAAAGAGAATATACAAGAGCAGCTTTAGGGAGTTGAGTAGAAAATAAAGGATAAAGTGGAGTAACAGGAGTGAAGGAAGAAAAAGATTCGGAAGAAGAAGGTAGAGAAGACAAGTGAGATTGAATAGCAGATGTTATAATAGTATATGCAAAGAGAAATGAGGAGGGTAAATTAAACATGTTTTGCAGTACTGGGAAAGAAATAAGGGAGGAATCAAGAAAAAATTGATGAACAAACAGTATATCCTTTTCCTTCCAATGTTTAAAATAGAACGATTTACCTTTATATCTAAGAAATTTGTTATACCAAACCACAGAGGATAAAAAACATTGCAAGGGGGAGAGGCTAGAGGAAAAAACATTTTGTAATAGAGATTGGGAATATTTCAAAATGGGATATTTGGATATAAAGGTACAATTTGACATAAAGGTAATATGCTGAAAGGAGAAATCTTTCAGAAGAGAGCGTTCCAGAAGAACCCACTTAGGGACAGGAGTAACAAGAAAATCATAAGCCAAGGAGAAGGATTGTTTGATCAAAAAGGCAGAGTGGTATGAGCTAAAATCAGGAAACCGAACACCACCCTCATTTTTAGGTCGGATCAACTTATGTAAACCAATGCGGGGATGCTTATTATTCCACAGAAATTTTATACATACAGAATTAATACGAGAAAAGTAGGATTTGGGAATTTTGAAAGGGAGCATAGAAACTGTGTATAAAACATGTGGGGTAATCATCATTTTGATGGTGTCCAATCTGCCCCACCAGGACAGAAATAAGGGGGACCAAATTTGAAGAAGAGATTGGACTTTGCTAATCAGGGAGTCAAAGGTCAATTTAAGGGTGTCCCTTAGAGAAGAAGAAAACCATATACCAAGGTACCTAATTTTAGTTGGGCACCATGCAAAATCAGTGTTATTAAACATGTATTGAAAACAAAGTGAGTTAAGGGGTAGGACTTCCGTTTTGGATAAATTAAGCTTATAACCTGATATGGAGGAATACAACTGAACTTCATTTAAAAAAGGAGGAAGGGAGGATTCCGGATTAGACATATAAATGAGGACATCATCAGCATACGCAGATAATTTAGTTTCAACAGAGGAAAATTTTATACCAGTAATATCAGGGTTGGAACGAATGCGCTCTAGAAAGGGCTCAAGACATAAAATAAATAATAGAGGGGAAAGGGGACAACCTTGTCTTGTGCCTCTGGTCAAAGAAAAGAATCTGGAAAATTGGTTATTAACAAAAATACTGGCACGAGGGGATGAGTAGAGGAGCTTAACCAAGGATATAAATTTCGGGCCAAAACCAAACCAATGGAGGGTACGGAACATAAATTGCCAATTAATACGGTCGAAAGCTTTCTCAGCATCCAGGGAAAGGGCTGCCAAGGGGGTTTTTGACATTTTTACTATGAGCAAGAACATTGGAAAAGAGACGAGCATTATCAGCAGCAAGTCTGCCCTTAACAAAACCCACCTGGTCTGTTTTGATTAAGCGAAGGATAATGGAATCAAGGCGAGAGGCAAGGATTTTAGCAAAAATCTTACAATCATAATTAATTAAAGATATTGGGCGGTAATTTTTGCATTGTGAGTGATCCTTGTCAGGCTTGGGGATAATTACAATGAGAGCATCCAAAAAGGACCCAGAGGCCTTAGCCTCTGAAATAAAGGAATTAAATAATTGAAGGAGTTTAGGGGCAAAAAAGGAATGGAAGGAGGAATAAAACTCGACAGGCAGACCATCGGGGTCAGGGGCTTTTGATTTTTTGAGAGAGTGGATGGCTGTAGTAATTTCCTGGAGAGTGATTTCACGTTCCAAGTCAGAGAAGTCCATCGGGAGGGAAGGAGGGGAAGGGAGACCTTCAAAAAATGTTGTTAAGTTTGCATCAGAGGGGTGTGTATCATCGGAGTATAGGGCTTGGTAATAGTTGTGAAATACTTCAGCATTGTCTTCATCGGAGGTAACCAGCTTATTAAGAGAATCATTAAAGATTGGACCAACAGCCTTGCATTCTGATTTTATTTTCAAATAATTGGCCAGCATTTTCCCTGCTTTGTTCTGGCCACCATGAAATTTAGATTTTATTTTAAGGAGGGTGTGACAAGCTTCATTAGTGATAATTTTGTTAAGATCTGTTTTGGCAAGAATCAAGTCCTGAAGGGCAGAGCAGGATTTAGAAGAAAAATATATGTGTTCAAGGTTTTTAATCTGTTTAAGCTGATCTTCATACTTTTGTCTATTAAGCTTCTTTTTTGTAGAAACATACAAAATCGTAAAAGCTCGAAAAGAGGCTTTAAAAGCATCCCAGGTGATGGGAATTGAGGTGTCAGAGGGCTTATTAAAGGAAAAATATTCATTGAAAAACTCTGTACATTTTTTCATGAAAGTGGCATCGGATAAAAGAAAAAAATTAAATTTCCAACGACTAAATTTAGAGGAAGTAAGAGAGAGATCTAGGGTAGTGTATACAGGAGCATGGTCGGAGATAAAAATAGAACCAATAACAGATTTTTGAATGGAGGGGAGAAGAGACTTACTAATCATAATATAATCAATTCTCGAACGTGTGTGATGAACATTAGAAAAAAAAGTATATTCCAATAAATCAGGGTTACATATTTTCCAGGAGTCATATAAAGGACGTGAGGCAATGGCAGATTGAAAACTCTTATGAGATTTGTCAGGCTGAAATTTACTAGAGGACAATCGGTCTGAAAAAGGGTCTAACCATTGGTTAAAATCACCAGCTACTATAAAATCAGGGCAATCTATGGATGCAATGAGTACTTTAATGTCTTTCCAAAATTTTGGGTCTGGGCGAACAGGGCCATAAATATTCAATAAAACCATCGTCTTGTTGTGTATAACAACCTTTGCCATTGCCCAACGACCTTCACTATCATTTTGAGAGGAAATAATTTGAACATTTAAAGCTTTATGGAATAATATAGCAACCCCTCCTTTTTTGTGAACAGCAGGAGAAAACACAACCTGACCCACCCAATGTCTCTTAAGCTTAAGTTATTCAACGTCTGTACAATGCGTTTCCTGGAGAAAAACAACCTGTGAATGAAATTTGGTTAAGTGTGACAATACCTTCTGACGCTTGACAGGGTGACCAAGACCTCGCACATTCCAAGAAACGAAATTACACATGTCGGGAGGAGGGGAGGATGGACGACAGATGGAAGCGACACATGGCAAGGAGAGCACTACAAAAGGGAAGACAAAAAATATCAGTTAAACAGTGGATTCGTAGGACGCTCACGATAACAAAACCAACAAGAGTGAAAAAGGGAGGAAGCAATAATTGGACAAATAAAGAAAAAAGTAGAGACCACTTAGGAAAAAGATAGCAAAGAGAAAGAGAGAAGAGAGAAAAATAAGAAAGATAGGCAAAGACAGAGAGAACAAAAGGAAACAGATCAAGGCACGAAGGCTTGATCTGAGAAAAAGAGAGCAACCAAAACATATGAGGCGAGGGTACACCAGAGAGAGGACATGACCCATGTGCACTCAAGAGACGGACAATATAGAAAGGAAAAACACAAGGATGTGAGGGAAATATCTGACGAGAATAGATAAGGAAGATACATTAAGAGAGGTCAGATAAAATAGAATAGTGGCAATATAAAAGAAGAACAAAGAAATACATAAAAGCATTAGCTAGCAGTGTCCATAGTAGAAGGAGAGACACTTAGCAGATAGTCGCGAAGTTTCTGTGGATCATCATAGGATCTAGTACGACCATTGTGTGTGATCTTGCAGAAGCAGGGATGTAGGATTCCATACTGAATGTTGAGCTGTCGCATCGTGGGACGGAGATTCAGGAATTCTTTACGCCGAGCATTTGTAGCAGATGAAAGATCCTGTGAAATGAAAATGTTATGACCAGACCACTGGAGACGAGGTTTGGCCCTGGCAGCCTTCAAGACAGCCATTAACTCTGTGAACTCCAAGAACAGCATGATGATGCCACGTGGTTTGGAGGAATTGGAATTGATGCGGCCAAGACGGTGCGCTCGTTGGATGTTGAGAGGGTGAGACGATGGTTGGAGTTCCAAAAGTTCCTGGAGAAATTTCCGAATAAAGGAGACCATGTCAGCCCCCTCCAAATTTTCCGGAACACCATAAACACGTAGATTATTTTGTCTATTGCGATTTTCCAAATCCTCGGTGTGAAGCTTGAGCTTGTGGATCTCTTGCTCCAATAGTGGAATCTTAGTTGAGAGGTCTTGGACATCGCTCACGCGCTGTTCTAAATTCAAAACTTTATTTTCCATAACCACCCAGCGCTCCTCAATTTGCTGAAGTTTAGCATTAGTAGCAGACATAAAATGTTGAAGACCACGCACCTCTTCGAGGATGGAGTCAAGTACTGGATTAGTCGAAGAGTTAATGGGGGAGGGCGGGTCATTTTTAGGCCTTTAAGGTTTGGTTCCGGTCTGCGACAACTTCGGCGAGGTGGAGACATTCGCCATGGTACAGGACACCAGAAGCAGATATGAAGTAGAGATGTACCACCGTGAAAAGCAGAGTCCAGAAAAATTGTAATGTTGGAACTGGTTTAGAGATGCACTATGAAAATAGGGGCACACAATGTGTGGCAAATATAAGGCGAAGAAAAAAGGAACCGCCAAGCAAACGCACTATACTTCAGTGCGAAGACAACAAAAAGCCACACAGCACCCTATGAGAGGCATCAACCAAGACCAGTACATAAACAAGGTGGTATAACACAGCGCTATTATAAGGTGTCAGACCAGAGGAAAATACAGAGTAAAATCCGGAACACAATATGGCTGGTAGTGGAAAATATAGGCAGATTAATGTCAAAATGCAGGAGGCAGATGATTATTGGAAGTCAGGAGAGCGAGTGTCATGAAAAGACGGTGAGGCAATCACCACAAAGCCCTCATTTAGAAGTAGAAACATCGCAGTCAGGAGACTCAAAATGGCGGGCGTTTTCCCTCAGAGGAACAGGTTCGCAGTAGGCTGAAGTAGGTAAAGCGCACAAAGTATAAAGAAACTCTGAGCAGGCAGCAGAGAGAGCAGCACCATAATGTTATGTCCAAAACGAGCTAATGCTGAAGCGAAGAAAGGAGGATTGTAGAAGCGACGAAGAGAAACATTCACGCAGTCGGCAGACAAAATAGCGGCCGTCCGTGATGAGAGGATAGAGGAAAGTTACCGTTATGAATATTCGGCGAAATGTCGCTCGTAGAGGCTGCACAAGCGCTCCATAGTAGACTGTCCACCTTCCGACACAGTTGTATACCCGAAAAAGCCGTCCAAAAAACGGCAGGAAGGGTCCTCACGGCATCCACGGAACAGTCCGTAGCGGAGCTCACGGGAAAGACGTCCTCTGCAGATGGCGCGCAAGCCACGCCCCCGATCCCAATTATTTTAAAACGGTCAAATTCAAGACCGCCAAGGACATTGTTAAAATTTGGCGTAATATTTTGGCTTTTTGCCATACCTCTTTTTATCATCCTAAACTTTTGTTGTGGGGTAATTCTGGACTTCCAGGAATCTTTAGTGATGGTGCGACAAATATATGGCTTGTACATGGTTTAAAGACACTTGGGGATTTATATGGTATGCAAGGCTTTCTGAGCTTTGAGACATAAACATTTTATATAAAGTTACAGAATCAATGAGGTTTAAATATATGCAAATATATGATTTTTTTATTTGTAAGATGAAACTTCTTGAGATACCGGATTCCGATATCTAGGACTGTTTTTATTCACATAAGAATAAATCCTTAATTAGTATTGGTTATAAATGTCTTAATACTTACAAAGTTAGTGATTGTACTAGATTAGCTGAAAAATGGAGCAATATGCTGGGAAGTAACATCACCCCCACTATGATTAATTTATCTCTTTGTAACATTAATAATTCTGTTCATGCTTCTAGTTTAAGACTTCAGCAATTTAGTTCAAGTTCAAAACAACTTTATTTCGATTCATGACAAATCATAAAAAGCACACAGACACAAAATACATAATCAGCAGGTACAGTTACATTGAATTGATGTCACTATTAAAATTGAACAATTAAAATATTTACAGGTTTCAAAAAGTGCAACAATTTTTCAGTGATTCCATAAATTGTCGCCAATGATGTTATGTTGTCTGTTTCCAGTGCGTGTTTTAAGGCGAAAAGCAGCTACCAAGAAATTTGCGACGCTAAACATTGTTAGTGGTGAATCTAGCTTTTTTAAATAAAAAAGAGCTGGTTTGGCTTGGACAAACCCCTTGTTTTTAAGCAGCGGAACAATATATTTTTTCCTAGGCAAGGCGTAAATACTGCAAAAAAGCATAAAATGTGTAGTGTCCTGCAGGGAGTAACTATCACATTTGCAGACAGGTAGATCCTCGGGCTTAGCCCACACCTTAGAGTCATTTAACAGGAAGTGAATCTGATTAAGTCTTAGTTTGGTTAATAACTAGCGGTGTAACGGAATTGACACTACCGTTAAATAAGGTTCAATGGCCAATGTAGACTTAGAAATATAGTGCTTCCTCACAGTGGGTTTCACAAGCTCGCAACTTCAGCAATTTAAAACCACCTGTATGCTCTATCATACTCCAGAAAGGATATCGAAATGGTCCACGAATGTCTCATATAGCGATCGAACTAAATGCCCCAAGTGCACCCTTGCTGCTGCGGACTTGGAACATATGTTATTTTCTTGCCCTATGTTATCTGAATTTTGGATAGCTTTGGACAAGATAATGAAACAAAAATTGATCTGTCCCCCCCCACAGCATCCTCAGTTTTACTTGACACTAATACCATCTATGCCCCACAGCAAGCTATAATTCCTACCATATTATCATTTGCTAAATTAACGATTGCCCGCGCCTGGATCTCGCCCAACCCCCCACATATTATGGAATGGTGGTCATTGTTTAATGACATTTATTCTATGGAACATGCTTTGGCTAGACTTAGAGGTACACAGTCTTTAATGAAATTTGATAAGACTTGGGGTTCCTTTATTATGTGAACGTTATTAAGTGCTTAAATTGTGGCTATTATTTTGTGCTTGGTCCCTGCAACGTTGCATATATTAATTTATGTTATCACTGTTTATTGTATGGTCTGATCTTGTTACTAATGTAATTTTTATTCTGTTACTTTGTTTTCCTCTCTCGTATTTTGTCTGGTCTTGTCTAATAATATGTATCTTTCTCCTTTGAGTTGCTAATAAAAACATTTTTAAAAAAAGGCAATAACACTGTGATAGTCATTCAGACCCATGGCTGCATGGCAGCTACTGGTAACTATGGATGATGGCTCCTCATGCAATCCAATAACCAGAGAGATAAATGAGACCGTTCTGATAAAACTGTGGGATTCCCTCCCTTTGCTGAGTATAGGACAATAGACATTATGCGCAATTTGCCACGCTCCTTGAATAGTTGGACTGAGGCAGACCCATGATTGGCCCGCATCCAGGGGGTGGAGGACTTGTGCAGGGGACTTGGGAGGTACCAAGGTTCGCCTCCCTGTGGTCCCCCTTGTGTTTTTATTCTCCTGCTTCTTATTGTCATACTCATCTGTTTAGTGGGTGTGATCACACATCTCTCTCTTTCTGTAACATGTGTCAGGGTTAACTGGAGGCTTTCATAGCTGGTAACATCCAGCCCCATGTGTGCACCACCACATGCAAATGGTAGAATTGGGTTGCATTATGTTTGGGAAATATTGGGGAGGGTGGACGATGTTTATGCTATGCATTTTTTGGGGTGTCATAGCATGTGTGGGGGAATGTTGGGGAAGTTATGTACTTGTTTCACTGGGGTAAAAGCAAAATACATGATACAATAAGACATGGGCGAACTGCAGAAGTGCAATGGGAGGCATAGGGCAGGAAACAGCAGACCACCCTGATACCTCTCTGGTAAGTCTCATCATTTGTAACATGCGTGGCCTTAATGACCACAGGAAAATCTGAAAGGTAGTGGAGTATCTCAGATGGCATAAAGTGGACATAGCTATTTTGCAGGAGATGCACCTTGCGTCTGATAGCAGTGCATTGACGAGGGGGAGATTACGCGGTCAATACTGCACCACTGGCTTCACTTCCCAAGCATGCGGCGTCCTCATATGGGTGGACAGCGGATTGGGGATACAACCACAGGAGTACACACTGACGCGGGGGCAGATTTGAATGGCCCTAATCGCGACAATCCATAATTTTACCATTCCCTCAGCGCTCACCTTCTGCAATGGGCAAATCTTCTTCAGATATAGGGAGGGGATTTTAACTGCTTTTTAAACCCAGGTACTGGACTGCTCGAGGGGCCCACCCCATCGCCCTGCTGCTGCTGTTAAGGCAATCTTGGAAATAGCAGACAGTCCAGGGCTAGGAGACATATGGGGACATCACTGCCCTCATGTCACCGGATACACGCACTATTCAACAGTTTATGATGTACACATCCGCATAGATTACTGAATGATATCCAGGAGCCTAATGTCCCATGCGTTTGACTGTTGACCACTCCCTCACACTTATTCAGATTATTACCTAGTGAAATTGGATCTGGAACTCTATGGCTGTCGTGCTTCTGTGTTCACCTGGTGTTTTCCACCTTATTCTCTACTGGATGCTGTCTTTAAGTTCAAACTCGCACAGGCCATAGAAGAGTTCTTTGCAATTAACATAGGATCCATTGACAGCTTTGCTGTAGTCTGGGAAACCTTTTAAAGTTTAAATCAGAGGTGTCACACTCTCTAAACATGCAGGGGTTCTTAAATCACAGAGGAGCAGGCTGACGCATCTGGAGAGGGAGATGACAGGCATGGAACTGAGGCATCAGAGTTCGGGTGATCCTAGAATGGTGGGGGAAATAAAACCAAAATAGAAGAATACTGCGAAATAGCCCATGACGAGGTTAAACACTTAGGCAAATATGCTTCTGCAAGGACATATGAGGAGGTGTAGCAGGGTTTCCGTTCTCCCACAGAACTGTGCACAGAGATCTAGAACCTTAGTGAATTAGGGTGACCCAAAACTCACCTTAGTATCAGAAATCCCCTTACCGAGCTAGCTACAGTGTCTCATTGGTCATAACAAACTCCCAATGACTTAGACAAACCAGAACATGAACTTAGGTTACCTCAGGTATCGTGGAACACATGAACACTCTTTCGCTCTATAATCATTTCAAACCACAACGGGGAGTAAAAGAACACACGTGCAAGTTTGAAATATTTATTTTTCAATGCAAGGTTCTCAAACGCAGTATCTTATATAATACCAACATACATATTATAAAAATCAGAGTTATCAGCATAGTCACTAAACCATAGTAAGCGAACGGTGATGGCATATTATAATGCAAAAATCAATAGAAATCTGTATCACCTATATTTCGCGCACCCTATTTAGCATTCTATATTATATCTAAGAAGGTCTCATTTGGGTTTTAGCAGGGCGGGCCCATACCTCTAAATATCAGTAGGAGAAGATCACATCATCAGCTACCAGCTCTCTGCATGCGAAGCACCATCAAGTGTGTTTTTGCATTCTCGGTAACTCTATCTTAAACCCGCTTAGAGCCCAATGTTGGCAGCAACATTATTTGTGTTATGTCTAATGTGGTGCGAGGATCAGGCCTCCCAGCAACCTTGTGTTAGGTTATTCTTAGAGGGTGCAGTTCTCAGTGTGCAGACAGTGTACCAAGTGTACCAAGCACAACTGATATCAGAGCAATAACATATTATTCTCAAATAAATCACATCTTTCGTCTAGGTTGAAAGCTACAATAACAATTATGTGTCGTGTGCAAACTGAAGCCGAAGGAAAATATGTCGTTTAAACATTTAATAAACTCATGCTAACTGAACACAATATATAGAAAAGCAGTAACTATATGACACCCCCCCAATGATCTGAGGACGGTCAAAAAGAATCAATCAATCAATCAATCAATGACATTTATAAAGCGCACTACATACCCGTAGGGTCTCAAGGCGCTGGGGGTGGGGGGGGTGCCGCTACTGCTCGAACAGCCAGGTCTTCAGCTTCTTCCTGAAGGAGAGGTGGTCTTGGGTCAGGCGCAGGTCGGTCGGGAGGGAGTTCCAGGTCTTGGCGGCCAGGTAGGAGAAGGACCTTCCTCCTGTAGTCGCTCTTCGGATGCGGGGGACGGCGGCGAGGGCGTGGTTGGCTGATCGGAGGTGGCGTTTGGGAGCGTAGAAGTTGATTCGGCTGTTGAGGTAGCTCGGGCCTTGGTCGTGTAGGGCTTTGTGTGCGTGGGTGAGGAGGCGGAAGGTGATTCTTTTGTTGACGGGGAGCCAGTGAAGGTCTCTCAGATGTCCGGAGATGTGGCTGGTTCGTGGGATGTCGAGGATGAGTCTGGCTGAGGCGTTCTGGATCCGCTGGAGTCTCTTCTGGAGCTTGGCGGTGGTACCGGCGTAGAGGGCGTTGCCGTAGTCCAGTCGGCTAGTGACGAGGGCCTGGGTGACGGTCTTCCTGGTCTCGGTGGGGATCCACCAGAAGATCTTCCGTAGCATGCGTAGGATGTTGAAGCACGCCGAGGAAACGTTGTTGACTTGCCTGGTCATGGAGAGGGAGGAGTCCAGGATGAAGCCCAGGTTGCGTGCATGGTCTGTCGGTTTGGGTGCGGAGCCCAGGGCGGGAGGCCACCAGCAGTCGTCCCAGGCGGAGGGTGAGGAGCCCAGGATGAGGACCTCCGTCTTGTCCGAGTTCAGTTTCAGGCGGCTGGTCGTCATCAACTCGGCTACCTCTTTCATCCCTTCGTGCAGGTTGGCTCTGGCGGCGGCGGGGTCGTTGGTCAGGGAGAGGATCAGCTGGGTGTCGTCGGCGTAGGAGATTATGTTGAGGTTGTGTTGGCGTGCGATGGCCGCGAGGGGGCTCATGTAGACGTTGAAGAGGGTGGGGCTCAGAGAGGATCCTTGAGGGACGCCGCAGATGACTTCGGTGGCTTCTGACTTGTACGGTGGTAGCCGGACTCTCTGTGTTCTTCCGTCGAGGAAGGAGATGACCCATTCCAGCGCCTTGTCCTGGATACCGACGTTGCTGAGGCGCTGTACTAGGGTGCGGTGGCAGACAGTGTCGAATGCCGCGGAGAGGTCCAGGAGGATGAGGGCCGCTGTTTCTCCGTTGTCCATCAGGTCTCGGATGTCATCGGTGGCGGCGATGAGGGCGGTCTCGGTGCTGTGATTGGCTCGGAAGCCGGACTGTGAGGGGTCGAGGGATCCATTCGACTCGAGGAAGGCGGCCATCTGCTTGTTGACGGTCTTCTCGATGACTTTGGCTGGAAACGGGAGGAGCGAGATGGGGCGGTAATTCTTGAGTTCGGTGGGGTCCGCTGTGGGTTTCTTGAGTAGAGCGCTGAGTTCGGCGTGCTTCCAGCTCTCAGGGAAGGTGGCGGTGTCGAAGGATGTGTTGATGATGTCTCGCAGGTGGGGTGCGATGACAGCGTCCGCCTTGTTGAAGACGTGGTGAGGGCAGGGGTCGGTCGGTGATCCGGAGTGGATGGAGTTCATCGTGCGGATGGTGTCTTCGGTGCTGATCGGGGTCCAGGCGTGGAGGGTGGTGGTGGGGGGTGGTTGTTCGGTCTTGGTGTGCGTTGGTTGGTTGTTGAAGCTGTTGTGTATGTCCGCGATCTTGTTGTGGAAGTATGAAGCGAGGGAGTTGCAGAGGTCTTGCGATGGGGTGATGTCGTTGTTTCCTGCGCTGGGGTTGGATAGCTCTTTCACGATGTTGAAGAGTTCCTTGCAGTTGTGTGCGTTGTTGTCCAGCCGGTCCTTGAATGCAGTTTTCTTGGCGGCGCGGATCAGCTGGTGGTGCTTCCGGGTGGCCAGCTTGACGGTGGTCCTGTTGTCTGGTGTAGGTTCCCTTCTCCAGACTTTCTCGAGGGCTCGGCAGTTCTTCTTGGAGCTCTTGAGTTCGTCGGTGAACCACTGGGCTTTCTTGCTGCCGGGTCTGCTGGGCGGGGTCCTCAGCGGGGCGAGTTCGTCCGCGCAGTTGCTGATCCACTTCGTGAGGTTGTCGGCGGCCTGGCTGGGGTTCGCTGAGCTGGCAGGAGGGTGCTGGCTCAGGGAGGTGGCGAGAACAAGCCAATATTATAATAAAGGCATAACATGAAAGCAGAGTTCAACAATATTGAGCCAAGCTAAATGTATGTAGATGTATATAAAAATTAACAATACAAAATATGTATGAATGCCTATTGGCCAAACAAAAAATGTAATAAAAAGTCTTGAACTTGAGGCCAAATATAAAATCATAGGCCTAGAACAAATAAAAGTCGAATGTTCGTAAGAGAAAAGGCACCATTCAGAATTACTAAAAAGTCACGTGCCAGTATAGTGAAAGTCTCCAAAGCCACTCATGGGTGGATAGAATATGCAAAATAGGCAGCCACGGCCTCCAACATGAAATCACTGTCATCATCCGAAAACAGTTCAGCCATCCAATTAAGCAATGGGAAAGAACATACGTTCTCCTCCAGCACCGGACCCTCTAGCAACATCAGAGGACAACTCGGTGGGTTCTCAAGAACACTATGTGCCAGAAACTCATGCGTCGCTGCGGGGATGTCCCACTGACCCATTAGTCCATGCATCGCTGCCAAGGCCATAATCCTTTCGCCAGAACAAACCAAATCGTGAGCAACTACGGGGCCCATCAGGTGATTAAAATCGACTTCAGGAGATAACGGCAAGCAGAGACACAAATCAATGGCCCAGTCAAAATCACAGCTCAGGCAATGAAACACAGGCTGGACACATGTGAAATAGGAAAATCGAAACGATAATCCAAATGCCGTGCTTAAAGTCGCAAGCGACAGGGTGCCATAGTAATCAAGCATCCGGTTGCGAAACAATGTCAGAAGGGGCTGAGCGGCTTCTTGCGCAGGATGGGCATCCATGTTTTAGGAAGAAGAATAATATTAAAACGCCTGCAGCTAACGCCAGCAAAACAGGTAACCCGCCAAACAAACTCGAAAATATTGAATGGAAGAAAGCGGGGATGACACCAAAAATCTTTTCAAATGTAGTCACGAGACCACTACTAACCAATTTAAAAAAATGAGCCAAGCCAGACGTGGAGGAGGCATTAAAGATTTGATGAACTAATTCGCAGAAATGAAACGGCAAGTCAGTATTTAAAAGTGCCTGCACCTCTGTGCGTGTGTTAGCTATGTGAAGAACATAAGTTTCACGGGCCGAGCTCAGGGCCACTTCCTTTTGAGACAAAAGAGCTCTTATTCTGCTCATACCATTGAACTCCGCTTTCAAGGTTGGGATGCGCGGACAGATGGAAACATCTGAATTCCCATGTGTGGGTGGATATAACACATTCTTGCAACACACCACACGTTCTGATACTGTAACCACATAGGCGATACCGACCATTAACCCACAACACTCCTCGTTATTCAAAAGTAAATAACTACCGTTTGTCAATAAAGTGAATGTGGGAACTATTGCAGGAACCGGTGTGCCTTTTAAAACACAGGCTAAATTAGGCCGGTCCTGATTACAAGAACCATGCAACTGGATGTGTCTGCATATCAGTGAACGGTCAGGCGACTCTGTGCATTCTTCACCATTCAGATTCACTTCCTTTCCATCCTTCAGGCATCTGTACGTGTACGGTAAAGACCATGCCTCATGCAGGAAAGCACTGCCTAGTGGTTCATATCTCCCTATTGCAATATATCGCATACAATTAGTAAATTTGTACAAAGCAAATGGTAACGTAATAACACCATGGATAAGCCATGTAGCAGCAGCTGCCTCAGCTACAGAAAAGGGCAAAGATTCTAACTTCCCAATGTGTAACATAGAAAATGATGCATCTCGCATGGAAAGCATGCGCTGCTTGTCAGTCAAATTAAATGGTGCAAATAGGGATGACACGTTCATGTAACTCCAGGGCACGCGACCCGCCTTAAGAGTCTGTAGTGTCCATGCAAACTGCATCACAGAACGCAATTGATTTTGTCCTTGGTACAATACAGACACTTCATCATTCACAATGTCAACTACAGAAGAGATAATATTGTTCAACGTGTAAATTTGGGAAGGAAGCATGTTAATACTGTTATCGACAACTGCAAGCACTTTTTCCAAATTTGCTTGGTCAATCGCCCTTAGGCGTTTAGCAGCCTCAATTTGCGAAAATTTCCAAATTTCATTGTAAACTGCATATATCCACCGTTTAGACCTACCCTTAGCCGGGCCTTTTATGAAATCATTTAAATCCACATTATCAGTCAACTGAGACAGATGTAGTTTAACTGCAGCTAAAGTGGAATGTTGTAACCAATTCTGACACAGTTTCCCCACAGAGTAAGTGGTGACAGTATAATCAGTTTCAAAACGGGGATCAGGTCTGACTTGTGTGAACCCTTCAGCCAAACCCAGAAAACGACGTTGGCAAGAATCAGCACTTCTTTGCCACATCAGCCAACCCTTTGGATCCAAACTGGATATATTAAAGGATGAATTGTGTAATAGAGTCTGTAACTCACGAATAGACAATTCAGAAAAATTACCCCAACCTGAATATTCATCCAATTCGGGGATACTTGGTGTATTTAATTTTTTAGAAGTAGCCAATCCAAAGCATGTTGTTTGGGAAATAGTAGAATTTAGAAACAACATGTGATTCGGGATGAGACATGCACGGTGCAAAGCCTCAGTGCCTTGTACCTGCCAATCTTTGGTACCCCAAACCGATTTAAGGTCAATTATTCCTTTCCAGAATTCGTAGCCATCTACAGCTAATTTGTCTAGAAAGGACTTCGAATACAGCAATTTGGTATCGGTAAGTCTAACTTTGGACATGGGCTTTTGTGTCATTTTGAAATAAAATGACTCAGGATTTGATTGATTAAAGTCTGTAAAATAAGTGTATTTTTTCAGAAATGTACTGGAGCAGCCTATTAATGGAGCTGGGCAGTGTTCCCACTGTGTGTAATTCACAGCAACCCTCCTGGAATTCGTCTTATGCAGAAAATGATTACCATAATGTTGGAAGCAAAACAAATCACCATAATTAACAGAATCTAAATATAAATCCTCAGCATCAAAAGCTGCATAATATTTCAAATCAGAGAATAATGCTTCTACGGCCTGAATATCCCAATCATCAGAACGTATATTTTGTTTAATCACATCCCCCATGTTTACTCTAAGCACATTCAGAACATTAATCACTTCAGTGGGCCCATGTATCTGAAATCTAACCGCATCCCACACAATCCCATCAAGGACAGGCCAAGCAGTAATGTTGACTGTATTCAAGTCTCGTTTCAGTCTGTGTGCTGAATGTGAAGAGGAAAGAGGGGCCAATGTTCCATTAAGGTACCGAATTCCTATTCTTTCTTTGACATAGTGGCCATCGATCAGGCGGAAAAAATAAAACACAAAACCAATTAACATAAAAAGGTAAAATGAAAATAGAATCAACCAAATGTATGTCCAAGGGGGAATTAAAAAATGTTTTTCAAATAAGGTGGCATATTTTGCAATAGTTGAGGGTTTCTTTAAAAGTTCCGAAACAGACTCAAAAGAGAATCTGGACTGGTCGGCCAAACGAGTCTGCAAATCTGGCATAGATAAATCAGCAGGATATGTGTAGTTCAGCTCATCAATGTTAGTAACAGGAATAGTATTTAATAAAGGACTGGATATAGCAGGCATCTCGAGGGACACCTCCGGCTCTGCACCAGAAGTAATAGCCAGCACAGGATGCCTCACCATGGAAGGACAGGATACAGCCGGTGTCATGCTATGAAGAATCGGCCACCCTGTGTGTCTTGACATTGTCAATAGAGATAAATCTGTTTTCCTTACGACCTGGAAGTGGTGGTAATATGACTGTTCTCGTGCCCTTCACTCCAAGAACTCGAACCGGTGCACGATATGAGGGACCAAACTCTTTCTTGCTATCGATCTTCTCTCAAACCAGTTCTCCAACTTGTGGTAGCCAGCCAACTACCGGGATCTGCAACGCATCATCCGATGTGGAGGGCAAATGTTCCTTTGCTAGACTGTCTTTGGTCTTTTGTAGATCCTGTAAAACATTGCAATGTTCATCTACGTCAAAGGCCGCGGCCTGGGCCTTGCAGTCTAGACCGTCGAGGTCAGGGCCGTACATCTTGATACCAAAGAGCATTTCGTATGGGGTCCGCCCACCCAGAGACCTTCTAGGGAGATTATTAAGCGCACGCTGCACGCCATTGAGGTGGGCTAACCAGTTTCTGCCAGTGCCTATAACTCGAGCTGTCAAAGATTGCTTTAAGTCACGGTTCATTCGTTCCACTACACTGTTTCCCTCGGGTCTGTACGGAGATGAAAACTTGACTTGGACCCCCAACGAAACCATAGCATCCTTATACGCCTTAGAGGCGAAAGCCGGCCCCTGGTCCGAATGGAAGGTACCACAGGCAAAAATCCCTACAAAGACTCGCAAATCCTTAATGACAGTCCGTGAATCAGCGCTCCGATGAGGCCAAACCCACACAAAGCGTGTGCATGAATCAACTGCTACTAAGATGTACTTATTTGCAGTATCAGAAGAAAAAGGACCGCAGTGATCTAAATAAACACACCCCAGTGGTTTATTAGAAATGTACAACTGTGTCTGAGGCGGCCGTGCAGCAGTTGAAGGTTTAATCTGCTGGCAAATGTCACATTGAAGGACATAATCGCGCGTCTGTTTGTACAGTCCCCGCCACCAGAACCTCTGCTGTAGCTGAGTTACAGTGGCTGAGACGCCCGCATGCGCAGACGCCACACCTTCATGAGTCGCTGTAATCAAAGCAGCCCTACGATCCGAGTTGGGAATTAAACGTTCGCCAACATCAGGAATTTTCACATAAGGAACCTTATCGGGACTTAAGTGGTATGTGTATTTAGAAGGGAACCCCGCAGGACATTTACTTCCCTTCTCAGTAGCAGCAACTGCTGCCAAGATGTCATCATCTATCTTACTTTTGGACCTCGTGACTGCTGCAACTAAGTATTTAGATACTGCTGACTTCGCTGCTTCATCAGCAAGCGAATTACCGACAGCGTGGACTCCCACGCGCTGATGGCCAAGAGTATGAATCACAAACACGAGCGGCAACTTTTCTTTGAGTTCCGCCACCCGGACCCAGATCATTTTATGTTTTATTGTGCTACCTTTGGAATCACGAAATTCATTCTGAATCCAAAAGAACAAGTTCTCATTGTAAGACTGGGCACAGTAGTAAGAGTCACTTGCGATTAAAGTCATCACACTAGGATCCGCGTACTCCAATGCAAGCATCAGAGCACGAAGCTCTGCCAATTGTGCGGTGCAGTCCCCAAGCGTCTGTGTATGCACGACACTGGACTTGAACTCATCGTTCACCATGGCACCGACCACAATGGCGCATGCAGAAACCTAGGCATGTTTAGAGCCATGCGCAACCTGCGCCGAACCATCAGTGTAAATGATGCAATGGAAATCCTCCAACTGCCGCATTGCTAAAGGAGCAGGATGAACAAATTCATACTGTAAGTACTCCTGCGACCGTAAAGTGGCGCCAAAAATAAACGTGACATCCTGGGATGTCAAGGATGCAGCCCATTGAATCCACCGAGGGTGCAAAGCTTTGGAATTTGGTACACTGGCTTTCGTAACTGCCTCCAAGGCAGGACACGGGGTAACAACCAACATGCGTTTTCCCTGTGACAGGGCACGTTCTTTGAGAATTGCCATCTGTACAGCTGTCAAAGCTTTCTCCACAGTGGAAAAGTGCATTTTAGCCGAAGTGTACAAGTGTGACTTGTAAGCCAAAAGTACTGTATCTCCTTCATTACAAGTTAGGTACGTGAAACCTACCGTCCCTGGGACAATTCTTATCACCAAGTTGGTTTGGTTATCACGAGTCTGTAAGTATTCAGAAGCGAGCAAATCAGCTTGCAAAGACTGCAGAATAGATGAATGCTCAGGCAGCCAGCATGATTTGGAAAAATATGGTTGTATCAAAGCATACAAAGGCTTGATACGCTGGGCATATTCCGGAATGTATGTTCTCCCGAAATTCAAAAAGCCCAGTAAAGACTGTAATTTTTTCAGTGTTGTCGGAGCGCGCAAATGTGCGCATTTCTCCAGGAAGTGAGGAGCAAAGCCTTTTCCTTCATTAGTTAGTTCATAGCCTAGAAACAACACTGTGTACTCTGCAATGTGCGATTTTGCAAAATTAAACTTGTAACCCATGTCTGCGAAGTTACAAATAATACTGTTCACTCGACACAGATGCTCCCAAAGTTCATCGTCTGTGAGATAGATATCATCCACATAGGAACAAGCATCTGGGTCGACCCTCTCCAACAGAGAGAGAATGCGGGCGGAAAATACTCCAGGACTATTCTTATAGCCCATTGGGAGACGCCGAAACATTTTTTGGACCCCGCCGCATGTGAAAGAAGTCCATTGGGAACTTAGACTGTCCAATGAATGGGCATAAAAACCATTGGAAATGTCAAGCGTGGTTTTGAACCGCTTACGCACAAGACTATTTACAAGGGCCGAGCCGTGAGTATTCTGTACTGCACAGTTACGGCAATAAGAGTTTAAATGCCGGTAATCCAAAACCAAACGGTAAGAGCCGTCCGGCTTGTTTACAGTAAAAAGGGGATTATTCATCGGTGACACACATGTTTCAATTACACCTTGATATTCCAATTGTTCAAGGATCGCTGCGACCGAAGCTTTGGCTTCACGTCGTATGGGATATTGAGGTTGAGGCTGTGGCTGAGACCGTAAAGGAATCTCGTGGCTAGGGGACAATTTATCCCAGCCACACTGATTGCGGTACACAGCCGGTGCAAGCGCCAGAGCCCACTCTTCTGCAAAGTGCAGCGCTTCCACTCTCGAAACAGTGTTCGCGAAACTGGGGAGGATTACCTCCTCCCCTCTCGGAGCAGCGAGCACAAAAGGTGGGGGCCAGTCAGCCTCCGAAAGCAAAATGTCATACGTAGACGAAAGATTTTCCCAAAATACCCCTTTTATGGTACGCTGTATGTCACCTTCAATTAACAGGACAATTTAAAAAAGTCTATCAGGGGGAGCAACTCTTGTATCAGCTGTTTCAATCACAACATAAGTGTCAGTCGCTGTCACCTTCAGTAGTGGACGGAGGGCCTCTCTCACTATGGTAATCTCCGCCGCGCTGTCCAGCAAGGTCAGAGCCCAAGTCAGATTCCGAAGCCGCGTTCTCACAATCTGGGGCATATCGATGCGCCGTTAAGGCTGCGACTTTCTTCTTGGCAAACTGCGGTCTCTGAGGCGTAGAGCCCTCCTGCTTGTCCGCACCGTTGCGCGGGCAGGGCTGACCACGTCCTTGCTGGCCAACCCGGCTCCTGCCGCCCCCTCCACCACCGGTTGACGGAGCCGATGAGTCCTGAAAGGAACGAGGAGAGCGTTGGTCAGAAGCCTGAAAACGTTCAGTTGATTTAATCATCGCGCGGTCGCGCAAATCATAAACCCGTTCCGACTGAGCAGGCAACGGAGACGCAGGGCGCGAAACCTGAGTTTGCTGTTGTTGCTGTTGCTTACCCTGATTCTGTTTTTTAGGCCAATTTAGTTTCTTGGACTTGGGTTGAACTTCAGTTTCCGAAGCTTGTCCCTGGGGCTGCTTCTTTTCCTTAGTCAAAAAAGGCTTATTACCCTTACTATTGCGACCCACGGTTTTATAAGCCGCCACAATTACCCTTGCTAACTGTCGGGGTTTCTCGGCATTGGGAATTAGTGCCAAAGCGTTAGCTACCTGAAAATTCACTGCATCCCCCTTGACATTCGCAAGGATCAGATCGCAAACCACTTCAAAGGAGCCACATAGGCGCAAACCCAACTCAACAGCCGATTCCGGCCCGTGATCATCTTGAACACGTTTAAGGACCGTAGACAGATTGGACACAGACGGGGAGCCGAAGCACCTCGAATATACAGCCGCAAAAGTCTTACCCCAGGTCTCACAGTAAACAAGCTCAGGGGCCAAATCTTTCGGCAAACTAAGAGTAAGAATCCGGTGTTTCTCACCAGGAGTCGTATTAGGAAACACCGCCTCCAGCTGGTCAAATTTCTCGGCAAGCCAGAAAGGAAATTCATCCTTATCCAGGGGCTTCTTGCCCATAACGGAATTCACCATGACAGGACTGATTTTCAAACCAGCCTGCCCTGCCGGAAGGGCTGCACCTCTAGGGGCTGCCCCTTGAACATTACGACTTGTGTAATGTACAAGGGCTCTAATCACGGCAATGGCGACTACATGAAGTCGCCTAAGGTCAGCCACCTTACAAGTTGCGTGATTAGGGTGAGGAGTAAATCCAGCCAAAGCGGGCCAATTTGTGCCCGGAATGGACAAAGGACCTAACCTCGGAGCGGTTAAAGCGTGTGGTAGGGCGCCACCAAACCAAACTCCATGCTGCCAAACATCAATAGGTACTTCCTGTGCTCTGTACGGAGCATATTCAGCAGGTACAGGTGACGGAGTGTACGAGTGGAACACACCAGAATTTGCGTCCACTGGCGGAAATGTCACCCACGAATAAAACAGTTTGTATGGGTACGCATGTTCCGCACTCACCACCAGAGCCACAGCCAAGCCTTCAGCAGGTACATCATAAGTCCGCAAATGATCACGCACCGCAATGCGACTATGCAGCTGGATGTCCACGGCTTGTGCCATGACTGCACAGGAACGTGAAAAAACAAAGATTACTTTGTAGCACAACTGGGTAGTAATTCAAGGAAACCGTTTTAGATAGATTCAAGCTTGAAAAGACCTATTTCAAAAATAGGTAGGTTTTGCCGACACCACAGTTTTCCGGAAACGGGAATGCAGGGGTTAGGGTTTGAATGTAATACTACTCGAGTGTCATGATATAAGGCCAACAACGTATGGGCGCCATGTAGCAGGGTTTCCGTTCTCCCACAGAACTGTGCACAGAGATCTAGAACCTTAGTGAATTAGGGTGACCCAAAACTCACCTTAGTATCAGAAATCCCCTTACCGAGCTAGCTACAGTGTCTCATTGGTCATAACAAACTCCCAATGACTTAGACAAACCAGAACATGAACTTAGGTTACCTCAGGTATCGTGGAACACATGAACACTCTTTCGCTCTATAATCATTTCAAACCACAACGGGGAGTAAAAGAACACACGTGCAAGTTTGAAATATTTATTTTTCAATGCAAGGTTCTCAAACGCAGTATCTTATTTAATACCAACATACATATTATAAAAATCAGAGTTATCAGCATAGTCACTAATCCATAGTAAGCGAACAGTGATAGTATATTATAATGCAAAAATCAATAGAAATCTGTATCACCTATATTTCGCGCACCCTATTTAGCATACTATATTATATCTAATAAGGTCTCATTTGGGTTTTAGCATGGCGGGCTCATACCTCTAAATATCAGTAGGAGAAGATCACATCATCAGCTACCAGCTCTCTGCATGCGAAGCACCATCAAGTGTGTTTTTGCATTCTCAGTAACTCTATCTTAAACCCGCTTAGAGCCCAATGTTGGCAGCAACATTATTTGTGTTAAGTCTAATGTGGTGCGAGGATCAGGCCTCCCAGCAACCTTGTGTTAGGTTATTCTTAGAGGGTGCAGTTCTCAGTGTGCAGACAGTGTGCCAAGTGTACCAAGCACAACTGATATCAGAGCAATAACATATTATTCTCAAATAAATCACATCTTTCGTCTAGGTTGAAAGCTACAATAACAATTATGTGTCGTGTGCAAACTGAAGCCGAAGGAAAATATGTTGTTTAAACATTTAATAAACTCATGCTAATTGAACACAATATATAGAAAAGCAGTAACTATATGACACCCCCCAATGATCCAAGGACGGTCAAAAAGAACAAGCCAATATTATAATAAAGGCATAACATGAAAGCAGAGTTCAACAATATTGAGCCAAGCTAAATGTATGTAGATGTATATAAAAATTAACAATACAAAATATGTATGAATGCCTATAGTGGCCAAACAAAAAATGTAATAAAAAGTCTTGAACTTGAGGCCAAATATAAAATCATAGGCCTAGAACAAATAAAAGTCGAATGTTCGTAAGAGAAAAGGCACCATTCAGAATTACTAAAAAGTCACGTGCCAGTATAGTGAAAGTCTCCAAAGCCACTCATGGGTGGATAGAATATGCAAAGTAGGCAGCCACGGCCTCCAACATGAAATCACTGTCATCATCCGAAAACAGTTCAGCCATCCAATTAAGCAATGGGAAAGAACATACGTTCTCCTCCAGCACCGGACCCTCTAGCAACATCAGAGGACAACTCGGTGGGTTCTCAAGAACGCTATGTGCCAGAAACTCATGCGCCGCTGCGGGGATGTCCCACTGACCCATTAGTCCATGCATCGCTGCCAAGGCCATAATCCTTTCGCCAGAACAAACCAACTCGTGAGCAACTACAGGGCCCATCAGGTGATTAAAATCGACTTCAGGAGATAACGGCAAGCAGAGACACAAATCAATGGCCCAGTCAAAATCACAGCTCAGGCAATGAAACACAGGCTGGACACATGTGAAATAGGAAAATCAAAACGATAATCCAAATGCCGTGCTTAAAGTCGCAAGCTGGTGCAGTGAGCTAAAAAACGGTGTTGGATCTAGCCCTGATCTCTTGACTGGGTGAGAGCTTTCTGCTTAATTCAGAGACTCTGTCCCTCACCACCCCTTGTTGTAAATATTTTTGTCCACCCTAAGCGTGGAAGGGTATTCTCAGATGTGAGACCCTTGCTCATTGCACCATCAGGATTCAAGCAAACCGGGCCGAAGACGGCTGTAATGCCAGAAACCGGTCCCCGGGAGCTTGTTTACTTCCCAGTGTAAGAATTGGCTTTTGTAGTTTGGTTTGCCCTGTTCCCATCATGCACTGGGACAGGAACAGACTAATTTGCATACAGCCAGGTTCTGAAACTGGGATGGTGCAGTGAGCTAATAAACGGTGTTGGATCTAGCCCTGATCTCTTGACTGGGTGAGAGCTTTCTGCTTAATTCAGAGACTCTGTCCCTCACCACCCCTTGTTGTAAATATTTTTGTCCACCCTAAGCGTGGAAGGGTATTCTCAGATGTGAGACCCTTGCTCATTGCACCATCAGGATTCAAGCAAACCGGGCCGAAGACGGCTGTAATGCCAGAAACCGGTCCCCGGGAGCTTGTTTACTTCCCAGTGTAAGAATTGGCTTTTGTAGTTTGGTTTGCCCTGTTCCCATCATGCACTGGGACAGGAACAGACTAATTTGCATACAGCCAGGTTCTGAAACTGGGATGGTGCAGTGAGCTAATAAACGGTGTTGGATCTAGCCCTGATCTCTTGACTGGGTGAGAGCTTTCTGCTTAATTCAGAGACTCTGTCCCTCACCACCCCTTGTTGTAAATATTTTTGTCCACCCTAAGCGTGGAAGGGTATTCTCAGATGTGAGACCCTTGCTCATTGCACCATCAGGATTCAAGCAAACCGGGCCGAAGACGGCTGTAATGCCAGAAACCGGTCCCTGGGAGCTTGTTTCCTTCCCAGTGTAAGAATTGGCTTTTGTAGTTTGGTTTGCCCTGTTCCCATCATGCACTGGGACAGGAACAGACTAATTTGCATACAGCCAGGTTCTGAAACTGGGATGGTGCAGTGAGCTAAAAAACGGTGTTGGATCTAGCCCTGATCTCTTGACTGGGTGAGAGCTTTCTGCTTAATTCAGAGACTCTGTCCCTCACCACCCCTTGTTGTAAATATTTTTGTCCACCCTAAGCGTGGAAGGGTATTCTCAGATGTGAGACCCTTGCTCATTGCACCATCAGGATTCAAGCAAACCGGGCCGAAGACGGCTGTAATGCCAGAAACCGGTCCCCGGGAGCTTGTTTCCTTCCCAGTGTAAGAATTGGCTTTTGTAGTTTGGTTTGCCCTGTTCCCATCATGCACTGGGACAGGAACAGACTAATTTGCATACAGCCAGGTTCTGAAACTGGGATGGTGCAGTGAGCTAAAAAACGGTGTTGGATCTAGCCCTGATCTCTTGACTGGGTGAGAGCTTTCTGCTTAATTCAGAGACTCTGTCCCTCACCACCCCTTGTTGTAAATATTTTTGTCCACCCTAAGCGTGGAAGGGTATTCTCAGATGTGAGACCCTTGCTCATTGCACCATCAGGATTCAAGCAAACCGGGCCGAAGACGGCTGTAATGCCAGAAACCGGTCCCCGGGAGCTTGTTTCCTTCCCAGTGTAAGAATTGGCTTTTGTAGTTTGGTTTGCCCTGTTCCCATCATGCACTGGGACAGGAACAGACTAATTTGCATACAGCCAGGTTCTGAAACTGGGATGGTGCAGTGAGCTAAAAAACGGTGTTGGATCTAGCCCTGATCTCTTGACTGGGTGAGAGCTTTCTGCTTAATTCAGAGACTCTGTCCCTCACCACCCCTTGTTGCAAATATTTTTGTCCACCCTAAGCGTGGAAGGGTATTCTCAGATGTGAGACCCTTGCTCATTGCACCATCAGGATTCAAGCAAACCGAGCCGAAGACGGCTGTAATGCCAGAAACCGGTCCCCGGGAGCTTGTTTCCTTCCCAGTGTAAGAATTGGCTTTTGTAGTTTGGTTTGCCCTGTTCCCATCATGCACTGGGACAGGAACAGACTAATTTGCATACAGCCAGGTTCTGAAACTGGGATGGTGCAGTGAGCTAAAAAACGGTGTTGGATCTAGCCCTGATCTCTTGACTGGGTGAGAGCTTTCTGCTTAATTCAGAGACTCTGTCCCTCACCACCCCTTGTTGTAAATATTTTTGTCCACCCTAAGCGTGGAAGGGTATTCTCAGATGTGAGACCCTTGCTCATTGCACCATCAGGATTCAAGCAAACCGGGCCGAAGACGGCTGTAATGCCAGAAACCGGTCCCCGGGAGCTTGTTTCCTTCCCAGTGTAAGAATTGGCTTTTGTAGTTTGGTTTGCCCTGTTCCCATCATGCACTGGGACAGGAACAGACTAATTTGCATACAGCCAGGTTCTGAAACTGGGATGGTGCAGTGAGCTAAAAAACGGTGTTGGATCTAGCCCTGATCTCTTGACTGGGTGAGAGCTTTCTGCTTAATTCAGAGACTCTGTCCCTCACCACCCCTTGTTGTAAATATTTTTGTCCACCCTAAGCGTGGAAGGGTATTCTCAGATGTGAGACCCTTGCTCATTGCACCATCAGGATTCAAGCAAACCGGGCCGAAGACGGCTGTAATGCCAGAAACCGGTCCCCGGGAGCTTGTTTCCTTCCCAGTGTAAGAATTGGCTTTTGTAGTTTGGTTTGCCCTGTTCCCATCATGCACTGGGACAGGAACAGACTAATTTGCATACAGCCAGGTTCTGAAACTGGGATGGTGCAGTGAGCTAAAAAACGGTGTTGGATCTAGCCCTGATCTCTTGACTGGGTGAGAGCTTTCTGCTTAATTCAGAGACTCTGTCCCTCACCACCCCTTGTTGTAAATATTTTTGTCCACCCTAAGCGTGGAAGGGTATTCTCAGATGTGAGACCCTTGCTCATTGCACCATCAGGATTCAAGCAAACCGGGCCGAAGACGGCTGTAATGCCAGAAACCGGTCCCCGGGAGCTTGTTTCCTTCCCAGTGTAAGAATTGGCTTTTGTAGTTTGGTTTGCCCTGTTCCCATCATGCACTGGGACAGGAACAGACTAATTTGCATACAGCCAGGTTCTGAAACTGGGATGGTGCAGTGAGCTAAAAAACGGTGTTGGATCTAGCCCTGATCTCTTGACTGGGTGAGAGCTTTCTGCTTAATTCAGAGACTCTGTCCCTCATCACCCCTTGTTGTAAATAAAGTCGCAAGCGGCAGGGTGCCATAGTAATCAAGCATCCGGTTGCGAAACAATGTCAGAAGGGGCTGAGTGGCTTCTTGCGCAGGATGGGCATCCATGTTTTAGGAAGAAGAATAATATTAAAACGCCTGCAGCTAACCCCAGCAAAACAGGTAACCTGCCAAACAAACTCGAAAATATTGAATGGAAGAAAGCGGGGATGACACCAAAAATCTTTTCAAATGTAGTCACGAGACCACTACTAACCAATTTAAAAAAATGAGCCAAGCCAGACGTGGAGGAGGCATTAAAGATTTGATGAACTAATTCGCAGAAATGAAACGGCAAGTCAGTATTTAAAAGTGCCTGCACCTCTGTGCGTGTGTTAGCTATGTGAAGAACATAAGTTTCACGGGCCGAGCTCAGGGCCACTTCCTTTTGAGACAAAAGAGCTCTTATTCTGCTCATACCATTGAACTCCGCTTTCAAGGTTGGGATGCGCGGACAGATGGAAACATCTGAATTCCCATGTGTGGGTGGATATAACACGTTCTTGCAACACACCACACGTTCTGATACAGTAACCACATAGGCGATACCGACCATTAACCCACAACACTCCTCGTTATTCAAAAGTAAATAACTACCGTTTGTCAATAAAGTGAATGTGGGAACTATTGCAGGAACCGGTGTGCCTTTTAAAACACAGGCTAAATTAGGCCGGTCCTGATTACAAGAACCATGCAACTGGATGTGTCTGCATATCAGTGAACGGTCAGGCGACTCTGTGCATTCTTCACCATTCAGATTCACTTCCTTTCCATCCTTCAGGCATCTGTACGTGTACGGTAAAGACCATGCCTCATGCAGGAAAGCACTGCCTAGTGGTTCATATCTCCCTATTGCAATATATCGCATACAATTAGTAAATTTGTACAAAGCAAATGGTAACGTAATAACACCATGGATAAGCCATGTAGCAGCAGCTGCCTCAGCTACAGAAAAGGGCAAAAATTCTAACTTCTCAATGTGTAACATAGAAAATGATGCATCTTGCATGGAAAGCATGCGCTGCTTGTCAGTCAAATTAAATGGTGCAAATAGGGATGACACGTTCATGTAACTCCAGGGCACGCGACCCGCCTTAGGAGTCTGTAGTGTCCATGCAAATTGCATCACAGAACGCAATTGATTTTGTCCATGGTACAATACAGACACTTCATCATTCACAATGTCAACTACAGAAGAGATAATATTGTTCAACGTGTAAATTCGGGAAGAAAGCATGTTAATACTGTTATCGACAACTGCAAGCACTTTTTCCAAATTTGCTTGGTCAATCGCCCTTAGGCGTTTAGCAGCCTCAATTTGCGAAAATTTCCAAATTTCATTGTAAACTGCATATATCCACCGTTTAGACCTACCCTTAGCCGGGCCTTTTATGAAATCATTTAAATCCACATTATCAGTCAACTGAGACAGATGTAGTTTAACTGCAGCTAAAGTGGAATGTTGTAACCAATTCTGACACAGTTTCCCCACAGAGTAAGTGGTGACAGTATAATCAGTTTCAAAACGGGGATCAGGTCTGACTTGTGTGAACCCTTCAGCCAAACCCAGAAAACGACGTTGGCAAGAATCAGCACTTCTTTGCCACATCAGCCAACCCTTTGGATCCAAACTGGATATATTAAAGGATGAATTGTGTAATAGAGTCTGTAACTCACGAATAGACAATTCAGAAAAATTACCCCAACCTGAATATTCATCCAATTCGGGGATAATTGGTGTATTTAATTTTTTAGAAGTCGCCAATCCAAAGCATGTTGTATGGGAAATAGTAGAATTTAGAAACAACATGTGATTCGGGATGAGACATGCACGGTGCAAAGCCTCAGTGCCTTGTACCTGCCAATCTTTGGTACCCCAAACCGATTTAAGGTCAATTATTCCTTTCCAGAATTCGTAGCCATCTACAGCTAATTTGTCTAGAAAGGACTTCGAATACAGCAATTTTGTATCGGTAAGTCTAACTTTGGACATGGGCTTTTGTGTCATTTTGAAATAAAATGACTCAGGATTTGATTGATTAAAGTCTGTAAAATAAGTGTATTTTTTCAGAAATGTACTGGAGCTGCCTATTAATGGAGCTGGGCAGTGTTCCCACTGTGTGTAATTCACAGCAACCCTCCTGGAATTCGTCTTATGCAGAAAATGATTACCATAATGTTGGAAGCAAAACAAATCACCATAATTAACAGAATCTAAATATAAATCCTCAGCATCAAAAGCTGCATAATATTTCAAATCAGAGAATAATGCTTCTACCGCCCGAATATCCCAATCATCAGAACGTATATTTTGTTTAATCACATCCCCCATGTTTACTCTAAGCACATTCAGAACATTAATCACTTCAGTGGGCCCATGTATCTGAAATCTAACCGCATCCCACACAATCCCATCAAGGACAGGCCAAGCAGTAATGTTGACTGTATTCAAGTCTCGTTTCAGTCTGTGTGCTGAATGTGAAGAGGAAAGAGGGGCCAATGTTCCATTAAGGTACCGAATTCCTGTTCTTTCTTTGACATAGTGGCCATCGATCAGGCGGAAAAAATAAAACACAAAACCAATTGACATAAAAAGGTAAAATGAAAATAGAATCAACCAAATGTATGTCCAAGGGGGAATTAAAAAATGTTTTTCAAATAAGGTGGCATATTTTGCAATAGTTGAGGGTTTCTTTGAAAGTTCCGAAACAGAGTCAAAAGAGAATCTGGACTGGTCGGCCAAACGAGTCTGCAAATCTGGCATAGATAAATCAGCAGGATAGGTGTAGTTCAGCTCATCAATGTTAGTAACAGGAATAGTATTTAATAAAGGACTGGATATAGCAGGCATCTCGAGGGACACCTCCGGCTCTGCACCAGAAGTAATAGCCAGCACAGAATGCCTCACCATGGAAGGACAGGATACAGCCGGTGTCATGCTATGAAGAATCGGCCACCCTGTGTGTCTTGATATTGTCAATAGAGATAAATCTGTTTTCCTTACGACCTGGAAGTGGTGGTAATATGACTGTTCTCGTGCCCTTCACTCCAAGAACTCAAACCGGTGCACGATATGAGGGACCAAACTCTTTCTTGTTATCGATCTTCTCTCGAACCAGTTCCCCAACTTGTGGTAGCCAGCCAACTACCGGGATCTGCAACGCATCATCCGATGTGGAGGGCAAATGTTCCTTTGCTAGACTGTCTCTGGTCTTTTGTAGATCCTGTAAAACATTGCAATGTTCATCTACGTCAAAGGCCGCGGCCTGGGCCTTGCAGTCTAGACCGTCGAGGTCAGGGCCGTACATCTTGATACCAAAGAGCATTTCGTATGGGGTCCGCCCACCCAGAGACCTTCTAGGGAGATTATTAAGCGCACGCTGCACGCCATTGAGGTGGGCTAACCAGTTTCTGCCAGTGCCTATAACTCGAGATGTCAAAGATTGCTTTAAGTCACGGTTCATTCGTTCCACTACACTGTTTCCCTCGGGTCTGTACGGAGACGAAAACTTGACTTGGACCCCCAACGAAACCATAGCATCCTTATACGCCTTAGAGGCGAAAGCCGGCCCCTGGTCCGAATGGAAGGTACCACAGGCAAAAATCCCTACAAAGACTCGCAAATCCTTAATGACAGTCCGTGAATCAGCGCTCCGATGAGGCCAAACCCACACAAAGCGTGTGCATGAATCAACTGCTACTAAGATGTACTTATTTGCAGTATCAGAAGAAAAAGGACCGCAGTGATCTAAATAAACACACCCCAGTGGTTTATTAGAAATGTACAACTGTGTCTGAGGCGGCCGTGCAGCAGTTGAAGGTTTAATCTGCTGGCAAATGTCACATTGAAGGACATAATCGCGCGTCTGTTTGTACAGTCCCCGCCACCAGAACCTCTGTTGTAGCTGAGTTACAGTGGCTGAGACGCCCGCATGCGCAGACGCCACACCTTCATGAGCCGCTGTAATCAAAGCAGCCCTGCGATCCGAGTTGGGAATTAAACGTTCGCCAACATCAGGAATTTTCACATAAGGAACCTTATCGGGACTTAAGTGGTATGTGTATTTAGAAGGGAACCCCGCAGGACATTTACTTCCCTTCTCAGTAGCAGCAACTGCTGCCAAGATGTCATCATCTATCTTACTTTTGGACCTCGTGACTGCTGCAACTAAGTATTTAGATACTGCTGACTTCGCTGCTTCATCAGCAAGCGAATTAGCGACAGCGTGGACTCCCACGCGCTGATGGCCAAGAGTATGAATCACAAACACGAGCGGCAACTTTTCTTTGAGTTCCGCCACCCGGACCCAGATCATTTTATGTTTTATTGTGCTACCTTTGGAATCACGAAATTCATTCTGAATCCAAAAGAACAAGTTCTCATTGTAAGGCTGGGCACAGTAGTAAGAGTCACTTACGATTAAAGTCGTCACACTAGGATCCGCGTACTCCAATGCAAGCATCAGAGCACGAAGCTCTGCCAATTGTGCGGTGCAGTCCCCAAGCGTCTGTGTATGCACAACACTGGACTTGAACTCATCGTTCACCATGGCACCGACCACAATGGCGCATGCAGAAACGTAGGCATGTTTAGAGCCATGCGCAACCTGCGCCGAACCATCAGTGTAAATGATGCAATGGAAATCCTCCAACTGCCGCATTGCTAAAGGAAAACAGAACAAAGTGGCTGGACAGGGAAGTTTAACAAAAACAAATTACAATCACGAATGACCGCATTGCTGCTCAGAACGCCGGATTAATTCCCATGTACAGAGCACCAGCATAAATCTTTAATCGCTTGCTGGCGCGGAGGAGTCTTCCCTGACTGGTTGGGTCTTCAGATCCCACATAGAGACGGTTCATCATGTGAGCTTTCTCCTTCTCCGCTCATGCACCGCGTCGCGGGCACTGCACCCCAACCTCAGTCCTGGTTGAAGCACAGAAAAATTCCTTCCCTGGTTGAGTCCCACCGACACCACGACTATCTCTATGCCATTGTGCAGAATTTCAGTCCCCAGTCCCTGTCCTGAAGAGAACCTGTAATAACGCTGGTTCGAAACGCGTCGACACTCCCACCCTGTGGCAAACTCCAAGGGTGCCCCTAGGATAGAACTTCATCAATCACTCTGGATCCTAATTGTGCAAACCCGTTTTAAACAATTAACCACAGGATTGGTTGACAGGCAGGCATTTCATTCCATCTTCTCCGCCTGTCCCATGGTCTCATATTCTTATGGACTGGTCACATATTTGCTTTTTCATTTGAAAGTTTTTTCACTGTATATAACGGCAATTGATGTTGTTTATTGAATTTCGTATCGTTTTGGTGTGTCCTGTTCACTTGTATTGCTTGATGTATCCTTGTAAGTGCTGTATATTTGTAAATTTTGTATATTTGTAGATAGTGTCATCATGAATTCACTGTAGTAACATTTGTTTTGTTTTTGCCTGTGCTTTTGAATTCTGAATTTAATCAAAAAGAAAAATAAATTTACTTTGGGATTCCTACCCGGTGGTCACGTGGTATATATTGACTACGTGATTGTAATTTGTTTTTGTTAAACTTCCCTGTCCAGCCACTTTGTTCTGTTTTCCTTGTTGTTGAGATCCGGGCTGGGCAGGTGTTGGATCCAAAACCTTCTCTGTTTTACAGCATTGCTAAAGGAGCAGGATGAACAAATTCATACTGTAAGTACTCCTGCGACCGTAAAGTGGCGTCAAAAATAAACGTGACATCCTGGGATGTCAAGGATGCAGCCCATTGAATCCACCGAGGGTGCAAAGCTTTGGAATTTGGTACACTGGCTTTCGTAACTGCCTCCAAGGCAGGACACGGGGTAACAACCAACATGCGTTTTCCCTGTGACAGGGCACGTTCTTTGAGAATTGCCATCTGTACAGCTGTCAAAACTTTCTCCACAGTGGAAAAGCGCATTTCAGCCGAAGTGTACAAGTGTGACTTGTAAGCCATAGGTACTGTATCTCCTACATTAAAAGTTAGGTACGTGAAACCTACCGTCCCTGGGACAATTCTTATCACCAAGTTGGTTTGGTTATCACGAGTCTGTAAGTATTCAGAAGCGAGCAAATCAGCTTGCAAAGACTGCAGAATAGCTGAATGCTCAGGCAGCCAGCATGATTTGGAAAAATATGGTTGTATCAAAGCATACAAAGGCTTGATACGCTGGGCATATTCCGGAATGTATGTTCTCCCGAAATTCAAAAAGCCCAGTAAAGACTGTAATTTTTTCAGTGTTGTCGGAGCGCGCAAATGTGCGCATTTCTCCAGGAAGTGAGGAGCTAAACCTTTTCCTTCATTAGTTAGTTCATAGCCTAGAAACAACACTGTGTACTCTGCAATGTGCGATTTTGCAAAATTAAACTTGTAACTCATGTCTGCGAAGTTACAAATAATACTGTTCACTCGACACAGATGCTCCCAAAGTTCATCGTCTGTGAGATAGATATCATCCACATAGGAACAAGCATCTGGGTCGACCCTGTCCAACAGAGAGACAATGCGGGCGGAAAATACTCCAGGACTATTCTTATAGCCCATTGGGAGACGCCGAAACATTTTTTGGACCCCGCCGCATGTGAAAGAAGTCCATTGGGAACTTAGACTGTCCAATGAATGGGCATAAAAACCATTGGAAATGTCAAGCGTGGTTTTAAACCGCTTACGCACAAGACTATTTACAAGGGCCGAGCCGTGAGTATTCTGTACTGCACAGTTACGGCAATGTGAGTTTAAATGCCGGTAATCCAAAACCAAATGGTAAGAGCCGTCCGGCTTGTTTACAGTAAAAAGGGGATTATTCATCGGTGACACACATGTTTCAATTACACCTTGATATTCCAATTGTTCAAGGATCGCTGCGACTGAAGATTTGGCTTCACGTCGTATGGGATATTGAGGTTTAGGCTGCGGCTGAGACCGTAAAGGAATCTCGTGGCTTGGGGACAATTTATCCCAGCCACACTGATTGCGGTACACAGCCGGTGCAAGCGCCAGAGCCCACTCTTCTGCAAAGTGCAGCGCTTCCACTCTCGAAACAGTGTTCGCGAAACTGGGGAGGATTACCTCCTCCCCTCTCGGAGCAGCGAGCACAAAAGGTGGGGGCCAGTCAGCCTCCGAAAGCAAAATGTCATACGTAGACGAAAGATTTTCCCAAAATACCCCTTTTATGGTACGCTGTATGTCACCTTCAATTAACAGGACAATTTAAAAAAGTCTATCAGGGGGAGCAACTCTTGTATCAGCTGTTTCAATCACAACATAAGTGTCAGTCGCTGTCACCTTCAGTAGTGGACGGAGGGCCTCTCTCACTATGGTAATCTCCGCCGCGCTGTCCAGCAAGGTCAGAGCCCAAGTCAGATTCCGAAGCCGCGTTCTCACAATCTGGGGCATATCGATGCGCCGTTAAGGCTGCGACTTTCTTCTTGGCAAACTGCGGTCTCTAAGGCGTAGAGCCCTCCTGCTTGTCTGCACCGTTGCGCGGGCAGGGCTGACCACGTCCTTGCTGGCCACCCCGGCCCCTGCCGCCCCCTCCACCACCGGTTGACGGAGCCGATGAGTCCTGAAAGGAACGAGGAGAGCGTTGGTCAGAAGCCTGAAAACGTTCAGGTGATTTAATCATCGCGCGGTCGCGCAAATCATAAACCCGTTCCGACTGCGCAGGCAACGGAGACGCAGGGCGCGAAACCTGTGTTTGTTGTTGTTGCTGTTGCTTACCCTGATTCTGTTTTTTAGGCCAATTTTGTTTCTTGGACTTGGGTTGAACTTCAGTTTCCGAAGCTTGTCCCTGGGGCTGCTTCTTCTCCTTAGTCGAAAAAGGCTTATTACCCTTACTATTGCGACCCACGGTTTTATAAGCCGCCACAATTACCCTTGCTAACTGTCGGGGTTTCTCGGCATTGGGAATCAGTGCCAAAGCGTTAGCTACCTGAAAATTCACTGCATCCCCCTTGACATTCGCAAGGATCAGATCGCGAACCACTTCAAAGGAGCCACATAGGCGCAAACCCAACTCAACAGCCGATTCCGGCCCGTGATCATCTTGAACACGTTTAAGGACCGTAGACAGATTGGACACAGACGGGGAGCCGAAGCACCTCGAATATACAGCCGCAAAAGTCTTACCCCAGGTCTTACAGTAAAGAAGCTCAGGGGCCAAATCTTTCGGCAAACTAAGAGTAAGAATCCGGTGTTTCTCACCAGGAGTCGTATTAGGAAACACCGCCTCCAGCTGGTCAAATTTCTCGGCAAGCCAGAAAGGAAATTCATCCTTATCCAGGGGCTTCTTGCCCATAACGGAATTCACCATGACAGGACTGATTTTCAAACCAGCCTGCCCTGCCGGAAGGGCTGCACCTCTAGGGGCTGCCCCTTGAACATTACGACTTGTGTAATGTACAAGGGCTCTAATCACGGCAATGGTGACTACATGAAGTCGCCTAAGGTCAGCCACGTTACAAGTGGCGTGATTAGGGTGTGGAGTAAATCCAGCCAAAGCGGGCCAATTTGTGCCCGGAATGGACAAAGGACCTAACCTCGGAGCGGTTAAAGCGTGTGGTAGGGCGCCACCAAACCAAACTCCATGCTGCCAAACATCAATAGGTATTTCCTGTGCTCTGTACGGAGCATATTCAGCAGGTACAGGTGACGGAGTGTACGAGTGAAACACAACAGAATTTGCGTCCACTGGCGGAAATGTCACCCACGAATAAAACAGTTGGTATGGGTACGCATGTTCCGCACTCACCACCAGAACCACAGCCAAGCCTTCAGCAGGTACATCATAAGTCCGCAAATGATCACGCACCGCAATGCGACTATGCAGCGGGATGTCCACGGCTTGTGCCATGACTGCACAGGAACGTGAAAAAACAAAGATTACTTTGTAGCACAACTGGGTAGTAATTGAAGGAAACCGTTTTAGATAGATTCAAGCTTGAAAAGACCTATTTCAAAAATAGGTAGGTTTTGCCGACACCACAGTTTTCCGGAAACGGGAATGCAGGGGTTAAGGTTTGAATGATATACTACTCGAGTGTCATGATATAAGGCCAACAACGTATGGGGGCCATGTAGCAGGGTTTCCGTTCTCCCACAGAACTGTGCACAGAGATCTAGAACCTTAGTGAATTAGGGTGACCCAAAACTCACCTTAGTATCAGAAATCCCCTTACCGAGCTAGCTACAGTGTCTCATTGGTCATAACAAACTCCCAATGACTTAGACAAACCAGAACATGAACTTAGGTTACCTCAGGTATCGTGGAACACATGAACACTCTTTCGCTCTATAATCATTTCAAACCACAACGGGGAGTAAAAGAACACACGTGCAAGTTTGAAATATTTATTTTTCAATGCAAGGTTCTCAAACGCAGTATCTTATTTAATACCAACATACATATTATAAAAATCAGAGTTATCAGCATAGTCACTAATCCATAGTAAGCGAACAGTGATAGTATGTTATAATGCAAAAATCAATAGAAATCTGTATCACCTATATTTCGCGCACCCTATTTAGCATACTATATTATATCTAATAAGGTCTCATTTGGGTTTTAGCATGGCGGGCCCATACCTCTAAATATCAGTAGGAGAAGATCACATCATCAGCTACCAGCTCTCTGCATGCGAAGCACCATCAAGTGTGTTTTTGCATTCTCGGTAACTCTATCTTAAACCCGCTTAGAGCCCAATGTTGGCAGCAACATTATTTGTGTTATGTCTAATGTGGTGCGAGGATCAGGCCTCCCAGAAACCTTGTGTTAGGTTATTCTTTTTTTTTTTTGTTTGTTTTTTTGTAAATTTCTTTTTATTGTTGCATCATACGGATCATCAAGAAAAGCAGTGTGGCAATCCGGGGGGGGCGTCAACATTCCGCAACCCCCGGTTATACGCAACTTTTGAACACAGTAGCATACGTTATTTATCATGATAAGATCATTTCGTGTTCCAACTTTTCACCCCAAACCCCCCCTCCCAACTTCCACACTGAACATCCCCGGGCAACTGAGAGGCCTCTATCCGAGGTCCCCCTTCCCGCCCTTCACCTCCCCCCCCCCCAAACAGCTCGCCCCCCATACCTCCCCCCACCCCCCGGATCTCATGTCTTCCACACCCCACATGGCAGAAGCCGCAAGCATTAGTTCGACTCATCCTCCGGGTCCTCCAAGTTCAACAGGTGCAAAACATTCGTACATGAGACCACCTCTGTGGGCCATATCGTAACCCTCAATTTTCCCCCCCCCCCTCCACAGTGCACCCCCCTATTCGAGTCCGTGATAGTGCCTCCACTTGGCCCATATTTTTCGAAATTTCCTCGGGCACCCCCTCGCTTTATACGTAACCCTCTCAGCTGCCATGTACATGTCTAAGCCTCGCCTCCAGTCATCCAGATTCGGCCGTCCTGGTGCCCCCCACATTCTAGCTATATCTCTCTTGGCGACTACCAGCGCCAACAACAGGAAGATAAGTGAGTATCGTGTGACATCCACCTCAGTCGACAAGCCCAGGAGTGCCAGCCTAGGGTCCCTGGGGACGCCAACCTCCAGAACTGCTGATAATTCTGTGAAGACCTCATTCCAGTACCCCTGGATCACGGAACAACCCCAA